>NW_027185230.1:16803801-17403801 GCF_022577435.1 Embiotoca jacksoni | reverse complement strand
TAACCCAGTAAGTTACAGGTAACTATGTCAAGTTGATTGACTCCAGTTGGGCTGAAAGGCTCAAAGTTAATTGGATTTTTATCAAGTTTCTGATCAAAACAATGAATCTAAATGAGTAAGTAGCTACGTACATTCAAACTGACTTTTTAAACTGCGTACAAAGTACGGCACGCTGTCAAAAACAAATAAAGGAACATGAGTTAAAGCCATACTTCCTATTAAACTTTTTTTTTTTATATTCCAACAGGCAAACTAAATCATTGGCTTCAACTTTCACCCCCGCTGCATCTCTGACATCAGCGCTCAGCAAACCATCGAGAGGAATTTGGCAGCTCATATCTGGCTCTAATTAGGAGCCCTGTCAGTACAGTTTGTTACAGAGCGGCACAGAGAGTTGTTGGGAAGAGGAGGGGGAGGAAGGGGAGGGCGGTAATTTTGCAATCCGAGATATGCAATTCCTTACTCATCATTAAATCAAACTTGTCTTTTTGATTGGACTTTCATACGAACCACTCACATCCATCAGTGACCCCTCCAAAACGTTTGACACGAGCATGTAAAGTTTTACAATGCAAATATATCCCATGCAAATATATTGGTGTTCATGAAAAGCGACAGTTGTGTATTTCCCACCACATTATGTGAAAGGAAACAGCCAGCGGTTTTCACATTGAACGACTGTGGTGGAAAGTGAGGGTGTTGTGGTTCGGCCGGTGGAAGGCTGGACGTGACCTCAAACTCTCCTGACCTGACTTTCATTCCCAGCTCATGCCAATGACTTTTCTACAGTGAGACATATTTCTTACTGAACCACTACCAAAATCTAAACCTCACTTTAACCAGCGATTGAGTTTCTCAACCATAAACAGAATCTGAACCAACTTGTTTTACGTTTCTAACCAAAACCCTAATTTTAACACTAATGCTGTAATTTCTGCAGCAGAGAAAGAAATCTCCACATGATTTATGTCAACATCATGCAATCATCATATTTCACAGTTGGGCTCTTTTCATTTCACTTGGATCATATGTATATCATTAGTGCAGAATATCCACAGGCGAAGAAACCACTTCACTGATTACTGACTAAACTTTTATTTGTGGTTGGTTATGAAGGTATTCATTGTAAATACCGCGGTGGAAAGTTTTTATCTACTGGTTAGTTTTTTTATGATGATGCTTTGCTTTACTTTAGAAGGAACAAAAAAAAGAGCAGTAACGGACAGCTATAACGAGGAGCTAGTTACTCAGTACGACGTGTCAGTTTAGTTGAGATTGCACTAATACAGTATGATTAATGAATTAATTCATGTGAGGTGACTAGTTTGCGCTGCTCAGACGCTGGTTCACATTTACTAATGAAGAAGGTGATTGTGGTTCCGTTTCACAGATATTTAACTAATTTATTACAAAATCAAAATAAAGTTTGACGTTACATTTTTTCGTTGTACTATATGAAAGGTTTTGTCACTAACAGTATGAAGAACACACTCCGGTTAAAGTGATTTAGTGAATGTGAAAGGACGTTTTTAGGGTTCAGTGAATAGCGAGCTGTGAAAATACTGCATCGTTTGTGTTCATAAACGAGAATAAAAAAAAAGAGACATTGCTCCATTGCCATGCATTTTGTGTGCTATGAGAGTGGCAGCTTTGTATTTTTCAGTCGGCTCACCACTTCGGTCCAGATCAATTTAGCTTCACTTTGCAAAAAGCGCCAAAAAAATATATTTTCTTTGCTTTAAGACCAAATGTCTGCAAAACTAACAACAAGCTTGATTTCACGATTAGTAATCATTTTTAGGGGGTTGCGAACCAGCATGTATGCACTTAACCCAGATGGTGGCCGTGGAAAAATAATGGCATGTTAGCGTTTTTTTGTAAGCATGTTATCACACCGACATTAGCATTGAGCTCAAAACACAGCTGTGCCTCGGCTTCACACGAGACACGAGCGCGACTGCAGACTCTCAGTCTGGGAGAAGCTGTAATCTCGTCTTTGTGCTCAGAGTCACCGAGTAGAAAAAGGATCAGCGCTGCTGCGACAACACTGAATTCAATCGGGTTACGTCCAGAAAACGGGAGAACATGGCCATAGCCACACATTTACAGAAAACTGTTCAAATGCATGCTACACTTTTTATGGAAGACACGGTTGATAATAAACGCTGCTCTACTGCAGGATGTTGCAAAACAAAAACACATCGTCACAATACCTTTCTAATATGAACATTAGTTGTTGCTGCCGTCTGGAAACACAAAACCCAGATGGTAATAAATGGAAGGAGATTTGATTGATAGATATTTCAGGCACTGATAACAATAAGATCAAAGCACTTCATGTGTCTGCCGCAAGTTAAACAAGTTAAAGACGACGCACAAAACCATTAACACACATGCACGCACGCTCGCAAATATACATACACACACAGATGTGGATGCAGAACAAAATACGACTAAAATCATGTGGAAATGTACGCGCGTAATCAAAAATGTAGATGCTGGATAAGCTGCAGGAGTCATCTGTGGTGGTGAATACTGCCAGTTATAACAGTAATTATGATGGAGTTAATAATATCAGAACACATTGAGTAACACTGTGCTTACCATTGTCTCATATTGTGTTTAGGAATTCTATTGAAAACACTTTTATAGGATCAGTGAGTTACCCACAAACACTCTGCCTAAGTGAAGTTATGATTACTATAATGATATAATGTGCTAACCACCTCCAATTTTTCCCCCCTTTACACAGAGAGATTGATGGTGGCCAGTCAGTTCCCCGAGGAATCCTTTGAAACCCTGCAACAATGTTGATATAACAAAGATTCATTATGCCTTTTATAAAACAAGTTGTACAATAAGATTGTGAAAATGATTTATCACCTTTGGAGGAAAACATTCCTAATTCCTAATAAGATGCAATAATTTCAGAGCGGCCATCTAAACCAGTTTTATACGACAATAGACGTAATGTCTCTTGCTAAATAAATTAGCATTTGCGAACAATGATTTTCTCCAAGGGCTTGAACCACAGGAATTTGACAAACTCCTGCTATTAATCCTGGTTAAATACCAAACTCCACGCAGCATAAATATAACTGTAAGCCAATACAAAGTTCCAGTTGGGTTTGTAGTTAATTGATGCATTAAACCAATTGTTTTAATGTTCAACTTAATGTGTGGCGTCATTTGTTTTTATGAGTTAATCATTTCGTAGGTACCTTAATTATGAAAGTGGATTTCAGGTATTTGTTTGGATACTCTGTTGTTTTTTGTCAGAAGTCGTGTCCAAACACTTGAACAGGAAACTGCATTTCAGACGTGATCACAGTTCAAAGCGCTGCGGTCTCCTCCAAAAAGCTGAAACTGAGCAGCCATTCATCGTAGGAATCAGACGCCACCATTTCCTGATCCAAGTATTGATCTGACTCAACACGAGCTTTTAACTCAGCCCCCCCCCCCCCCCCCCCCACCCCCCCCAGATCCACTAATTATTCATTGTGACTTTAGCTGTGGCTCGCTGGCCTTTTTTTTTTTTTTAAATGGAGTCTCTCCTGCCGAGTGAAACATGGTTTCAATAACAACACTGTAACGATTTGACAATCATCATGGTTGCCATTCGCCACATCTGAAAT
Organism: Embiotoca jacksoni; assembly: GCF_022577435.1. Classification (NCBI taxonomy): domain Eukaryota; kingdom Metazoa; phylum Chordata; class Actinopteri; family Embiotocidae; genus Embiotoca; species Embiotoca jacksoni. The sequence goes on along the minus strand of NW_027185230.1, from coordinate 17,400,166 downwards.
CAGCACATTCTTGGCTCGATGCGTCACCTTGAAGTAGCTCTGAGGAGCCGTACCTCTTGTGAAAGGAACGTATGCTGCTCTTATAATATTCCTGCCACGGTCAAAGGTTAAAAACTCTCATCTGACAAATAATACTTAGACTGACCTGAGGCAATCACTTGAGATACTGTTTTGCTGTGAGTGAAAAGGAGCTTGATTTGTCATTTGGCCAGTGAAATGAGCTCATCAGTACCACATGAGGCAACATCTGGGGCGTAATGAGCAACTGCAAAAGTTCTGATTTAGAAGATGGGAAACCCCCCCCCCCCCCCAAAAAAAAAGGCCTTTCACCTAATTCACAAACACATACATGACTTCAAAGTGCTATACTTGAATTATTTTTGATTTAAAACATTACAATATTATAAACAGAACATGCAGAATTAACACGTTTTGACATCATGTCCGAGACGTGTGCTGTGTTGCACAGATTTCTAACGATAGCACGCTAACACACTTCCCGCTGCCCCTTTCCGTCTTGTAATACCACTTCGTACCTCAAGAGGCGATAGTGAGTCACTGTAGCCTCCAACATTTGATGCTGAAGTCACAATGTTTTCTTCTACACTGGGAAGTAAACTAATGCTAACGGTGGCTATGTAGCGATGTCCAACTGAGGCCACTTTATGAAGCAAAACAAACCAGGAACACTGAACTTCAAAATGGATCTTTAGTGCAGCGAATGACAACTAATACTGGACCAAACCTATAGTTTTGCTGTGGTCCACACAATACAACTTTACAGTCATCAGTTATTAAAAAATGTTGACAAGTAACTAACATCGGGACAGAAATACACCACAGTGACTCACTATTGCCTCTATAGGTACAAGATGATTTAACAAGACAGGACTTCAAACACCTACATATATGATACCCCCAAAGCCCAAGAAATACTGATTTAGTATTTCAATATTGTGACACACTAATCAAAAGTGAAACAAACAAATACAAAAAAAAAAAAAAAAAAAAAATTCTGTCAAAACCCTCAGCTACATTATGTGTTTGGGTGGATAAGTCAGGTTTCCAAGGCTTTTAATGCAGAGCTCATGATCTCGGTCGTTGCCTTTTTGTCTCTAATGGAGATTAAACAAATAATTCAACTCAACGAACGGGTCTTAAAGTAGCCAAATTCAGCAACATTGATAACACTGGGATGACCTTGACTCTGACTCAGTCAGAAAGGCACATTCATTCTCATGAATCACACAGCCTCTGTGGCTTGGAAAAAAAAGAAACAAGGAAAAATCAACTGGATTTTCTGCATAGGGAGCAATTCTGTTTTGACATTTCTTAAATGTACTGATGTTGCATCATTTCACATGCAAGTTTTACTTATTGCTCATTTCAAGTAAAAGATCTGAATACTTTCGTGACTGTTACTGTAGCTCGGGAGAAAGAATCCAGCCACCAAATTCTCATGCATGAACGTGAAACAGACCTTGAAATCAGAGAAAATAATTCCTATGATGCAAAGACTGGATTAGAAGTTCAGTCTATGAATGCACCACTCTGCAGCATCTTTTACAAGGTGCCATGAAGCGAAGAAACACAAAGGCAGCATAGGTTTTTCATTTGTAATATGCTTTTGATCACATCCTGGTGCTATAAAACTATATGTTCCCTTTCATTCCCCTGCCAGGTCATAAAACCCTAATTGCTTGTTGTGATAAAACTAAATAAACCTTAAACTGGATTTTATGACTCCATACTTCCTGCAGAGTTTGGTAAGCAGACTGAAGGTGACATTCAGGGCAACGCGCCGTCGTATCAAACTCAGCAGATGACCTCACATCAAACATAACAAAGTGGGACTTTTGTGTTCCCATTCGTTTATGGACCGTGGTTATTTCATTAAGGCAAGCAATGAGATATTCAGGATTGAAAGAAAAATTGGATAATTAGTGTTTTCTGCCTTTTACAGAGTCAATCAATAAAACTTTTTATGCCTGCAGGCCCTGCAGATGGATTTGCATATAGCACAATCACTGCAAACAGCAGGAAGCAATAGCTCAAAAGAAAAGGATTCCAGCTGTCTTATAGACACATGATCTCTATTTATGTGGCTTTGGAAGCAACTGTAAAGTTTAATTTATTTCTTGTAAATGACTATTTACGAGAATCTCTGGACTACATCTCCTGCTGCTGCAGGTGCTGAAGTTGTACGTCCATTTTTAAGCCAAGTGAATTAGGAGAGACAGAAGGATGCAGTGAAACAGTTATTCTTGGAAGTTACTTGAAAGCTGCAGCTTATGTAGACACGAGTTTTATGGAACATGCAAACAAATATTGTTTCCAGTTTTTCAAAAACTCTGAGCCAAACACATGTTGGGTGGACTGAAAGCGTCAAGTGTAATTCATCTGAACTGAAGTCTATTACTTTATGTCACAGGATATAAAATTCCGACAGACCATCATTCTCAATTATTTTTTACTTGTCTTTAAGTTTGCAAATGTGATCTAGAAGGATTTAAGGTATCCGAGAGAAAGCTTGTCCAGGGATCCACACTTCTAAATTCTGCATTGAAGCAGAACTGCCATCGAAAACTAAATGTTCAATCACCCAATCAAAGCACGTGGTTTTATTAAACCGATAAGCCTCAGAGACGTTCCACGGTTTGACAGTGATTCGATTCAGGCCAGACAAGGGTGCAAACTAAGTCAAGGATATCCTCGCCGCACCCTGCCTCAGCAGGCAAGCTGCCCGCTGCATCGCGCAAATTTTCCATCAATCATTCTCAATCCAACTTTAATTTCACACCAAAAAAAACAAAAACAGGTCCCTGTCGCACCTTCTTCTCTTTGTTTGTTGCATGTTTTTCTTTCTCATTACTTCTGTGGCTCTTTCTGTCTTTCTTTCTCTGTTTCTTCCCCCCTTCGTTTTCTCTTTGTTTGTCCTCTCCAGCATGTCCTACGGTCCTGTGGTCTTTCTTTAGTGTCCATATGTTCTTAGAATTAAATTTGGGGGGGGATGAAGGGAGAGAGGAGGTGGGCAGCTCAAACCTCCTCCTGAGGGAGCATCTGCTTCTCTCCTTCTTCGTGTTCACGATCTCTCTCTAACTAACAAACAGCTCTGACCTCAGACAGTTGGACACATTTCAGGAGAGCGACGTGATATAAAGCAAAAAATATGCAGGCAAATGGCAAATCAGGTTTAGGGAAGCGAGCGCTCTCCGGTGCATCACAAACATTACCAGATAATTCAAATAACTTGTGCTGTAACCTGACAAAAGCACCTTCTCAACTCTGATATTGTGTTAATTAACATTCGGGTCAAATTAAAGGTCGTGCTTCACAGGTGCTTTTCATAACCGTCCGCAGAATGTTTGAGTTCAGCCTCTATGTTATTTATATCGTAGCTTTAGGAGATAACCGAAACATCTGACTCACGCTGTCAGGAATGAAGGTTTTTAGAAGCACAATTTGACCAAAGAACAGCTTGTGACGAGTTATTAAATGTCCAATAGTGATAAATAGTGTAGTTTAGAATATAATATGTTTTTACATTCAAATTGGAGCAATTCAGATGGTGTGTCTCTGCTTTTGTTGCTCACACTTTACTTTAAGTTTAGCATTTCTAAGCAGAGGAAAAATAGTAAATACATTTTTATTACACAGTGTAATGTTGGATATTTTAAGTGTTTAATTATGTACAGTACTTGTCAGTAGTTATAGCTTCTCCTATATGAAAACATGTTTTATTATTACATAGTTTGGAGAGTTTTTCTCAATAATTGAACCTTTTCTTTGGGAAACCTTAAATTAGTAACTGTGAATGCTAACTGCCATGTAAAGCCCTTTGTTTTTTTACGCTGTTGTTGTGGTTTTAGAGGAGTTGTAAACACTTCTACCACCTATCTGCTTGTGAAACACACTCAGAACCAGGAGTCAACAACAACAAGTAGAAGGTCACCACACAGGCGCCCGGGTGATGTGAATAAAATGCATTTTAATTGCTTTAAGCTGGTTATTTCCAAGAGGCATCATGGTGGCTCACTGTCACAGCGCAGCAAAAAAAAAGGTCAATGGAGTCCTGTAGTCAAAGACACGCAGGTCAAAAATCTGTATCCTCTGAATTATCGTTTCATGTTCATATGCTACTATATTAGTCTAACTTATATCCTCTAATAATGGACAATAAAGAGTCTACTCTGTAGAGAAAAGTAAGTTGTTGCTTATGAATTATCTTTTTTTGTTTTGTTTTTCTTGACTGACAGGTGACAAGTCGTGCAAGGGTGTTTTTTACGTCTTTGAATTGCGATGCATTACACTGTGGGATTTTCACAGTTATTTGGTTTCTTGCAGAGAGTCGACTATAAAACAAACAAAAAGCAAGAAGCCAGAAGATGTTTATCTTCGCAGAGCATCAGGATTGCAAAATCGTGTAAAACCCCCAAATGGAAGGTCTCCCACTTTAGTTGTAGTCTGAATGAAACAAACAATATCAGTTCATTAGAGAGCTATAGTGTGTTGCAGGCAGATTTTGTGACCTTCAGACAGCTGTTTCCCATCTTTATGCTAAGCTATGCTAATTGGCTAAGGCTATAGCTTCATATTAAACATACCATGAGTGTCATATTAAACATACAGAAATGAGTGACTGGTCTACTTTCCAGTAAGAAAGAGAGGTGAATGAGTACGTTCCAAAAATGTCAAACTTTTCTCTTCACGATTATTACTAATAAGAAAATATTATAATATTTAATATAAGTACAAATTACACCGTTTTTAATGAGAATCTTTATGCAATTACTTTCTGTAACTGTTTTTGGGCCTGTCCTTCACTGTAAAACACAAACTTAAAAATTTGACCTTGCAGCTGCTTACAGCCTGTAAAAGCATCTCTTTGCTATTCATTTCATCATCATTTCAGATTTGATTGCTGTCTCACTGTGTAAACACATCTTCACTGATTAAGTCTACATTTCAGATATCCATCAAGAAATACAGAGCAGCTGAAGTGTTAAGCATGCAGCGTGTCCATAAATCACAGATGAACCCAGTAACACACCCTGAGCCGTCATTTTCCATGAGCTATTCCAGAATATGACCGATATAAAATTTCATATCTCCAAACAATGCTTTGAAACATCCCATGAAATACATAAGCCTCATGTTGCCCGTGAGAGGCTGAGCAGCTGTTTAAAAACGAGACCAGTGACAAATTCGGCCCCAGAAACACGGGCGACGTATAATGTGCGTCTCGGCGGGCGCAATAAATACTGCAATAAAATTATGATTGTGTCAATGTTTCCAACTTCCACACAGGGAGAGCAGCAACGCGAGGTGCAGGCACTTCAGACAGATACAGGGCCTTTTCTTATGCGGCATATAAATTTAAATGGGTCCTATGACAGGTGATATTAAACCTGGAATATTTCAGCAAAATCATATCCTTTAATGTCTGCGTGATGCAGCCAAGCATTTCATCATTGGTGCAAAAAAAACCCCCAAAAAAACACAACCTCTTTCTTCTGCTAAAAATATAAAAGTTTGAATACGTCAAAGATCTGGTTTTACCTGTAAAGATCTGGAACCACTGATTTCATACTTCTGCTAACAGTGCAAAAACAGATTATTTTCATTTTTAATAATATGGAGAAATGTTGAAGTCTCTTCTATTGTGTTGTAGTACAACAAAACTCAACCCCATACTTTTCTATGATTATGCAATTACCTCTTTATACCTTTGTTCTGTCTTGCCGACTGTGTCATTAAAGTTGCCTAAAATACAGCTCAGCTCTTGCATTTCTTGTGTATAAAATTATGCTTCCAACCCCGTCCGCCATGTCTCACAGGAAAACACGGACTAAATCTGCAGGGCACCAGCTCCGCTCTGCTGACTCAGACCCGTTCAGGGCGTGGGGAGTCTTCTTTTTGGCACTGGGGCAGGAGTGCAGATCTGGAATAACTGGGCGACCTGCCATGTGAAAATGGCATCACACATGTCTTCTGCATGCAAATACATAGCAGCACGCTTTATATCAATCAGATTACACAAAGGGCTTTCCTCAGTGCGTAGGAAAGGGTGTGTACAGGAGAAAGCCTCTATACTCGATGATTCACGTGTCCTTTTAAAAGGATGGCATCCTTATCCGGTTTGCACATGACGTGTCCATACCTTACCTCCATACCTGACCTCCATCTGCAACCTCAAACTGAAGGGTTTGGTCCATTTCATAAAAGCCATAAAGCTGCTGCTACCCCGAGCTGCAAGTCTGACATAGTTGCGTCATCGAGGAGCAGATGTTTGTGACATTTTGCATCCAAACTCTCTCTCCTTCTGACGCCTGCCTCACTCGGTTTCTCCTCTCAGAGCTGTCTGAACTCTACCATCATATAAACTGCTTCTTTTGATGTCAGGGCACCTTTTGGGGCATTTACAAAGATTTCCCACTGAACATGTCGTGATGATGCATTTGCTTAAGTAAGATTAGATGATACGTAAACAAAGCAGTATATCACGGCAACCGTGCTCTCAGTCTGCCATGAAGTAAGGAACAAAAGAAGAGGGGAAAACTGGGATAAGAAAATAATGACAAAATCATGCTGTACGTTTGGCAGCCGACACAGAGGAGTAGTTCAGAGGCAATCCAGGGAAACTGAGTAAGCATATTTGTGTTTCTCTCTGGAGTGTCGTCAGCATGTACTGTGGTGGAGTGAAGATGAGACTAGGCATTTTTATCATGGTTTGATTTCAAACTTTTTGCATGACAAGTTCGGATAAAAAAAGGTGTCGATCAGAGTGAGAAACGAGCAGATTTCTCCAAATGATTGAAAAACCCTGCGTTTTGTTGTGAGGACTGAACCAGATTTCTTCCAGGCTAATTACAGGCCAATGGGGGTACAAGCAGAACCAAACAGCTTAACACACATCAGAGAGGAGAATGTTTCTGGTCTTCAAAGCCCTGCGTATGTGTCCTCAAACCACAAGCTGCTAATATACTGTAGCAGTAAAAAGAGCTATATTAAGTGAAATATAAGCTCAATAATAACCGTCAGACTGCTCCTACACAGGCTGCCGTACGACATGTAGCTCAGGGGGAGGAAAAGCAAGATGGGCACGAGACACAGTTTTCTCCTTTTGTTTGGCCTTTAAGGAAAATTTAAGACGTATTGGAAAATGTGCATTTTTGCTTCCTTGCTCGTAGAAGATTGGTGTCACTCTCAGATCAATCTGGTCATTGTGAAACTAACTGGACAAACATGGAGACTGGAAGCGAGCTCAGCCGAAAAAGAAAAAAAATAGTCCTGTGCATAACCCGTCTTTATGAAAAAAAAATTTAAGCTATGTTTTTTGTAATTTTTTTTACAATCAAAATATAACGTGTAAGTTAATGAGCTTTATAGGCTAATTTTTTGTAACCTTTTCTGGTAAGTTTTGTTTCCCGTTTGCAGTGAAACCTGTAAACTGAGTCAGTGGAGTTCCCCGGTGTCCCAAAGGACATTAAAATAATGATCATGTTGCCTGAACGCATCATTCTCCTTTGCAGTTTTTTGCAGCTCTCGTTGAATGTTTACACAATGAAATATTTAAAAAAAAACATATTTTACGCATCATTTTCTAACCCCCCCTCCCCCCACCACCACCCCCACACACAAAAGGCAGTTCCAGCAAATTGATGTATTCTGTTACTTTTGAGGAAGTAAACCTGACCTGAATGTGTACACAGTGAGAAGTTGAACACTTCTGCACCCCACCTGTCCATATTCTGCAACCTTTACCCCCATCATCCCCCACTTCTCTCTCACACACACACAGACAACGTCAACGCACACACAGGTCAAGTAGACGGTTGGAAATCCAAGCTATTGATGGTTACCTTGGGAAATGTCAGGCAGAATGGAGTCAGCCATCTCTTCCCACACCTGCCGCTTTGTGTCACTTTATCCCGGTGTGTCTTCTCCGGTCTCCGCATCCCATCCGTCCCTGAAACCAGCAGGAAAGTGATTAACAGGACGATCGTCGAATGTTTCAAAAAAATCACAGGCAGCTCACAGAAATATGTATTTTTATGTTAAGATATTAAATAAAGCTTCTATTTGCTTGCAAAAACAATACACTGCCCCCCCACACACTCCCCAGAGGTACACAGGTAACCAGAGCAGCGAGCAGATCCAGTGACATCAGACACCAACAAGGAGAATTGACTCTTTTCTCGGAGCCACGGGAAACACAGGACGCAATCTAGGCCTCTCACAGTCGACACGCTAACCAGCCACACAGGCCCGGAGCTTCGGTTACCACCTTCCCTTTTTCCCTTTGTGCATCTCTCCATTCAGCAGGGAGGAAGATGACAAGAAATATTTTAGGCCCTGAGGTGAGATTTAATGGCGTTTTCACACCAAAGAGGCTCGTTATAATCCCGAGGACTATCTATGAATTAAACAGGAAGGAGCCTAAATCCCTCATTGTCGACTTCAACTTTTGTAAATACTGTCATAAAAGTACTTTATAACTTTTGTTGCCAGTTTATTCCCACATGACGAAGCTAGTTTTAATGTACGAGTGTGTTAAGTGGGCGAGGTTGTGCACGGATGTTTTCTCAGGCCTGGGAAACAAACTTAATCTGAAATGATTCATTTTCTCAGAACATAAATTTCGGACATAATTAAACACTTCACAGAAGATCCACCAAAGGAGCGACCGATGGCAGGAGCATGTTTCATCGGTCTCAACCGGAACTGCAGTGTTTGGCTAAATAAATAGAGGGTATCAGCTTTCCCGCAAGCCCACTAATTAAATGTGGAGGTTTTTTATAGTGCTGCTTTGCATCATATCAGATAGGTTAGATAAGGCAAACATCTCGATGCAGATTGTAGAACTCGGGGAAACTTCTGACACACTCGTGGCTTTGAATTTTAATCAGATTTGTTTCCAGTAAAAATATTTGCCCAATCAATCGTTTCCCTCCGAGAGAAAGACAAACAATCATCACACCACGGGTCATTAGGCGAAATGGGCACACGCCTCGGTATGACTGTGCCCAGAGAGCCAAGCTAAGTGCCGCACAGCCGTGTTTTGATCAGCAGTAACAAGCCGACTTTGGTAGGTACAAAACAGTGCTGTTCACCACAGTGGAAAGACGTTCTCATTAACGCAACATAATAAGTGAAGGCACCAAAGTGCCGTCTGGGAAACAATGGCTGCGGGCCCAGTTTGTTCAAAACAGGCTTCTGATTAAATTATTGGCAAAATAAGAGAATGTGTATGTTACTAAAAGTCAGATTGCCATCCAGTAATTACAGCACTTCATTGTTAACACGAGTGTGGGTAAAAATAGCCAGGCGGGGAAGATACACTGTGATTTCAGGCGGAGAAATTACGGTGGAGGGAATGAAGGCAGCGCAGCGGTGGGATGAAGGTCAGAGAGCACCTGTTAAACATCAGCAACTAACAGCAGGAATATGAATCAAACCATCTGGGCACAGCTCTGCCCATCAGATTATTGTTTGGCATGCAGTGTGTGTGTGTGTGTGTATGTGTGCGAGTGTGTGTGTGTGTGTGTGTGTGTGTGTGTGTGTGTGTGTGTGTGTGTGTGTGTGTGTGTGTGTGTGTGTGTGCGACCAGCAGATACATGAGAAGTGCCACAGAGGAAAAGCAGAACCCATTTCCAAAACTACTCTGCTAGTGGAAATGTCAAAGACAAGTTGCTGTTATCGTGTCTCTCTACTATAAGTAACCTCTCGGTTAGAAATTAAACGCTAAAATTTCAACAACACGCCATCAGTCAGCCCGTCCAGGTTGAGCCCGCCAGTATAAGAGACCATTCAACAAACACTGCAACCTGCAGCTATGCCTGCGTTCAGAGGATTTAAACATAAAAAGGTATTTTTCCAGGTTCTGACCTCCTGTCCCTGTGCGAGTTGTTTCTTTAGCTCTACATCTAAAACCCTCTCTTTTGTCTCACTGTGAAAACTTATAACAATATTTTTGATTCTTGTACTCGCGCTTGAATATATGAATTGTGATTGTTGCTATCATAGAGAGACGTGTGTATTTGGACGTCAGCTGGCAAAAAAAAGTTTGTTTACATTTCTGGAGAATGGATTTTGAAATCAAATTTGTTTATTTGTCTCCGGTTCGCCTCCTCCTGATGTGATGGATGGAGGCCAGGAGCCCTCTATTGCTCCCCATTCGCTAAAATAAACCACGGACACATTTGAGTGATCCAATCGCTGATGAGGAATTTCATCTCAAGGCTCGAAAACGTATTTTCTCAATCATCTTGTTATTATGAGTGATGTGGTCCTGGATTAACACACAGTTCTGTGCCAAAGTCATTTCACAGGTTATTTCACAGGAGACATTTCCGACCGTGTTGTTTTGTGTCTCGTTGGTTTAAAGGCGGCTCTGATGGAAAACATCATGTCAAGTATTTCTGTGCCCCAGAAATATTTCACATCAGCAACATTTGAATGAAAAACTGATGACAGCTTTAAGATCATCACATTATGTTGTAAATTAAACGTGATTACATTACACCCACACAGCTCCGATGAATATTAGCCGGGTTTCTGAGGGAAATGTAGATAAATATTATCCGTGTTTCTTTCCAAAGCTGAAGTGTAACCGTTAGATAGATATACATTAGGTGTTTAGATCCATCCCATAACTGCCAGGTACGATCAAAAGGTTCCAAGACTGCCGAACACAGCACAGTAATTTAAATAACTCCGCGTAGTCCAAGTTACGTTGTTTGATCAACATCATCGTCTGAGTTACACGAGCTTTTATCATTACTGCTACGTGTGCATTTACGATGTCACCATGGATTTGAGCCAACAATGTTTCAGAAAGGTTGCAACGATGAAACAATGAGCCGGCTGAGGTGTTTTGAGTGGAATTGGCGCTTCAAAAGAGGCACTATGTCAATCTGTAAGGCCGAACCAGGCGGGTCGCGCACCATGAATTCGTCCCCTTCGTTCCACTCTGATGTTCTGAGATCAAACATCCAACCTGAACTGTTGTGCGATGGCAGTTTGGTTCTCCAACACGACAACATGCCTGCTAGGCTTTGAAAGTGCACAAGTCTCTCGCCCCCTCAACAACACAATCGTCACGAGGATTTGGCCTTCAGCGACTTCTTTCTGTTACACAAAATTGAATGATCATAAACCTGCATGTATCAGTGGTCATAAAAGTGGAGATGTTGACAAAAGGACATGACTTCAAATTCTTACTCATGAAAGTTGCTTCCCTCTGCTCCAGGTGCATTTTTTTTTGGATCGTATATCTCGCCTTCATATTCTGTTTCACTTGGAAATGATCACATTATGAAAGATTAAGATGCAATAACTTACATTTCAACAGTGAAGTGATAAACACACGTGGAAGACAACAGTCCCTCCCATCGCAGAGTTCTTCAGCATCCGGTTTTGTGGATCATAAAGTGGGAGTTCGGTAATGAGCTCATCTTGTTTTACACATATGGATTCACTTCGATGAGAAGATAAACCTTGTTAGATGGGTCAGCCTGTGTGAAATGAAGCAGAGAGATATTATATAAGTATTGCTGCACGATGATGTAATGATCTCAAGTGTGGTCGGGATCAACAGGACACAAAGGAAAGCTGTAGTTAACACCACAATCATTTCTGACAGTGATGGTTATCCAGCATCTAAACTCCAAGTCTTCAGTGAGAAATGAAGTCCAATAAGAGTCTGCAGTTCTTCATGTCGAGGGGACGTGTGGAGTTTACTGAAGGCTTGTGGCTCTCTGGGGGAAAAAGAAATTCATGGACTAACGGGACGTCACCTTTTAGAAGAAACAGATGAATTAACGGACAGACGAGAGATGTAGAAGTACCCATAAACAGCTTGTGTGTGTGTGTGTGTGTGTGTGTGTGTGTGTGTGTGTGTGTGTGTGTGTGTGTGTGCGAGCACAGCATTAGTGCTATCTCAAACAATGCTTAAAACTTTCTTGTTGTGTCACCGAATCGACTGTATGCTATTTTAGCTAATCCCTTCTTAGATTATCCCTCCAGGCATCGCGTATGTAACACCTGTTGTTTACCTCGCAGTCATCACGACACAAACAGCCTCGATGAATCCCTAACAGGCGCTCTGTGGCGAATCTCGAGAAAGCATGTTGCAGAGTAACATCTCGCCTACCCCCCCCCCCCCCCCAACCCCATTCCCCCCCCCCCCCCCCCCCCCCCCCCCCTCTGTTGGACACCTCCAGCAGCAGCTGCGGAGTGGAGAGCGAGCTGCTGACGTCCTCCGGGGGTAATTGGGTTGTAAATGTGAGGTTTGCGGGGGTAAATAAAGAGCTCGGAGCCAGGACCAAAGAGCAAGAGAGAGACAGGGAGGGTGGGTGTGTGTGTGTGTGGGGGGGGGGGGCGGGGTAATCCGACCCCAACCACCACAGCCTCTATTATACAGAGCTTCACCAGCACCACATCTGCCCTATATATAGCTTGTGGGCTGCTTTCAGTTTCAGTTTTTCCTTCTTTTTCTTTGTGTCTCTGATATTCTCACTCCTATTTTCTAAACAGCCTCCTCCCTCAGCTGCAGTCGTTTTCCCTCCTAACCCCCCACCCCCTCCCTCCCCACCTACATGTCAATCAGAGTGGGGTGTCATGATGTGTCACTCAGAAGTTGAGGCGTCAAGCACGCTGGAAATAAGTGACATTAGAAAATAACATTTCTGGGAGACGTTTGACGAGATGGTCCTTTCTGACAGCCGCATTTAACTTTTCCCAAAGGGCAATGCATCAGCAGATAAATCAGTGGAAAGTTAATTAATGGTTAATGTATTTAAACCTATATTTTGGAAACTTATTTTGGGCAACAGCCACCTCATGTCTTCAAGTTGTATTAAAGTCTTCCATGCAGTTTGCTTCAGGAAAGAAAATCTGCTTCGTCACCAGGAAGCTATAGCATCAAAAAAATATGCTAAAAAGGGAAGGAAACTACCATCAGCAACTTTTAATTATCCACAGAAGTCAAATAAATCTCATGGGTGAGTGCAGCTACTGCAAAAGGTGAAAATTCTCACCACTCTTATTTTTCTCATTTAGGGAAAAACACAAAGTAGTGGCTGTAGGCATTTAATCGTGAACCGAAGTACAGATAAAGTAAACCTGCACAGAAACAGACTGTGTTCGCCCTGAAAAATCACGCAGACTTTAAAAATCTGAATGAACTGCTGATGTTATTGCAAAATCTTTTGCCGGCCTGAGTAATAACTCGCTGCAGTGAAGATATGGGTTATGAAACAGTACAATCTGCAGTGTGTGGGCCAACATATTTCAAAAGTTTTACATTTTCATGTGACTCTGTTCTGTCATATCAGCCGGTAAACATCTTGGTGTGCAGCTTCATTGAGAGCTGTTCGCTTTTTTGGTTTCAGTGTGATGTTCAGGGAGACATGCAGACGGTTCCTGGTTCTTTGTGGTTCCTCCATCAGTGCCGAATCTGAGTGGGTGGCTGACTAACTAGTCGACTGGCATTCCCCCCAGAGACATAAGGAATGACAAAAACTTAGAAAAACAAAGGCAGACCAAAACCCCAATTGACTTGCACAATAAAATCCTAATTAGCTACTGGCAATAATGATAATAAAAATATAGTCTAGACATGCTGTATTGAATAAAAAGAGGGGATTTTATGGGCGTGTAATGCACAGTTTAAAAAAGAACTCCACAGTATCGCCTGCAATGCGAGTGACAGTTTATATTATCTTGTTTTATGAATAATAAAAAAAGCTTTGCCGTTTTCTTGTTTGCTGATGTAAGGGGAAAGTATGCTGGTGGGTGTGAGTGAAGTCTGGGTCAGACTCACACGCTGGAAACAGCTCAGTGTTTCATTAGCTTTCCTACTGTTGCTTTATTGTTATTGAAGTGGCTGTTAATTTAAGTTAACTATAATGAAGAGCCAGCACAGAATTAAGGACCGTGGCGGAGCCGACTCTTCAGCAGTAACCCTTGAAAACTGCTTGTGTGTGAGAGTATTTGTTTATGAACACATCGTAAGCAGCATGGCTTAAAGGAATAATTTGACATTTTGAAAAAAAAAATTGTTTTTCTTTTTTTGTGTTGAAAAAACTCTCACGTTGTCAAGGGTGGATCAAAAAGTTTCGAGGCTGCTCCTGTTGAACAGTAAGAAAGCAGAATGTGCACGCAAGCAGGGGGAAGCTACGACCTTCATCATCGGCACCTGAGTTATACATGCTTTTGTGAGTACCAGGAAATTGGCAATGGAGACTTTTCAAATACATGGAAGTATTGTATGAAGCCGACAGCCAGAGTAACCTTGCAGTGGAGAACTTTTGTCTCCCCCAATGGCAGTGTGAGTAGAATTGGCTCCATCCAGTACAAAACCCTTTTGGAAAGTCTAAATCATCTCTATTCAAGTTAGCGTCGGGCTAAACGGGCTAAAGTCTCTGGTGCTCATGTTGTACCCATAGAGCACAGAGCAACACCAGATTTTAAAGCTCTGTATTGTAGATACAGAGAGATTTACCAAGAGGAGACTGGCTTAGTCAGCATTATGGGAACTTGTATGGTAAGGACTTAAATATAACACCCACACCATGATTTTAAGTCAGTATTAAGACTGGAGGTTAAGCCTGGCTCTGTCCAAAGGTGAAAAACAATGCTGGTAGGCAAACACGCGTGAGGCAGCTCACTACTTCAAGTGTTATTTCACTTTTATTTAATCCAAACAAAAAACCAAAGTGTAAAATGCCAAATAGGGCATTTTATAGGGAATCATGCGTTTCTTGGCCAAAGTCGAACCAAGATTGCAAATGCAAATGCTCTTTCCCCACATACCAAACTATTCTTTCAGCAACAATCCCGTTCTACCTGTATCTGGAAACTGCAATTTAACCGCCTCATTTGCAGTCTTAGCTCTCCAACGGAAAAATTACTGGTTCTTTTAAAGATTTACCACAAGGTGTTTTTGTTACAGTTGTAAAGTGTACTCGCCTTTAAAATGGAGGAGGCAAGTTTAAAGTAAAAAGCAGACCTCAGTAGTAAAAAAAAATTGCATTGTATTCAAAAATATATAGAGCTATAGTTAATGACAGAATAAAATATATATTTTTCTAACTGATAAACATGTAGAAACAAAACAGACTGTGTAAAAGATGTCGAAAGGGAAACTAAATGACTGATGGCTCATCCAGGTGGTCAGATGTTCATTTGAGTTGCTGCTACATCATTTACCATCTTTAGAAATTTGGTGTATCCATGTTTGTCACAATGACTGACACCAGATCCTTTTGTCAAGTGACTTCCTGCCACTGTGTTTTATTGTGTGGAGACAGTGTGGCGATGCTGGTTAGAGCCGCAGCGGACAACCATAAAAACAAGCCAAGCTCTAATTTAGTTTGTCATTTACTGGATGTAACACATGTGGCAAAAAGGTCTTCCACTACAACTTTCTACAAATGTATAATGTGTGGAGGATCCACTGATGGAAACGTGCATTGATTTTTTTTTTTTTAACATGGTTGAGATGTGAACGCATCTATTTTCGTAGACCTCTGCTGAGGAGCTTTTCCTCTGCAGTGTGCGGCTTCCCTTCAGCTCCCTTTGATCTTTTTCTGGAATCAAATGTAATGATTGTGGCTAACTTTGAAATCTGGAAACACACTTGCTGCGTCTCGTTGCAGACCTCCTTTGCACGACTCTCTCCGGCGCAATTTAAGCTGCTGTTTTATTTATTTGAAATATCGGATCGTTTTTGATGAGATGCCGTGAATTGCTGACCGAGCGTCGTCTCATTAGTGCCGAAGTGAGTTTTCACCGTGTCAACAAAAATACACCAGGAATAGTTGGATATTTTGAGGAAATAGAACCGATTCACTTTCTCATTAAGCCATGGATGAAAAAAGTCAATATTTCTCTCGTCTGAGATGTGAAGCTGGAGCCAATAGATGGTTAATTTAGCTTAGCACAAGAGCTGCAAACAGCAGGTACACCAACACCTTTGAAGCTCAGACAGACATTGAAAAAAATGATGTATGGTGTACAGGATGAGCTTTCCTGTATCTAAATAAATTCATTTCTTGTTTGTGGATAGAAGAGATTAGATACACCAAATTAATTAATGAGCTTAAAAACGAGGCAGCTGCATCCTGCATCCAGTCTTGATGCTAAGCTACGCTAACCACCTCCTGAATAAATCTCCATAATCACAACATATCGGGTGGTTGGCAGAGGTGGTAAAAAGTTCCCGTGTTTAATTCAGGTCATCAAACAGCTCAAGAGGTGTCCATATGAACCCGTTCTTATTCCCGGGTTGTCAAATACTGACGTTTTATCAAAGACTTTCACGTCTCCTATAGACGTAGAAGGTGCTGTAGGTTTTGGCATTATATGGTTAGGGGTTATGAAAAAGATCATGGTTTGGGTTCAAATAAGTACTTCTAATTGAAAGAAATCCATGTTAACTTCTGCTTTGTAAGTCCTGGGTTTATCCCATCCAACCATGTTCCTTCCTGAGATCATGTGATGAAGTACCTGATGATTTACCTTTTATAATTTTTTCTTTTTTATAAAAACTATGTACAGTCAGCTTTCCATTAGTGGATCACTGCGTAAAAACTGGTTCCTTAAAGGGAAAATCCTATTTGTACTTGATCATAAAACAATTCATCGTCTTTGTGCACATCGATTTATTATCCCTCTCTAAATAACCTCACCTTGTGCAGTTTCAGTTTTGTTGCCGTTAACTAGTTCAGGTTATCTTCCACCATATGTTTTTGTTGAGTATCAACCATCATTACATAAAAACCAGTAAATGCTGAAAGGCTGATAAACAGAGCGTCAGTGTGAAGAGGTAGACCCAGTAAGACACTGCTGACTGCATGTCAGACTATGATGGTAGATGGAACTGGAGCACAGCGTGTCTTTCATGTGGCAATAAGCCTATTTGTTGGAGTTGGGGGATCGTGCTTTTATGTTATTTAAATGGCTTTACGAGGCAATACTCCAATATATATAAATATCTTCTTACCACAAGACTCGGAGTTGTTGTTTTTTGTTTTTTTTCATGTGAGCGTGCATTTTGAAGGGAATATATAGATGCATTTTTTTTGCTTGTTTCCCTTTTCTTGTATTACAGTATAATAATGAACTCTTTAATTATGAGGAGCAAATATTATAAATGTGGTACAGAATAAACTGAAGAAATTCTACTCTTAATACAATTTTGGGACTTTTGGGGATTTAAAAGAAACCATTTCAGTTTGTAAAATCTTCATTTGTTTCATAATTATTATTTTTTTGACTAAATGCCAGTATTTAAGTATATTTTAACATTAAAATAAGATGTTGGGGACCTATTTTAACATTTCACTATCACCACTATGTGATCTGACATCGCAGCCTCACAAAGCTAGATGGAGAACGTGACCTCTCCACCTTGATTATCCAGTGTAATGAGTTCAGAAGGTGTAGCCCATTAATCTGTCACTATGTGGTTAGGCTGCTGCACCTTACCTTGTCAAGAAAATGATTTGGCACTGCAATCAGTTTTGTAAAGGGATGTTGTAACTTGCACTTTTGTGTTGCTGCCTACTCTCTGTATTGGAGTTTCTAACTTTAAATCTTAGGTACAGCATGTTATCATTACGCCCGAGGCACAAGTTGACACATGCAAACAAGGTCCAAAATAAGAGTTTGTAATTTCAGCTAAACAAAGAGTCTATTATGGCCGACTGAGACGCTGACTGCTGATATTTCTGTTTGTTTAAACTTTTTACTCACAGCGAAACAATGTTAATTCTGGTTTGTGGGTTGACGGTGGTCTAGCATTGCAGAGCGGTGTGAAGACCAGATGGTCGGAATAAAACCTGTCGGAAAACGCACAGCCAGTTGTGACAGTGCAGTTTCTTTTCCTCTCCTGATTGTGAAAGTCGCCACTCTGTGACAGATCGCAGACTCGGTGAGACGGCAGATATTTGTTTTGAGCTTTTGTTTGATTTTTTTTTTGTGTGTGTATTCAATGCGATATGGTAATCATAGAAGAGAACAAGCCAAAGACACTGTACTCATTTAGCAATCAGTGAACGCAAGAGAGAAAAAATAAAAAACGAAAGCCCCATTCCCAGCCGTAGCACACACATGGGAATCCGTTCCCACTAGTGTCTTAAAATAGTCACAGAGGGCTTTTCAATTATACAGGCCACGCTGTAAGAAGGGGCCCAATCATAAAACCAGAGTGTTTACCTCGTCTCTAAATCTTATTCTGCTTTGATTAAGGAGGCAGAAGGCGGCTGGGAAGCTGGGATAGGAAGGACGAGGCCGGGGGAGAGCGATACTGCACGAACAGTGTAGGAAACACAAAAGGGAGCTGTAATTGTCAGCCATCTGTGACCCGAGGCCGGCAGATTTTCCGCCATAATGTCAGATCGGTCCTGTAAGACTGGAAGGAGAGCGAGAACATGAGTGGGGTCACTGAAGTGGCAAAGTTATGTCAAGGTGTGTGAAGCTGAGGTTCAAGTCAGACTGTATTAAAGGGGCCCTCTTCCATTTTACATGTCAAAGTCAATTGATTTGTCATGAGGAGTAAAACTCAGCCTGAGAAAACAGATGAATAACGTCTGTGAAATCACGTGATATTTCCAGAATATCCCAGCTTGTTTTTGGAGACTACAAATTTTAAACTCAGTGTTTATAAACTGGAAGAACCAGACAGGGAGGAATTAGCAATCTATGAAGTTGCATTATGGAAAGTGTTTCGGTAAAATCAAGATAACTCAGTCTTTGCTGCTTCAGTTTTGACCATATTCATCATCTGTCTCTTTAAATTCCTAAAACTTTATTAGGGGTGCTTTTACACCAACCTTATTTGGTCTGGACCTTTGGATTTTTCAGTTTGGCCAACAGCAAAACAAATAGCAGATGTGAAAGGTGCCTCAGATCACAGTCCGGACAAATAAATCAAAATTTCGGTCCAACTGAAACAGGTGGTCTCGGTTCAGGTCAAACTGAACCCTGGTTTGATTCATTTACAGTGTGAAAGGAGTTTGGTTTGGACTTTTGGACCAATTACAGGAAACTGAGGCAGGCAACCATCACAAATTCAACAATAGAAGGGGGGGAAAAAGAACTGGAAGAAAGGTAAAAATGAGCCGTGGCAGCACATGGGAAAAGGAGGAGACAAAGTATTTAACTGTAATCTGTTCTAATAAAAAAAAATCTAAAGTCAACGTGACAAAACGCATAAATATGCTGAAACCTATTTTCTGAGAGGAAAGTAAGTGCTGGTAATAATGCCATTATAATAATAGTTCAGTGGCAACGAAATGAATGTCAAACAGTAAAGGCTGCCTGAACTGACAACACGTTATAACAACGTCAAACACACGCTTTCCAATGAACAAATGTCAAATATAATAAGACGCAGCCACGCAGGTGACGATGATGTGACGTTGGTATGACATGCAAAGACCTAGAAACGAACCAGATGAAATGCTGAGACTGTAACAAACATGAACCGTGAGATCGGTCTTGTTCTAAATCACTGCAGTATTCTTTTAAACGAATAGTTCTACATTTTTGGAAATGTACTTCTGAACTTTCATACAGCACTGAAGAAGATCGCCTATTACTCAATACATGAAGTATAGAGTTGCACAGTAGGAGTCCCGTGCATATGCTCACAAGATTACTGTAAACTTCAGAGCAAAGGTTTGTCCTCAGAGTTGCACCACAGGATTCCCTCACTGTCATCATGGAAAATATTGCAAATCCCGCATCCACACGCACATTCGGTTGGGCTCGTCTTACTTTATGGGTCTGCCTAAAAGGGTGTGGATTCACGTGTTCCCAGGTTTCATTGTCCACCACTGCTTTTGAAGAACCAGTCCGACCTGTTCGGATTGAGCTCCCTCTCAATTAATTGCAACATAAAGCACATCTTTTATAGCACATCTTGCCATTCATGCTGCACGACAGGCCAGCTCATAATGTGCTGCTTTTGCCTCAACCACTAAATACAGGCTTCAGGACAACATTTTTCTCCTGTCTGTTATTTGTTCAGTTCCCCAAACTTAAATTGCAATGAAATTATCTTCATAATTCAGGTTTTGTCATTTGTAGAAAAGCACTGTCGCGAATACATTGTGTGGTACGAGTCATTAGATTTACAATAAAGAAAGTTTGGTAGAAAATACTGAACATTTTCACTCTTAATTGTCAAACATACACATCTGGGAGATGATAGTGTCCACTGAAAAATAAATATATTAAACAAATACTTGTTTTTAAACATAGGACTTGGCTATAAATCATTGATGCTCATTTAAGGGTAAATTAGATTTTTGTTGATCTTTAATTCAGCAGGTCAACCTCAGCATAAACACCCCCATCTGATCTTTTTCTGCTGGCTGGATGCTCAGGGGATTATGTTTTTTAACGAGCTTCTCCTCATAGGAGGTAGATCATCCCTATCAATATTTCAACGCATATATTAACATTATCCAAATTGATTAAGAGTTGTTTATCAAAGGAAATGTCACTTGATGTATTTGGCTGTCCAACAGGGTATCTTCCTGAGGACTCCATGGGAGGACACGGTGTAATATTGATAAATGGTTTAGCTGGGCTTATCATCACAAATGATTCAAGTAAATGTTTACACATGCCTTCAGGGAAACAGTAAAGGAAACATCGGTGTGCGTGTTTTACAAAATAAGTGGGGTCCAACTGAAAAAGCAAAAAATGTATCAACAAAGACGGTTATCGCAACGACTGCATGCAAATCAAAGTTCACATCAGTGAGAAACCGTGAAATTTGTGTTTAAGAGCCGGATGACAAACACTGCAAAGTGCCTCACGACTGCAGCGCCGTTAATCCGCCGCTCTGTCTGGTTTGGGCTGCTGTTCTGCAGGCGTTCAGGGTTTTAGGCAGTAAAACTACAGCAAATAAGACGAGATGAGTAGAGCTGGGAGGAAACATGACACAAGAGACGAACCCGCAAAACAACATGTTTGGCCTTCTGTTGAAATGTTCACGGCAAACATGAGACAAGCAGGAGTTCATTTTTGACGCAGTTTTTGATCATAAAAGTGGAACACGGCAGTCATAGAATAAAAGAGGAAAGAGGATGAATAGTTAAGACTACAGAGTGATGTAATTTCACTCACTTCAGTCTAGTTGATATCACATTTGATTCAATTTGAGAACAGAGTATTAAATTATTTATCCTGGCAGAGATGGAGACCTTTAATGAACACAGTGGTGTATGAAGCCTGTCTAATACTCCATTTGGCCTTTTGGAGGAGGTAAGATGATGTTACAGAGTGAAACACATGCGTTAAATTTGTTTATTATTATTATTTTATAAGACAATAGAGAACAGATGATCCATCAGTTCACTCCTCAGTCATTATTTCTTTCTTTCTCTGGGTAAAAACACAAAAAAAGAGAGATTTTATTCAAGTTAAAGATGACGTTTTCTGACACTGTGGGAAAATATAACTAAAAACATTTCTGTGAATCAGAGCAACAGTTGAGGTGCAGTTTAGCTGCTTTATCCTTCAATCAAAATGTGGCTTTGGCGCAATCTTGTATGGAAATGAAATGTGAGTAAATATCCCCGAAAAACATGAACAGGCATGCTGATGGGAATTCCCACCAGCTGATCAGGATTGTTTCTCTGGCTCACAATAAGAGATGGAAAACCCTCCAATGTGTGATCGGTCAACTGAGGAGAGAGACGGCTGTGATTTCATTTTTAAAAGGACTGACTGAAGTCTGACCATCAGAGCACTGATACAGTCTGCACCAACTGTGCAAGTTGTGTCAGCTGGCATGTGTCAAAAGATTTTTCATGGGTTTTGATATAAAGCCATTTTCATTTTTGCCATCAGCTTCTGTTCCCTGCAGCCTGATGGAAGTTCGGCCTACAGCTCTCAGCTTACAGGCCTTTTAGATGATTAGATGTTGCTTTGTATAGAATGGAAGAAAAAAAAAGTACAAAACTGGGACTTTCTAGATTATTCTACACTGAGATGCATTTCTTGTAAGCCTATAAAAACTGACATTTATCTCTTTGCAACATACACCAGAACCCGATTACAAATCACAGGCCAGATCTGAAGTCATCCTGAGATCCATAAAGCACTAAACAACGCTTACCACACAGACAAAACTGTGTCGCAATCACATTCTGTGCGAGGTTTTAAACTCCGACCCTCCCTGCTGTGTTTTCACAAACATAAACAAGCCTCGAGTTTGCAGCCCATTCATGAATCTACTTCTTTGGAGTTCCTGTTTGAAAGTGCGAGTCTACCAGTTCTGACTCAAAGCCAAGGGACGCCCTTGTTCTCTTTTCACTGTCTCTGCTTTGCAACCATTCATGCCCTGCGGAGTGTATGCTCCACCCAAACAGTATCTCCATGGTGACACACATACTGTATATAGAGCAAGCAACTCTCAAGGTGTGTGTCTAGGTGCATTTTTTTCTTTTTCTTTTTTTTCTTTTTCCATCTGTACCTACGCAGCCTTTGAACTGTGACAACGTCAGCAGATAAAAGGGTTTCCCTGCTTCGGCCTCCGGTTGCCCGGGCAACATTCCCTAGTCGACAAACATACGAGCGGCTGCATACCAGAGGATCTCCCAGGAAGTGTTGTTGTTGTTGTTGCTATAGTAGTGGCTGCCAGCCAGGGGGTGTGCACAGGTGACAGCAGGTAGGCTTCGCTGTTGCCATCCATTCAAACTATAGTTAGAAACACAACACTGTCTTAACAGACAAGAGGAGGACACACCTGAAAGACGTCACGAGTGGTATGACGCTGTGGGCTATCCCCGACGCTGAACGTTAGGGCATGTTTGTATTGCAGATGTGAACCGACATACATTAACCATATAGGAGTATAAAGATAGCGAAATAATCATTAAGTTGACATTTCTTATCACTGCAATCCTCCACAGGATTACCTCGAGTCAGTCAAATAATAATTTGCAGCATCAAAGCTGCACATAGCAAGATTTAGAAGATTTTTCAGACTCGACCTTTGAAAAAGTCATCGTACGTGGTCCTGCGCGCGCACGCGCGCGTGTGTGTATGTGTGTGTGTGTGTGTGTGTATATATATATATATATGTATACGTGTGTGTCCATGATTTGTCATGGTCACAAGGGAGGCGAGAGGCTTGCAGCCGTTCAGTGCAAACCCAAACCAGGGCCATCTGCAAGCCTGGATCCCCTCCAACAGCAACACTAGCGCACACACACACACAAGTATATCCACATCCACACACACTTTACATGATATCATGAACTGGGTGTCAGTGGCTGTAGCACCTCATATTTTGAGGTGCATGTATACGGTTTGGAGCCAAGGCAGATGTTCTGCGAGAACCTAAAGGAGTTTACGGCAACAAGTCCGATTCAACGCTCAGAGATGTTGAACAATTAACATGTTAAATCCGGCCACTATGATTTCAATTAAATTCCTGCAGAGTTTGTAATGGAGTCACATCACACAGATTGTGAATCAAGATATGTCTTTGCCTCAAGTCCTAGTTTCAGTGTTGTTGGGTAATGTGGAGAAAACAAGTGAAGCATGTTGTTATGAAACAGTGACTGATGCCGTGTAGCAGCAGGCCAAAGTGAAAATGTCTTTTTCCCTGCCAGAGATTTGTATTGGAAACCGCAGAGCCATGGCAAAGAACCACATAGGCCTTCCTCGAGCAGCGCCCAGGAAAACGTGGACGTGTGTTTGCGTGTGCGGTTGCCTGCCCGACACGCCGACGAGTGTAAAAAGGCTTCAACTGCATCTCCAACTGCAACCGTAACCAAGTTTCTTGTCGATTTTAACAGCAAGAAAATCAAAAGCTACAACAAACGACCTGAAAGTGGTTGCCATAGCGCTGAACGGACATGTGATGAATGCGCTGTCATGTTAAACTTTGTGAATGAGCTGCGACCTGAACATAAACTTGGGATCGCTTTCCACTCCAATCTCCGTCTTTGTTTTCTCTCATCTCTAATGGAAATGTTTTGAAGAAGACATCCGTAACTAATTAGGTCTTTGAGGTTGTCTTCTTGATCCACGTTGCTTGGATACAAAAAAAAAAAAAAAAAAGCAGCAGTGGGCTTCCAGCTGTATACACTGTACAGTTAACCATCCATCAAGCTGGTCTCCTTCCCTCTGAAACTCCACAACTTCCCTTTGAACTTAACATTATGGATTGAGAAAGAAAAACAGTTGATAGTCACAGTGAGCGAGCGAATTCTCCTCGTAACTCAAGACGGTCTGCCGTGTCCTCTTATCAGCCGTGCAGACGGCTAACGCACGCGGATTATTAGTCAGCGCACGTCCACATTGAGCTGGAGCCTCTTGAGCTGCAGCACAGCCTGTTATTTAGAGAAGAAATGTGGTCATTAAATGCATGCTTTTTTTTTTTTCCAATTCCATAAATTCACGACAAACCATGAGCGGCTGTAGCAGCAGTTACATGTTCACCTTTTTACATTCTGATTGAAGATTTCAGGTCAAGTGTTAAATTAGATGTGATCTAATACGCCTGGAGTTGACATGACATAATTGTGTTGCTCTTAACCAACAACTTGAGAACAATGCCTGCTTGCTTGTACAGGAAGCACTGAAGAGAAGAAAGTGACCACAAGAAGGCCTCTTTTGTGTGATGGCACTATGCGATGCCTCTGGGCATCCAATAATGTTTAGCTCTTTAAGAATTGAAATCAAAAACAAACCCTGTGGTTCAGTTCAGCTCCTTTCCATCGGATCATCTTTCTTTTCACTGGTTTCCACGACCGATTTAGATTTCAGTCGGTTTGGACCCGTTTATTCTGTTTGAGGAGTTTATAGGAAGCGTTTTGGACTTTAAAACTGATTTTAATCTAGATTTTAGACTCTTTGTAAACATGGCTTGGGATCAACTTTAAGGATAAAAAGAAAAATGAAGGACCGAATAGTGAGCGAATAGTGAGCTCACCAGATATTCGTCACAAGAAACAGCTGCATGCTGCAGCAACTATATTCTTTTGTCCACTTGGGCACACTTGCTGCAAACACAACCCGAGTACTCACTCCACTTCTGACTCAGTTTTGGTCTCCACCAACCCTGACAGAAATATCTGGGTCTTTAGCAGCTAAATGGTCCATTATGTTTACCTGATAGTCACTAACTGCATCACTTCTAATTCTACACTGTAACTTGACCCATTTATAATTCATTGAAATGATTCGTGTCTCTTAAAACAGAGATCAACTTAACAGTGAAAAACTGACATCACAGACTGACATGCTCAGTGACAACAGATCAGATTAGATTAAACTCGATCATGAATTAGTTATCACTCAATCTGACCTTTAGCGGTCCCTGTTTTTCCAGGTGGGTTTTCAGACGAGTCACTCTGAGGTTTTTCAGCCTCTTCTAGTTTTCTGTTTGGATTTCAACAGATACATTAAATTGCTACCAGCCTGTGCCACACTGATAAGATCACCGATTAGATGTACTGTAATACGGCCCTCACTGAGTAAGAACTTAAGCAGTTATGTGGCAAAGCTTTATCAGAAATCCCCGTTACACTCTCACTTCTCAACGAGGAGTTCCCTGAAGACATTTTCATGCTCTCACTAAAAGTAGTTATGCAAGAGACATCATTTTCAGAATTTGTGTAATTCCTTCAGTGGCAGACAAACATATTTGTGATATTCAGTTTTGAATTCTACGTATTGGATGCTTTTAGATTTGGTAGAATATCCTCCATTATACTGGTTGTGTTTGGCAGGGTAGCAAAAGTTGTATGCATCTTATCTGTTTCATCACATCACATAATCTTTCCTTTTTAGCTACCACTACCATCTAAATATGTAAACTCCATTTTCCTTCCTTCAGTGTTCACATTGAGATATGGACCACCTGCACAAACTGTGAGGGTGATAGCGGACAACAATCTGATGTGGCTGGTCTGTATCACAGCTGCACAATTCCCTCAAGATCTGTTGCAGAAATATTTCAGTTTTATTACGCCAATGCCAATTTAATATCTTGAATATTTTTCCTTCTGTTTCAGGGTTTTCAAAACTTTCAGCTCAAATCTTTATCTAACACTTACAGCAACTTTATCAAGAATTTGGGGGTACTAATGTGACCATGTTCTGCTGTTGCATATATTTCTCTGAATAATCAAGGCATGTATATAACTAAACTGTTTTCAGCCACAGCTCGGTTTAGTCCACACGAGGAGGCCCGGTCTACTATTTTGGTGTCATGTGGTGCCATCTAGTGACAATTGTGTGCAGGCAGGCAGTTGTCAGCATGTTATAAGGAAAGTAATTAATTATGAAATGTCTGACTTGTGTTTGTGTTTGACCTCTGAAGGAAAAGTAGGTCAAAGCCGTAAAACCACAGGAATCCTACACCCACAGCCTGCAGAGCCGACATAATCGGTGAGACTACGAAAACGTCCAGGTGGGAAACGTCAGGCCTATCTGAGGGAGCCGTAGCAATAAAACTGGTCAAGCAAAGCGGAAGATCACAGAGTCAGTGCATGAGATTCTCACCAGTGAAACCAGAATGACTGAAACCATTGTTGGGTTGCGAGGTGGGAGTGGAGACAAAAAAATAGCGTGGTTTGAAGAGGTATTGCGCAAGGTTCGGGTTAATCTATGGTATCAACCCACCAGTGCAATTACCTTAGTCATAGCCACAGCCTTAAATTTATCATATAGTGGTTGAAATGAATCTAACCAACTGTTGCATCCTGTATGACTCATCAACGGTTTGGAAAATAAAGGAGTCAAGTTGTCAAGTTGAGGCAATTTCATCTGCAGAGCTCAAAATGATCTCCGACCATATGAATATACACGGTACAGATCTGGGAAACAAAACTACCGCCACACCCCCGTTCTCACTGTGTCCGTCAGTAAAAGGACGAAAACAGCAGAAGAAAAGCATAGAAGCTTAGAAAATAGAACATTAGAAGAAGATATATTAATATGCACATGTGGGTGGATCAAATATGTAATCTTAAATGTCTAATGAAGGACCTATTATTTATATTCTTTTAGGTAAAAGGTAACAGCTTGTACACAATTGAAAAAAATCTGGACTGTTTGCCTGTACGGTACTATATACTATCATATATACAATTTACAAAAACACTTTAGGGTATCATTTATTGCTCCTTTTCTCTAAAATGTGCAGTTTCTACCATGCTCCGAACAGTCGTACAGATATTTTAAGTAGAAGAGGGAATTGCAAAAGGCAATAAGTGTTTTATGGTACCAGATTCATACAACAAAAGTTCACTGCAAACCACAGGCTGTAAAGTGTTGCCAGAAAAAGCCCCCCTGAGGGGGACACGAGTGAAACGACACAAAAATCAATAGGAGGAGGGAGCCGCTTTCTGCCAGAGTTAACAAAATGTCGCAAAGCTGCGATATAAAGTTAAGTTAAAATTTAAAGTGTGGAAATGTGTGCTGTAAAACTGCAGATAAATGTGCTTTGCGGAATTACTTAATGCAAAATGAGATGCAAAAGCATTTAACATCACATGTAAGGGCAACAAGTATAACTGAATTTGTATATTAAGAGTTAAATTCTTAAATCAGCGATTGTCTCATTCATAGATCACAAAAAGACACATCTGGGTGCATTTAACAGCCACTGACAATTATAAATAAAGGAACAAGCATGACGATAATACAGACAATCAGCTTTTCACCTTTTCGTGGCTGCACCTACTCTCGGACAAAAACATTGAGCAACACCCAAGGAGTGACTAACTACCGAACCGTCATCGCTCCTCCACGGCCTCCCAAGCGTCTGATGATTCAAAGTGTGGACGATGTCCAGGCAGATGCAGTGACAGTAAAGGTTTGTGAGCCATAAAGGGGATGGATGCGTCATCAAAAAAAAAAAAATGCTAATAAGAAAATCTGTAGTTGAGGTCATATGTTGGACAAAGCTTAAAATGTTCATTTTTTAAATAAATTAACTAGTATCAGAAGAGAAAATTCAGCAAATAAATAAATAAATGACATATGTGGAAATTTAATTTGTATAAATGACAAAGCCTGACGAAGCGGGCTCATTTATGCAGGATCGTGCAGTAGCTTGTCTTTGTGTGTGCAAGTTTTCACAAATGTTAATATAATGATTTAGAAATTTGTGTGATAGATACTCAAGTTTAAAGCCACTGAAAATATTATTTTGTGGATTTCTGTGGAAAGTTTGATATTTCATCATCTCAGCCAAATATACCAAAATATTAGAAGGATTAATCACCCTGATGTTTGCAGTAATGGTTCATTTATACAGCAGGTACACCTGGAGCCAGAAAAAACAGATGCGGCAATGACATTTTAACCCAATTAACGAGAGCCACGTGTTTTTACAGACGCATTGGACCGGTGTGTCGTGACCTCACCGAGCGCAGCAGACAATGTGACTTTCAACACAACTCAAATGCAGTCAAAGTCACAGGTTGTTTTTTTTATCCGAGTGATCAATGGATTTTAATTCTCTTGTGCAGGTGAGTGGGTTCAAATGGCTGTTGCACAAGTCCTACACTAGATGGCACTGCATAACATGAAATGAATTCAGGTCATTAAACACTTTTTGACACCTAAAAAGTTTAATAAAAAGTAAAGAAATAAATGATCATTATAGTTTGGTGCAACTCCATGTTTGAAACGGTGATTATCATCATCATTAGCAGCAGTAGAATTGTTCCTATTGTAAAACAATAGGTTGATCATTTCTTTCGCTTTCTGTATGATTTTCACATCCCTGTTTCTCTGTAACTTTAGATCTCAGTCAGTCAGTCCTTAATGAGGCCAGAAAAAAAGTTTCAGAGTGAAGTTCTTTGCTTTAACTTCATCAGCACCCTTCTGGTTTCTGCACACACGCGCGGTAGAAAAAAAAAAAAGAAAAAAAAAGGGAAGGAGATGACAGACTCACCAATTACTGTGACCGGTGGTGAAAGCAGTGCAGAGCTGCAGGGTCACACAGAGGTTTTGATGTGTCTTTATCCTCTTTATGGTCACTGTGCATCATTGGACTGAGTCTCGCTCTCCTCATACACTCAGTGCAATTCATCCTTCAGCTGTAACAAGAAAAGGAAGATTTTATAACCATAACAATAGTGAAAACTGTATAATGGATGAACGCAATATGGTATAGATGTAGTTTCTATGACTCACGAGGAGGCCCCTTCATAAAGTGAGTTGAGAGAAGAAAAAAAAAAGGATTACTCCCAGCTGTTTATGAGTGGGCTAATTGTGACTAACGAGCAGCATGTTGTTATGGATTGTAACTGACTGACGTCACTCCTTAAAGAAACTGCCTTTCTCTAGGAATGACAAGTGTCAAAAGAATTATGATCCCAACACTTCTGATATGCATATAGTATGTGAAAGGCCTTTCACCTAACACTGATATGGTCAAGTAATACACGAGAGTCCTGTGTCAATGACTCAATGGGATGACGATGATAATGAAGTGTCTTTTTTAAATGATTTGGGAAGAAAGCATGAAGAGAAAATGAGCTGAAGGAGAGAGAGCCTCGTTGGCACCGCCACCTGTCCATGAGAGGAAAAACATATGTAAATAAAACAGTGATTCGTGAAAATTGTAAAAAAAAAAAAAAAACAACAACTGGGTGGTTTCTTCAATAAGACGGTGTAACAGGGCATCACATGTTCAGCTGAAGAAACTTTCTTCCAATAGTTGCCTCTGTAGAAGATCTGTTAGTGAGTTTATCTATCAGAGTATCAGGGATCATTAACGGATCAAAGTCACTGACACTAATTCATTACTTTAAATGTAATCCACTATTTATATTCAGTATCTGACGATTAATATTCAGAGTTCCATGTCAGAAAATATAAACGAGGTGAAAACAAAGTTAAGATTTGACTTCATAATTATTTTTTTTCCTACCAAGAGTATAGAGTCACTAATGTATAAAAACTAAAAGGAATTGTTAAACAGTTGAAACAGAAAAACAAACTGTTCAACTGAATGAGAAGAATACATATGGTGTCCAACCAAATAATAATATCCAGTTTAATATATATTCCTCTGAATAGCCTACCGCAAGATGGATGTCTGGATAAAAAGGTTGAGAACAGACAAGACCATAAATTCATGTCTGTAAACACATTATATTCCAGCACATTATATTTCAGCGCTGTGGAGGAGCTGCGTCTGATATTAGAGACATTTTGACCTCATTTAATTCAACACCATTTGTCTCATCACTTTATTTTTTTTTGGCAGAGTAACATTGACATGATTAATATTTCATCACTGAATTCCATGTTGTCTCATAAAATTTAATCAATATCAATATCAGAAGTCAACAGAGTGAACCCCCCCCCCCCCCCCGCTCCCCCATTAACAACAGTAACAACAATATAGATACCGATGTACAGAAACGTCCTTCATGAAATACATTCATCCAGAACAAGAGAGGATTACAGGGTTTCTACATCACTCTGAAGAAACGCCAATGCTTCTTCAATATTAGTGTGGAATCCATCAGGTGCTTTTAATTGAGCCTTTGGGCGGCGGTGCTGCCGCTGCATCACGGTGAGCCCGCGGCTCGACAGCACAGACAGTAATGAGCCCGACTTGTCCCCTGCAGCTACTGATAAATGGCACGAGGCCATGACAGCTCGGCTCTCCAGCAACCGACTGACAGCACAGCGAATTAAGATTTGGTCTCGTTACACTGCGAGTACTCGAACACATCACATCCACAGTATTTTCTGATACAAAATGACAAATTCAGCAGTGAAGTAAATTTTAGAAAATATACAACTGTCATAAGACCATGTGACCAATCCCTGGACTAACTGAATAGCTATTCATACTCTTATTTACATAATCGATGTCTTGAACATATGTTATTGCCTTGCCTGCTGTATTAAGAAATTTCCCCCTGGAGACGAATAAAGTACCAACCCACACCTCTGATTGTGCTTTTCCTCGACACCTAGTCGTCTATTGAAGTAAATGGTGATTTTCTCTTTTGTTGTTGTTCTTTACAAAGTACATGTATACAAGTCAATGCGTGTGGCGCTGTCTACAGTATATAGTCAATATATGTATTCATAAATGGATGGTACCACACACACTCAGTGGGCTGTTTGCTTAGTGCACTTTGGTAATAATACAACTTTCAAAGTTTGGATTCAGCCTTTAAATCAAACAGAGTAATCACATCCAATGAACAAGTAACACAGGTGAAAAAAAATACTCTTCGTGTCTGTGAGAGCGATCGTGCATGATGATTCACAGGCAGGAAACATAGCAACAGACTTTGGCAGCGACGCTGCCTCCGAGCAGGGAGAGAAGTAGAAACTTGCAGAGCAGGAGTGAAGGGAAGCTCTGAGGCCATCTGGTTTCTCTGGAAAGATGCCAACTGCAACACTGAGGTTCAACGGAGAACGTTTAAGAGATGAAGTCTTCAAGCTTTCTGCAGTACAAAAATTGTTATCAGGGAGGACTAGAGGGGGCAAATATCACGCTGTCGTCATGGTAACTTGAGTTTATGCATGACCATTAATATTAGTCACGCGAGTCCACCTGTAAATTTGTCATCTAAGCACCCGGTCTGACATCAAAATGTGTTACAGTGTTGGTCCAAAGCTCAAAATGTTCTCGATTCACAATAACGGCTCTAAAAATGTGAGATAAATATTTGCGACTGGAAGTCGGGGTGGTCGGATAGCTCAAACGTAGGACTGTCACCCCGGAGACTGGTCTCCGAGATGATGAGAAAAGCAAAATATAATGTGGATTTATGTCAAGTAATGTAAATAAGTAAACTCACATAAACTCTTAGGTTTGAAACGTTAGCTACGTTGTTTACTTACTGTGACTTAAACCATGACCTAAACCTGAGACGTCTTGTTCACATGCTGAGGTCAATAGAAAACAATAGGCCAAGAGAAACAAAGGCATCTCACAATTCTTGGAGCAGTTATTGTAAAATATTACAATATTACACATGTTGATGTGAGACTGAGTTGCATATAAAAGATCCTGTGATTTGTGGCTCTCCAGACATACACAGTGTATTTGTTTCAGAGCCCCGCAGGTTGTATTTCACGGTTCATTTTGTGGTGTGAAATACGATTTTGAGAAGCGAACGCTCAAATCTGTTTTTTGTCCAACACACTCCGCCGGCAGCAGCCGTCACAACAGTGGTGCCGTAATGGCACCGGAGCAGTATCTACTAACCACTTAGCCATAACCAGGGGAAAATGGCTGCAAAACATTTTGCTGTCAAAACAAACTAAAACGAATGAAAAAGCAACAGGAAGCGATTTGCTTCTCACCTGTCAGATGGTCATACTGAGTTATGAATTGATATGATCTGGGATTTTCTCCCGTAACCTGCCAGTTAAAGAGTTTAAGAATCGATAGCAATGCCTGTGAGGTAATGATCACCGAAGTCATGTGGACAATGAATGTCTGCAACAAATGAAAAGGCAATCTAGTAAAATAGTTGTGATCCTTCATTCTGGAATCTAATTGGTGGATCGACCGACCGACCGACCTCGTGTAAAGTGAGCCGAGGCTTCTCACTCGTCATTTTTCAATACGTTGTCCGATTCTCACTTTTAAGCGGCATAAGAGGTTGACAAGATCCCAACAGCCTTCTCTAAACTTCCCAGGTCCATGTGTCTATTAAGACCGATGACTTTATGAATTACATGCACCAAGAATGATCAAATGAGGTTCTTCCGAAGCCAAATGTAGACTAAAACTAGTCAAAGGTAAACTCAGAAAGAGATGAACAAAAAAAACAAAAAAATTACACAAACATTTACAGCTCCATGACAACCGGCAAACTCCCATCTACTGATGAAGGTCATGTGATGTGTTCAAAAGGTCTAGAGCAGCAATGACTGTTCAAAGTCAAGAATGAATTGCCAAACTCAGATCATGTGGCTACCATCTCACATAAATACTTATTTATCTCATTTCAGTTGTTTTACATGACAGGTTCTACATGACACATTATCTAAACAAAGACAACAAAAAAAAACTTTAGAAAACTTTGAAAAATGTTGTAACTGTTCACAAAGATTAAATTAGAGCCTCTGACGTCACTCATAACCTGAAAGAAGCGGCACATCAGCCCAAACAGCTCACCGTCCTGTCAGCTCACCGTCCCGTCAGCTCACCGTCCCGTCAGCTCACTGCAAAACAATCTGGTTATTTTAGGATTCACGCTCTCACTTATGTCACGTGCCAATGCAGGAAGTAGCGTGCTCTATGTGGGTTAAACTTACCACACTTGTCTTTCCAAAACCTTTAAAACCTCCAGGTGAAGAGCTTCTGCCGGTGAAAGTATTTACAAAACACGTGCTTACATCCCGGGAAAAATATCTCTTTTTAAATATCAGAAATGTATCCATTTGGTTCAGTAACATTTCAAAACAAAGTCTCAAAGAGTCGCGCGCACCGGAAATTAGCCGAGCAGGCCTGGGGGAAGTCGCTAATGCGCATGCTCCGCCCACAGCCATGCCAGGTATGCTTTATCCGCTCAGCGCGGGAATGTCTCACAAGACACCTGATTTTACAAACTCCTCATCTACTCGGATCAGATCAGAGCTATCTGACAGTGAAAGGGTTAATCAGAGCTGCGCGAACTCCTAAAGGCTCACAGATATGTAAAAGCTCCACATTATAGTATTAACCTTATCAGTGTTGCTCTGCCCAGATAATGTAGAAAGTAAGACATTTAAAATCTTGTGGATGTAAAAAAAAAAGAAGAAGAACAGATTGAGGGTTGGCCGGTGTTTATTCTTTTGTTGTTTTGTGGTAATAAAGTTCTAAAAGCATCAAGTTTGCTGTTTTAAATGTTAAGCAGTCATTTAATAAGGGTTTCAATCATTCTGTCTGCAGTTAGGCTGGTTTTTGAAGGATAACAGAGTGTTTTTTTTGCAGCACTTTCCTAGAAATAGATAGCCTTTAGTTGAAGGGAGTTTTTACTAAGTGGCATTTCAAAACTTACTCTCCTATAGGTGTTCTAAATTACTAAATGACCCGTCAAAGTAATCCAACCATTTTTTTTTACAAATCATAAACATTTTATGAAAGGAGATCTTTTTCTTTTTTTTTAAACGGTGTGTACCCATATGATCAAAAACGGTCACATTAAGAGTGAATTAATTCCCAGATTAATTTGCTGTGAGCCAATTCCAGCGCTGCCTTTTAATTCACACTGCAATAACTTGACGTGGTCCAGCTGTGCAGCTGCAGTTAACACGTGGGAGCAGTGGAAAGCCCAGCAGTGTCATCTTACTACTGCTAATTGGTAAGTTTGGCCGCAGATGTCTTCAGCAGACTGATGATTTTAAAGAGCCTGCTGCTACCTACACGCTGTGGACAACCCACGTACAGAAAGAGCTACGTAATCTTCGTGTGTGTGTGTGTGTGTGTGTGTGTGTGTGTGTGTGTGTGTGTGTGTAAGAGAGAGAGAGAGAGAGAGAGTGTGTGTGTGTGTGTGTGTGTGTGTGTGTGTGTGTGTGTGTGTGTGTGTGTGTGTGTGTGTGTTACAGACAGGCAGCGGAGCATCTCTTCTCTCGCATCAGCATCACGGGGTTTAATCGCACGCGCTCTCCATCGCCGTGGCTGCAGGAGGCGTCTGTCAAACCTGTGGAGCGTCTGTCTGTCTGTCTGTCTGTCCCCTCTCTGTCTTTGTCCGTCGGTCCGTTTGGGAAGACACACTTACACTCACGTCGGCTTTAGAGTAGCTGCTGGTTGAAGTTTGGAGACAATAAACCGGTTTTACTGCTCCTCGGAGGAATCTCCGCTGTCATCCCGGAAGACTCATCACGTTCACGCCTCAAAGGAAGTTGAAGCAAACAGGTGCGTAAATTACAGCTCTTTTATTTCTTGTCTTTAACCTACAAATTTAAATTAAAAAAAAAAAATCATTTTAGAATATTGGCATCTTTACAATGTTGTCTTACTGCCACATTTCACTCCGATAGATCCGTTTTATCTCCGTTTGTTTCATTTAAAATAGCCTAATAGTAAATCCATTGGTGGTTTCTGAGCCGGACCGTAACCGATTCCTACAGGTGGGATTTTCAGCAGAGCTGCTCGCATCAGCAGCAGCAGCCGACGACAATATGTTGGCTTGTCAGAGAGAAAAGCAGGGCGGTGGCATGGTTCCGGGGGTTTTCATTTACCGAGTGCTTCACCATTCGTCCCCCGTGTGCCTTCTCATCGCGCCTGTTTTGATTCCCTCACAGCTGTGTGTGCGCGCAATTTGGGAGCCAATCGAGCAGCCATGGACGCGTTCATGAAGGGTTTCTCTAGAGCCAAGGATGGGGTCGTGGCAGCGGCGGAGAAAACCAAGCAGGGAGTGACTGGAGCGGCCGAGATGACGAAAGATGGGGTTATATTTGTCGGTGGGTTCTGGGAATGCGTTTCATTGATGACCATAATGGACAGAGGCTTTATTTTTTTTTTTTTATGATCTTATCATTATTATTATTATTATTATTGGAAATTCTGATCACAGTGGGACTAATTGAGCTTCACCTGTATTTTGTTCCAGGTACTAAAACAAAGGATGGCGTCACAACAGGTTAGTACAAGTCTTCATGCATCTGTTTCATTCCCCTTTCCTTCTTAAAAAAAAAAAAAAATCTATATTGTATGACTTTACACGTTTTGTGAATCCAGACTGACTTGTTAACATCTGAGGAAGTTTTTTTTTTTTTACTCAGTACATCTTTGACACAAAAGCAAACAGGGGTAATTTAACTGAATCCTCAGGTGGTCAGTGAGAGATGTACTGAAACTCTGCAGGTGAGTTAAGTGTCATATTTCACCACCAATAACTCAACACAACCCGCCTAACACCTGCCCTCCCCCCCCCCCTCCCCCCCCCACGGGCTGAGCCTGGCCTTTTCTCATACATAACAAGCAAAGAAGCCGAGGGAGGCCACCTGTTAAGAGGCGTCCAGGGAAACAGCTGTATTGTTGTATATGTTGGCTTCAAGTAAAGCATGTGAGCGTTTTGAAAGCTGGGATTATTATGATTTTTGCGGTTTGTTTCTCTCAGTGGAACCAAGCGATCTACATGAGGTGATCTGATATCCGCTTTCAAGAGGTCCACGTAGGCAAAGATGGTGGCCAAGGAGTAGCTGAGTGTTGATTCATTATCATTTGTTTTGTTTAGGCCTGAAATAACTAACATTGTCAAGAAAGGCAAAACAAAACAAAAATAGTAATAATAATTAACATTATTTCATGTAGTGGATATAATGTCCTCAAATAACTTCTCATTGAACCTTTGTTGGGGGTTTGATTTGGGAGTTGCTGGTCTACAGAGCACTCAAACAAGACTTCAAAACACAATTGGCTCCATTTAACCGAAACGTCACTGAAATGAAAAACCTAACACTCCACAACAGTTACAGAAAACGATAAATGTAAAACCAGATACGGAAAATTACACAACAATGACTTGCTTCAACGGTCGAAGGCGGGGTGAAACCTAAGGAAGTCTGCAGAAGGGTTTGGAATGGAAATGCCTCGAGGCTGTCATGAAGGTGTGTCAGTTATCAAATGACTCCACAGTTGATGATCCTGTTTGAAATAATTGTGTTGGCCAGATCACAAGGGTTAGCACCCTACATAATGAAAGTGCTATTTACAGGGTTATATAGTCCAGATCATTTATAAGCACTCCTACTTTTGGGGGTTTTGCAGCAACAGAAATGGGCATAAATGTATTAGATGCATTACTTACTTGTGATGATCCTCGTGTTTGAGTTTATGTGATCGCCTTCGTGCAAAACTGGGGAAACCTCATTTCTTGTGCATGTTTATATTTCAAATAGAAGGAACTTTTTTTTTTTTTTTGTGCTTTTCGATACCTTATAAGTGTTCCTTCATGTAAAAATTAAAACTCTGACGGAAGGTGAGAGTGGAAGTCTGTAATCAACCCAAATAGAGCTTTTTCACGGCAGACATTTTATCTTGCCGTTGTAGGTTGAGAGTAAGTGGTAATAGTACTTTCTATTTCCTGTCTGGAAATATCACTGACAACTGAAGACTAGTCAGTAAGTGCCACCACTCAGATCACTGTGGCAGCTTTGTTATCCAGTATTGTGGGAGCTGTGTCACCTTGATGTCTTTTTCTATATGCTAATCCTCAAAGGTATTGAGGCTCTATAGAGATACACCCTCCTCAAAATGCCCCCCCCCTCCCCTCTTCTCCTTCCTCCATCCTT
This sequence comes from Embiotoca jacksoni, assembly GCF_022577435.1. Taxonomy (NCBI): domain Eukaryota; kingdom Metazoa; phylum Chordata; class Actinopteri; family Embiotocidae; genus Embiotoca; species Embiotoca jacksoni. Next base: position 17,362,918 of record NW_027185230.1, on the reverse strand, counting down.
ACAGTTGCAGGTAGAACTGTGTCTGGAGTGTCTCAGGTGGGTGGAGCGATGGTTACCGGGGTTACCGCTGTGGCCCACAAAACTGTGGAGGGCGCAGGCAATATCGCCGCTGCCACCGGATTGGTCAAAAAGGACCCAGCCAAACAAGTAAGAAAGATACTCACATTTTTTTTTTTTTCTTCTAAGAAATCAGTAGACAAACTGATGCAACAAGTCCTCCAACCCAATACGACCACAGAGGTTGTTTGTTTCTACCCTGAAATCTGATCCACAGGTGTGCTTCCTAAATTAGTGCCTGTGGTTTCGACACAAAAACAACTCGTTAGTGTTAGTTTCACGAATAAAAACACATTCAGAAACGGTAGTTTGCAGCAAAGCACATCCTTCTCCTCCATTTCATGTGGCTGCAAGCTATAACTCTTCACGGTTTCAAAATGGCCCCCTGACCTTGAATCATTTTTCATCACTTCTCATATCTGCTGCGTGTCTTTTCTTTTCTGAAATGAAAGCTGTTACATATTGTTAGCTTTCCAGTATTGTTCATCAGTCAGTCTGGCCTTCGTTTGTCAAAGGGGGAGGAGGACGAGGCGAAGGCAGTTTACCGTAGCAAACCATTTACTGCTGAGACACAAGTCAAATATGAAAAATGATTCTCCTTTCGCCTTTTCCGCGGGTTCTCTGATCCTATATTTTGCTGGTATCTTTCTATATCGTTCTCTCTTTCACTTTAGCTTTGGATTTTAATAGCTACTTATGTACAATCTGGCCCACAGGTAATATTTACAACCCCGAGGTCGTGTTTTTGGTGTTTTGATGAGTTTATAAATTTAACGTGCTCATTTATGTGCAGATTTTTAACAAAGCAATTTTAAAAAATTTGGAATTGGGAAAAGCTTGGCTCATTTGCTTGACTGTTTGTCTTTCCAGGGTTCTCATAATAATCAGGATGAACTTTAAAGACCACTAGTAGTGCTGCAAAGTGAACACTATAGGTGGTCACAGCTGTCACAAGACGCACTTGTGTCAATCACTTCAAGCTCTTCTGCCTTTGATAATTGGTGCCTGCACTGCACAAAAATAGCAACGCGCCAAAAATAAAGTAAACACAGTCAGAAACAATACAAGTACGGAAAAGTTACTCATGAAAGTTATGAATTCATTTCAAAATTATTAATGGGAAGGAAATGCTGCATATGAGGTGCGATTTAAAAGTTGGGTCAGCACCTGATTCACACCTTTTTGTGACCAGTGGTATGGACGCGTTTTCGGTTTCACCGTGGACCTGAAACTGGAGCAGATAGAGCGCATCCAATTTAGTGTCAAGTTTTTGGTGGAACAGAAAGAAGTTGGTGGTGGGGAGTCACGAATGTGTTCTTTGACATTTGAGCGTCATGTTGTGATGTCGGAGAACCCAAAGTGCCGTCACGTCACAGTTCGGGTCTTTTGTGCTGAATGTTTTTTTCCTCAGTCTGACCCCGGGGGACAAATTCACAACTCCGCTGATGCCAAAGAAAACCAAGCTTCTTTGGACTCGGACGGCGAGGTGTCCCTCGAGTTTGACACCAAAAAATTCGATGTGCACTCCGTGCTCAAGTCGATATTAAAATCACAAATGCACACTTACCAATGGTCACAAAAACGTGCGTAACACAGGTGCTGATGTTGATCAAGACGTCACTCAAGAGCGTTGTAGCTTCCCTCCGCTCCGTGCTCATCACTGTGCTGCACTTCCTGCACATCAGGAACCATCTCTGGACTTTTCGAGCGCTCCTCGTATTTAACTGTGTTCGACATCGAGGACACACGCAGCATGTTTAGCTGAAAAACACTGAACGTGACAAAAATACCATGCAGAGCACCAACGTTTTTACACTTTTTACTTTCCACCAGCTCCAATTAGAGATGAAATTCTTAAGCAGGTGAACTTCAGAGGAGCAGATGGACTTTATGCTCTGCTTTACACAGAAAAACACTCTGTCCTTCATTTGTTGTCAAATCCAAGCAGTCACACTTCCTCGTGCTATTCTATCTCTGGATTAATAAAGGTGTTAATATCGGATGTAGTTCTGAGGGGATGGCTGCATTTGCTTGTAATTACCCTCCTCTCTCTCAGCACTGCTGTTGAGTTGCAGGAAATAATAAGCTGATGAAGTATTTCCCAGGGCAGTACAAACACTTAGTCGAAGGTTTGTTGTGATGCTCGATCTCCCGTCCCTTAATTAGTGATGCAACACAGGGGAATCCATAGCAACAATTTATCATGCACACGTTTCTTTAACTTTAATAGGCTGTAATTAGTAGATAAGTAATGCACAAAACGATGAAATACCAACAAAATGATCAAGTTATTTTGCCAGCAGTGGGAACACCTGACACAGCAGTTCCTTCAGCACTTTGTTGCTTGCAAAAAAAACAAAACAACAACAGGTATTTGAATCGGTTATCAAATCATGGTAAAGCATCCAATCAAATCCTTTCCTCTTTCGAAGCCGTTGTCCTGGTGAGGCAGAGAGATAGGTGACTCTGGTTTTCACCCTGAAGGATAAAATGATCAATATGATCAGTGTCATTATGAGGACTCCTGACGAGCCAAACTGGCAGGCAGAGGAGACAAACAGATGGACGGCAGACTTGAGTGGAGTGATTGATGAAGAGCGAGTGGACTGACGGACAAGAATAACAGCACAGACTTCAAATATATACATAAATATCCCAGAGAGAGAGATTGACATGCAGACGGCAGTAGATTGTCCTCATTTAACTGTCGTTCCCAGGTGGCGCCGCCATTTAACATCATTAATATTGATTTTATTTAAAAATTGATGGCAGGTTGAGAGTTCATCAGCGATTCTCTCCGATGTCTGACACACACACACACACACACACACACACACACACACACACACACACACACACACACACACAAGCACACACAAGCACACACAAGCACACACAAGCACACACATGCACACACAGATCAGCAAACAGATGACGGTGGGATCCTGAGTCCTGATCAATCTCCTCATCTGGTTGCTTCACTAATTCATCCGCTGCCGATGACTCATATCATGACACAGAGATGCCGGGAAGGTGGAAGACAGGGGAAATGACAATGAGACGGAGGCGCAGGCGGCGTGTCGTAGGTAAAAGTGGACGAAAGCAGAGGAGGAGGATGAAAGATAGAAAAGGCTCTCAATCAACACGTGTTACAGCTCAGATCTTTTTAGATAGATGTAATAAAAGATGTCAGCAGGAGGAGATTTCTATGTGAAAATTGCCCTTTAAAAACAGTCTCTGTAGGCGAGGCAGCGCTTTGATCTTGCTTTTTACTTTTTTACAAACTTTGATCTGATCACAGACAGTTTTACGGGCGTAGTCCAAGTGTGTGTGCGCGCTTCACCCGAGCACGCACATCTCTGTGGCTCTGCTACGTGAACAGATGGAGGCTTGATGGGTGGTGTTAAATGCAACAGCAGGAGGAGACGGTGCAATAACTAATTTAAGGTTATGTGAGCCGTCGGCTGGCGCTTCACATGCGCACGCACGCACGCACGCACACACGCACACACACACACACACACACACACTGCACTGTGACCACTCCCCATTAGGGAAGGTCAGTTCAATGACACAGTGTAATCAAGGCATCCTTTCATCTAGACAGGAGAGACATCACCCTCATCCTTCATTAGCACTCACCTCGTCCCCGTTTTAGCATCCCACTCACTCTGGATGACCACCGATCGTAACGAGTGTTATGAAATGAGCTCAAGTGCCTTTTTTAATGTATGCAGGGACAGAAGCAAGAGTGGGGTCAAGTGTCTGTGTTGTTTAAATTCAAACAAACGAGCGACCATCATGACTTTTCGTAAAAGGCAGTAACAGACAGACGTGCCTGCACCAACCGGTCCTCCAAATTAAAGAAGCCAGTCGTCATCTACCGCCCTTCAAAAGAGCTCATAGAAGTGTGTCAGTAAGATGACGTCGTTGTGCTGTCGTCACGCGTGTAATCTTGAACACGCTTCAAATCGCAGCTGCAAAAATAAAGCCATTTTCCGGTCGTACAAAGCTGGCTGTGGTTGAGGTTTGGTTAAGTTTGGTGCAAACAGGAGTTGGTTATTGTTGTTAAAAGTTGCACAAATGCAGGGACAACAGATGGAGCAGGACGTTCAAAGTAAAGAAAAAGGTTTTATTCACTAAACGGGAGCTCTGATGCATCAGAAAGCAAAACTGGTCTGAAAACGTGTTTAATTTTTGTCTTATTCCAGGGTGACGACGCCTCAGCGGTGCAGGACATGGCCGAGTCTCCGGTTGACGCCGACCCTGCTGATGCTACAGAGGTAAGACCAAACACACACCTCCCGCTGGGATACTTCTCCGCTAGCTACGAGCTAAGAGTTGTTTTATATGACGGTGAGTTATCTCGTCACTCGAATCCCATTTGATTGGATAGGAAGAGAAAATCGAGGTAATTTGGTATAAAATGACTCAAAAATAGCATTATCTTTTTTTTTTTTTTTAACAAAAATGAACTATTAACACGGGGACAGGACTTCCAGGTATGTATGGAGGTATTTTTCACGTCACTTTTCTCTCTTCCTCTCTCAGGACGACACCGACGACTAAACTCCTCGAGAGCTTCTCAGTCAAAGATCAACGACCGAAACATTCCATGTCGCTCTGCCAAGTCCCGTCGTGCCTCGTTTTGGTCCTTCATGGAGTCTGTGCTCAGCGTCTGTGTGTGTGTGTGTGTGTGTGTGTGTGTGTGTGTGTGTGTGTGTGTGTGTGTGTGTGTGTGTGTTGTTACATATGTCTGTACAGTACATGTGTAAATGTTGTAAAGATTGAGAGGAGATGGTGATGATGTTGTGTGTGTGTGTGTGTGTGTGTGTGTGTGTGTGTGTGTGTGTGTGTGTGTGCGCGTGTGTGTGCCTTTTGCACATCAGTCCTGAAACGGGACCTCAGGTGTGTGTCGTCTGTGACCAGCTGTCATTTTCAGTGACTCCCTCCCACTGAGAAGGTCACCTGCTCGCTGTGCGTGTGTGTGTGTGTGTGTGTGTGTGTGTGTGTGTGTGTGTGTGTGTGTGTATATATGTTTCCTGTCTAGTCTGTGGCTATGTCAACAACTCAAACATGGAAATATACCACAATCCACAAACACCTAAGTGTCTCTATATAAATGAAGAGTTGACAGTGATGTTTGAAATGGAAACATAATGATAGTCTCTATTTTTGTCTGTATAATGTCACTGGTTTTTGCGGTGGATTATGAAGTGCTGAGCTATTTGTGCATTCATATTGTATTTTTTAAGTTATCACTGTTATAATAGATAAATATGATAATGAATGGACTTTTCAAAGCATGTAAACTACTATTCAGCGCTGTGTCATGAATTTACTGGGATTTAAATGTTGAATAAAAATATGTAAAGTGTGGGATCAGTCGTGTTTTTAGAAACCGTAAGAGAAACAGAATTACCTCCTCCGCCAATCGATAAAGTTAGTTTCCATCCACATCTGTGCACACACTCATCACGTGTTCACATGATTGGCTCATGAAACTGATTGACAGTAGAAACTGTCAAATATGGATATTGATGCACAGAAATTCTGAAATGTGGATACGTCACACGCATCTTTAATCCTGACATCACAGAGGATCTATACAACGGTCATGATGTCACACAGCGTTATGGTGCCGCAGTAAAGTTGACCTTTGACCTTTTGGACATAAAATGTTACCCTATTCCACATTTGTGCGAGATGTTGTCATAATTAGTGCATGTTATGGCCACAAACGTGTCCGGCGAGGTCACAGTGACCTTTGACGGGACGGACGGAGACACAATGGGTCCCTATGATGAGTAATGGTGTGGTTATTAATTTAATAATATAACAAACCCAACAAAATACAGAAACTTATTTTCTCGTCAAATAATAATAAAAAAACAACCACATGCCTCTCAATCATCGACTGCACCAATTATCAAATTAGGTGTTGATGAATTTTTAGTTGATCAACTAATTGATTAATCAAATTATTCCTGCAGCTTTAGTCATCTTCACCCTCTAATTATTATAACATGCACCAATAACCGGCTGCTGTTTTTGGGGATTTCGGTATCTTTAAAAGATTTTTAGCAAAATAGGGTTTTATTGTCAGACGGTGTCATTTTGCTACATTTTAATCATAAAATAATCTGTATTTGGCCACGTGGTTTAAGAGGAGTGATAATCTTGCCTGTAGCCATGCAGCAAAACTCAAAAATAACAATAAAACATATTGTCCTTGACGACATGCTGCATCCGGCTGCAGGCGTTACAGCGTGTGAAGAAAGACGAGACAGACATGAACTTCTGAAGGTCCATCCTTGTAATCAACGGCTTCAGTATTTCCAGTTTTTTTTCCTCCGAAAAAGAATTCTGCTCAATTAATGCAAAGACCAGCGAGTCCTGCAAGTACATCACCGCCTGTACTGTGGTGCTTGTTGCTCATGACCTACAGCTGCAGCACTATATTACACCGTACTCAAGAAGATGTAGTAAAACATGAGAGATCCATGCACAAGTACACAAAAATAACTGGCTTACACGAAGTGGTGGCTGTCAGACGGAAAACAAAAGTGAGTCATTTCTATCTCTTCTTTCCGCCTGCTTTTCTTCCTAATGAACCCTGAAGTTTCATGAATCAAAAAGTTTGTTTTTTCATCCACACTTGTTATCGAACATACCTGTCATCAGTCGTTCCCTTGCAGGCCCAAAGAGGCGGGCGACTTGATGTTGTTGTTGTTCATCATGACTCCTGCTGAGGGGTCTGTGACAACAACACAAGCTTCTGCTTTATTATCCCAGCCCAGCTGCAGCTTTAGTTTTATGTGTAGTGATATTTCAATAGTGGTCTGCAACCTACCTAAATAATAAAACCCATCCTGTGATTCAAAGATTATGAGATGCAGGATTTTTTTTTTTTTTTTTTTTAGCTGGGACAGTCACGGTGCTCATGGGAAATCAGAAAATTCTAAAAGAAATAAGTAGAACTCTGAAAATAGGCTTAGAAACACTGTGCATGACATCCAGAGTCTGGTAAAGCACATAGTGCTCTAATACAGGTGAAAGTGCATAAAAAGTGGCGTTGCACAAGAGCCTGAAAACCCTGTTGTATTAAATAGCTGTTTAACATGGTAAACATGGTTAAACATGGTTTAACATGGTAAACACGCAGACGTGATGTTATAATGAGACTCTTGGGAGCTTTTGAAGCCGTTATACCAGCAAAGGTCGTCAGCCTTTCACTGTCGGGAGCCTTCATCACTCTCTACTGTTGCTGTTTTCAGGAGATCCTTTATGCACATTGAAAACAACAGGGTTAGATGAACCTTGACCTTACTTTACTGTCTAAATATGTGCAACATTGACCGGACATACGACACCATAAAGATGAGGTTATTTATTTTTCCTGTATTTTATCACATCATGAAAGAAAGAAAAGAAAATATTCGCTGCTTTGTTGACTGACACTTCCAACAACAGTATCCCATCGTCACATCAAACACCTACATTGTAATATTTGACAACTTGGTGTGCAATCATGACAGCAAATTGTCAAACAGTTTAAAATGTGTCCAGCAAGGAGGTTGAGTGATAAAAAAAAAATAATTGTACAAATTCCACAATTTTCCACCTCGTAGACGTTATCCACAGCTCAACATGAGAAGTCCACTTGAAAAGGAAGAGATGATGAAGAGGACCGGTGGTTTCACTTCCTCTTCCTCCTCTTCAGGGCTTTCCACTCTCCCTCCTGAGTGGCCAAGCTGCCGAAGAGCTCTTTCACTTTCCTCTTTCTCTCGGCATCCCTGAAACACACGATGTGTATAAGTTACAGTCTTTTACGAATAGAAGTAGAAAAACGTTTTGGTTCCCCTCTTTTAGGTTTCATCCGTACCTGCTCATGACCTCGTTGAGCTTCTCTCTGGCCAGGAAGCGCGAGTCCTTCCTGATCTCCCTCAGAGCGCCCTTAAACTCCTTCTTGTACTTGTGCTTCAATCGCTCCTTCTCTCTCTCCTCTCTGGTGCAGCCACGCTTCTTCCCATAGTCCAACCTGGTCAATAAAAAAAAATAATAAAGAGGCAAACGAGATATTAAAAACACAAGCAAATACACATGTTTACCATCAACTTATTAAATAACGCAAGACTGATTAGGTCTGAATGAACAAGTCCTGGTTGTGCTTACACTTCAACAATCTTTGGTGTGAATAGCTTCAGTGGAATCGGCTTCTTCTTCTCAAAAACTATCCGACTGTGTGTCACAGGAGCGCTGCTGATGGTCTCCAGGATCTCGCTGCGAAGCTCCTGCAACACAAACAACAAACAACAGACAACATGATGCCACGAAAGAGGAAGATACAAAGACAGAGAAAGCCAGAGACGCAGCTCGCTGTGTGAAACCGATCCGCCACTCACCTGCAGAGGCTCCGCAAGTGTTTGGGTGGAAAGATGTTTGGAAAGAAGCGTCCTGATTGGCTGGAAGATGTGCGTGAAGGAGGTGAGTTCTTTGTAGAGCTGGCAGCATCTCTTCACCAGGTCGAGGCAGGTGGACAAACAATTCAACCTGTGAAGAGAGAAGACTTCAGCTTTTAGGATTTACTGTTTGTCACATGGTAATGAGCCTCGCGACCTCTGACCTCTCAGTTTTCAGCAGATGAGACTTCACATGCACCAAAGGACAGATTACCATCTCGATCCTCTCCACATGCCGCATGTAACTTCTGTCTGTCCGCTGATGCAGGACCGTATGATGGAGTATTAGTGCCACAATATAGGAGGGTTATGTAAAATAAGTTTTTTTTTTTATTTTGAGAATAAGGTGGAAATGTCAAAAAGTTTTGCACACAGGTGTAAAACCATCAATTGACTGAAAGCTTCGACCTGCCTGAGGAGCTTAATTAAAGGTCAGCGGACCAACAAATTCATTAAGATTCATCTTCTGGGGACCACGAAAGTCTTAAAATTGAATTTCAATCCAGTGCAACAACGCAGTTTGCAGCAGTGGCGTTTTTTTTTTTTTTTTTTTTTTTTTTACATCTCACGCATCCATCTTGTAGAATTAGTCACATGTAGGGCAGAGAAGGCACACAACACTACGAGACAGAAAACTACTACGGACTCGACTCTATCTGCATCTACAGCAACTGTCCTTCATTATTACTGCACGTCCTCATCTTCACACATTTGGAGCCCCTTTAGCCTCCGTGCGGTGGACCCTCACTCGGCCCCGCCTGCTTCATCACCCTGCTGGTAATTACCACGGCGACTACACTCCTCACACACAGCTGCTGCTACTAATGTGCTGGCGTCACTGGACGGCCTGCAGGAAGGCAGAAATTAGAATATGACTCGGCACCCGTGTGTCAGGAGCCGGACTCACGATAGCAGGCATTTAAAGATGATTGCATTTCGGGTAAATCAAGAGTTAATATGAAATAAAATGCTGAAAAACAAGCGCTGCTTTCTGGTGAGTACACTGGATATATTGGTGTATTTTATTTTCTTAAATTATTACAGGTAAATAATGACTTTTTATATGTCTATAATAAAATTGGGGGAATAAGTTCATTCGTTGTGACTCACAGGTTTATTTTCCATTTTTAAACAAAGACAGTAATTGGAATTTGATGAATTCTTTCTAACATATCTGCATTTGAGTGTTTGGTTACGAGTATTAATTTTAGTTGAGTACAAATCAAATTAAAAAAAAGTATTTTCCTCACTAACTGTGCACCATCGCGGTCCGCTGAAGCCCGTTCGCGAGCTTCGCTTTGTGCCCACACACCAGCTGCTGTGTGAAAACACGCTGGCGACTCATCAGAATCACACGAGTGGAGGCTTCAGCTCCGAGCCGCTCAGCGAGTGCAGGTAAACACAGTATGATGGCCTGTCAGAGGCTTTCATATCCGTACAGCGGGCTCCACAATAACAATGTAAGTCGTACTGTACATTTCTGTAATATGCTCCAAAGCAGCTGGTTACAGGAGAGATCTGTTTGAGTGCATGTTTTTTTTTTGTTTTTTTTTTGTCTTCGTAGAAAAAATAATATATGAGGTTGTCTTTTTTTTTTTTTCTTTCTTATAAAATGTAACCAGTCTCATTTCATCTCTCGTGGTCGTACTCTGGTCAGAACTGAACACGAGAAGCTGCGTGAAGGAGAAGACGAGAGATTTTCTCACACTTCGGCTCCCTCTCCGTCCTCCAACTGTGCCGCACAACAACAGCGTCTTATATAACTTGTATAAAAAGTCAAATAATAGTAAATAATTCTGTGGTATTGAAGTTTAAACCAGCTTCTTTGCATTCAGTTCAGGTGTGCTCCCCCCCTCCCCCTCCTACCTGTGGTCGTCTCTGTCAAGGTCACTCTCCAGTTCCAGATGTTGGGTCGCGGACAGTGGCAGGCTTTTCTTGCTCCAGCTGCTGTGGGACTCGGAGGCCGACAACACCAGCAGATCACTGTGCTTCCCCGACCGCCTGAACGGCGGCACCACGGCGTAACCTGCGGCGCAAAGTCAAGGTGAGTCGGTTCTGTTTCACACCGCATCAGTGCTGAAACCGAAACACGCACAAGGGACTTGTGGAGAATCATTTTAAAGAAGGAGAGTGACGCTACCTAAAGAGGTTTTGTCCTGCACCGCCAGGTGCAGCGTTCCCGCCAGGAAGTTGATGAGTTCGGGCAGGAAGCGCTTTGAAAAGGAGACGTACTCCACCGCCAGACAGCAGAGCACTAACCCCGAGGTTAGGTCCTGTAATGATCTCACTGGACACTAGAAATGTACAAAACACAGACACACAGATATAAACATAATATTATGGAGGCATTTGTACTAAAAAGCTGAACATCCATTCTTCTATTTACTGACACTGAGGCAAAATCTGAATAACTTCAACTGGCCCTTCATAAATAAAATAAATAAATAAATAATCAGAATAAAGAATACGGGAAAAAAATGTAAAAAGATGGTGAAGCGCCTCCAGAAGCCAACAGTGGTAGTAGGACGGCAGAAACAAAGGTCATAACAGAACAACAACTGCTCTGATCAACACCAACATAAAGGAAAACATGGAAGGCGGTTTGCACCTTGGTGAGAGCCTGGCTGATGTAAAGCAGCGCTGGAGTTGTGACTCGGTGTCTGAAGTCGGAGGTAGGAAACAGCAGCGCCGTCACCTTCAGGTAGATGAGCTAAAAACACAACAATTATTTACATGAAGAAGAACACGTGGGGCGATGAGAGGCGACATCCCATTGAAATCCCATTTAATGTCTCCTGCAGTTCTATAGTTTCAGTTTGACTTAAAATCATGTCGGACGGACCAGATGAGGATGATGAAATATATAATTTAGTATCATGAAGCCCGCTGACTGAATCAAGTGACATTTAAAACCTCTAAAGATCTCTTGATGTTTGAACATGTTTGCTTACCATGTCTAGCGTGGGGAAAGCAGCATGACCTTTGACCTCAACCACTTCCTCCATGCTATGAGCAGCATCTCCGAGGACACCCTGCATGGCCTTACAGGCCGCTTCTGGAAACATCTGGCACAGAGCGTGCAACTCACTACAGAGAGGGAGAGGGATGATGGAGCACAGATGAAGAAGAGCATTTAGTTTCCAGGATTAAATGTTTGAATTCTTACGTAAACTTGAGAAAGAAAAGCACTTGTGTACTCACGGTATGAGCTTATCGATGGCGGTGAGTTCAGGTGGACTCCTGGTGGCCACTTCGCCGACGTACTCCAACAGGAAGCCAAACAGTTTCTGAGACAAACGGAGATGACAGTGACACACCGAGAAGAAGCCACCACACTAATCTAGAGAAATGTGTCCTCTGTGTTGTACCTGCAGTTTGAGCTTATTGCCCACAGCCAAACTGGGGTGGTTGCTCTTCTGAGTTCTGGCCACAATGAGGCGCTGGTTGTCGGGGGTGTGACCCTGGAGCAGATGTTTGAGGTCGCTGTAGCTCTCGGGGGCTACAGGAGGAAGAAAAACAGATTCAAAAAACACAATCAGTGCTTTTCTCATCTTAAAAAACCTCCAACGTTTCTAGTTTATGTAAAAATAATAAATCACAGCATCCTGCTTCTTTAAAATTGATTTAATCACACGTGTAGTTACCAGTGAATGTGTATGGCAGCTCTGCTTTGGCTGCCTCCTGCTGGGCCTTCAGCTCCTCTTTGGTGAGACTCTTCTTCGGTTCGGCATCGGTCTCTTCTTCCTCCCGTTTTGTCTCCTCACTCTCGCTTTCTTGCTCAGAGTCCAAGTCCGAGTGGCCATCTTCTTCTTCTTCCTCCTCCTCTTCTTCTTCACTGTTCCCCTCCTCCTCCTCCTCCTCTTCCTCCTCTTCATTATCTTCATCTCCTTCTTCCTCCTCTGCATCTGATTCCTCTTCCTCATCACTCCCTCCCTCCTCTTCATCCTTATCTTCCTCCAACTCCTCCTCAATGTTCCATTTTCCATCCTATACGTAGGAAGACAACACATTAACATTAAAAAAACAAAAACATTGGCATATGATTGTCTATTCTTCCAATGATATGCCAATGCTGTAGCTTGAAATTAAAAATAAACTGTTCTTCAGCTCCGCGTCGTCTCCTACCTGATAGGAAAGCGTCTTCTTGTCGAGTTTATCCAGGATGAAGCCGTCGTTGAGGTCATCGGCCGACATGTAGACCTGACTCCGTGTGCTGTCCCCGACTTCTTCTCCCATCATCCTCCTCAGCCGGTCAGCCTGGAGAACGCACAGAGAAAAGAAATCTATCACACGCAGCATTAAAACATCTGATTAAAAATCAAGGTCAGTGACAATTACAGCAAAAAACTGAGTTTGTTTATGCACTAGTCAATTTTTACATTTTGTTTTTTCAGTTTACTTATCTTGCATAACATGTCTTTCAGATGAGTGGAAATAAATATCCATAAAATAAACATTTAGGTGGATATTTTAATACATTTTGTGTTTTTATGTCTGTAGATTTCTCCTAAATTCTTTAAAATGAGCAAATCTAAAATGTTTTTTAAATTAGGCTGCGAATGAAATATGAACAAACCTGCCTGGTGTGTGTGTGTGTGTGTGTGTGTGTGTGTGTGTGTGTGTGTGTGTGTGTGTGTGTGTGTGTGACTGAAAAATTCATTCAGAGAAAATCCAAATCCAAAATAATTCTATCTCATTACAAGTAGTATAAGTTTCATTGTTAAATCTTTTATTTAACATTTTCACCCTGTTCACCTGCAGTTTCTTGCCTTAAATAAAAATGCACAACGACTTGAGGGAGGTTCCTCCACTGTTTATGTACCTCCAACTTCTGCAGCTTCTCCCGCTCCTCTCTGGCGAGCTCCTCCGGGGTTTTCAGCTTCTCCGAGGGCTGAGCTTTCATCTCAAAGCCGAGCTCTCTGACCATCATGTCATATTCTTCCAGCTGGAACGCACGAAGAAGAAGCTTGAGATCAGAGGAATATCAGAGGAGCAACAACGCTTTTGCAGTTTGATGGCTGAAACCCTACTTTGGGTTTCTCCTCCGGTATGTCGTCGCGTTCAGCTTTGGGCGTCTTTTTCACCATCAGAGCCTGAATGCTCCTCCACTCCTGATCCAGCTTCTCCGTCAGCTCCTGGGCCTCCTCCTTCTGCACCTGTCGTTCCCTCTGAGCACAAATACAAACATCAGTCAACCGCTAAAACGTCACTGCAATCAATAGTCAGTAAAAAATGTTTAATTACTAAATGAAGTACAAACAAGAGTCAACTTGGACAAACATCCTGACAAATGAGGTGCTTTCATCACCTTCTCCTGCTTGGACTTCTGGATGAGCTCTTCGATGAGCTCCTGCCTGGACTTGGCCCGCTGCCTCCCTTCCTCGTCCTGCTCCCCCCCTGATCCCTTCTTCCTGAGGAGGCCCCCTCCTCCTCCGAAGTGGGAGGCAGTCAGCTCAGCTAGGTGAGAAAGAAAAATATTGTCACTTATACCTGCCAGTTCTGTCGTCTGATAAAAACATTTAAAAAAAGAAAAATCACCAAAAAAGAAACTCACAAAAAGGATTTTGCTCTACGAGCATCATTTACTTATTCAGGAATTATTCCTTTACTTTGTTACACACACACACACACAGATTACACATTTACTGTTGTTGTTGTTGTTAAATGGATTCATGTAAAAATACTGATATTTCTCAGACCACAGTAAATTCACCTGAAGGAGCACATAACATCAGAAACAGTGACTACTCCTGCATATTTCTACGATTATAAATTTGTTTCATGTCGTTCAGGGCAAAGAGGCTCAAGGTTTCACATAAATATGTTCCCGTTACGTCCAGACTCACCCGACAGAAGACCCTTCTCCTCTGACTCATCGTCGCTGTTCCCTACGTCGTTGAATTTCTCCATTTCCGCCAGTGACTGGCCGTAATGAGTCAGTTCCTCGTCCTCGTTCAGGTTGTACAAATCCTTCTTATCGTGGGCACGCTGAAAACAACAACATGAAATAAAAGAAGCTGAGGGTTTAATGTGTACGTACATAACCCCATGTTTAGTCACAGACATAAACATCGTGATAACATTTGCCTTTATTTCCTTTTATTAGAATTATTACTTATTGTCACATCTGGATATTGAGGAGAATAAAAAAGGTACTTTATCCATAATAATCTCAAGCTGGTAAAAAAAAAAAAAAAAAAAAAAAAAAAAAGGGGCATGAGGAAGAAATATTACAAAATATGTGGTTATATCTGTCCGCTCTGATTATTTTATGCTTCTCTAAACGGCGTTTCAGGACCTGACGTCCTCTCAGGTGATCAGAAATGCATCATCACGTCGCTGACCTGTCTCTCCATCGCAAACCTCTGCAGGATTTTGTCTTCTGGCGCCATGTTGGTGTCGTACTCTCCGAATCGCCTGTCGATGAACTTGTTGGACTTGTTCTTCTGTTTGTATTCCTTCAGGAGGGTTTCTTTTCTCTGCAGATTGAAAAAAAGAAGCAGCAAGAATTGGTTCTGATTTACATCCACTCCCTCTTATCTGAACATGCACACAGAAATCTCCAACACCTACCTTTTAAAGTTTAAAGTTTTAGTTAAAGTTCCATACACACAAGCAAAACAAATTTAAAATCATAAATTAGAAGCAAACTGCAGTTCAGAAGAAGATTCAACTTTTGTCCAGCTTGTGTTTGGATCGGTTCACGGTTCCCTCTGTTCCTACAAACCTCTCGGTCACTCCTGCAGAAAATCCCTCTCGCAGCGTGACGCTGTGATCACCAGGCGTCACAGCAGAGTGTTGAATGGATGGCGAGTTGTGACCAAAGACTGCGAGATACGGCGCCACGACAGTAGATTTTTTTTATCCTTTCATTTCATCCGAATACAGAATCTTATATCATTTATTCAAGAGTCTGCCTTCTTTTTCTATATTCTGTCGTATTCCCATTTTTATGTTATTCACCCCCTACGACTTTAATTTGCAGTTCTTTGGGTGTTTGGTCTAAAAAAAAAACTAACAAAAAGGGGTTTTCTGTTTATTAAACATCCTATGGAGTTTGCAGAAACTTATAAAGACTTACATATTTATTCACAGTATTTTTAAGTGTTAAAACAAGCTCCTTCATCTGTTAAGAGGTTAAAGGACCCATAAGACACTGCTGATCAACTTTTATAAAGTATAACTTGATGGCAGTGAATTTTTTAGGGAGTAATTAAAGACTTTAAACACTCCGATTAAACTGGAGATGATAATTTAGTGCAAAAAAAACAACTTGCAACACCGACGGACGTCTCGACCAATTGTCAGATTTGTTAAATCAAACAGGAAAACTCCACAGTATCAACACACAGACGGCCTTTGACGCCAGAAATAAACCGTTTTGACAAGTCAGTATTTATCTTTGTTGCATGTGTTAACTTCTGCGACAGTTAAAAGAATAAACTATTAAATGGTTGGTACTTAAATGTGCTCCTCGATATCCTTTTCAAATTGTGACACAGGGAAGACGAAGAAAACCATAATGTCAAAACCACTCAGTTTGATTAATGAAAATAATAATAATACATTATATTGGATGTGAAGAAACAGGAACACACTCTCACCTTATTGTTGGCTTTGGATCGAGAAACACCAGGCAGACCCACATCGTGTTTGCTCTTCCTCCCCAGAACCTCAAACTTCTTCCTGTTGATTTTCACCTCGAAGGGGTTGTTCTTGATCTCAGTGGAGGTTTTGGCTTTGCGGACTTTGTCTGCAAGGCTCCTCTTCTTCGGTGTCTTCCCCATCTAAAATGAATAAAGATGAATTAACATCAATCCTTCTGCATCTGTCCCAGCTCTATATATCCCGTCATATCCATAAAGTTGTGTTTCTGACTGCTCCTACAGGTTTTAACGCATGTTGGACTGTAACATAAAAAAAAAAAACACATGAAATTAAAGAGGAAACTTCGATTCTGTGACGAGCGAAAAAACAAAAGCTGAAGCAACTTTAGCTTCCTTGTAAACAAACGAATGAACATGTTGTTGTTGTTGTTTTTTTTACCTTTCAGCTGCAGTCAGGAGTTGAATTATTAAATCCAGTCGGAGCACAACATGGAAACACAAACGCTCTGGCAACTCTGAATTTAATAAATAACTTCAAATTGTTTGATATCCACGTTGCTTCACCGGCATCCCATTTTCCAGCGTGAGCAGCCCCGAGGTCAAAGTTGAAATAGTACAAGTCACTTCCGGTGCAATGGTCCCTGCAGCGCCTCTAGCGACGTAAAGTGGAAATGCGCCCTAAAAAAAACAACAAAATAAAATTCAAACTGCAAGCAGTGATATGCGGGCAAGCTGCACCGGGGAGCTCCCGCCTGCAGTTTAAAAAAAAAAAAATTCTCGATCCTTATTATTATTTAACCATGAACCAACCGTGAACCATGCGGAGATCGAAACCAGTTACTTCTCACTGTGAGGCCACTGCTCTAACCACTGCACCACTGTCATACTACAGCATGTCCTCCGAAATATGATTAACAAAAAAAAAAAAAAATCAAATATGAAAATATGTTATAAATCACACTGGGATTTTGGGGCATGAAGTTTGTGGTAGTTTGGACAGAAATCCCCCAAAAATTTAAAGACTTCTGTTAAGGTGAACTTTTTGTTTTGTATTGTTGTTGAAGTTGGTTTAGTATTATTGTGAAACCTGAGGGAACAGTGTGGCTTACCCTTAGAGGGATTCCCCTTAGGAGGTCTCACCCTCTGGGAACAGTGTGGCTTACCCTTAGAGGGATTCACCATGAACCATGAGTGTTACCTTGGCGGGGCTCAAACCCGTGTCTTCATGAGGCCGGCTGCGAAGCGGCATTATAGACTGCTGGACTATCTTCGGTGCCAGAGGACAAACTGCCAACAGTCTGTTTAACTCAACAGATAAAAGACTACTTCACCAAGGTTGCTATCAATGGTTCAGATTCCAGCTCGGCCGGTTGATGGTGATTCAACTTTTAGTGAAGTTGAAACGTTTGGAGAAATTGAAAAAAGTTTTGCATACACTACACATTACAGGAAGATATTTAATATCACTGCAGACCCCCTTTGAAAACATGTATATCTACTATCCAAAGAATGTCTGCACCAATTTTGGTCGCATTTGAATGAATATTTATGGACGGTGGAGTTTATAGGTTGCAGTGAGTCAAAGATTTGTCACAATGCTGTCTGACTCCTGGGAAGACAGTTGGTGCAGTGGTTAGCACTGCTGCCTCACAGCTAAAAGGTTAGGTGTTCAATTGATTTTTGTATTTGACGGTCCTGATTTATCTCATCATCCACTGAACCGTTTACTTATCTTGTTTATGATTGTACACCAATATGACATGACTGAAATACTCTCGTATCGGCTTACAATATTTATAGTGAGATTTTCCCGTAAATGACTACAATCACACAAAACAGATTTTCAAGGTAGTGTTTTTTTTTATTCATGGCTGTAAACGAGGCAGAACCATGAGAAAAGAGAGAGGTGCAGTATTAAGTCTGTAGATGGTATAATGATGAGAGACATTTAAATCAGAAATGGTTCAGACAAACAAATCAGCATAGTTTTGACATTTAAAAAAAAAAAAAAAAAAAATCTATGGTTGACTGAAATGACTACAAGGACTTTAGTATTGTTATCAGCACACTAAAACTAAAATAAAATATATTTCAAATATAAAGGGGGTAGGTACAGTCATTTGTAAGACAGTAAGCCCTCTAAGCACCCTTCACATGCAGTTCTTCAGGAAGTAAACCACCTGTCGTGAACAAGGGCCGAGGTTTTATTAATCAGGTGAAGCTTCTCTTTCCCCTTTTGGTTCACCATTGAGTGAGTGATGATGGAGCCTTCATTAAAACAGGATGAATAAACAATAGTAAAGCAAAGCATGTAAAGTGGCCTCGGTATTAATGCCCTGCAACCTCAAGCACAACTCATTAGCCATCTATAGATTACAGTGACGTAACAAAAATAGCAGAATTGCTTCTCCAGTGTACGTTTGTGTCTTCACTGCAACAGGAAAGTCCACGTCAGACGTTCTGAACTACGATTGATCGTGCAGCTTTTGTAACGGTGACATTGTCATTTACGTGTCCTGTAACATCTGGATGAATATGATTCGACTATCTGAAAGCAACATTGTGGTACGAGTTCCCAAACAGTGGTTTATAAAAGAGGAGGTACACAGTGCTCTCTCTGTCTCTCTCTCTCAGCATGGACGTGTGGAAGAGCAAAAAAAAAATAAAAAAAATAACACGATCACGCAAGAAAATGTAGCATCGCTGTAGTGTTTCTGACTTTTACAGAGATAAAGAGAAATCAAGGGGCAAATGCAAAACAAAGCTCCAATAATCCCGATAAATGAAACTGAGATTTCCGTCATACTAAAGACTTACAGCCAAGAGCAAATACATCACATCCCCCTCGGAATAATCAACAAGCACCGCTCACACTTCATGAGCGTCTCTGTGAACTCTGCTCAATGTCAAAACGGTTCAGAAAAAAACATCACCTGCAGGTTTTGCAGCGATGCAGGCTGATATCTTTTAAACTCAAAACATACCTGGCCGAGTGAAAAGCTTGCGGGTAGAAGAAAGTCGACAAAAAACATCCAGGTGTGATTTACGGTCGAGTGTGTTTTAATGATTTAATAAAAAATATTGCATTATGGACACATTTTCCTCAAGTACATTTTAGATTGAAAGAATCCCAACTGTTCTCTCAGTCTGCTAACATGTCATTACGTGGGGGGTGCAGCTTCGAGGGGGGGGGGGGCAAATAGCACGATGCAATTTGTAGTTCTCTGTCAGAATTTACCACCAGTTAAATGGGAGGTTACAAGATTCTCTTTCTGCATTCACGGTTTTGTTTTTTTGTTTTTTTTTAAAGACACTTGACATATTCTGATACAATCCCAATACATTCTAGTGATTACAATGATTTAGTAATACTCTATTTTTTTTGTTTTTTTTGTTTATGAAAAAATGAGGGATAAAACCCTGGAGCCTCACATCAAGTGTGTGGACCTGTAGTATTAGACATGCATAAAAGGCCAGATGAAGTGGACAAGACAGAACGCGTCACTCGCTCACAACTAAAAAGCCTCTAATAATTAAAAACATTTATGCAATCATTTTTACACTGTATACAAAATTGGCACACACTAACGAGGAAAAATAGGTTAATAAGCCGCCGACAAATGATATCAAAACAACAAAAAAGCATAACTGCGTGTAAGTGTGGCTCGCTCGTAGGGTGCGATGAAAGCAGACAAAAAGCCAAGCAATGAAAAGAGGCCAGCCTTGAGGACCGATCCAACATCCTCCAAATCTAGGACTCCGTCTTTTTTTTGTTTTTCTTGAGGAAGGAAGGAGTGCGGAACTTCTTTTTCTTTTTGGAGGGTGATTTGCTGGGAGACTCGTCGCCCTCCTGGTCGCCAGCGTCAGCGGGTTCCTCCCCCTCGGCTGCGTCTGCAGCGGCAGGGGTGGAGGTGGAGTCCTCGGCAGGAAGTGCTGGCGCGTCGGAGGGGTCGTCGGGTGTTAAATCTGGGAGGGTCTGTCTCAGGGTGGCTGCGTCGCTCTCATCCTTAGAGGTTAGTTCTGGCAAGGACTCTAGTGGGGAGGGAAAAGGGGGGGGTGGGGGTGATGGAGAGAGTTATTGATCTCAGATTGGCACTGCTGAGCTCACACGACAGATCAGTCACCTGGAAGCTGGAAAATCCACACGATTTTTCTACTTAAACAGCATCAACTGCACGAGTCCACACAACATTTCTATCGATCGAAGACGCTGTTGACTTCGTGCTCTTTTCTGCTAACAAAGCCTTAAACCACAAAAGCCAACAGAAAACACACTCTAATGCATGTTTTCCTCAGATCAAAAGCCAAAACAAGATACACTGATTTTACAATGCAAACTGACAATAAACACAACACAGCTGTCATTAATCAGGACTTCTTCTCTCTTATTTTGACAGGTCCAAGCTGGTTCACAGCACTGTTTGTTTTACCTTCACTTCAACAGGCAAATCTTAATGAGTGCCGTTCCTTTGCTCATTTGTAGCCTGCACGTAAAAACAAAAAAACATCATGAGACTGAACAAAGGAAGAAAAAAAAAAATGAAAGTCCACAGTGGTTTCAAGGATTTTTTTAATAACACCACAAGGATTAGACTGTGCCGTCACAGCAGCATAAATTCATTCAAAACTGGAGCAGCTCTCAAGAAGCAGTAAGTCTTGAATTATCAACGGGAGCCACAAAGTCTTGTGAGTGCAGCATTACATTTGACTGCATTTTAATCCCGATGCTGGGAGTATAGAAACCAACTACGGATGTTCCCTGATAGAAAAGAGAGAGTCCATTTTTTGTCTGCAAAGATCCCGTTTCGGAGTGAATTGTTTTATTAATATCCATATATAAGCTATCGTGACAGGTTTCTAACTCCCATCTATGAGGGCAGAAATGTTTGTGATTTAAGTGACTGGATCATCTTTTAAAATACTCCCAGCAAAATGAGATTTGTGTTACAGCCCAAAGGTCAGCCTCACGACAGCTTCAGGGATCAAGTGGCCCAAACAGCCTCCAAAAAACACTGCTGCAAGCTCACACTGTGCAGTCAGCTGCAAAACAACCACAGCGCGTCCTTTTAATACCGCTCACATGCGACGGAGACCAGCGTGAAACAGGACCTGAGAAAACACGTATCAGGTCGTCATGTTAACATCTCTCACGTCTGTCGGGACAGAGACGAGGCCGAACAACACACAGATAAAAACAAAACATGGAGCCGAAGCGCCGCGCAGCCAAAAGCTTCGGCCTTCCACCGTGTTACAAAAGCTAAACCAACAGAAGCAGGTTGGGTTGGAAAGCAACACTCAGATAAAACACTGATGTACCTGGTAAAGGACTCGTCTGGAAGACAAACAACATTCAAACAACATTACCTGTTTGTTTTTTTCACGAGACCGAATTATACAATGTCTTTACAACATTTATAGGTTGTGCTTATGTGCAAAGAGAGGTTGGTTAATTTGATAGTGAGAAACCAGCAGGAAGAAAGAGGTAGAGAGGTTATCTAATGTAGAAGATTCAGCAGGCTGCAGGGTTTACTTCAGGAACATCCTCCACTTTCCTTCAGATCAGGTCACTGTCATTCAGTTAACTGGAGCTTTAATGCATTATGGCCAGAAAGGAATTAGGTTTTAAGGAAAATGTATCAAGATTAGGGGTCAACCGTTATGTTGTCTTCAGGCCAGATACCGATTATTGATCATCACGGTGGCCGATAGCTGATATTTGGAACTGATGTTCATTCACAGTAAAAATGGAAATCTTTGTGTTAAAATTTATTTGTTAAACCTTTTATTGAAACAGCAGCAGAATGTTTCATATAAGATTTTAAAATGTGCTTTTCTGCACAACTCTAATTAAGATAACCATTTCTTGTATATTTATTTTGCAATGATCCATACATTTTTCTTTATGTGAACTGGGAACAATGAATCACTGAGTTACGAGAGGGAGGAGTTGTGAAATAACCCCCATCAACCCTGAGAAAGAGAGTCAGGAGTTCAGAGAACCAACAGAAACCCCGACAGACGGGTTAGTTTGGACCACAGAACAGCTCTGCTACTGAAGCCATGCCGAGAAAACCTCCCCCCCCGAAGAAGGGGGTAAATGATCGAACACAGGCGTGGAGGGTGGTGGGTAATTAGGATGGTGGTGAGGAGGTGGAACATTACATACTTACTATGGCAACAGGTACTCTTTTGTATTTCCATCTCCTGATTGTAATCGCAGCCACAAAGAAGAAAAAGCACAAGTAGAAACAAATGTCTATGCAGATCAAACCACAGGCACCGCGTTAAATTAAAAAAACCAAAAAAAGGAAAGTAAAAATGTGAAAGAGAGAAAAAAAAAAAAAAAACAGAAGATTTGAAAAAAATAAATAAATAAAGAATGGTTGGGAACCATTCTTAGTCGACCCCAAAAAGATGGCGAATGGAAGAGAAGGGGGATAGGAGATACTGTACATAGAGACATATGTTATAGAACAACATTTCTGGTATTAGATTACACCTGCGATCAAAACTATTGATCCCCTTTCTTCCTTCTGCTGACTACAACTGAGTTTGCAGAATTTTAATTTAATTAAAAAAAATAAAAGGTTACTACTAATTATAACTTCCTGTTTGACGCCAGTTTTAGTATCATCATGCATGATACTGCTGACATAGGTGTAATCCAATAGTAATAAAGACCAAGAGGGAGAAAATAATAATAATAATAATACAAATAAAAGGTCTGCACTGGGGTCCATAAAAAGTTGATAAATACTCATTTTTCAAAATAAAATGAAATTTGTTTCTCTCAAATGTTTCACTTTCCTGTCTTAAAATTACTTCCTGACATTTTAGCTCGTGATCTTTGGCAGATTTTGTGATTTTTTTTTTTTTTTGCTCCGAACATAAACCTGATCAAATAATGAAAACCTCTTGGCCTGTTATTACAGACTACACAGCACGACACTTGTAGTAGTATTATTAAAAGACCACAACAAGGGCAGACCCCAAGACAGACAAGCAGGTCGGTGGGCAGGAGCCTCTGCGTTCACTCCTGGAAACACCCAAGCCACCCAGCCAGAGCACTGGAGAAACCCATGCCGAACCACGCCGGACTAAAGCCGGGTGAGTCGAGTGTGTGAGGCCAACGTACCTTCCTCTGCTCTAACCGGGGTGCTGGGGGGGGTGGAGGTGGGTTTCGGGCCTTTGGGCTCCTCCTCCTCAGACTCCAACGGCTGCTCTGGATCTAAAAGTAAATCAGCAGAAATGAAATAGTGAGAAGCTGTTTAGCCCAAAATAAAGAAACCTTAATAAGGAAATCCTTAAATAAATCAGGGTTTAAAATTATTCCAAATTTGAATTGAAACAGTTTTATGTCAGGTTCCTTTTGTGCAACAACAATGCAACAAAAAGGAAAAGGGAGGACAACACAAAGACCCAAACCAGGGAGTAAGCTTTAATCAGGAGAACGCTGCAAAACTATCCAGATAGATCCCACGAAATCAACCTCGAAACATCCCGGAGACCTGATTAAAATCATTTGGTTTCATGGAAATTAGTCAGAGGCACAGAAGGGAGAGTTGACACCAACAGAGATACAACCAGGACAGGTTAGCAGGAAGAGAAGGAGGACCATTATTCATGTTCCACACAGGGGACGCTCTGATTGGATGACTGAGCTCAGATGCAGCTTCCCCAAAAAGTTAGCGCAACACTTAGCAGCTAAAGCTCTTTTTATACTTGAGGAGTTAAGAGAGGGGACGGGTTTAAAAACTTAAAACGAGCCGAACTTTACTCCAAACATCCTCTGTCCTCAGCTCCTCGTCCAATCAAACTGCAGAAAAGTATCTGATCTGCTAGAGCTCTGATGCCTTTGGACAAGACATCAGAGACGGGGGAAGGAGGGGAGGCAAAAAAAAAAAAAAATAATCAAGCAGAGGCTTCAGAGATTGAACTGTGGGTAGGGAGGATGCTCGCACATGGTAAAAAAAACAATGGCAGCAGACTCCAGACCCTCAGAAGAAGGAGAGGACACAGCAGGAGGGGACTCCCAGACTCCCAGTGTAATGGTACGGAGGAAGATGGGCCAGGGCTGAGCAGGGGAGGAGGGAAGTGGAAGCACTCCACTTCATCTGGTGTACCTGGAGCCCGACCCATCCGAGCCGCTGCCTCTATCGGCTCCTTGCTGAGGGCTCGCAGCACGGCACAGTGGAACTCCTTATGGGGAGAGTCTGGAGCGGAAACAACCTCATCTGCAGTCGGAAAAACGTCATCCGCTACCGTCCCCGCGGAGTCTGCTCTGCTCTGAGCTGCCTCAGCGCCGCTGGACGGGCCGAGAGGAGATGAAGAATCCGGCTCGGAGGCCGGAGGCCGGGCTATCTCTAAGCTGGGCGAGTCAGTCGCAGATTGCAGAGGTGTGGAGCCAGAGTCCTGATCCCCTGGCACGGTATCAGGCACTGGACCGGGTACACTGGAGGCCGATTGCTTCCTACAACCGCCTCCTCCCTGCACTGTGAATCCGTGTATGTATTTATGTAGAGAGATAACATCACAGTTTGGCCAATCTGAAGGGTTTTTCATTATTCTGCAGAAAGGCAATTATTTTTTTCCTACAGTTAAAAACTCTCAATTTCATTTTTGAATCTTTGAAATAAAAGCACATTATTTAAAATAATAATAAAAAAAACAACAACCAAGTGACCAATAAGAAAACGGACCAGCTGTGAAATGAAGAACACACTTCCTGTAATGTTGCTGCAATTTTACCCCGAGGATGAAAAAACTTCAAAAAAGGTTAATCTGCTACATAGATGTCATTTTGAAATCAGAGAAGGATATTAAGTCATGGCTGTGGAAAAAGTTGTACCCGTCTTAGCTTTGTCTCTACGTCAACGCCAAGTCAGACCGTCAACTGATCTGGTTAGTATAAAAATATGTTGCTTTTTTACCAAAACCTCAAGAGAAATGCTACTAAGAAGTAGAGGAAGGGTGGAAAGCGTTTCTCTGACCACAGTGAAATTCATGTCATGTTCGTCAGCTTTACCTTCGCTTCCTTTCTGGTTCTGCTCCACCTCCCTGCGGTACTCCTCCAGCGCCTGGTCGGTGAGTTTGGTGAAGGGGTTGGGACCCTGCTTGCTGACGAAAACCTTGGGCTGGTACTCCTTCTCAATGATGGCCTTGGACGCGGTCACGAGCTCACCCTTCGGGACACACAGAGCGAAGGCAGAACGTCAGAGGAGGAGAGATCAAACTGGAAGCATATTTCATATTACAGAAAACGGACTGCAGTTGCAGTTTTCAAACAAAAATGTAGTTTGAAGTGTGATTATCCCCCCAAAAAAACCACGGAGGCCGTTCTTAATTCTTACACAACATGAGCATGAGTTACATTCATAAATGAATAAATGTAGAATTTCAGGAGTCAAATAAGAGCTGCGGGGCTGTTTCCTAATTCAGAAAAACAAACAAAATGATGAAAAACAACACATTTATTTTTGAAATGTCATACAGTAACTTTAATATGGCAAAGCACTGACAGGTCTCAGAAGCAGTCCGCGCCAACGGTACAACACAGAGAAGGCAAACAAACAAACAAACTGACAGTAAGCTGCAGTAACTCTACATCTAAGGCCAAAATGTCACTGTTGGTTAGTTAGAAAATGTCACACGTTGTTAAACGCTGTAGGAGACTGTAGGAGTGAACACAACCATCACTGGATCAGAAAACCATTTTACTGCTCACGTCAACTTGATCGCAGCCGTTTAAAATAATGATAAACTCTATTCTGCAAACACGAGTTACGGCAGGAAAGTAGACGATCAGCAACCACCTCAAGTATCCTCACCAGGAAAAAAAAAAAAAAAAAACTATCTTTATTACACTGCATCCAAAAAAAGGCTGTAGAAATGTAAAAAAAAGAAGGAAAAAATAGGCCTCATTTTAGCAGTACTATGACTCAGGTTATTGAGCATCTATCTGCAGGCTCAGCAGACTGACTGGAGGACGATGTATAATACAGGTATAAGATATTAGTGACTGGAGCAGGAAGTACCTTTCTAATAGATTTAGCAGGACTAGAGGACCCCTCGGACACATCGAGGCCATCAATAGTGTCTGTACAGTCAGACAGAGGGGCGTCCTGCAATAGTAAACCCAGTGAGGAGGGGGGGGTGGGCACAACCCAGGTCTTATACAGCAACACACACACACACACACACACACACACACACACACACGGGGGGGGGGGGGGGGGGGGGGGGGGGGGGGGGAAGAGGATGACAGCATCTCATTCTAGTAGGAGTGCTATTATATAAGAAATCCTCAAACAAACAGATGCGAGGCTCTCTGTGGTGGGAACTGCTCAAATATAAAGCAGAAATCTCAAAGTCTACGTTGGAGAGCTTACATTTTTACATATTGACAAAATCCAATTTGCTTTTATTTACTTTAACCGAATGATACGTCAGCTGTCTTTGTGCTGTGGGACTTTCCACCTCTGCATTCATACATACAAACATACACAAACACTAGAAGAGCATGCAAAGAGAGGGGGGTTCTGGAAAAAGACACGGGGTCATGAAAAGCCGAGAGGAGATGGAGCCGGTAGCGTGCACTGTGAAGGCAAGCTGTCCACACAAGGGGGCGCTAGACAGTATGTGGATCATCTGATACAAGACAACAGTTCATCAGAGCCTCGTTGGTCTTCCTACTGATCCACAGTTAACTCTGAAGCTTGATGATCCGACTATCAGAAATAAGTAACAGCTCCGTTTTCATTCAGCCGGGAGCTCCACAGTGACAGAAGGGTGATCCATGCAAACTGAACTGAACATTTCAAGCATGTTCTCATGTTCTGCATTTGCTTCTCTTAAAGAAAAATAGCACATGCATAGAAGAAAAGAGGCGTTATTTGACTGTAACGGGGATTTTTGTTTAAAAAAAAAAATGACTGGCTTGCAAATGCCGTGACAGATAACAGCCGTACCGCTTCTCTGAAGTACCGCAAGAGAAGACAAACCAAATAAAAATTAAAAAAAAAAAAAGTAGGAACAATGTATGAATATGGAGCCAGCCTGAGCTGGCAGGTTGGGAGAGCAGAGGGACGTTACCTCTCCCTCTTTAAGTACTACTCACCTGCCACATTGACAATTTCTGTGGTCAAAGAATAATGTCAGTTACAAAGTCACTCCACGCTCTGGTAAACAACACGGAGGACATGTTTTAGTGCTCCTGTTATTACTGGTAATTTTGTTCAGGAACCGATGTCAAATCAGATTACAGAGGATACGTTTTAATTGCGCCAATTTCTTTCCAACAGCTCACAGTTCAGGACAGCTTCACGCACAATATTCACACATTGCAGCTTGTTGGTTTATGGCGCGACTCCAGACCTGGACAGAATATAGTCGATTTTTAAAAATTTGTTTTACTTTAGCGTCATCTTAACGTGACAAATATTCATCTCCAGGTGAGGACAGCTGTAGCAGCGAGGTATTTAAAGTGCAGAGTTCCCGGACTGACCTGGTTAAAGGAGCGGTCCACCACAGTGCCGGCACACAGAACCTGAGACTGGGGCCCGGCTGTCTTTATGTCCTGCAGGTTCTGCTCCCGGATCTACAAACGACAACATTTGAAGCCATAAAAAGGATGAAAAACAAAGTGTGTCGGGCTCGATAAGCTTCCATGTGCATCAGGAGCCTTACAAACTACAGGCAGGGAAAAGGGAAGGAGCATTTAATGATACATGACAGTGAATCCAACTAGACGGACGAGAGCTGCGATACCTTATTCCTCATTTCCAGCACTTCCTTTGGGTTGGTGTTCATCGGGATGAACTGATTGGCTGCGGCAGCCTGGCGGAGACCGTCTTCCTTTGTCCACTGTGAACACCATATAAAGCGTTAAAAACATCAGCTAAAACCAGACACACAGACTGACATGAAAACCCAAGCAAAAAAATATATTTCAGACATCATACTGTTCAGGCTTCACAATACAAGAAACATGCTGAACTCAAATTGACAAAAGGTGGATGACAGATAAAAAGGTCTGAATGTAAAAAGTGAATCAATGATGATGAGGAACATTTAGGACATTATAATTTGCATTAATTTAGTAAGGGACTGTTCTCCATCATTACCTACACAACCTGTCTGATGCTTATTTATCCAGCCACGACGACACAGGATGATTTAATTTAACTGATGTTTGATTTGTGCACAAACAGACTAGAGAAAGGAATAAATAATCCAAATGGAGAGTTTAGTCTTGTTTTATATGAATGTTTTTTTTTTTTTTTTTTAATGTAAACTGGAACTGAAATGTCTTAAAAATTTTCTCAAGAATTCCTAGAAAACATTCTTTCTGTGGTAGAAACTGTAAACACATTTAGGAGAAACAGACCCGGTAACGCATTAGTCCCCGTTTCCAATGGCAATTTATATTTGTATTATTGTGTTGTTCGTGCTGACTGTACAACAAATTTCCCCCCAGGAATTGTAAAGAGATGCTTGATATTTGAAACTTTAGGGAATCTACAAGGAGCAGATTTACAGTTTTAGATCGTAAAGATGATTTTAAACCCAATAGCTGGACGGTGTACTCTGTACCTGATTATTTGTGTCAATGCTAAACTCTAAAAAGACCTAATCAGACCAACATGTACCAGGAGGTGAGAACTGAAATCAACATTTGACCAGAGAAACACATTTTAAATTCATGATTTTTGATCAAAGGAGTTTCAAAATGTTGAATGAACATACAGGATCTGTTGTTTAAGGGTGTTGGTTGAGGTGTACAATTCTTTTTTAAATACAGAGAATCCCAGAGAGGACATATTGTGTTCAAAGCTAAGTTTTCCCATCCTTCAGATATAAGACTATAAAGCCTTTTAAAATGATCTGTGTTGGGGATACTATGTCAGAAACAGATGAAAACCTTGCGCACGACAGCGGATTAAAGACGTAATAATTAAAGCGCAACAGTGTATTCTGTAAATCCTTTGTCATCATCATTGATATACAATTTGAATTAAAAGAAAAAAAATCAAAAACCAACAGAAATAGCACACTGTGGATCAACGGAAAACATCACAGAATGAGAAAAGAATTTAGGGGTTTAGGGAGGGAGAGGTGAGGGGTGGTGGTGAGGAAGAGGTGAGAGATGGGCTGAGTGAGACGATGAAGCTGGCTTACGAAGCGAGAGTGGCAGTGAGGGGTGAGCTGGCATCACCAAAGTCATTTTCCAGGCTGATACACGACAACAAGGACGACAGAGATAAAAAGAAACACACCCGAGGACACTCGCCCATGTTGGGACATAAAAAGCCATCGTCACAACACTACAAGTCCGAGATTATCTTTCCCGCAGAGGATGAAACCTCTTAATGTGAAGGAGGAACCTGTATAAAAAGTGTTTTTGTAAACCTGGTAATGCTCAGCATGATTGAAGGGAAAAGTCTGCACCCATTTTTTTTTTTTTTTGCACCGAACTGAATG
Source organism: Embiotoca jacksoni (assembly GCF_022577435.1). Lineage (NCBI taxonomy): Eukaryota > Metazoa > Chordata > Actinopteri > Embiotocidae > Embiotoca > Embiotoca jacksoni. The sequence goes on along the minus strand of NW_027185230.1, from coordinate 17,333,313 downwards.
AGCAGCAGGTGAATATAGAAATAAAATATTCAGTTTAAAAAAAGGTTGAACAAAACATTTTGCATGAAAGCTGAACATGTAACTCGCAGTGGAAAAGCAAAAGCTCATGACGTCATTCCTGAGTTTTACCCCAAGCTTGGCTGGTTAGCTGCCAAACCAGGGGCTCGATGGGGGAGGAGAGGGGGGGTTCTGGATGGAGATAGCTGGGTTGGGTTGGTTGAGTATGAGATGAACATGTAAACACGATATACTCACTGAGAAAGAGTCTCACAACACAACATTTCCTACTTTCCCAACAGGAGATAATTGATTCAAAAGTCAGGTCAAATTTCAAGATTTTTCTTTTTTTTCTTCAAACAAATCCACTCATGCAGGCCTTAAAGGTGCTCAAACCCACTTTCAGAATAAAACTGAAACCAGAAATTAGAGAGAACAAAAATAAAAAGAGGCAAAACAAACGTACAACTGGGAACAGTTGCAAGCGTTCGATAAAAATAAAAATTTAAAAAAGCAGGCTGCATAACTCTTTTGCCAAAGAAATCTTTGCTTTGGTATAACTCAATCATTTTTTTAATTAAATGCTATAATGACTTAATTCTGGAAAAAACTAATATTCTCAGAAACATGCCACCTTCCTGCTCTCTCTAATAAATAAATGTTCTTAGAAATCCACAAAGCAAAGCCACATTTGTGATGTTTTGATTAATAAAACCTCACCGAATCATTATTTTCGGTATTTTTGCACCCGAGTCGTCTTTTTTAAGTAACAAAATTTGCCAAACGCCAAGATGCGGAGACAAAACTAAAAGTGTGTATCAAGGGGTGGTGAGGAAAACAGTGGTTAGCAGCAGCATCACCTCGTCTTGCCACATTCACCTGCCTACCCGAGGACTCATGCCGCACCCCTGCTGCTCGCTCCTCTGGGAAAAACATCAACACCAACAATGCAATTTCACTACTACACATGCAGTGGGGTTGGGGGGTGGGGGGGGCATGCTGTGGGCAGCTGGCCCGGCATCGTGAAGCAAAAGGAGACCAGAAGAGGAAAAGAGCAAAGAGGGTCGACACGTAATCACAGCTAAGAAAAGAGGTAATTCACAGATAAGAGTTGACTGGGTCTGATATCACAGTGCGTCAAAAAGTGGTGAAAAATCAGTATTGTACCGATTTGTAATTTTTAAGCTGACAAGCAGTTCTGTGAAAGGTTTGAGGAAAAGATGAATAGAGAGCAGTTTCAGATTGTAATTTTCTTTCACTCCCCGCCGTCCCCCCGGACCCTCAGGATGCCGACCACCTACCCGTTTCCACCAACAAGGTAGCTGTAAAATCTATACTATGAACAATAAGGTAGGCACAGACCAAGCAGTTGGTTATACAGCTTGGCACGCAGACACCGGACGAGAGAGACTGCAGCAAGGGTTTGACGTGATCGTGTGTTATGTTCGTCCACACCTTAGGCTTCGACTTGGGGCTGCTGCCGTCGGGCCCGTCCTCGGAGGGCTCGTCGGGGCGGCCGCCGGCATTGAGCCAGCGGGTCTTGTCGCGCTGGCCGCGCTGGAAGCTGTGTTTCAGCGGGGAGCGAGCACCTGAGTCACTGTCCTCCCCGTATGAGTAACCACCGTGGGCGGAGGAAGCGTTCTCCACGTCACTGTGCTTTTTACCTTTGTCTCGCAATGCCGGGCAGCGGTAAGGATAGCCCGTCCTGTAGCCCTGGGAGAGCGACAGAGGTCGGAGGATGGTTACTATGGTGACAAGACATACACTTAGACTATGTCACCTTTTACGAGAGAAAATAAATGCTTGCTTTTACACCAGAAAAAAAACAGTCTAGTATAAAGAATAAAACAAACTCTTGTTCAATTATGAGTTTACACCCTTATTAAGCAGTTTAGATAGATATCACTGAGCTAATAAATCCAAAGATTTAAAGCCTAAAATTTAAAAAACATCTGAGTTTTGAATTAAAGTTTTAGCCACATAAAAGGGAAAACCGAGAAATGGGTAGTAATCTGGTAACCATGGAAATGAAAGGGTCAGTGCAGCTAAAATAAGACTTCATCCACCTTTTTCAGTCCCTCTCCTGCTGGTTGTACAGCTTTATTTTCATCGTATTTGCAATTTCCTACCTCCTACCAGACACATTTGCCACCTTGTTCAAAGCGTAAAAAAAAAATTGACACTGAACACAAATCTTTTTAAAACCATTGTCTCAAAGTGTAAGGACATCGTATATCCCACAGATTGTAGACAGCGATAAGGAGGGTGAAGTTTGAGGCTGATCTTTGTTCCTGTTGAATGAATCAAGTCATTTGGAAGAATTTGTATTTTTGGGATTAATTATGAAATTCTCTCATAATCTCTCTGACAGGTTTAAACGTTGTCCCTCTTCATTTGTACTCACCAAGTTGTCGAGCATTCTCATGAGAGCCTCAAACTCCTGCTCCCCGACTTGCCACTTGGGGTTTGTAGCGGACCCGTCTCCCGCTGGCTCGGGGACCCGCGGGCGCGACTTGTATTTCCCCGGGTCCAGCATCACCAGATTATCGGGTCCTCCAGCGCTGGCCAGTGTTCGCACCTGGAAAACATTAAGGTGGGGTATACAGACAGAGAAAGGCGCAGACAGATCCAGAATAAAAAAGAAATTAAAAAATGAGCAGACACGGAGAAACAAACATCCAACACAGACAACAGACATCAACATGAAGAAAGATGGACATGTATAAAGATGTGGAGAGACAAGAGACAAAGGTAATCGTTACGAAAAAATGCAGACAAACGTGGTGCCAAATAAAAGAAACATGACTCTACACATCATACCACCATGATTAGAGAATTTCAAATGAATAAATGTCCATGTGCTGGTAGCTATTCCCGACTGATATTTCAGTGGGAGCGTCCTTTATAAAAGATGAGTGTGTCCTACCTGGATCTCACAGGCAGTGACCAGATTGTGGATGTAAAAGAAAGCCTCTTCCACCGTTTCCCCGACTGTCACCAGGCCGTGGTTCCTCAGGATGAGCACCTGGACGGAGGAAACATCTTGGGTTATTATTCTTACATACGCAGCAAAGGAGGAAATACATCAAGCATGTTCGACCATCTGAGAACACAAATCCCTCCACATGGATAAAACTATTGATCCTTCATAACTTGAATCCCTGACCAAAAAAAAAAAAAAGCATGTAAACATCAGTCATAAATGTGCTCTAAAAATCATTTCCCAAATGTCGTCTCCCGCCTACATCTGTCTCTGACCTGACTTACAAATACACAAACTGACCCCATGAAGAAACACACACACAAACTGTCCTGGACTCGGGGATGGACACTAGTGAGAGTGGAAAAGGTCGCACACCTACAATAACTCGGCAACTACTTCGATAATCGCTCACAGCATTTCTTGCTATTTTCAGACTTTTTACAGACCGAAACAATCGATCAAACAAATCATAGAGAAAATAAACAGTAGATTAATCCATAATGAAAATAATGATGATTTGTAGGACACAAAGCACTTAATCTCAAACAACAACAGTAAAACCCTGCTTAAATTTGTTTTAAATTGTTTACAAATTAAACTATGATAAAATGTTTGGTCAACAAAAAAAAGAAAACTTTTGTTTTTAATCTCTTGAGGGTCATTATGATAATATAATGCTGATGATAATAGTGAAGTACTGTGATATTGTCCGTTACCTTGCTGTTGGGCCCCAGGTTCTTCTGTATGAGAGTACTTTCCTCCTCATCCACCAGTATGCCGTGGTAGTCGTGATAGGACACCTCACCGAGGGACAGCGCCTCGGGCGAGATGGGCAGCAGCCCGCACTTCATGGCCGACACCTGCAGCCAAACAAAAAGGGGTTACGCAACATCTGACTTAATTATAGTGCGTTTGAATTTGGTGAAACTCCCGCATGTTCAGCTGTCCCTTACCGCAGCGCCTGCAGGTGTGTGTACATGTACGATACACCTGACGTCGGGCCGTGCAGCGTAGATGGCCGAGTGGAGAGTGAAGCCGGCCTGGTTGACCCCGAGGTTGGTGCTGCCCCGGTCCACTATCTCCCCCTGAAGGTTTATCTTCACCTGGAGGGTGTCGCATACAACAAAAGGTTTGTCAAAATAACAGAACCGGTTCATTTCCACACATTTTTCGACTCATTTAAATCTGATCTGAAGAGATTAAATAATAACGTGGCATCATTTTAATAGAGAGTAGAAGAAGGCTTGATGTTCTATTAGAGATCTGGAATCCTTCTTACCAGACTGGAGGCAGTGACTTCACTGTAAAGGAGCCCAAAGGGGACGATGATGAAGCGCTCTTGGTCCGAGTTCACCCTGACCTACATGACCAGAAGTCAGCCGTGTTAGATTATACTATGCCGTGAAAAGTAGCTCAAATTGAGCGGAACTAATCAATCAATCAAAGCTATTGACCGACACAAAAGCATTTTCTTTAAGCCCATGAAAGAATGAATTAGGAAATGAAATGGATATTCATCAAGAAAAGTATTGATTAAACAAATGTGAGCTGACAAAGAAAAAATATCAACAACTACTTCTACTAGTTTATTGGAGCAGATCAAAACTAGACATTGTGTAGACTATATCTTTACTGAACTTTAAGATGACAAAATCCTTTTATTATATGAAAAAAAAAAGAAAAGAAAAAAAATGGACAACTGATCTTACTGTGAGGTGGTTATAGATGAGCTCAGACCAGCCGAACAAGTCAGCGAGCCGATAAAAGGCGGCCAGCTTGCAGCGGAGCAGCTTCTCGCCTTTGTCGTAGGAAATGGAGTCGGAGCCGCGCAGATCGTTGACCGGAGTTACCATCCCCAAACCTGAGAGGGAAGAGGTGGAGGCGCACAGGAAGTCAGAGTTCACTCACAGGAAAGAGGGTGGAAAAATGACAATAACGTTGAGGGGGAAGCCGCACAACGAGGGAAAAACAAATCGGATAAAACAAGAACCACTTTCCCCCTTGTTCCTTTCCCAACAAGACGGAAGAAATCTCATTTACACATAATTACTGAAATCGACTGGACTCTTTGTCCTGAAATTAAGTCCGGCATACGCTGCATTACTCATCGTGAGTGCAGACAAAGCACGGCGGAGGTCAAGAAGTCGCATACGCTCACGTCTCCTGTCTGCTTACTCATGTTGAGCGCCGCCATGCCTCCCTGCGGTGCAGCGGGATACATGGAAGGCATGCTGGTGGTCATGAAGTCTGCGATCTGCTGCAGAGCCAGCAGGCTGGTGGGTGTCTTCCCCTTCTTCAGCTGATCCTGGATCATCGTCTCCAGCTCATCACAAAATGCCTGCCGGCCATGAAAAAAAAAAAAAGAAAGACAGAAATACAAAAAGCTATAAGGGGCAAAGTTGATTTTCAGATATGAAATGGTAGATTCTGAGGAGGAGCAGTGATGTGAAGTACGGTAGCTTTTAGAAGCATGACAAATAATAGAGAAAGTGTAATAAAAGGCAGATGACATGTACACCTGCAGCCAATAATTCAACAGCATAAGGCCGAGAAAGGCCACAGAGACAAAAACAAAAACCCCAGTTAATCTCAGCACAGTATAAACCTCTAAGCACCATTAGACGCCCACTGTGGATACATGTGTGCTTTTCATATGTACAATAGGCCTCGAAAAAAAAAAGGTGCTGTATCTGTCCTGGACATTCAGCTGGTCATAAACACCGTGTTGGTGAGGAATAAACTGGATGCATCATGTGGTGGTGAGAAGGCTGCTCACGTTACAGAAGTACGTTTTATTCAGTTAGAAATGTAGAGCAGAAAAAACCGACTGTGCAGAATGAATGCGTTTCTTCCACTGACCGGGCTCTGCAGTATCATGGAGACCCTCTTCCTCTGCTCCATCATGTTGAAGTCTTGTCGCAGGTCAGGCGCCATGTTCCTCTCCCTCTGGTACTCCGGGCTGCTCTCATCCACCCGGTCAAAGTACCGCTCCTTGTGGGGGGCTGTGGTGGGAGGGGGGGCCGTCACCACGCCGGCACCTGACTCGCCGTTCATCCTGTGCTGGCCTCCTGATGGAGTGAAGGAGACGCCTGTTAAACATTTTCTATCCGAGTAAAAGAAATAAATAGCACACTTTTACTTTCCCTAACTTTCTTCCCCCAGAACAGAAACATGAAATCGAAGTTTCTCTGGTGAAACTTTTTCCCTGTTAAAACATACAGGCAATCTAGTAATGGCTCACAGTTTGTCTTCAGGCATTTGTATAAGTAGACAACAGCAAAGTCAGAGAAGGATCAAAGCTTTAACCGTCCACTAATAGAGAAATGACATGTTTTGGCCGAATGCAAAACTTAAAGCATTTAACTTAATATTTTGCCGTCACTGATGTCCAGTGTTTTATGTGAGCTTGTGTGGCAGAATAAATATACGTTTTAAGGATGCAAACGGTTTTTTGAAGTACAAAACCTGAATATATTTGCTTTAAATCAACATAAAATAGATAAAAGCATCAAATCTTCCCATCGGAGGAGCTGCAAACATAAAATGAGCAGCATTCTTTCAAAACAATTATCAGAAAAACAGATTGAATATCAAAATAGCTGGCATTTTGATGGTGATTAATTAATTAATGTTACATTCAACCAATCCAAAATGTATAGAACATAACGGGTCAAATCTGTGATTGAAATGGTCCGATATGTACTTTGTTAATTGTCTTCTGTGGAAAAGTTTGTTTCTTGGAGAACTAATTAAAAAAAATGCATTAAGACACTAAGATGCTGACAGCAGGACGAGGAGAACGTTTCTCCTGATAAATGAGGAAATGATAGTTGCCAGTCATCGGAGCACAAACCACACTCTCCTCTGACTTCCTGTTCCTGCCTCGGTCATGTGACCACTCCCCTCGGCTCAAGAGAGGTTTTCATTGATTTCCACAATGCGTTTCCTAGACTCTAAAACACGACTCGACTCTGGGCAAAAGAAGAGAAAAGGAAAACTGGTCTCTGAGCCTGAGATTTCTAGTTATGTCTTGCTGTCAACTGCTAACTTCTAGTTCTAATATACAAATCATGCATCAGCACATATTCCTTTAAAAAAAAAAAAAAGCTGTTGCAAAATAATGAACTGCCAACAAGAAGAAGGATTTCCGATTGATCACCCAACTGGCTGTGTGTTTGAGGATGAATAGTCTCCACCCGTCTCTCTGACTCTGAAGGACGCAGGCACACTTACTGTATGAGCAGAGGGGAAATGTGTGTGCAAGTATGCGTGGGTAATGGGCGGTGCTCTGTCAGAGACTGATGCAGCCCATTAGTCCGTGTCAATACAAATGTTCAGCCACAACTCCCATGACAACTGCAGGCCGAACCAAAAGCATCCAGTATCACACAGAGAGCTGACAAACCCTCTCTGTCCTTTTCTGTCCGCTTTCATTTGGAGTTCTCAGATTTTCCACCACAACAAAACCGACGTTTCCACCCGTCTCAGATCACCCTGTTTTAAATCGGGGCTTCTGTGTTCGTACGCTGTTTGACTAATTCTGGGACGACAACCTTTTTGTCCTGGTTTACTTCATAAACACATTAAATGAAGTGAAATTTAAATGTCACATTATCTCATTTATCTGGGAAAAAAAAGAAGAAAAAAAAAATCGAAATAAATTGGCCAAGATGTTAGTTCATCATTAGGGATATATTATATACATGTGAAGAGTGAGAAACTTCAGCTTTAGCCATAAGTGGATCTTTTTGTTTTGAGTTGAAGCTACTCGGAAAAGGGAAAGTTCTTATTTTTCCCACTTTCTGATTGAGAGCATTCAAGTGAAGACGACAAACATAAATCATGGTCGCCCCAAGAAATCCGCTGTATTTCTGCCGTCAGAAAACGGTGACAAAACAACATCAACCATAAAAACCAAAACAGGGACATTTTAATTATAAGATTATTACAGCTTGGTATACTAGGCAAACCAAATTAGGCTATTTCACCTTGTTTTTTTGGACATGAGTATATATTACCTTTCACCACCATGTAAAGTGACATCAAAGCTAATTCTTGTTGCTCTCAATAACCTCCTGCTATCCTGGTGGTAAATTCCCAGTTTGACGGGTATACAAGAATTATAGACCTAATTTGATAGCTTTCACTAGACACTGCAAATGTGTAGTTTTCTTTATTCTGGATAACCTTGATCAATATCATTCAGTCAGACAAATACTAAAATGAAATACTCTTTGAATCCTTACGCCTTCCCCGTGTGAAGAAACTCCAAACTCTGTCCCAAGAGGAGGCATTTGGAGTCCAGACCGACACCTTTTCCACAACATTTGCCCTCGATTTCCTAAAATCAAATCCCTTCACGTTCTTCACCTTGCCTTCTCCGCTCTGCTGGTTTCCTTTGGTCATAAATACAAGCTAAATTGCGAATAAGAAATAAAAGAATATGAGAAAAGCAGGCTGTTATAATCCCTCTGCAAACAAGGACATCTCTGTTGTTCTGTCTCAGTCCTGATTATGGACATTGGTTGCTGACAGAGAAATAAGGACATCGGCAATTAGATGTGGTGCCAAATACACTCATTAGGCAGAGAGAGTCCCAGTCCCTGGCTTGATAATAATAAAAGTCGCCAAAATGTTAATATCTGCTTTGGTTATAGTTAAATGGTGCAAAATACAAAAATGAAACGCACATCAAAACCTGCCACATAAAACACCCGTAGTGTCCTTTAAAGTCCCAATGAACTCACACTTTGCTTCATTTCTGATAGATACAAGAAGAGTTGTGTGGAACGAACACACACACACACACACACACACACACACACACACACACACACACACACACACACACACACACACACACACACACACACACACACTTAACAACACTGCAGTGTCTGCAGTCCTTCAAACACTGACCCGTGTCAGCCTGGTTTACAGCGAGGAGGTCTTAATGCTTCCAGACTGCCAGTCAGACCGTATTCGCTTTGGTTTGGACTTTATTGAAAGTCACATGCTACATTTGTTGTCGGTTGTTCACGTTAGTGTTTACTGCAGAGAGGCGAAAGCAACCGTCTCCGCTGACAACAGGACAACTGGGAAAAAGTAAAAAAAAAAAACAAGAGGGACAAAACCCTCAGGATTGCCCTCGGTTGAGGAGAATACACTTGTTTACACCATCTGAGTAGTGAGGACAAGAGATGTCAGCGTTTTCACAAATTTCATCCACTTGTGTTACAATAAACTCAAACAAAGCCTCAGAGCGGCAATGTGTCAAAATTTCACAAAAAAAAAATTATGAACAAAAAGTATAGTGTTTTATAACACTAGAATTTTAACATTTATCTCCAGTCTTTCCTTAAAATAAATACACTTATTGTAATATTTCTAAGTAATGCCCTACAGGTTTTTTTTTTTGTTGTTGTTTTTTTTCAATATGGAAACACTTAAGCATCATCCATTTGAGTTCACTGCCCTGAAGTGGGCAATAAGCTATGATCAATATTGTGATCAACATTATACGTAAAGGCTTGGATTGTGTCTCACTTTAATTTTTACCATTATTGTCCAATGAGAACTTGACTAATTTACGTTTTATCTGTTCATCTGAAACCGATCCGATTGGGCAACCCAGAACACAACCCACCCCCACTGATATAAAAAAAATCTGACAGCACCACAGGCCTGTCAATCAAACAGACACGCCCCCAAAAACACAAGGTTTGTTATCTAATTAATTACGGGATTATTTTCAGATGGACCGTCAGAAACCTAATAACAAAGAAAGACTCTAGCTAACAACACTGTAATGACTAGTGGAAACTATTTATCGAGTTTGTATTTCAGCAGACAAGTTGAATGGGAGTCTAATGGAGCCGGAGCCTTTTTGAAGCCAACCCCTACAGGCCTACTGTGGTATTGCAGTTTCAGGCACTTCAACATCAGCCTCATTTATCAGACCTGGCAAGTTACATCCACTTTTATCTACAGTCTATGGCCGTAGCACCTGAATTTAAGATTGATTTTTAATGCTAATCTTGCTCAGTGCACTAAAGCACTAAAGGAACTGTGTAATAGGATCCTTTCGGTGGAAGCTGCCTTCCTTCCCCAGACGGAGTCAAACACTGCAGTGCACACGATGTCACAAGATCTGCTAACACCTGAATATACAGGGTGAATGAAGTATCTGCTCAGTACCATCCAAGACTGCATAAAGGAGAAAGACAAAAAGAGGAGCTGCTAGAGAAAGGAGGAGGACACGTTTATGCAGAAATCCCCACGCTTTCCAATATCATCATCACCTTTAATCAGTGTAAACAAAGTTAGGCGAGGTCAAAAGGAAAATATAATTTTGTCTGTTAGACTAAACTCATTTCCTGCCTCGCCACAAATGTTAACTGAATCCCTCCAGCTGTGAAATAATAGACACTGTAACAGCGTGATTATCTCCATCTTTTTCTATTGCATGTAAACAAAGTTAAAACAAACGATCAGCTGTTTATTTCTTGTGGACACTGAAGCAATAACACAGACGCAGGAAGTTTTTCTTCATCTATGCACAACGCAGTCACTGATTTCACCCTATATGCTCATCTCTCCTCAGATATGTAGGAGCAGGGGCTCGGCAAGCCTCCTCTCCCGTTGAGAGTGCGATCACTATGGAAACCAAACGCATAACCATGGAAACGCGGGACAGCCTTTAAAGATTACCGTTATGTAAGAACAGCTGTAGGCCAACATCACACTGCGAGCCGGTCCATGTCGCCACCATCAAATTAACGTGTTACTCATTTCACATCGAAGTCACAACATGTCAGAGACTCGTGGTAGGTCAGAAGTGCACATGAATTCATAGAAATGCAAAATACAAAGAATCAAAAATGGCACACGTTTGTTTCACATTAAAAGCCTGTAGGCTGGGAATCAGAGAGGAATTATATTTTTTAGGCATCATTGAGCTAATTAAATAAATCAGAATTAGAAAAAAAACCTCCAGAAATGGACACTGGTACAAACCATGAAAGCCCAGAGATATTCAAGCTCTTCTACATCGGTGTTTATTAGCAGGGAAAGAATAAGAAAAATGCAGTCATGATATAAATGGAACATCTTCTGATGAACTTCCTTGCTAAAGGCAGATTCGCCCTGAGTTATTACCACCGAGTGGAGCCTTGGGTGTGTCTGAAGCTGCAGCTCATACACCACCCTGCAAATGTTTGGGATTTTATAGCCACCCCGGCTGCCAGGATTTAGTCTAGTCAATGCTGAAGGGGCTCTAACAGGTTTGGAAAACCAAAGGGAGTTGCGGGGTGGTCGTGTCAAGAAAGCATTTCTTACATTTTAAAAAAGCCTCTTTGCTCACTGCATACAGGAGACAACTAAGTTAACCAAAGAAGGAAAGTGAGTTCAGGAGGAAGCTGCTGATGAAGAAACGTCCTCTGAGGAGGTTTTGGCTGACGGCCAGACTCGGACGCGCTCTCACTTGCAGTAGCAGCATAATCACCTGGTTTGAGTTCGTCCCTTTAGGATGCTGCTGTAAGACCTACTGATGAGTAGAGCATCTTATAAACACTAAAAGCTTCTCTATTTCTACCACCATATTTATTACACGGACCCTTTTACATATATTGGTTTGACAGTGAGTCTCATCATTGCTGAAATGTGAAATGCTAAAGACCCACCAGGACAATATACATCTGTACCCTCGAGGAGGAACATGAACAGGACTGCTGTTGTGGTCAGATTTTCTCATGACCGATGTTTTAAACTTGCCATGACACCCACCAATACAGATGTTTCTATTCTCTGCAGAGGCTGCGATAACGCACTGATGGTGAGAAACACACAGTAGACGTACTGTATGAGAAGTAGCACCAGACTCTCTCCGTGTCGAGCTCTTTATAAACTCGAAATTAATCTGTGTATCATAATTTACTTATGAGCGACGGAAGCTTGCAATAAAAACATCTATTCAGCGAGCGATGACTAAAAGAGGCATTTTGTTCCGTCCAAAAAACCGCCAATCAACCGACCGCCAATAAAAAAAGATCATTATGTGTGTTAAAAGAAAAGAAAGAAAAGGTTTTGGTTTTTTTTCCCATCATGCTGGTCTTTCTGGACCATTTTTTGTGAATGTGTGCGTTTCAAGCAGTTTTCAGACACTTAAGAGAAGCACACAGACAGGACCTCTTTATATCTCCGAGCTGGATGCCCGGCATTACTGGGGCTGAAGAATCCAATGGGAACTGCTCGTGTGTGTGTGTGTCGTCTCCAACTACTATGACCAGTAGGAATGCCTTGGGTGTCATTTTAGCACTGCCCCATGTATGGCCTGGTCTCGTGCATTAGACCGTATTTAGCGTGCACAGAGAAGTCTCTGTTGTTAGCTAACAACACAAGCTAACGGCAGACAACAAGAATATAGTGCTTAAAAACAATTTGACGTTACCGACGTCGAGATCAGGGAAATAAGGCTTCGCGACAAAGAACAGTCTGGAAAAAAAAAAAAAAACCTGCTTATTCTGCATTAATCAATATCACAGTAATGGAGTTTGTTTAGTCTCTGGAGTCGGACGGAACCGGCCTTCATCTGCTTCACAGGATTGCCGTGTCACCGTGTCGGCGAGGAGGACGTTACGTCTTCATCTGCTCCCACTACATTTGGTCTGTATCCATTTTTCAATGGATATGAAACAGTGCAGCTTCCAGATATTATAGCTTGGTCATGTGACGCTCGCCCTCGAAGGAAACCGAGTGGGATCAACCAAAGACGTATATATATATAATTATTTTTTTTTAAATGTACACCAAGTAGGCTTCACCATCACCGGCATGTGAACGGTATCGTCTGCTGCTGACTGCCAGGCGTCTCGTGACGCCGTTATATCTGGCTGTCTCCTGTCATAATTTGACAGAGTGGAGGGAGATTGTCCTCTGAAACAACCCCACCCCCCCCTCTCTCCCCCCTCCCCCTCCACCAGTACATATTTTCCTCTGGCCTACCCCCATCATGTGTGCATCCGTGCAGCATTTTGCTTGCTAAATATGCACCCCCAGACCTCACGACACGCAGCGACACCCACACGATCTTCAGTGACCTCGGCGGTGTGAATGAAAGTTCACGAGTGGACTCGTTTTCACTCGGAGACTAAAAGCGACATGCGGAGAGGACGGACGGACGGACGGAAGGAAGGAGGGACTGAAGTAAGAGAGAATGGAGCCGAAATGAGGAACACATTTTCAGCTGCAGTGCAGTCGAGGGTGTGGGCGTAAGGGGGTGGAGGAGGGGTGGTGGAGGACGGGTGGGGGCGGTTAAACAAACACAAAGCTCTGTATCTACAGCAGGCCTGTATCTGTAGTAGTGAAGTGTGTATCGATGAAGCAAAGACCGACAAGAGCTAAACTCCGTCCTCGGAGAGCTTCACTCATTCCAATGCAGGGAGTTACCGTCGCTTCACACACACTCACAGACAATTTATCCTGACAGCTTTGCTAATCCTCATGAAGTGAGAGGTGTGGAGGGGGGGGGCTTTACAGTGGACCTTTTTTTTTTTCTTTTTTTTAAGAAGCCAGACACAGCAACAGCTTTATAGTCAAACTGGACATGAAAAACAAACAAGACAGCTGTCAGAACACAACAAACATTAAAAAAAAAAGGTTGCACCTTGCATGACACAGGCTTTTCCTTCGCCTCTCGTGAGCTGCAACTAAATAATACATATTATAGGTGCAATTTATTCAAAAATCCCTGGAATAAAAAAATTGACAAAGACGTTAAAAGTAATCAATTTACAATGATATCAAATGAAGTATATCAAGAAATTTAAAACAACTCAGATTTTTCATTACCATGAAATTTTATCCAGTACATTTAAACTTCTAATGTCCATGTTTGGTTGTTTATTTTAGTATATCTGACTGGTGTGATGTGGAATTTTAAAGTTCTAGGATCGGATCTCATGCAGTATGGGCCTGGTGTGTTCCCCCCCCCCCCCCCAACACCCCCTCCTAAGGTACTGCTTTTCAAACTGATGATGCACAGATCGTATCGTGCAGGACTAACAGCTGTCCTGACCTCGGACAGGAAGCTGCTCCATCACCAACACAGCTGAAACACATTCCGCTACTTCGAAACAACACCCAGACTAGAAAACGAAAAAAGAGCCCTGAAACCGCTGACATGGAACAGCACAGGATATTAAACATTAATAAATAAATAAAAACAACAATAAAAAAAACAACAATGCAACCACAGGCCTGCTCGTGCAGCCAGGGAGAGGGGGGGAGGGAGGGAGGGGGAGGGGGGCAAAACACTCCAAAAACACAAAAGTATGCGCTTCCCAGCTGCTGTTTTTCTACCCAGGTGCGTTCATAAACCGCAGTGAAACACAGAGAAGCTGTTGTTGTTGTTGTTTCCTTTCCCCTCCCGGTGTGTATTGCAGCCTGCGTGCAGACTCCCCCGCTCACAGGCAGCAGCGGATTAGCACAACACAAGCTCGCCACACCGAAGCGCAACGGAGAGACCCGGACAAACGCGTTACGCACATGCAAATGGCACCGATTACTTTTAGAGCTTACCCTCTCTTTGATGAAGTGATGAAATGTGAACAGTGCTGGGTGAAAGCTGGACGGTGGTTTCCACTGGGTCTTTCTTTTTTTTTTAATTTTTTTTTTTTTATCCCCTGCCCTGCTGGATTCAGAGCGGGTTTATCTCCCTGCGCTGCGTGTCGGAGCTCCGCCCCATCCACCATCATCCTACTTGGGTGCGGCAAAAGGGCTAATCTCCGTCTCCCTATTGGTCGCCTGGAGACACGTGATAGAACCGGAGCTGTTGATTTGTTTACAAGCTGCGGGCCCGCCCCCGCCACTCCAGAAGGAGCTTTTTATTTCAGTACTAAAAGTTCATGTCAGTAAACTGAAGGCTTCAGAGTTACTGATTTTTATTATTGATTAACTTGCATGTTATATTTGTTGATCAGTTCCATAGATAGATAGATAGATAGATAGATAGATAGATAGATAGATAGATAGATAGATAGATAGATAGATTAAGATCCATAGCTAAACTAGAAGTAGCCTACCATATAAGTACTTAGTGGCACTGAGCTTTAATTTGATATCATGTCTGAGATATATCTGATTACAGAGGAAAAAAACAAGTTTTATCTGTTGCTTTGTGGAAATTGAATTATGCAGGCTATAATTACAAAATGACATCCTGCCAATTTGTCATAATACATTTGATTGTAAATGTCATCTAAGTCACCGTTACCATTGACGTAACATATTCCCCAGCTGCGTCACCGCTGACCTCTAAGGATGTGCAACTAGACATTTTGTTGGATATGATTAATATGAATTATTATATTAATTCATTAATTATACAGTGTAAGGTTCAACAGCATACAGAGACAAAAATAACTAATGTTGACAGTGCTGCAGTTTTTTGGGAATCTTTTTAACTGTGATAGTGTGGTGATTTCATAATTTAAGACATTCACAACCTTAACTTAATTATCAAATTAATAATTAAACTGAGTTTATTTGCAGGAAAAATAAATCATATTCGTTTTGAGATATTACACACAACTCACATGCGACCAGTCAAAACCACTTTCAAGGGCGTAGGGTTACACTTAGATCATTTGCCCCAGTGCAATGTCACGTTACCCATTTAGTTGTACATCTACCAAATTACCTTTATGTCCCTTGCAGCCAACTTGCAGTCGTGGTGCTGTTGCAGATTTCTACTGAGTAGTCGTCCTTGTGTTTATTTCATGGTTCAAGTCTGGTATTTAAATCGCACCCTGGTGACCTCCAAGGGTCTGAGTGGGCCCTCAAGGTTTTTTTTTTTTTTTTTTAAAACATTGTGCATAACTGGACGAAACATCGCTGGCAGCCAGGGGGCGCACTTCATTAATTTCATGGAGACCTGAGGCAGGATTTCCGGTGAAAACACCAGTCTTGCACAAATATCACAAATATACTAGCTCCTACCTCTGATGGACCTGCTGACAGGTATGTTGTCGGAGCACATGTGCATTCATCACATAATTGCTGCAGAAACTGTACAAATGGGCATATTTATGAAGGGTTTTAGCGTCTGTAGGTGGTCAATGGTTCATCAAGCATATTGACGTGTTCAATATTGGCCGCTAGATGGTGCTGATTTGCCACATTTATATTAAACACTGCTGCTGCATAATAAGGACGTTACATCATGAAGCTGATGGAGGTTATAAAAATTCCAACCTGAACAAAGACACTTAGTTTATTAAGTAAATCAGGCTGAAGCTAATGTGCAATACAACAGTCCTGCTTTAGCTAATGTTAAAGTATTTTACAAACCATCTTCGAGAGAAGTAAAATTAACTGTTGTCATTTTGGAGAATTCAATCTGTGGTGCTGTTGAATTGTACTGTGTTGTATAAGCAGGTGTTTTCTATTTTTTTCCACACTGTATATATCAGTGAGTGTCAAATAAGTAACAAGAACACGTGATGAAAGAGCACCACGAAAACTCAGCTTCACTGGATAGTACAGATGTACCAGGATTTGATCCAGGACTGTGCAACAGTGTAGTTGAAGGCACACTGCAATATTACGGGTCTCGGAAAGTATGTTGGCAAATAAGTAAACTTATCCTCCTCACGGAGGAAAGTGGGAGAGTAAACTTCAGAGAGGAGAGGACGGGCACAGCTGCAGGCTGCAGCATAAACAAGAAGCAAACAAAACTCCTTCTTCCACCTCTGTTTGTAAAAATATGTGGTATGTGTACAGCAGAAAGCCCTGGCGTCATACAACCCACATCTCTCTGAGGGGATTCAAGGTGGCTGCTCAACAACAGTCTTACCAGGTGTCTGGAAAAAAGAGCTTCAGCTTCTGCCTTGATATTTCTGTATATTGTGTTTTTGTTAAGTTCCATGGTTAGTCTGTTTCATCACCGAGAAGCATCATTGCTCATTAAACTGTGTAACAGAACTACTAACTCTTTTTAAACCTCTGTTGTTAAGCTCCACTTCTTCAAAAGTATACATTGAGAGTATTTTCTATTTACCACCAGTTAAAGTTGCTGTCTACACTGAAAACTTAATCTGTGCCAACCTTTGCAATATTAATAAAATGTAAAATAATCTTCTACTTTAAGCTCCTGAGTTTACGCCACGTACTTTTAATGAGTTGAACGTCGGCCCTGACCTCTGACTCTTGTGGCGTTAATCCTTTCCCGTACCAGTGGACACGCATGCACCCTCCTCTTGACTGATCTCAGACCAGCGCTGGCCCTTCCACTGTTGTGAATAATTGCGGTCTGCCTTGCAGCATGGATACACCAGCTAGGGACTCTAAATATATCCAACTGGTGTGTCTGAAGAGCTCAGGCATGAAGATCATATACTTACACTGGAAACCTACACCTTACTCTATCACTTTGCTGTCTATTGTGTGTGTGAGAGTCTTCCTGACCCCCCCCCTTCCCCGTCGCTGTTACGTTTACATTATGCGTATTAATTTGCTATTCTTATCCCAAGCAGCATTAAAATGATCATTTAAATGTCCGTACAAGTACAAGTTTGTGAAAGAGAGACAAAATAAGATAAGAAGGACAGACAAGAAAGAAAAGACCTCAAAGAGAAAATGTATAAATCAGAGATTAGATTAGTAGGCTGCATAAAATATGCCTTCAAAATGCAGACTTGTCCAAGTGGTAACAAATCATTTGAGCTCCAGTATTACGTTTAAGTTTCAGCACACATTCCTGGGTCACCTGTTTTCTCTTAGCAGCACATGTCACAGAGTGAGTGAAGATAAACTCAGCTGCTTTTCGTATTCATTTCAGCCAGCACTTGCCATCCCCTTTTAACTGCAGCCAGCCTTCAGCTCTGAGCTCTCAAATCACCAGAGGCTGATATGAAAATAAACAATTTGTAGTGCAACTCATGATGCCTGGTAGTATGGGCATATTTAGGGATAAGGCCTAATTCTTTCTCGCTGAAGTAACAGACTTTATAGACTCATTGGAGCTCATTTGGGCAGGTAAATTTTCCAAAATGTGTTATTCAGTGAACGCACAAAGCAGCCACAGAGGTAGACTGGGATACTGTTCTATCTTCGACCAGCTGTAATCTGTCTTTAACTCAAAGATGGTATTGTGTTCGGCCTGCAGAGCCATGAAAAGCCCCCACTTCTCCCTCCTCCTCCACAATGAGACAAGGGTCAGTCTGTCCTCCACTGTGTTTTTGAGTCTGTCCGCCTTTAGGAAAATATTGTCTAACCTTTGACCTTCAACAGCGACCTTTTAAACCCACTGGTTTCTCCAGAGTCCCTGTCACCCCGAGTTTAATGGAACCGGTTCTTCACCGGGGTTGTAGCTATAGATACCACAGAGGACATTAAAGTCATGTGACATTGAAGTCCCTGTGCACAAATCTACCTGCGAGAACTGTAGAGAAAGCTTTGAAACAGCAATAATATAATAACAAGTGGTTTCCAAACTTTTGGGCATCTGAATTTTTCTTCTTTCCTCTCCCAGTAATCATTTGACAAACTCGTGTCAATTAAGCAATATTCCAAGAATTCATATGATTTAAAAAATAAAAAATAAAAATTGCACGATGAGCTATTTCTTGGCTACTTTTGATACATTAAGAACATTTTGCAGTACTTTTACTGAATTTATATTTTGAATACATGGCTTCTACTTGTAACTGGGTATTTTTTTTTCTTTGTTTTTCTTAGTTCTTCCACCATTGAAAGGAAAGGAAAGGAAATGTAGCCTATAATTCAGGTGTAAAGTCCTGCTTGCATGTTCCTCTGAAGGATGCCTTGGTCTCTCGTACCCTCCCTTCCCCCTCCCCCCTGTCCCCCCCAGTCTGTTTCTATCACAGCCCGTAGAGGTTTGAATCCAGTCTGTGGCTCCAGCCGCCGCCGCCATGCTGCGCTGAGAGAGAGAGAGACCGACAAAACCAAACTTTGGCACGCTGCTGCTGCAACACTTCATCTCCGTACACACCGGGACAGAGAGGACGACTTCCCCACGGTGAGTACCGGCTGCTTTCAGTGCGGTGAAGAAGACGTAAACCGCCGGTGGAAGTAACGCAGGGGACTTGTTTTGTGTTTGAGAGTTATTTCAGGCTGTGCCCGTCTCTCTTCTCGTACTCATGCGTGCTGTCGCGGACTTCAAGCTCAGCTGCACTTGTTGCCCTGCAGCCGAAACTCCCACCGAGGCAAAAAAAAAAAAAAAAAAAAAAAAAATACATGGTTGGGATTTTCTTTTTTGCGCCATTTCGCGTTTTGACGCAGTTTAAAACTTTTAACACCACCCTCACGCGACGTTTTAAAGGCAGAAAAAGACGATGTTAGCGGGTTGCGTCCACGCAGTCTCCGTCACTGTCCTTGAAACTCCTGCAGATTCTAATTTTTTTTGGTGTCCACCAGCTCGCACACATCTTATTTTGTTGCATTCATTTTAAAAGCGTCCACTCCCCTTGCACCTTTTTAAAATGCCGTTCTGGCACGCAGAGGTCATTCAGGGGTTCCTACCCTTGGCATGCATAAATCAAGGGTGCTCTTTCACTGCAACAACAAAAGCCCTTTATTGACAGCGCCGAAGCACGTACAACCACAGTGTATTCGAGGAGCAAAGGCCATCAGCAGAGAGAAATACCTGACTTTTATGTCTCTTAAGACGGCCGGAGGCGCATCTTGTGCCAGGACAGGAGGGCAGTTGAGTGCAGGTGGGGCTCATCGGATGGTCATAAACCTTTCACCTGCATGCATCTGCCTGGTCTGTAGGAGGAATAAGATTTAGTTATGGGTCTGCGTGCTTTCTGTCTCCCCGTTTGCCCTCTGGCCTGGCTAGTCCAGCATGTGTGACTCTCTTGGCTCTTTGCAGTATAATTCAAAGTACACCATTATCATCATCATCCTCCTGCTCCTCCTCCTCCTCCTCCTGTGTCCTCTCTTGACCTTCAACCCTGGCGAGAAGTACAGAGACAGATGTGCTCTCAGTCTCAAACCATTTGGATAATCAATTTCAAGCTGCAAGTAATGAATGCTTTCTTTGTCAGTTCTTCTGCTATTTATTTTTGCTCCCAAAATGACATCTTTCTGGCCTTTGGGAATTGTAACGACCATTTTTGGTACATTTGCTAGGCCAAATAAAACTAATCTACAGATACATTGGTAATAATCGGTGGTCAGTCGCAGCCCGAGTCCTTGTGAATTGCGATGTTTGTCTTCCTTCATGCTCTTTACCTTCCCAGGCTCATAAAAAATGCATGAATGAGTGAATGCTCTTAAAGGAACGCCCCTCACATTATATCCAGGCTTTAGTTTGCATTGCGTAAGCACTGTGGAATTTTGGAGCATGTCAACAATGCAGGTTTTTTTTCCTCTAAACACAACTGTTGTGTTTGTCTAAATCTGTTTTCTGCAGCTTTGTTAGCGACATTAACCGCTCACCCTCTCCCTCCTCTCCTCTCGGCGTTTTACCAGCATGCATGGGCTGTGACATCCCGTCCCTCGTTGCCTCAATAAGTAATTCTTCTGCCTCATCGATTTCGATTCCACAGGTCCTTGGCTGGGTCATATCAGGCAAGGGGGAAGCCACCCGGATCTTGTCAATATGATGGGCCGACTGGCACCCGGGCAAGCCAGAATCATGTCAGCCAGACCCTGAGGGGGGCCCAGGGAACTAGCCAGAACAGGATATTGCTGCGTGATCATTCACCAGCAGTAGACAAATCATTAAACCAGTAGCTGCATGCCACCGAGCGGTTCGGGCGTTTCTGTCTGTTACTCTTGACTTTTCTCAGGTTACAGGTTGTGTTGGTGTTGTCAGGTTGTCATTGCTTCTTGCAGGTTTTGGAATTTATTTTGGAAACACAGGCAACCTTTTGTAGATTCATTGTGTACTCTGAAAATAATCAGGTGACAAGCATTGAGAGTTAAAACCGATCCTCTTTGATTCAGCTCTTTGCTCATCTGTGCATATGCATCTAGATAAACTGCAACCCTGATTTGTTAAGTAGAGTTCTGCGCTCCTTGTGCTGTTTAACTTGCCTGCGGCTCATGGGTGGAAATCCTTACATACATGAAACTCTTCCAGAAGCTAATTAGCCCATTTTATAACACGTCTGTATTTCATTTGTTTAAACTCTATTGGTAGAGAAATGGATTTATCTTTAAGTTACTTATCTTTTATTTTTTCCGCTTTCATTAGAGGCACAGGATTCACATGTGCTGAATGAAATGACACGGAACACTCTTGCTTGTTAATGGTAACCACAAATAAACACGCAAACCTGTTTTTGGAGGTCTGTTTTTTTTCTATCAATAATCAATTTAAAATGGGAATCAAGTCAGGAATTACATCGCTGAAAGAGAGCTTTGTTTTAAACTTGAACTTTGTGCAGAGATGGCATTTGTTGTGAATGTCCGGGGTTATTTACTTGGATGCCTTGTTTGGGCTTCAGACCAAGATCTGGCTGTTTGTCAGATTTCTCTCGTAAATAAAAGTTGGAGCACTTAAATCGACTCCTACTGGACCGCATCCAATGTTGCATATAGGGAGTTCGCATTAGGCACGTCCAAATGCAATTAGTGGACCACCTCAGAGACCCCGCTTTTAGAGCGTCCACGTTCCGTCACATGCCTACAGTGAGTGACTAATTGAATAAACTCCTAATGGATTTGATGGTGACCAGTCACGGTCATCAGGCTTTCTTCTCTCGGTCATCAGCCAGCTCCTCTGGTACAAAAAGCAGGAATACCTGCACATGATCTGGGCAGTAGCATCGCCTCCTGCTGTGGAGGTCGCTGTAAAAGCTGCGGCGTCCTATTGTTTCCCCCTCCTCATTAGAAATCTGATTTTCTCCTAGCAGACGAGTCTGTAAACATGGTTCTCTGTTTAAATGAAAATCGTATGTGCTGCATGCCGACAGAGGAGATGGTGGTGACCTTTAATGTGTCACAGTTGTAGGAAGTAAGGTGGGCGTGTCTGATGTATGACTTGCTGCAGCCTCATTGTTTTGGTCCTGCAGGAGTTAAAGGGTAGAGGTCAGGGGCCGGACTGTGCTGCTCTGATGTGGAGGTGTGCTCTGCTGGCTCTCTGAAAACGGACATCTGGGGCGACCCCCACCTCCTTTTCAAACACACAAGCCCCCCCCCCCGCCACACCCTTCATACCCCCAGCAGCCTGAGGCTGGAATAATTTCCTCCTGGCAAATAGAGTAGCATCTGGCTCTGTATCAGCAGCAGACAGTGGCATATGTAGGCACTTTGTGCGTGTGTGTGTCTGACTTACCATGCATAATGCATCACTGCATTCCAGAGATGTCTCAGCAAAATTGTCTCATGTTTGAATTGTGGTTTTAAATCAGTGTAGATGAAGATAAACACGAGATGTTTAAGCTGGCTTTTATTTTTTTCTTGATCTTGTTGTGTAACAGTAAAGGTTAGGAGCAGTTCACACCCTGTAAGGTTCGGCTGTTGTATTTTTAGATATTGTATTGTGTACAATGTTGACACTCATTAATGAAAACTGTCTGTAAAGATTCCTAAGATGCTGCACCCTCAGCTGTGACTGATATTTCTGAGAAGGCAGGAAGCTCACTGATCCTCTGCTGCAGTGCTTTTGACAGCCTACTTGTTGTTTGGAAAAGGTTCCCAGCGTTGTGCTGCTGCGAGCAGAGAGCTGGAAGGGATCGGAGCGGGCAGAGCGAGCCGACATACAGTACATTCTGTTGCTGTGGAGGATATCACGGCCTGACACAGCTGACCGGAGAAGGTGCCGTCTGTCTTTGTCCAACTTCCGTCAGGAACAAAGCGGCTCAACTGTCAGATACTCAGTGGTGTTTATAGTTTTGCGTGGAAATGATCTGACGTGACAGAAACGTGATTTCCAATCAGCAAATTTTCATCTTTTTAGCAGCTTGTTGTCGCTCACGGTTTGATTTGTGTTGCATGTAGAGAGAGAAGTCAATGATTCATCGCCTGAGGATGTTAACTGTCATTACAGTTAACATGTGTTTGTGTGTGTACTTCATATGTGAATGCAGTGCTGAGAGAGGGCAGCAGCTGAACCTGCAGTCGCCATTCACTCCTTGAAAAATGTCCCCACAACAATAGACACACTCCCACAAACGCACACACATTACCCTAACCCCAGCCCCCTCCCCCCTTTCTTCTCTCCCCAAATCCCCCCTCCCCCTCCTCGGCAATTGTGTGCATTGATGCTTTCCAGAGGAGCGATCTCCGCGCTGTCGCTCTCCACTTGGCGAGCGGCGTTTTGACGGCTGTGACAGGAGGGAGAGGCGATCCGGCCGTTTTCTTAGACGCCCAGACGGAGACAGTCTGCCACCGGCATGCGCTGAAGTGACACAGGTCTTGAATGGAAGCACTATCTCGCCACCTTGTGCAGCATTTTTTCCTTCACTGTTTATCGTTCTAGATAGAGATAGGGAGAGAGAGAGAGAGAGAGGGGGGAGGGCAGAGGAGGAAAGGAGGGAGGCTGAGAGAGAAGGAGCCTGATCTGGAGGAGAGGGAGGAGGTGACAGACAAGTCGTGTCGGATGATCATATTCTATTTTCTTCATCTGTCATGCAAACCACTGGTGACTTTCCGAGTAATAACAGAGTGACTGAGGCAGGTTGGAGGAGCCTCTCCCTTCAAGCGTTCTTCCCTCTCAACCTGCAGGATCTTCCCACTCAGATTATGGTAAGATGCATGTCGCTCACGCAGCCCGTGTTCACACCGACGTGCGTTTTGACTGCTGGAATCTAACAGTGTTGACACCTTTTTCTTCTGTAACGGCAGAAGATGTGTTTTTTGTTTTTTTTAAAGGTTACTCTCTGCTGTGGAGAGAGTCTCCAGCATAGTGCATGCTATTTTTACCCAAATCGTATCCAGGAGGTAAATAATTCAGTATTGTGGTTGATAGCAGGTTCGCGTGGTGCAGTGAATGGGATGTCCACTTGACCGATCTGCTTTTTGCATCACTTTGTCTGTGTGACTTAACACTTGAAAGTGTTTTGAAGAAGAGAATTTTTTTTTCTTCTTGTTTATATTAAGATGTGGAAAATGTGTGTCTTCTCCTGGCTGATCTCCCTGAAGAGTGAAAGGCGTGGCAATCTCCTCCCAAATTAGACATTTCAAATTTTCCTGCCACAAGTTGGTCTCCTTAACTGGCCATTAAAACACTTGCAGAAACATGCCTGGTGTAATTGTTTGTGAGCACCGAGTGCAGGTAGATCAAAGCTGGCTGACATGGCTTTTTCAAGTGCTATCACTTTACTTCAAAGAGCTCTGAGTGGGTCTCTATCGCTGCTGTGCACATGTGGAAACCGCTATATCTATTGGTGTGGTCTTTTTTTTTTTCTAAACCACTTGCTGCACAAGTCTTGCAGCTCAGAAACTGCTCTGAAGTGCATTGAGTGCATTGAGTGTTGTGTTGAAAGTTGCACCAGCATCCTGCTGCCGCGTCCTCGTAAATGAAAGCTGACATTTAATTCACTCGTGTTATGGATGAAAACAGAGAATGACACAAACTGCACCAACACCCCATAATTCAAATGTCAACCTTTTTTTTTTTTTAAAGGATTACTTGGGTGTATACAGCTAATGCCCGTTTCTGCCCTGAAGACAGACTCATGGAGTAAAGTTCAATGAACTGAACTTAGTCAGGAAAATGAAACAGACAGACTGATGGGTGAGCAAATGCATCGGAAATGAGACGAGTCTTGCAGACTCAAAGTTCAGAGTTCAGGGGAGATGAAGAGTAGCTGAGACGAGAGGGTAAAGGAAAGCTGGGAAAAGGGAGGCGCACAAGCCCATTTAGCGACGGTCCCCAGACAGACTGCATGCCGCTGGCTGCCCGAGGCTGGTGGCCGTCTGTCTGGCTTTGAGGCTGATTGGATTGGGTGTGGTCGAGACTATAACTTCACTCCTTTTGGTCCTATCATGTCTTCTGTGAGTTGGTATTTAATGTTTATCTGCTTAGACAAGCTAAATCCCACTCAGTCTGTGTCGTGGCAGCTCGTTGACACATGACGGGGTATAATCTATGAATCTAATGTCATGCTATCGTAATCTTTTAAATGCAGATAAGCTGAGGAGCTAATGGCAGATTTGGAGTTTGCTCATCAGCCGGCAGGACACACAGCAAGCAGGATATGGCCCGTCTCATCGCCTTATTAAAATGTATAAATCAGACTCCTGGCAGGGTGGAAAAATCCCCTGATTGACGTGTATCCCTAAATACACGTCATTAGTGATGTGCTTTATAGATTTCTCTGTTGGATTTTGTTATACCGTATTAATTTAAACTTTTAATGACCTCTTCATTAGTGATGATCAGCGAATTTAATCCTTTGATGCCGGACGATAATCAGCTCGACTGCCTTCGTACTGTCTGCTCACAACCTGCTGGATTTCTTAGTGCGCTCTATTTATGATAGCTCGCTGGCTGGTTGGCTGCCTTGGTTACTATGGTAACGGTATCCCCCAGAAAGCTGAAGAGACCGGGACTTACGAAGCTAATTGTGAGCAAGTGAAGCATGTTTGCAAAGTTTGCCGTTGTCCCGGCCTGGACGACGGCCTGTTAGGTTTTTCTTGTTGTTGTTGTTGTTTTTCCACAGACCTGCAGATGATATGAGAAAAGACTCGGAGCTTTGATTGATAATGATTTGTCTCTCAGAGAAACCCCCGAGTTGCTTGACCTACATACATGTAGAAGAAAACAATGTACAGAAATCCTGATGGAAAACAGTTTGAACTCAATCACAGATGCAAATACTGTTAAAAAGTCTGACTTTTAACAATCAATTTACTGTTTTTGTATTTCAATGTATTTAGAAAAAAATATTTTTGTTGTTTTTTTGGCATTTAGAATAATAAACCAATGAAGTTTGTGTCGTAGACTGTTTCCTGAATAAATCAAGCCATTTGAATGCATCACCTTGATGCAGTTTTACTATTTCCTGACATTTTACAGACAAAACAATCAATAAAGTATTTGGTATGTGCCGCCCTTCGTTGTGTTATTATACATAGCGTGATTGATATGCTGTGACTAAATGATTTACTTTAACCCACCATTGTTTTTTTTGTTGCAGACCTGTGCTGTGACACTCGCCCCGGGCCTCTCCCCCAATCATTTCCAACTGTGAGCAGGAAAGTGAAAAGACGATTTAATGAATCAGTTCTCGCTAGCCGACGCCATGACGGACAAGTAAGTGGTTTTCTCCTCCTTCAGAGTGTGTTTGTCTGTTTCTGTGTGAAGAGCCCAGTGTACTCAGGCCCTTTGTTTGTTTGAGTGTGAAGTAAGACGATGATGCTGCCACTTGTGGTCACATTTCTCGCTCGCTCGCTCGCTCTGCGTGAGCGTGTCTCCTGGAAGTGGTTATGCGAGTGTGTTTCAGATGTGGAGGAGAAGCGGGGGATTCAGATGGCACAGAGCGAAGTGTGTTGTGGTGGGGGGTTGATATAATGACAGTCTGTTTTGCCCCTGAAGACGTATGACATTTGCATCAGGGCTGATTTGCATTCCCATTTCACTGTGCTGGTATGTTGCTGCTGCTGTTAGCTGCTCTTTATTTCTTAAAGGGTTTTTTGAGCCTTTGCCGCATCTCTTCTTTGGTTCCTTTTTTTGTACTCTCCCAGTTTTTTTTTTTTTTTTTTTTTTTGTGCTTCCTTCTTCATCGTCTCCCTCCCCCCCTTTTCATTTTGCAGGAGTTCTCCATCTACGCTCGGTATCTCTTTTCTCTTTTTGTTTCCTTTGTCAACTTTGTCTTTGTCTCTCAGTCCAGCAGTGTTTATTGAATTTGATCTATAGACGATAGTGAATTTGGGTGCAGTAAGCAAAATAATGTGCTGTCAGTGTTCATAATAAGCGGAATAAGTGGTAAAGGCCAAACAAGACCAGGACTATTATGCGCTTTAGTTACAGAAAATGAAAGGGTTAGTTTAAAAAAAAAAAAAGTTTGGGGTGTAACAAAACCAAAGAAACAGGTTGGTTTCAGTAGGAACTGTAACGATGATGGTTGCTTCTGCAGAAAGAGAGAGTTTATATGCACAGAGTTGGTAGATGAAATGAGGCTGATCTGATTCAGCTGTTTGTATGCACTTAGTCAACATGCAGCATCGCTCCACTTATTACTAATGCACCTGTTCACCCTATTGAGAGAGCAAGAGGGGAAAAGAGGGGCCGGCTCTGGTGAATCACTCAGTCTTTTTAAGACACAGGGCCTCAGGGTGCTTCCCCTGGCTAACAGCAACACTATAATGTCAGCATAAAATAGTGTGCATCTCGTTGTTTAGTAGAGCCGGATAATGCTATATTTGCCCAGAGGGGAATTTC
Source organism: Embiotoca jacksoni (assembly GCF_022577435.1). Lineage (NCBI taxonomy): Eukaryota > Metazoa > Chordata > Actinopteri > Embiotocidae > Embiotoca > Embiotoca jacksoni. The sequence goes on along the minus strand of NW_027185230.1, from coordinate 17,305,978 downwards.
TCTTGCAAATTAGAAGGCATTGCAATTTGTGCAGAGCCAGACTTGAAGGGGTTGGAAGTTTTTTTTTTTTAAGTGTTTTGGACTCGACATAAAGAAGAAAAAGATGTTCCTGGAGACTTTATTTTGAAAACAAGACGCAGCAGAATTTTTATGATGTCTCTGCTGCACCAAATGGAGCGAAGGTTTGGGGAGGTTTCTAAGTAAGAGATGATGTTGTTGACAAGCTGCCCCACTGGATGAAAGGTATCCAGGCAACCAGAAAGAAGTGGGGGGGAGTAGTTTATTGTGCGCTAGATGCTAGTCCATGTTGTAGGATGATTGTTTGACTGGAAAGAATGATAAATGTGATGCTAAAAGGAAGTGAGGGGAAAAGTTGGAGGACGTGCCCCCCGATGGTGACGGCGAACAAAGCCTCCCTCAACATGGGACTACTTAAGATTCATACAAAGGCAGAAGAAGACAGCTTATTTTCTCTCCAACACACACGAATACGTCCCTCTCCCCCTTTTTTTTTCCGAGCCTGCTCATGAGCAAACATTTACACATAGCAGGATATCAGTGGACATTCCTGCAGATACGTGCATTCCAGTCGGTATTCCCACATACAAGCTGTCCTGTAGACACATCTACACCAAGTGGGTTTCACACAATGTTTTGACGTTGTCCAACAAAGTGTATGTGACCACATAAGTGCACAATTGTGATGGTTTTTTTTTTCTGTCAACGAGCTGTTTACCGTGCAGACTCTGGAGCTGATTATCCATCTGCAAATGTGCTACTGTATCCTGAAAAATGAACATGTTTCATGTTCGGCCTCCTTTTGTATCAGGATGCTCCGGGATGAGGAAAGTTTCTAAAGCCAGATTTGCTCCATAGTGCTTGTAGACAGGGATTCTTTCAGTTTAAATTCAAGCCTGCATAATCCTCTTCAACAAACTGCTGTGTGTGTGTGTGTGGGTGGGTGGGGTGGGGGGGGGGGATTTGAATGAACAGGAATTTTGCCTAGTTATTTTTTTTCCTTTCCATTTTGCACCAGGGTTCACTGTATTGCATCATATAGGAAAGTAGCACAGACATTCAGTGCTCCAAACACAAAGAGAGAACGTAGCCTCTCTACAATGTCATTTTACTAATCAAGAGCATGTCAGTATGCTTCGTTTAAAACATTTGAATCGCTTTTAAGGATAAAACAAAACAAAAGCACGATGGAAAACTGCTTTCTTCCTTGAGCCCTCGAGCCATACGATCATGTTTCTTTATGCAACTGTTCCATTCTTATTTTCCATAAGGAAAATCCTCCTCCTTCTCGTTTCTCCTCGTTCCTCCTCTTTGTTCCTCTCTCCAACCACTGTATGAATTTGCACGCTACAGTATCCTCTCTCCTTGCAAAGCCTGTTTTGCCTCTCGTCCTGTCCCTCTCGTTTTCCTTCCCTCCCCCACCTGTGGTGGAGTTCACTGACAGCCGTGTCAGGGACTTGGGATGTTTATAGATGGACAGTAAGGGTGGCTGCACTTCTTTGTGTGTGTGTGTGTGTGTGTGTGTGTGTGAGGGGTGGGGAGGGGTCATAGAGATGACTGGCCTTTCCCAGCCTCCTGGATGGATGTGTGCTTGGCCTATCTGCATCAGTCAACATCCCATGTGTGTGTTCATGTCAGTCTCAGAAGAGTAAGTATAGAAGCTGGCTAAGTGCGAGCCTATACGTTACTGACACAACTGCAATGCATAGAAACCTGCTAAATACCAAGAGGGTTGGTCTGCAGCTGCACTCTTTAGAGTTAATTGCAATTGACTCAATGTTAGTAGGTTAATTATTGCATATTTCCTGTTTTCCACCAACCAGCTGATGAACAATAAGGACAAAAATGGTCTTTCCTGTTAACTGTACTATGACACAATAATAAGTTTTAGGAATCAGTGTCAAAATATCTCAACAGCTCTTGGATAAAGTGAACTGATGGTGCTCAGAGGATAGTTCCTCAAGACTTTCATAATGCCCTGCTGTTTCCTCTTGTGCCACCATGGGGTTGACATTTGTGGGTTTGAGTGAAATGTTTCAACAGCTGTTGGATGAATTGGCATGAAATTTGGATAAACAAGCCAGATTTGCTAAACATTTATCTCAGGATAAATTGTTGGCACTGCAATTTCCCTGTAGCACCACCATCAGGTCAAAATATCCATTTGTCCGATACTGATTTCTGACTACATACCTACAGAAAAATGGCCCTCTCAGCTGCACCTTGTTTTTAGCAATAGTTTGCAAATGTTAGCATGGTAACATACTAAACTAAGATGGTGAATATAGGTAAGAGGAGACCTGCTAAATATCACCATTGCAGTCATTTCATTGTGAGCATGTTTGCATGCACGAAGCAGCTAGTTTATGTAAAGCTGTGCCTTTAAGTGTAGAGTCACAAAGCCACTAGCATGACTGGAGAGTCTTATCTTGATAGTTTGTACTTTTGTGAACCAAAGCTGATAAGGCTTTTTCCATTCTCACGAAGCATATTGAGACATTTAGCCTATCTCTGAAACGAAACTTTATTTTTGGCTGGAACATTTTGCATTGAAAGAAATTGGTCTAATTTCCGTGCCAGTTCAACCTTAATGGCACAGATGGGGCCAGCCCATGTAAGAAGAGAAAATCAGGTGTCACAGTGGAGAGCTCAATAGCTCATCCTGTCAGTATGTTTACCATCAGATGAGTTTCTGAAGTAGGGCCATTAATACATCTGTTCCGGCTTGAGGAGTCCTTAAAAGAGCAGCTTTGCCCGGTCCTCATTCAAGGCAGCTCTCATCAATTAAAACCTCAGACGTGTTACATTTCCTCTTCGTCCCTTGTCCAGACCGCCGTGTCACCCAGGGCGTGGTTCAGGGTCAACGCTGGGCTCACACCCGGGCTCGACAGCCACTCAGGACATCCTGAATTGAGTCATTTAAAGGCGCGGTGACACCGGTGTCTTTGGGATTCGTGGGTGCATGGTTAAAACTCTATATCAGCTGTCATTGGGTTTTGTGGGAGCCGAGGAAAGCCAAGTCAAAGTGCTTCCTGAGGATGTCGAGGGGGATGCACCCTTTGGCCTACGACTCATCAATCTTATGCAACTGTCATCTACTCCCAGTGCCCCATTGATGCTGTCAGAGGACGGCGAGGGGCAGGGATTCGATGCGTCGAGTATTTGTGCTAGTTTGCATCCAGGTTTTTTTTTTGTCTGAGTGAAGAAGTGACAGGAGAAGGGGAAAGCGTAGAAGATGATGGAAAACATTGTGCACATCGAAGAACTGCACGCAGCCATTATCAAACACAACTCTTGACCTTGACGGCTGTGAACGGTCGTCTTCTGTGAAATGGTAAATACTTGTATAGCGCTTTAACATGGTTTTCCCATTCACATACTAATGAGACAGATCACCATGCAAGGTGCTGCCATCAGGAGCACATTCACACCGATGGTACACCATCGGGAGCAACTTAAGATTCAGTGTCTTGCTCAAGGACATTTAGGCATGTGGACAGGAGGAGCTGGGGATCGAACCACCAACCTTCTGTTTAGTGTGCAACCCACTCTACCGTCTGAGCCAACTGGTCTCTGGAATAATAAAACCAATCTGAAGTAATACTCAATGCTATGATTTATGGTCAGTTAAACTCTATCGTGTAATAAGCTTTCTGCCTCTCTACAGGATACTGTGGTCACCACTTTAATAAATGAGAAATCCGAGAGGAACAGTTAATGTTCCTGCACATCCAAAGCTTTTTTTATGTGATCAGTGATCTAATCATGTTTGTAGTCTGGCATGTATATCACTGCTTAACATAATCTGATTATTCTTTTATACAGTAAAACAGGGGGCCTGCATTACTGTAGCTTACCCCACCGGGCAAATGCTAATGAATCTGCATATTTGGGTTGATTTGGGTGACCTCAATTCAGTTGTCTGGAAGATTTTGTCTCCTTGTTCTGGGACAGTATTTGTTGCTTTGCTAGTAACATCTCTTTAGATTTCACCGACTTTTGTTTTTCTTGGTTACTTATTTAAAGATAATTTGTAAGGTTGGTGTAGTGAGACCAAAATTATGCATCGATTCACTGTTTAAAAAAAAAAAAGAAGAAGTGGGAACTGACCATGAGTCCCAAACTGAACAAATATGTAAGCCCCTGTTTTCCACTCAAACAGAGCTGGACTGTGCAGGACTGTGGGAGTAAAGCTGGTGTACTTGTGCAGGGAGAATGTATTCAGCCTTGTTGTAAGGGTTTTCATCTTGCTCAGGGAAGCAGTCTAAAGGAACAGACTGGAAAGTGTTGTGAATGGAGGCCCAACCATCTGTCACCACGACAATAAGAAGATTTCTACCTTCCTTCCTTTGACTTAAAAAAAAAAAAAAAATCTTATTTTCATGCACCAGAAATGAAAGCAAAAGACTTTTCCAGCTGACTGCAGATTATTCCCGAAAGTCTTTGTTCTCTTTGTTTCATTAGTGATGCACCACCAGTGCTAACACTGTACAAGATGTTAAAGGCCCTTAAAACATGTTTTTTTTTCAGGTGGCTTTAGGCTTTTTGTGGTGTGAAAAGAAAATCAGCTGACAAAGTTAAAGTCATCTTGGTGGTTTTAGAAGTTTGAAATGGGAGATATCGTGTACTTCTACATATCAACCAGGATTTTTGCAATGTTTGAAAAGAAATCCGCAAACTACTTTCAATCAAATGTGATCAAACAAAAGGTGCACAGTCCTGATGTAACAGATGAGTTGAGTTGTGAAGAGTTTAATTCTCAATCTAGCAGGAGTTTGACGTTTCCAGTTTTTCAGTTAAATATGTCAACATGCAACATTTGGATTGGTACAAAGGTTTGTACATTCATTGTTCCCCAAGGATGAATCCTGAATACTTTGGTAATACGTGAACCTTTCCTCTAAGCTCAAAGCACCGGTGTGCCTCCCAGAGCCGTTATCTTTAAACGTTATCTTTTGATTGTTTCAAACTTGAAATATTAATACAAAGCTTTAAAACAAACAATTTAACTCAAAACATTTTCGCTGATGCAGAATTCAACATTTCTTTTGATTGCTCGACTGAAAACCCTGTAAATTGTGTCAGCTATTCTCAGAGTAAATGTCAAGCAGATTTAAGGCTTGACCGTGTCTGACCTCTTGTGGGATAAGCACAAATACAGCTGATATCGTTCAACACTGTTCGAAATGTGAACGACACAAGTTTACTTTTTATTTGCATCATGGCATGGCTGACCCACAGCCTTGTACTCCCATCGGCAGCCAGTCCTCTGTAGTGGAGGGGAAAATAATATTACCGACACAGACCCTAAGTTCCCCTCGTGGTATTCGCACCAGATAATGTTTATCATCCGGCCTTGGGTAGAAAAAGTCAACGCAGTTTCCGGATATACATCATATGATATCACCAGCTTAGTGGTTACGGATAGTCACATATGATTGTTTTGTCCTTTCACAGAAGGGTTATCTACCGTGTGTGTGTTTATGTGCTTGGATGGTTAATCAGGTGACTTTCCTTGATCTTTTTGTAAATGTGATTTTAATGGCAGTCTTGAACTGCAAAATGTGCTTTCATGGATTCATCATTATGTCTGTCTAACCAATGTCTTGACCACTAACCACGCATACACACTTCTTCTCCCGGTAGGTACACACAAACACACTCCATTACTGTCTTGTCTGATCTTTCTGTCTTCTCCCCCTCCCTCCCTAGCTTGAGGATTTTATAATTCTCTCCGGAGGAAGAGCGTCGCATCTTTTAAGGAGCCACAGGTCAGAAACTCTACTCCTCTCCTTCCCTCCCTGCCTGTTTACTGTGCAGACTGATACTCTGCTGCTCCCCGGGCCTGCAAGCTTCAACACGAATGCAGCATGCTTCTCCAACCCCCGCCCACCTCCCCCATGTAACCCTGGGGCTTTGCTTTTTGTTTTTTGTTCCCCCTGCATGACCACACCTGGCCAACCCACCTCTGATTCATTTCCTCTTGATTTAGTTGCTTCTGGAGAAAAAAAAAAACAACAACAGAATTTTAATTTTCGTAATGAAGATTTCCTTTTTCACCAATCATTCCCTTTTTTTTTTTTTTTTACTTTTTTTTTTATTCACCGTGTGATTTGGTGTTTCTCTCCTCTTTAAGTTGTGATTCCCTCGCTTTGTGTCTGCTTGGTAGCCAGCTGATGGTGTGTGTTGTTTTAATGACTGTCTGTCTGATGGTGTTTATAGGGATAAGCATTGACATGTGCAGCTGCCTGTTTCCAGTGGCCTCTTGGACAATTAGCTTTGCTCTTTGGCTTGGCTCTGAAATTGTTAAAGGCCCCTCCTTCGATGTTCATTGTCTAGTCATAGCTTAGCAACCGTAACTAGGCACGGCAGGTCTGTCAATCTTTGAATTTCTCCAAATGCCAAAGTCTAGTCAGAATGAAACTTGGCATCTGAAGAGTTTAGTTTGTGTCGCCTTTTCATTGCTTTTCTGAAACCGGAGCTGTCAAGCAGAAGTGAAAGCAACGGACAAAACTGTGATTTGTGTGCATGTCCAACTCTCTACCTTGCCACGCAACATATCATGAGCTAACTGTCACTCTGTGGGGTTACAGTTTATGTTACAAAAAGCCACACGCTACGTCTAAATTTATTACTTTAGCAGGTTATTTGCTTTGGACCACTTTACAGACATGGAACTTAATTCCCCCGTTAGCCTCACATTTCCAAAAAGTATCAGAAATGTGCTAACGCCCATCCTCAAAGCCCTTTTTCCTTGTAGAAGAAAAGAGAAAAAGATCGTTTGAAAAAAATTGACCTTAAAAGTATGTTTTTCTATATCAAGCATCATTGTGATAGAAAATAATATTTCAATTACATTTTTATTTCTAGTGCTGTAGGATAGATTTGCTTTTAAGAAACGGTGAAGGATGAGTGTGCATCGGGGGAGTAGAGAACAATGTCATTAGAGCTTAAATACACACAGACTGCACAAACCTACTACAGTTAGACAGAAATCAACAGTGAATTCCCCAAAACATCCACTGGCAGATTCTGAGCACCTGTTGGATGTGATGTTTTTTTTCCTCTGAACAATTGGCAAAAAGACAAAAGGATTAGACGACATCAGTCTGCTGTCATGAGTCCCACACTGAAACTCATTGATCAGCAAGGTGTTGATCACAGGACCTGACACACATTTGCACTTGTGATTAAAAAGGCTTACTTTTGAAGCCTTTAAGTTTTAAACTACTCGCAGCCTCTGACCAGATTTGTGGAGCTAATTGTTCATTCTACAGTCTGATGCAATCAGGTTTCAGCACAGCAAGAGCTTCACATGTTGATGTTATCATAAGCACTCAGCCACTGCTATTTCTGCCTTTAAATGGGTCAGCTGCTTGCAATTGATAAAACTGTCTGCTTGAGACAGTTGTCAACCAATCAACTTCAGCGAGTTAGCAACAGCAAATAAAATATGTATTTCAGCTGAGAAAATCAGGCACAGAAAGGAAAACAACTTTTGTTTACTTCTGTGTGAAATCAAGCATTGAAAGAATTCCCTCAAATCTCTTTTGTTAAATCTGCCACTGTGTGAGGATAGAAAGCTTGACCTAAATCTGCCGGCCAGATCACGAGAAATCAGTGTGATGGGTGTTTAAAGTTTCAGACTTTTCTTTGTGCAGTTTATCCTTCTCTGTGCTGCGGAGGAAACGGTGAAATTAGTGTTTTATGTACTGGTATGCCAAGTTCAGGAGGACTCACTGTTAGTGTTGTGGCAGTCTGTGGGTGATGGGGTGAGTTTTCACACAGCACTCCAAAGGAGGTTTTTGTCTCTGCCGGCCAAAATTACCACCATGAAATCAGCGCCTGCTCAAGACTGCATTGAGGGAGAAGCAGGAGAGAAAGGAGGCCTCTTTAATGGCAGAATGGGTCGTAGAAAATATAGCAAGCCTGTAGTGATGTTTACCGCCCCCTTCGAATGTTCCCTGACGGGTGGGAAAGCTCAGTATCTGTAATTGTCTCATCAGATTCCTCCACATAGACATTTATTCCATGTTAGCTGATTTTAAAACCCAGACATACGGTATTATTCCACTCTGGGAGCTGAAGTCACCTGCCCTTGGCTTTTACTGTTTAAGAAACTACCAATGCGACTTCCATTCACAGACTTTTGGACCGCAAGGCCTTCAGCCGGGGACCACAGGACCTTCGGGCTGGGCTTTCGCAGCTTCCTAAAATAGTCCCACATTATACGCCCCAAGGCTCAGCCGGCATCACAGTAGCCTCAAGGAAGTTACATTAAGTGGAAGATTTATGACTTTAGTATTGTGAGGAGCGGCTTCCATGTGACCTCAGGCTACATTGTGGATTAGCGTCGCTCACCTCAAGAAAAGTGACAAAACTTAGCCGTCACGTGCGAGTCTCCCTCATAACAAACAGCTTAGTTAAAGTGGTTTTACTACAGGATATCTCTGATCCATTCAGTACTTTCAGTGTATTATTAAGAATATTTTGGAGTTTAGGCACAACTCTCATAGCGACGGTGCACGGTCCTGTTCGTGCAGGAGGAATAACTGCTCGCGTTGCTGTCTAAAAACCTCCATTCATATCTAAAGGATAACAGAAAAAGGACATTTTTTATTTATAAAAACAGTTTCTCTTGGTGACCCACCACCCCCAAAAAACAAAACAACAACAAAAAAATTCCTGTTATACTTGCCATTGCAGATGTCAATAGTAAAGCTCTTCTACTTTTTTCCTCCTTTTTAATTAAAAGAAAAGGAGCCTGGTGATTATGTTTTCATGTTCGACTACAGAGGCACATTCAGTCCTTGGACATGGGACACCACACAGTAATCCTTGTTCCTCGAGCTCACTTCACTCGCCCGTGTGTTCATAAGGAAGTTTTTCAGATCTTTGAGAGCCATGTGACTCGGTTGAAAAGGGCGTGTTGTTTTCAAAAAGCTTGCCATCGGCAGACTAAATATACCCTTTTACTGGACCTGACCCCTCATTTGCCTTTGCTGTGGCCACTTTAGGTCGACATGCTAGCTCAGCAGGGGCCCGACAACTAGTAATTATATAGGAGGGTTTCCATTTTACGTCCCCTGGATAGTGTTGCCTTCACACAAGCTCTTTTCCTCAATTTAGACATCTGGGTTGTCATTGATGGTTTACCTACATTTCAATTCTACCTACTTCATCTCATGTGACCAGAAATAGTTTGTTTCCAGCATGTCGGAAATGAGAATCATGTGCACCTTGTCATCCCTTTAGCCTTAAATGATGAAGTAAATGCAGTTAGATCATGCTGTTAATCCTTCATCTGGCTTTTTAATAGTTGAACTTTTCCGCCCATCTGTCATCCGGTGAGCTCAGCATGGATAATGTACGATGACTGCTGCATCATTTGGTGCCGTTTGCAGATGATTTTCTCCATATGACCAGCAGTCAGCTGTGCAGCGGAGATTGTACAGCTGTTCGCTGGCTTTTCGAGGACTTTACGTTAACATTACGGGGCTTTGACCCCGTGGCTTTGCACGTCTGAGCTGAAGGCTGATGTCTATCCTCCTGTGAATTCCAGATGGTTTGGGCCATGACTGCAGTTCGAACTGCTTTGTGTTGACTTGTGCTGACAACTTGGGAGGTAAAACAAATCAAACTGTTTGTAAAAGTAAGGGGAACCAACCAATTTTACACTTGAAGGTCTGTTTGCAGGTCCTGAACAGTAAAAAGTGTCTCCAGGCGAAGATAAATTGTCTCAAGAGATGTTACTTTAGCTCTACATGAGCTGCTGTTAGCATGGCTTGCCAGCGGTTCAAATTGTTTTGTGGGTACTAGGCTTTGACAAAGAAGGACAATACATTGAATTAAAAAATAAGATTATCTCTGGTTCTGCTGCATCCAATTTGTTTTAAAAATGTCCGGTCATGTTGTAGCTGCAATGGTAAACCAGTGGATTACTCTTCTAAGATGTTGCATGCGAGTAACAAACAAAAAAAACGAGAACAAAATGTGATCATCACATGCATGTGTAGCAGCCAGCTGGAGCTCTAAGGCCAGTAACTTACCAATATTGAGAGACCGTAATGTCCTGGCTGTCTCTGCTCAGACTGTCAAAAACGGTCCATCAGCCTGCGAGCAAACACAACCCGAAACTCTGATGCAGCTGGCAGTATTTTAGGACGGGCCCTCGGCCCCTGTCAGGTCTTATAAGAAGGATTTGGTGTCCACGTTTGGCATCATCATGCACACATGTGAGCAAGCATGTGTCTCTGCCACATCTATAGCCAAACTCTGTTAATCTGTAAATGACATTGGAGCCGACATCTGTCCCCAGCAGTGTGTCGACCTCTGTGGTCGCAGGATTTTGTTTCGAGTGAATGGATCTCCTTCTCGCTCGCTTTTTTTTCATGCAGGCCTGGTTCAAAATAACTCACGGCAACATGTCAACGAGCCCAAACACAGCCTGAAGAAGTATCTTCAGCAACAAGAAGAATAAGGAGCACTGCAACAGATGGTTTAGTCATTTAGTCTTTAAAAAGTCAGCAAATGGGGAAGAACACAAGTCACCCGGCCCGTGGTGAGATGTGTTTTTTCTTCCAGCCAACAGTGCAGAACACAAACATTTTCAGTTTACTATCCTAACAGCCTATGAACAAATAATTTATTTACGTTTGAGATGCTGGAACCAGTGAATTTTTGCAACTCCTAAAAGGATGAATCAGTTTTCACAAAAGGGGCTAGTTTATTTTCTGTTAACCTGATATTTGACTAATTATTTCATATTTAAATAATTCAAATCAGTCTTAAGGATGAGTTTAGATGACAAAGTGCGCTTTAGAAATATGAAATATTAAAAGCAAATTACCATCACTAACATCATTTATCACTTCAATAAGATTATCTTCCTTTTTTTCTTACATTAACTGGTGTCACTGGTCATAGACTGGCTTTTTTAATTAATGTATCAGGTGCCTTGATTAATTTATGCAGCAATATGCAGTGACGGTCACATGATTATTGTTAGCAGTTCTGACATAAGAGGACCAGACGGGTCTATTAGAAAACCTTCAGTGAAGCAACCTGATAATCAGGAGCAGTTGGTGCAGCATTATCATCAGTCCCACAGCTGGGTGGGTTCTGTGCAGATGGGCCTGCTGATTACATCAGTCATCACAAGGAAATGTTGGTAGTTTGTGGCGGACAGTGTGGCTAGACTGCCGGCGCTCGCCTCAGTAAGGCAGTAAAGTATGCAAATGTCAAATGAGACCTTTACTGTAGGTGTGAAGTGTGACCTGACCGCCTAAAGAAGTTATTTCCACAAAGGAAGAGAAAGTTTGTGTGCAGCGCTGCATGTCATATTAAAATGCCAAATTATACAAATTGAAATACTTGTAGCACATTTCCCATTACACAGTTTGTTAGTGCGTGGTTAGGCATGTTGGTATTATAGCAACAGATGCAGCCGGGGGGAAAAAAAAAGTCAAAGCTTCTTGGCGGGCTGCAGCAAAAGGAAGAAGAGCATCATTGATGCTGATGACGAGTGAGTACATGGAAAAGAGAGCCAGCAAGGGGAAAACCAAGTGAAGGGTTGGAGTTGTTGGCAGGGGCTGAATGTCCAACTCCCTCACACCACTCGGTGTCCTCGCCGTGCTCTCTGCTCACAGGATGCAGAGCTTCTTGTCTCTGCATCGGGAATGAAGTGGCAAGTGGTGAAGTCGCCATGTGGCGGCGACCATTTAAGACGGGAATCAAGACGGGAGCCGGTTGATTTTAAATTGATCGTGTGGCCTGGTGAGTCGGGATCTGTCCGCCTCAGCTCAGGAGATGATACAGATCAGAGCACATGTTTGCTTCACAGTGATTAATCAGAGCAGGATAGTGAACAGATACGTAAATGACACAATCAGTCACAATCAGGTGGGAACATGTGATGAATAACAAGCAGAGAGGAAGCAGGGCAGCAGTTTGTAGCCAGATCTAACCTCACCGCAGTTTGTGTGAGCGGAAGGCTGCGTCTGGTTCTGTCGTTGGTTTCACTTGACTTTTTATCTGCACCTGGCAGAGCAGAGATGTTTTTCTGTTGGCTTCAGTTGTGACTGGGATGTGTTGGGGATGCCTGTTGCAGACTCTGCTGCCTCTTGAGTAGGAAGTGCAAACAAGCTTTCATTAAAACTGGCTGTTTTTTTTTTTTTATTATAGACTATCTTGTAGCAGGCTTGTTGTCATGTTTAATCAGCAAACCAAAGGAAAAACACTGGGCAGCAAGTGTATACAGTAGCTGCAACAAACAGTGACGTTGCCCGTTGGTTTGTGAATTGCCATGATGAAGCTTCCAAGTTTGGATTTTAGCCGCCATCTCAAGAACTCGACTTTCTGAGGCCTATTTTCTAATTAATGATGGAACTATTTTCAAATAGACCACATTAAAAAAAATAATAAGAAAGAAGGATTTTAGGAAACAACAGAAAATATATTGACTTTGTATTTCATGAGAGAAGTTGAACCTCTTGTGGCTTTGGAGGTGGTATCCCTCACTTTTCAGACCCAGAAGCTACGTCCGCTTTTATATACAGTCAATGCTGCAAACACAGTGCCAATGGTTAAATGTGGTTGTTCTGTGATTTATTGTGATGGCCAGCCTCAATCAAAATTAAATTATTGGTTCACCCCTAGTAATTTGTTCACATAAGGACCAAGCACAACCTTCCAGCTGAAGTTGATTTTTTTTTCTCTCTCTTTCAAGCTCACAAACACATTCGAAGTTCTCATGCACAGATAGGCTGAGCTCCAGTTTCCCCCTCTCCGTCCCCTGTCCTCAGTGGGCAGCCTGCCAATATCTGTGCCCAGTTAGCAGCACAGTGCTGGGAACCCCAAGGCCCCAAGCAGGTGTCAACCTCCCTGCCCAGCCAAAGGAGCTGAGAGGGGAACACAAAGGGCTCAAAGAGACCTGCCAGCATGGTAACCGTCTTAAATGTCCTAGGCCAGTGTGGCCACTCCTCTAAATCTCTCAGCAGCAATAGGGGAGCTGCCAGTGTGCTTTCTCTGCTACTGTAACACTGACTTTCAAAGGGTGTTTGAGGCTTAAGCTTTGCCCTTAATGGGGCGCAAGAATGGTGAGATTGATGGAGGGCATCAGGAGTGCACGGATACAAGGCGGAGTCGATTCGGACGCTTTTATTTATGGAAATTTTGTACAAGAGGATATTTCTCAGAGGACAGAAACAGATTAATTCTGTGTGCCTGTGGTTTTCATTGGGAATTTCAGTGTTGTTATCTCATCCATTCACGCTGTTGCTATTTCCGTCTCCTTTATGTCTCTGTCTTTCACAAGTTCAGTTGCTGCTGTCATCAGGCAGTGTTTGTGCCGTCTTTATGGGATGCTTCCCCAGATCTCATGGGCCTGTGTGATCTTTGGAAACACTGGCTTGGCTCGGAGCTTTCCTCCCAGCTAAGCTACCCTGGCATTTAGATTGGCAAGACTGTAGACGAACTGGATGAGGAGGGGGGGGGGGGGAGCGATGCCTCTCTCTCCTTCGTTCTCTCTCTCTCTGTTCATTGTTGACTACTCTGCAGTGATGATGTGGATGTGATGGGGGATGGGGGGGTGCAGTGCAGTGGAGTGGAGGCTACCCTCATCTTCAGTAAACAATAGGTCCTTGTGTATTTGACCCCCTCTTTTAGCAGAATGGAGTCCGTGGCTCAGCCTGAAGTCGGGATGGAATTCCATCTTTGCCAGATTTTGTCGGTGGAAACCTTCGCAAAAAAAAACCAATCGTAGCATCAGGAGGGTCATGGCCTCTGGGGCCTCATGCACAACCAAATCAATAATCAATTGTCATACTCCCCCTTTTTCTCTAGCTGCGGTGGGCCTCATTGATTGTCTGTATGTGCTGTGCCACATGATATACCTCCCCCTCTGCTGGGTCACTGATTACTAACCTATATTTGAGCCACAACGGTGCTAGCAAGTCATTTAAAAGTAGTTGGCCATGATTTATCTATTCTATGGGCTTAAAATGTGTTCTGTAATTTTGGTTATAATATCCTAAATGAAGACAAACGATCCCATAAAAGCAGGAAATGACTTTACATTTTCTTTGTTAGAGAGTATTTTGTATGTCATTTATTTTCATTGTCTCCTGCCGCTTGATTCAATTCTTGTCTGACGAGACATCCGATAACCTTTAATCGCATTCCTTTGCGTGACCGACCCAGCCATCTCGTGGAGGTGTTGTGCGGATGCTTCAGCGTCTCTTGAGCCTTTTGTGGTTCAAACCAGAAGAACCTGCTTCGTGCCAGATCGGTTTACTTAGTCAGAGGAGAAGCGTACGGCACGGCTCCGTCAGCGATCCTCTCCAATCACGTAAAAGCCAGCTTCATTCGCGTTGAAGGAGAGACGCCAGAGTACAAAGCTGGAGTTGTGCAGACACTCTCCCAACACTGCTGCTCTCACATGATTGGATCAAGAGAAAGGAAGCACTTGAGCTTTACAATTGAATCATGTCAGCTAATACCTCTTCAGTGTTGATAATATTTATAGACTAAAAGAAGATTATCAGTCCAAATGCATTTGGTTGACAGTCACGAAATTGACCTCCGGTATTATTTTTCTTGTCCTGCATTGCTGTAACTTTGGCAGACATTGCACGCATTACAAAGCAGGATTGAGAACAGATTTAGAGATTTATTTTAATATTTCCTGAAGCTTTAAAGCCTGTGCTTTTTTCCCCCGCCGCTGACCTAAAACTGCTGACTTGCAAAATGTGTTTTTTTTTACCTGCAAGATGAAAATGAATCCCAACAAAAAGATGAAAATCACATGAATATTGTTCATTATGTTAACTGAACTGTCCATATTTGAGCCATTCTCCTTTCAAAATAGAAAAAAAGTCATTTTAATGTACAATATCATTTCTGAAAAAAGAAAACATGGTCCAAGGAAAAAAACAAACTATTTTTAAATATGATACACTAGCTTTTATTGAATATGACAACATCCTCCACCTGAGGGGGATCTGGATAAGTTAACCGCTTCCGCGAACAACACAAAGTGGCTTAATGGACTCTTTATCAGGCTCGTCCTGTGGTGAGTACACCGAGGATCACGATGCCTTTTATAAATTGACAAATGGAAAAGGACACCGGCGTGTGATAAGAGCCGATGGCAACCAGGACGGCTGTCGTCATCGTGGTCGTTGTTGTCATTGTCACCCGAGGGAAATGGATGCACCTTCAACAGGAGCTCAGTGGCACGTTTTTAGGAAAAGGGGGATTTTTATGAGCCCAAGGTGTTAAATCTTTACGTAACACACAGCATTAAAATGTCATACTGGATTCATTATAACACACATCACAGGCTCAATTAAACAGATGCTGTAACTTTCATGCTGGGTGTGGGTGTGTTTGTTTGTTTTTCTGTGCTTTGTACAAACCAGAGCGAGCAGTTTTCTGCCGCTCATGTTAGTTCAGGCCCTCCTCCTCCTCCTCCTCCTCCTCACTGACCCCTCTGATGCCCCTTTTTTTAGGTGGAGCTCCACATCCATCTGTTTTCCTGCTTTGTTATTTTCCCCAAGTCCCAAAAGCAACTGGTCATTTACAAGATGGCCTTTTAGTTATTCACTTACTGGTAGGGAAGTGTGGGGATTTGGAATTGCACAATGGCATACTTGTCCTTGTTGTGACAGAGTTTCACTTTTCTTTATGTAACATTAGTGAGAGTTTACTTCCTTCCCGAAGTGAAGGTGACTTTTGCGGGGCCCTGCTTGAACAGAAAAGAAATAATATCATATTTTACAACTGTCTAAAGTGTAATCCAGGGCAGCAACTAATGAATAATGTTATTGTTGATTAAGCTACAGATAATTATTTTCAACTAATTGATTAATCATGTCGTCAAAGTCAAAACATTTTTGAGAAATTTGCAATTTCATCACAGTGACATCTTCAAAGTGGTTCTTTTGTCTGACCAAAATATTGGCTGTCATATGTAAAAGAAAAGTAAATGAAAGCATATGATCACAAATGGTTGTCATTTCTTTTCTTGTAAAATGACCAGAGATTAATCGATTGACTAATTGTTGGGGAAATAACTTTTTTCATTCAAATTGTTTTTATTTGAGAAATATCTTTATTTTACATGTGAAAATGTGGATTTCACGCATGCTTTTAGCGAGATGCTGATTTTATTCAGATGCATGTGAACTAATGAAAAGAGAAGAGGATGAATGAATCAGGCTTTCAGTATGAGTGAGCTACATTTGGCATCTGTCCCCTTTCTGTGTGTGTGTGTGTGTGTGTGCGCGTGGGTGTGTGTGTGTGTGCGTGGGTGTGTGTGTGTGTGTGTGTGTGTGCGCGCGCTCTGCACGGTATGATCAGTGAGGAAGTCTACATCTCTGAAATGCTTAGTCAGTGCAGGATTTGGTCTGTTGCTTCATTTTTGTCTTCGTGTGCCCTCGCAGGGGAAACTTCACAGCTCCGAAGTTATCAGAGTCCAACATGGGATTCGGTGTGCTGGGAGTGTTTCTGGGGCTGCTCCTCGAGGTCTCCACCCACGGACCCCACGCTGTGCCTCGAACTTCCTGGAAGCACCAAGGTGAGGCTCCAATGTGGCAATATTTCTCGGCGATTAAACCAGTTGACTGGTTATTACGACAAAAAATAGAGAGCCATAATGAGACAATACTAGTATGTAACTGAGTAGTAGTGTAACTAAATACATCATTTAAAGACACCTGTTTAGGATCTTGTTACTTTTTATCTTTGGATTTTGGAAAATCTTTGGAAAATCAAATAATAAATATTTTAATTATTAAGGTTTTGTATGTCTTTCTCACTTTTTTTTCTTCTTTTTGTTTATAGAAATCACTATTCATATTTCCAATGAATGCTTTTTTTTTTCTTATAGAAACCCCAGATGCTGATTTAATTTGAAACTGTGCACGAACCATCTACACTCATTTAAAAGCAGCCAATAGAGGAAGTCATGCTTGTTAGTCTGAACTGGTATTTATGAGCTTCCACAATGTCAAAACAAGAAATCTAAGGCATTACAGTTCAGTTGCTCCACTGGTAATACAGGAGTAACTGAGCCTTATCAGTCTGTTCATCTTAAGAATACATCAAAGTTCCATTTTAAACTTGGTGTCTGAAGTTTACAATAGATCGCTTTGTCACACCTGTTTCTTCATTTTATCTCAAAAGGCTGCCCTCGTTCTCACCACGGTCTCTCAAGTTGAAGCGGAAGTTCTATTTGCATAACGCCGTTTACAGAAATAGCTCAAGTCACTGAGTCTGTCTATGAGAACGAGTACAGTTCACCCTTTAACAAAGTCTCTGCGCTCATGGGTCTCACTCACCGTTTCAGTCAGTGACCGTGTTTGCTTTCATCATTGTGGTGTTTATGACCCATCACCTGCAACCTGAACCCACTTGCACCTGCTACAACCAATACCATCCCAACACAAACTCTCCGTTAGGTTTACCATCAATCACAACACAGAGTATAAGAAGAGATGGACTTAGTCATCTTCCATACTGCGTCTGTCACCTTTGCCGACACTGTCGGCTTTTACCCGATGACATCAAAGTGCAGCTTAAAGCTACAGTGCCTATTTTTGGCCACTGGGGGCAGCAGAAACGCGCTGTGAACACAAGACTGACCTAATAAAACAGCCTATAAAGTTGTTAGAGTGATCATGATAGCAAAATCACGTCTATTTATACGAGCAGACATGGACCAACGTTGTCACTTGGAATTGTGTTTTTTTTTGCTTCCTGATTAATCCGCGCCCGACATTCGATTTGCTTTTTAGCTCTGTTTTGGTCCCCACCGACACCTGAAGGAAATATCTGTCTTTGTAGCTGCTAAATTCTCCACAATGTTCGCCAACTACTCATAACTTTGTCGGTCTGTTGCCAAGGAGGTTGTGGTCAATGTTTTTTGTTTTTTTTTAAGGTTTTTGCTTTTGTGAAAAAAACCTAATGTGCTTTGTTTCGGACGCTGAAGTCATGTGATCGTATGTTTTTGTGCTCAGATTTAGATCTGATGGAGTTTGCGGAGCCTGGCATCTTCAATTACTCCACGTTACTGCTGAGTGAGAAGAGGGACGCGCTGTATGTGGGAGCGAGGGAGGCCATCTTTGAGCTCAGCAAGAAGAATGTGACCGTCAGAAACAACAAGGTATCAAAATGTGGATAAAATATAGACCAAAAAATGTTTAAATACTTTTGATTGCAATTTTTGTTTTTTGTTTTTTACTATTTCAAGGTTCAGTGGACAGTTGCAGAAACCCCCACGACGATGTGCACACTCAAAGGAAAATCCAAAGAGGTTGGTTTTAATTATTCAATTATTCATTCAGGCCAAAAAATGAATAGCCTGTAATAAGATCTGTTTATAACAATTTGCTTATATAACGTTTCTTTTCAGAGGGATTGTCTGAACTACATCCGAGTGCTCCAAGTTGTGGACGACGAGCGGCTGTATGTTTGTGGCACGCATGCCTTTCAACCTCAGTGTGATTACTTGGTAGGTTGATGTTCAGTCCCTCCTCAACAGGGAACACCACACTTCACAAATAAACATGTGTTCAGACTTGCTCATCAACGATGCGACCTTCTAACTGAAATGTAATCTGCTCTTCCAGAACCTTGGCACGTTTTCATTGGATGGTCGACAGGAGGACGGCAGAGGGAAGTGCTCCTTTGACCCCTCTCAAATCTTCACTACTGTCATGGTTGGTGAGTTGAGGCCACTTTTATATCTCATTTCACAAAGAGCTCTTTTGGTTGTCTGCCCTGCAGGAAAATACATAATAATAATCCTCAGAGGCAAAATGGACTGATTGGACAGTTTTTGTTGTTTTATTTTCCGTCAGATGGAGAGCTATACTCTGGAACGTCTTATAACTTCTTAGGCAGTGAACCAATTATTTCCAGATATTCTCCAGCCCAGTCTCCGCTGAGGACAGAGTACTCCACATCATGGCTCAACGGTGAGTTGGAACAACATGTGATCAGTGTACATCTGAAATCAACTGAAAGCTTCTTTGAAAGGATTTTTAAAAAATAATTTCCAAAGCATGAGAGGAGATGTATAATCTGGTAGAGATTTTCTGAAGTATCGAAATCGGGGCTGATCAGGGCGTATTTTAATGGATCTGTATAAAGACCATACAAATCCGATCCCTTTTGTATTTTTTACTATGGTTTGTTTAGTCTACTTTGTGTTGCAGCAATGCTCTCAAATCTGCTGGCAGATCTATCAGCTCCCACTAATCAACTCTAATTCTGTAAGTGACTTGATGGCAGACCAAAATTAAACGAGGCTGTTGCCTGGTCAAAGTGCTCTCTGCAAGCTGGTGTGATTTCTCAACCACAGAATAAGCAGAAAAATAGAGTGCGGCAGATTTAATAGGTTCCCACATCAGTTATAGGGCTGCAAATAACAATTATCAATTAGCTTTTAAGTCATTAAAATGTCAGAAAAAGATGAAAAATGTCAACCAGTGTCTCCCAAAGTCTAAGATGCTGCTGAAAATGTGTTGTCAACCAACAACCGCGAGGTATTTAGTTTAATATCATGGAGGAGTAAAAGAAACCATAAAATATTCACATTTAAGAAGCTGGAATGAACAAATATTTTTGCATTTCTATCATAAAATAACAAAAAGTTGAATTGATAATCAAAACTATTGACAATTTATTTTCTATCATTTAGCTAATTGTTGCCGATCAGATCCATATTTAATCAACATTTAGGCTCAGAATCATCAGATAACTAATATCAAAGGACTCAATTTGGGCTCGAGGCCATCAAAATTCCCATTTTGAAATTGAAGAGAATTTTAGGTTTCTGTTAAATAATTTAGAATAACGCCTTCAGGAGTAGAACGACAGTGAGGCTTTCACAACAGCTGATGAACCGTCCAGGTTTTCTTCCCCCCCCCCCCCCGCTCCCTTTTATTCATACCGGCGTCTGTCTTCTGTCTCTGCTTTTCCTCGCAGAGCCCAGTTTCGTGTTTGCCGACGTGATCAGAGAAGGGAAAAACAGAGCAGATGGCGAGGACGACAAAATCTACTACTTCTTCACCGAGGTGTCGGTGGAGTACGAGTTCTTTGGCAAGCTGCTCATCCCCAGGGTGGCCCGCGTCTGTAAGGTCAGTACATGTTGTGCACCATCTGCACATACCAGCACTAAACCTCTTTAGCCCCGAACTTCCTGTTGTTTGTCTTTCTCCTTTCCCTCCATCCATCCATTTTCTTCTATAATTAATTGTGTCTCAGACAAACAGGGGCCCAGCTCACATGGACAATAACAAAAAATCTGTTGTAGCGTCGAAACATTTGTTGGACAAGAACCTAAATTCCAAAATACTGTATAACATTACAGTGCAAACAAAAGAACTTTGACAAAAAACACCTGCTAAAACCTCATAAACGTTAGTTAGAATTTATGGTTTATTTGGTGATGTAACAAAAAAACAGATGCCATTTAGACTTTGGCTAGAAAAACAACCCGAACAAATACGTGTCATCTCCCGCAGTGGAAATTACGTCGTTACACAACCGTCCCCCTCTTTTCATTTGTTTTCTCTTAATATCCCCCCGCAGGGCGACCTCGGCGGCCAGCGCACTCTGCAGAAGAAGTGGACGTCCTTCCTGAAAGCCAAGCTGGTGTGCTCCATGCCGGAGCTCAACTTCGTTTTCAACGTCGTGCACGACGTCTTCATCCTGAAGGGGACAGACTTGAGAGACACGGTCATCTACGGTGTCTTCACATCTCAGTGGTCAGTGGTTTGAAGACTTTCAGCTGGGGATGGATGGCGGGGGCGGGGGCGGGAGGGGGAAACGAAGCCAGGATACACTGGGACACTGCAGTAAAATACAGCCTGTTAAATTGTTCTTCTCCTGTTTTTTTCCTCTTCCTCTTCCATCTCCATCATCATCATCTTCATGCCCTCACCCCCCCAGGGGCAATGTGGGACTGTCAGCTGTGTGCGCCTACAACATGATGGCGGTGGAAGAGGTCTTCTCCAAGGGCAAGTACATGCAGAAGGCCACAGTGGAGCAGTCGCACACTAAGTGGGTGCGGTACAACGGCATCACTCCTTCCCCGCGTCCCGGAGCAGTAAGTGCTTTAAACGCAGACTTTAAAAAATACTTCAGTTATATTACTTCCCAGGAAAAATTGGCTTGTCTTACACGATGCCACACAGAACGGCTGTTGTAATAAGTCTCTTTTTTCACCAGTGTATGAACAACCTGATGCGTGAGCAGAACATCAGCAGTTCGCTCCACCTGCCGGACAAAACGCTTCAGTTTGTGAAGGACCACCCGCTGCTGGAGGATCCCGTCCTGCCCATCGGCAACGGGCCTCGCCTCATCACCAAAGACATCAATTACACTCAGATTGTTGTGGAGAGGGTCCGAGCACTGGACAAAAACATATACGACGTCATCTTCACTGGAACAGGTAACAAAGCCTCAGTTAACACTAACTCATGGTAAAATAACATAAATGCAAATCTGACCTGAAATTGTTAAAAAAAAAAAAAAAAAAAAAAAAAATAGGAATAGGAATGTCCTCGTCACTGAGTTTTGAAGTTGTCAAACTCTGAACTTTTATCATATGTGGGTGTTTGGAAGTTTTCATCTTTCAGCTTAAAAAAAAAAAAAATGTCCCCTCGGGGATTAATAAAGTATATACCTACCTACCTACCTACCTTAAACTTTAAAAAACAACACCTAAACTTGTCACTACATATAGAAATTAAAGTCGTGTTTCTAGCGTTGACCTTGGCTGAGTGACATTTTGCCCGTCCTCTTCAGATAAGGGAGTCCTGCACAAGTCGGTGGTGTTCGAAGGAGAAGTTCACATCGTGGAGGAGATCCAGCTCCTGAAGAAGTCTGAATCCATCAAAAACTTAGTGCTGTCCTCAGAGGTCAGTGTGTTGTTGTTGTTGTGTGTGTGTGTGTGTGTGTGTGTGTGTGTGTGTGTGTGTTACACATTTTCAAGGTCAGCTAACTGCATGTTGTTCTTTACATGTCAGGTTTTTTAGAAGACTTGTTTTATGTGTGTTTAAGGGTTCATCTTTGTTGCCTTTAAACTAAGTTAAGCACCAGGTTGCTTTTTCCCCCCATTTGTTAACGTGAATAATCTCGTGCTTCCACAGACACAATCCCTGTACGCTGGTTCAGACTCGGCCGTCGTCCAGTCGCCTACAGCTTTCTGTAGCAGGTATTCGTCCTGTGATGACTGTATCCTTGCGCGAGACCCCTACTGCGCCTGGGACCCTCATACCGCCGCCTGTGTCAATATCTTTGATACTTCCAACCACCAGCTCTGGTAACTACCCAGATTTACCCTCATATCTCCTTTCAGCATACCAGTGTTCCAGCCGTCCATTAAAACCACCATCGAGAGACATCTGTGCCGACACTGCAACCAGTTCGACCTGCTTTACTGTCTCGGCCTCTATAATCTGTCTCCTTGGAGTGTGTGAATATTTTGGACTCATGAAAGTCCTGTTTGTTTTTCAGGAGGCTAATCCAGAGCTTGAACGGTGACGCAGACAGCTGTCCTGCAGGTAGGAGGCGACGTGCTCGATTACAGCCTGATAACATGAACACAGATAAGACGGTTTCACTGTTTTCTCCCCTGAAGCTTCTCAACATCTAATTCAAAGCATGACTAACTGGGTGATGACAAATCATCCAGGATACTGAATGCTCACATTTCATCCTCAGTGTTTGAAAACCTAATATCATTTTTATTTATAATTTTTGTCTGCGTTTTCTAATTGTAAGCTCTGTTGTGTGATTGTTCTCCAGGATACACTGAATTTTCTTGTAACCATCCAAAAGTCATTATTGTGTCCTTTTTTTTGCCGTTGTAGTGTCAGGTCAGTCTCAGAAGGACTACCAGCGTGTCACAGTGAAACCCGGAAGCTCTGCTGAGTTGCCGTGTTTGGTTCGCTCCAACCTCGCCCAGGTGATGTGGAAGTCAAACGGCTCTCTTCTCACCGAGGCCTCTCGCTTCCACCTCATAGCCGAAAACGGGCTCCTCATTTACAGCGTGGGTCCAGAGGATCAGGGTTACTACGAGTGCTGGTCCGTGGAATGGGCCCCCGCTGCCGGGAAGAACTTCAGCCGTCTCCTGGCGGGATACTTCCTGACTCTGGATCTTCCACTCCGACCCCCGCAGCAGGCGGGCCATGCGACCACCACCCTCGGCAGCGGGGAGACATCTGGCACGCATGCGGCTGAAGGTAATCTTAAAACAGACAGAGTCCCGCTCACCTCGGCACTTGCCCCTCCCAGCTACACGACCACAGTCCTCTTCACCCCCCCACCCCAGACCGACTCATCACTAACCCCGCCCCCCAGCAGCACCGTCAAGTTCCAGTCAAAGCAGCTTCTTCCCCCGAACCCCAACGTCCCCCATCCAGACAGCCAGGACCCAGCAGCTGAGTACTTGCAGCACAACAACACCACCGCCCTCCTCTTCCTCTTCCTCCTGTTCTTCCTCCTCTTCCTAGCCGCGCTGGTGTACAACTGCTACATGCAGTATCTGCCGGCGCCTTGCCTGCGTCTCCGAGCCGCTCTGCTGGGCAGTCACAAGAGCGCCCATCAGCCCGAGTACAGGGCCTGTGAGGCCGGTTTTATTGAAGCGTCCGCAACCGACAAAGTCAACATGACAGAGCGGCCGACCCAGAACGGCAGCCAAACCACTCAGAACCTGCGGGCGCTGCGTGACACCGGCTACGAGACCGAGCCGGAGTGCAGCAACGGTCGCATCCCTTCTCACAGCTTCGGAGGCGACAGCTCCTCCCAGGAGAAACCGTTCGACGTGGACTGTGAATCTCAGCCCATCCAGTTCGCGGATGCAGACGAACCTAACTGCTAGCCGTAAGCTTGAGCCTCGGCACGGAGACCGCAGGGGGTCCCGCTCTGTCTGCAGCTGCCCCTGATGTATAAGCCTAAACGGTGTCCAGTGGATAGCGTCGCGTGAAGTTTAATCACGACGAAGCTTACGTGAGGCGTCCCGCTTAGAGCTGTAGAGTTTTCACTCCTGCTGTCTGGTTTAGGGCGTTTAATGTTCGAGGACGCTGCACTCTTTCAGCTTAGCCCAGCAAGAAAAGCTATTTTCTTAAATTCCAAATTGGAAACATTGTTTACCAAATTGGTAAGTTACTGTGATGTTTTCCAAATTGGAGTCGTGTCTCTGCAGCCTGAGTGAAAAATATTCTCTCGCAGCTTTTGCATCTTTTTGTTGCGAAGCAGTGTGTCGTTTATCGGAGGGTAAAAGCTTCAGCGTTGTAGTCATTTTCTCAGGGACGATTCGCTGCGTATGTCGTGGCGCCGTGTTGTCATCCGCAGCGCCCCGTATGTGGGCCTGAAGCTCACCCGGTGGGGTGGCAGAGGGTTTGAAGGTCAGACGAAAAGCGAAAACAGCACGAGGACGACTTGCTGGAAAATATCAAGCCGCCGTCTCCTGAGTGACACTGCTGAGTCTCTTGTGTATTTTATTTCTTTTCCTCCCTGGGAAGTCGACATTCCTACACGGATGTAACGCCTGTGTATTAACCTTCATTTGTCATCCTCCCTCATGTGGTCTGTTAATAACAACAACAAAAACACTGTACAGTATGACATGATGCTTGATATTACAGCCCTGGAAACAATCTGAAGTTGTTTTTTTTTCCTATCTTAATTTTGTTAAGCCTTCTGTATTAGTTCATTATCAGATGATTGTTATTTAAGATGAGTCACATCTGTGGTATTATCTTGTTTGCTGCGTAAGTACTTGTGATCTTCCTTTTGTTTTATTTTATTTATTACAGATGTTTTTTTGTTTTTTTTTATAGATTGTTCATTCGACTCCCTTTCGTCATCCCTTGTTTCCTGTTTTTCTTCAAAACTCTCTTCTTCTCCGTCACTCCCTCTCACAGCCTCCTCTCCTGTCGACACTTCATCCTCCCTGCTCTCCTCTGGCGGTAGCACTCCCTCTGCCCTCCCTCCTTCCTCTTCATCTTCTTCCTCTTCTTCCTCCTCCTCCTCCTCCGAGCTCCACAATGTGGAGACTCGGGAGGCGGAGGTGAGACTGCTGCCTCCCCTGCTGAAGGACCAGGCCTGGGGGGTTCACGCCCAGGAGTCCTTCCTCCTCTTCTGCCTCGCCCTGGGTGAGTGGTGCCTGTGACACCGAACCCTCCTTCAGAAACACCTGCTCGGCTTGGAAATCTCTTCCTCTCTTTCTAACCCATCACTCATCCTCTCATCTCTCTACACCTCGCATGTCAGCGTCACCCAAACCTTGACTAACTGGGCGTGAGTGTGTTCCCGGATTTCTTTGTAAAAAGCCCCCCCCCCCCCCCTTTTCTTTATTTTTTTATGTGTCTTGACTTGTAGAGATCTTTTGATCTCCATTTTTAGGAGTCTTTCAATGGGTGAATGTTAAGCAAGACAAACTTGGGATTCCTTGTTCAACTGTCAATCTCTCACTGATCAGATCATCTCAGTTCTCACTTCGATGTCAACAAAAGGTACAGTTGTGTGAATATTGTTGTATAACCACAGTAAACATGTAAAGTTTAGAAGAAATGGATCCTTCCTGTTCAGGATGTAAAGAAGCTCTCCTCAGAACAAATTATAAAACGCTCAACTGTCTTGCATCTCAAGACTTTATCTGGATATTTTTTGTGCCTGCAAACAAATGTAAATATATTTGTATATATGGAAAAATACCTTTTGAAGATGTACATAAATCTAGGGGGCATTTTGGGGCTTTGGCTCTTGTTAGGGAGGTGAAATAAACCTTTTCAACACTGGTTTGTTTTACGTTTTTGAGTTCGGTCGTCGTTTTTGTAGGCAAAAGTAGAGAAAACTTCTGTGTTTGTGCTGCTTGAAACTAATGAGAAAAAAGGATGAGTTCTTTTTTTGCACATAATTTCATCTATGCATGTGTAATCAAACCTCTACAAGTCCTCTCTGAAACGGAACCCTACAAACGGACCGACTAAAGGCAAGTATTCCCCGTTTCATGTCTGGACAATCAGCGGTCAACACGAAGTCCAACTCTTGTCCCGCAGGTCCCAGTGATGTCCACATTCACTGGCTGATAAACGGACACACTCTGGACACCCCCATCATGGAGCACCGCCGGCCGCTGGGTCAGAGGGAGGTACTGGTGAGCAGCTGGCTCCGAGAGGGGCCGCTGATCAAGGACGCCCGTTACCACTGTGTTGCCGAGGCCAGCACAGGAAATGACATGTCTGAGGTGGACCTGCGCCTCACTATTGGAGGTATCTGGGCCTGGTTTTTGTGTGGCTGTGAAAATCTCCAGAGTTACATGGTGATCAGAGTCCTGCATGCGGAGTGGTCGTGGCGTAATTTGGTTTTATAATCCGTGCAGAGATGGATAATTGAAATGGTTTATAGCATAAAAGATGTTGTTGTTCGACAGATGAGGAGAACATTCCATCCAGAGATTTGAACCAATGGAGAGGTGCGCTCACTGAGCACGAGCAGCTGCTAAAAAGATGGGAGAAGGCCTGGGTAGGTCTCTGTTCTTTGAGAGTGCCGTGATCATGCTGTTGCCTGGATTGAACTTCATGGTGTGCACCAGTTTTAGTCTGCTCTGCATGTTTGGTTTTAGGTGTGTAGTGAACTCTCTGCCCGATTGAGTTTGTTTTTTCTTGCAGAAAAAGCAGAGCAGAAAGTACAAAGTCCAGATTTATTGGAGCAACGGCAAATAATCACGAATACAAAGCAGAAGCCAGATGATTTATATTCCATAAAATAAACAGCTTTAGTGCTCTACGTGACTTTTACTCTACCTTTTTTTTTTTTTTCAGTCTGAATGAAAGCTTTGCAAAACAGCCTTCTGGAAACTTTGAAGTATTCAGATAAATAAATCACTTGCAGTTCCTTTAACTTCATTACATCTAACTGCATTTTCTGAACTACGTGATCTATTAACCACATGCAGCTAATTCTGTTGGGCATAACTCAACACTTACATGTTCCCTTAAAAGGATTTCTAAGGAGATTTTCCCCCTAAAATATAAGCCCAAGTCTCCAGACCTTTATCACAAAACTTTTTGAATTTCTTATTGTAGCAAATCATTTGTTCATTAGATATAGATTAGAGTTTACCTCACATTTCTTTATCCTATACCTTCTTTCTTTTTCCCATTTAGGTTATCTAACAGATATTAGAGTTTTCTTCCAATAGTCAAGTTTACGTTTGTTATGTGTGGATTCAGATGTACTATTTGCGAAGTTATGAAGTCTTCGTTTAAACTGAAAAACACAGATTTCCTCACTGCAAAGCCGTTTCCAAATAATAAACTGGCTTAACTTGAGCCAGATAGTTTGACTGAATTACTATTCAGATTCATGAGTGAATTGCTGATAAAATCGAAGATGTTGGCAACGCTTTTTACAAATCTTGTATTATTACCACTTAACATAATTTTCCTTTCTAATACTGAATGACGGTTTCTTGTGGCTTTACGTGCCTTTTGATGAGTTTTTAGCGCATCAATCCCAACAACATCTCGCCCAACAACATCTCTCCCCTGCAGGAAAGCTGTGACGGCCACAGAGCTCTGTGAGGATTCAGCTGAATCTGGTTGTGAACATCAGCCCAGGTGGACCACATCTTTGACACTCACAAACAGATGGAATATAATGTCCCAGTGTCACCTCTTACACGGGCATTTGATGGACCATGAAGTAAAAACAAACAGCACCTGCTTCCTGCAGGGGCTCACCTGGTTGCGATGATGGTGTTGGGACTCCTACCAAAAACCTTACGAGGAGATGAAGCTCATCGGTTTACCTCAGTCTGAGGCTGCATTTATACTATCTGTTATTTTTATTGATGAAAACAAACATCCTGAAAGCAGTGCTTGTATGGAATAACTGTCTGTATATGGGGAATGCTGATCATCAGCGTGTCAGGAAGTGAAGCAGCGTCTGTGGCCGTCCACACCTGTTTATAGTGTGATTGATCTTGAGATGTTCGCACCTTCACTGCCTTTAAAAGACTCCATCTGTTTGGTCCTTCACAGCTACCTTGCAGTTTGACATTTTCACTTGAGATTATAGTGTCTTTGATCTTCTTTTTCCTCCCAGAGAGTCAAAGCTTACTCAGGATTTGACTGCATTGACGGAGCTGCTGTGGTTCGTAAATATATTTTTAAAAACCACAGTACACCGGTCATGTTTGACGTTAAGAAAGATTATACAACCACAAAGTGAAATTCGGATTAAAAACCCAGCAATCAATGGAATTTATTCCAAGTATAACAAATTGAATTGTTAAAGACTCTTTCTGTCTGCAGCTGTTTTCTTCACATTAAAACTGTGACTCTTTGACTCTGGAGTAGAAATAAACGGTTTGTTTTATGCATCACATTCCTGTCATTCCTGATATTAGATCATCTTTTAAAATATTTACAAACCTCTTTCGACCATATATAAAACTGAAGTGGTGCGTCAGCCTTTTCCACAGAAACAACTTTCTACCATCTGAATTATTTACAAACCTCCAGAAAGCACCAATGACCATTTCTGTTTGGAAGTCAGTTGTGGCATTTGCACAAAATATAACAGTTTCACTAAAAGATGTAGGTTTTAAACCAAATCTCAGCCTATGGTTTGTAGATTTACAGACTAATAGGGATTTAGTTATAATATATTATAATCTTTCAAACATAATCTGTTAAATGTTACATTCATGTTATTTAATGCATGTGAAAAAAAAATTAAACCCTAAATTTGGTTCTCCTGCACCTCAGCATGAGCTATAAGAATTTCGTTTTCATTGTGCCATCTGCAACAACTTGAGCCACTGCGCCCTCTTGTGACCAAGTAAAGGAACATCAGCAAAACAGAAAAACTACATGACTCCACAGTGTCATCTAAATACAGCAAACACACTGACACCCGTCTGAGAATATCTGACCACACATTAACGTTAATTAGAGCCATATTTATTTTCATTGAACACTATCTGAAAACTTGCTATCTGATTGGTCTATTATATCCTGCTTTCTGATTGGTCTATTCTACCCTGCTATCTGATTGGTCTATTCTACCCTGCTATCTGATTGGTCTATTCTAACCTGCTCTCTGATTGGTCTATTCTAGCCTGCTTTCTGATTCTACACCACACAACATAACTCTCGTCAGGGCTCTGAACACAGTGAGGTCCTTACAACAGAAACTTGCAAAGACATAGATCATCTGACCTGCCTATCATGTTCAGGTTTGTACCATAAAACATTTCATCATCAATAAGCAACATGCCAACACATACAAATCTGTCTAGCTGTCTCAGCAGCAGCAGCTTGTTCATATAGCTCTTATATCATATAACCTGCAGCTGCTTTGTATTTTAAGCGTATAAGTGTAAACCTCAATATTTCAGACTGATGAGCTGACACTGTTTATTCACCCAAATATGTTGCTCTCTAAAATGTACAGACCAGACACAATGTTAAATTAAATCTAAGTATGTTTAATAGAAACAACCTCTTTTTACAGCTTTTTTGCTGGATGTAAAACTACAGTGTGTGTCCAGATGTAAAACTACAGTGTGTCCGTGTCCAGATGTAAAACTACAGTGTGTCCGTGTCCAGATGTAAAACCTGAGCTACAGAAGGAGCAGATCAATAAATGAGTAGAGGTAATTACAGGAGATAACTGCTCTGAAGGTCTTGCATGTCGGTGAAACAGAAAACCTATCAGCATAAAGTGGTGTCGTCACAGAGGAGGTTCTGACCCGGTGCCGCCGGAGAAGAGCAGCAGCAGCGCCTCACTCAGGAAACCGCAGCGTCATTAAGGTGAGCCTAAATATCACGTGACATCGCAGCTTCAACAACTTCGACAAGCAACACAAAGGTGAGATTCATGCTTCTTAGAGTGTTTTCAGTAGTTTTGGTTTTACTAGAAAACAATGAAGACATTATGTTGTTGTTTTTTCCGACAAATGTACGTCTGCTTTTATAGCGTTAGTTAATGTTACAGAAGTCAAGTTAGAAGTTAGAAGACTGCTTACCTGAACTCACCTGTACTGGTCTTCATGTCTCTTTCAGTAGTTCTGGGGGTTGTAGTTTTAATATAAAAAAAAAAAACAACTGACCCGCACAGCTTTTAAAACTACACTCATATTTCTTTGTGCTGAATGGTGCTGATATTTTGGCATTTCATTTTATTTTGCATTAAATGAAAACCAGTGAAAACACCAAAATTGCGCTTCGCTCATACATTTCACTTGTACCTATAAATATTGTATACAAGATGCGAGTGCCAGGAGTCACTATAAAGTGGAATAAGTTTAATACCATATCACAACTTTGATGTGTCTTAGCATGCAAGATTGGTACCTAATAAATACTTCACATGTTGCATAGAGTTGAAAGAACGAGGCTGTCCACCGTGTAAAGTTGAGGAGCCGTTGCCATGTAAATGTAGATTAGACTATTAGATTAAAGATTCATCATAGATTTATTGTGACACTACATATCCAACTATTTAAATATCCCCAGTGGATATACGCTGTGTTGCTGTCATATGACAGATATAACGTCAGAGCTACAGTGATTGGTCAATTTATTGAATCAAACTATCAGTTAAAGTCATTATTATATCTTTATATTCTCTTCTGTTTCTTAGGCTAATATTTGTGCATTATATTATGTACAGTATGTATACAGTGTCGTTTTTTAAAAATGTTATATCTCTAATGTCTTTAATTTTTTTTACCCTATTCTCTACTACTATTTTACATTTTACATACTTTCTTCTTGCCTCTGTCCATCTCAGTGATGTAACACCTTAATATTATGAGCAAGCACACCTCGTCCGTATTATTGCTCTCTTTATTTACCAAGGAGATTTAATTAGTTATGGTAATTACCAATTTGTTTATTGATTTAAAAAAAAAAATCGATAAACATGATTTTATAAGTTGATCTATCGAAGTGACTTGGATGGCATGTGCAGTGTAAGGTTAGTGGCTGCACACACAAACACACTCATGCGTATGTGAGCCTCTTGTGCTTCCACTGCTTTTTAATGAACCATTCACAGAAAGCGATGCCCCAGACATGATTATGAAAATCAGCTCTCAAGGCTGTGGATGTTATTGTCCACACAGGAAATTCTTACATCACTCTGTTCCCTTCAAGCAGGGCTATCAATATTATTTCCTTCTGCCATTCATTTTATTGTGCTTTGCTGAGATTTTAAGAAACATGACACACGATTTTATAACCACAGGCAACAGTGTTATTGAAATACAGTCGCATACAGGCCTGGTATTAGCCCATTAATGTAGGGCAGGAAAATGACACTCTTGAAATTTCATTCAGTGGGAACATAATGTGAACCAGATGTTGCATAATCTTTATTTATGTTTTCATCAAATGTAGAGGTGACCCTGATCCACATCATCTACATTAGATGCAATGTATGGCCTTTAAATTTGATGCCATCATTCAATGAATTGTAACTAAAGTCATAGCAGGATGTAACCGACAGCTAAAACTAATTAATGACTGTGACAACTTCAATTATTCTGAAGGCTCATTTGCAGTTAGTGGTTTTTGTTTGACAAAATTGGAAGTCATTTTATTATGACTGTGGTTTTGTGAATGTAAATCAATAAGGATGATTTTATTATTGATTCTGCATCTGTATTTTAACAAAAATCGGCCTTGCTTCCTTTTTTACAACTAGTTAAGTTCTCTTCATTCCTTTTGCAAACAGTCTGCGACATTGCGCGTATTTTTTGGTACTTATTCTTACTACTTTACATTAGGTCATAATCTTAATTTGGTTTACGACCAAATAGCTTAAAAAATGGTGACATTTCCATCAGCTTTAGCTCTGTTTTATAATAATTTGTAAATGCCAATTAAGATGGGAAATATGCTAAACGTGTAAACATAAATCGCCTTGCACTGTTTTTTCCAAGCGGATTAGAGCACCTCAACCTTTAACATGCAGTACGTTAAATCCAAAATGTATTGTCTGTTTAGTTAATTAACTCGCGTGCCTGGTTGTTGTCGGGACTCTTCATAAGTCCTCTGGCTGTTTCTTTGTTTAGAGTTTGATGTGGGAAACCGGAGCGCTGTATTGACGGGTTTGTGTCATTATCTATTCAAAATCAGTTTAACTTTGGAGACATGGAATAATGTCACTGATACAAAACCTTGTTGCAGCAGTTATGTAACAAAGGAAACTTTCCCTAAAAGGTGGTTTGTAGTTTTCCCGGCAGCAATTGAAGAGGGCATATTAGTTGTCTGGGGAGGTGACATGAGCGGGAGGCTGTGGCTCAGACGGTAGAGTGGGTTGCACACTAATCAGGAGGTTGGTGGCTCAATCCCCAGCTCCTCCTGTCCACATGCCCAAGCGTCCTCGAGCAAGACACTGAACCCTAAGTTGCTCCCGATCGTGTACCATCAGTGTGTGAATGTGCTCCTGATGGCAGCACCCTGCATGGTGATCTGTCTCATTAGTATGTGAATAGGAAACCATGTTAAAGCGCTTTGAGACCAAAAGGTGATAAAGCGCTATACAAGTACAGACCATTTAGCATGACGAACAGTCCCGGCCTAACTTGGGGATTTTTGACTTTTGTGGGGAAAAGCAGCAGTTGAGATAAAGAGATAAAATGACAAATAAATGAAATGCTCTTAAGAATATCTCTCATAATTTTTTGTCATTTGTACTGTATAGTCATGTTTTATTGTGAACGTCTCCTCAAACATTACAAACATCACAAGCCAAACCTTTGATGCTTGTCATTGCTGTTGTATTTTTTGATAATCACAGAAAACGGTCACATTTTACCACTTGCATGTGTCTGCCCTTTCTGTAACATTGGTTATTTTGCTTCTAGCTACTCTGAAAATAACTCTTGCTTTTTTGAATGTTTTTGGTAACCTGGCAACAGTAGTCAAGTGGAGGAGTGTCTGCTGCTTTCCTTGCCAATGGATGCTCTTTTCCTCTGTTTCCCCTTTCTCATTTGCTCCGAATGTATGTCTGAAAAATGGCATCGAAAAATGATATTAAATCAGTGGTTTAATTGCAATGGAACAAACGCTCTTACTTACCACGAGTCATTATTCTTTCATCTGTTAAATGCTTTGAGCTCAGGGTGTGTTTTCTTAGTTAATGCACAAGATTTATGAAATTAGTGGAAGATACGTTAATGGTGATATAATCAGAGAACTCTTATTTTGAAAGTTTTACTTTGGGCTGTTGAAATGTTACAAATAGTTTGTTAGTTTGTTTGGAAAAGGAACCGTCCATCCATCCATTATCTATACCCGCTTTATCCTGAACAGGTTCACGGGGGGGCTGCAGCCTATCCCAGCTCACTTTGGGGCGAAGGCAGGGTTCACCCTGGACAGGTCACCAGCTAGAAAAGAAACCTTTAAATCTTTTTAATAAGCAGGCAGATCATGTCTGTAATTTATTATTTATGAGATGCTGCGTGCCCTGTTGACTTATGGCCCCACTTTACAACATACAGGAAGCTCCACACTGTGGCCTGTGTGCCCTACTGCAACACCAACCCCTGCTGAGCATCAGTCAATACAGTGTCAGTCAATAAGTGGGAAACGCTCCTAGTGACCAGCTCATCATTGTTCATTCTAGCAGCAGCAGCAGATGTTCCACATATTCCTGCCGCTTACTTTAAGCTCAGCCCTCTTGTTCTTCTCTCCACAGTGAAACAGTGGGTCGGTCCGCGGTGCCTCAAGATCTCAGCCTTACTAGACACCCGTTTGCAGAACACTACAGAGCGTGAGTAGAACTTTTTGCACCTCTGTCGACGTGGCTGCACAGTACTCAATTAATCTTCTGCAAACTTTTCCCACTGCTAGATTTAGTTGATATCAGTAGCATGGGGTGATGATTACATGTTGGGTATATATGTGAATAAATACATAGAGTGCTAATAGCTGTATTAATATTAAATGAGGAGGCAGAAATTCCCTCCAAGGTAGTCCGAATGAAGATAATTTTTTTCTGGACATAAGAAACACTTTCTATTACCACTTTCCCACTGCTTCCTGCATCCTGTTTCAAAACACAGCAGCTGTCAGTCATTGTTGTAACTTCTTGATTGTTGATCCTGGACCTGATAGTGACTGATTCATGGGGTTTGGGATTAGCTGGGGGTCTCCCATCTGCCATTGTAATGCAGGCTTTGCAGAATGCAGCACATTATCTTTTAAAACAAAAATCCTGTAAAAGGGTCTTAAGATAGCTGCACACATGATGCAAGGCAAAAGCTAAACGAGAAGAATTTATCTCAGAACATGATTCCTGGACAGATTTTTTTTTATATACATTTCCTTCTAACCATAGACTGTATAAAAGTGGCTGTAGATTCCGGGTATGAAAATTGAGGCCAGTGGGGAAGCTTCTTAAGCTGCAATACCACCAAGGGCCACAAGGACTTGGATCTAAAAAGCCTCTGACTCCACAGACTCCCATTCAACTTGTCTCATGAAATACAAAGTCAATACATTTTTTGAACAAGTCATTTTGGTGTTATTAGCGAAAATCCCTCTTTCTTATTAGTTTTTAGCCGTGTTTTTGGGGGCGTGTCTGTTTGATTGACAGGCCTGTAGTGCAGTCAGATTTCTGCTATCGGTTGGCAGGATGTAGTATCGTCAGGTTTCCAATCAGATTGAGTCAGTCATAAGCAACAGAGGTTTGCTTCGTGCTTTTACTTTTTATATATTTTTTTTTAACAATCTCTTTCTCTTACTAAGAACCAGTGAGTTTGGGGAAATTAAACAAACTCTTATGTTAGGGGACATAAAATTGGAGGGTGAATGCTTTGATGTCAAACCTGAAGTCTGTCCTTGTTCGTGCTTAACCAGTAATGTTTGCTGATAATTTAAACAGTTTGTCAGTTGCTAAATATTTTTGGTAGCGTCAAATAATTTGATTAAAACAGACAAAGGGTGACATTATATTATATGATTGAATTACCCCAAGAAAAATATGATAAGAGCATATATATTGTCGTGCTATTAATAAAATCCTAACCAAATAGAATGTATTAGGAGGGTAATTATGTATGTTCAGATGGAAAATGTTCAATGTCCAAAAATATCTGCCAGCTCAAAAATATATTTCTTGTTCTTGTGCATTTATACTATCTGCCCTCACACAAATAAACAGTAAATTACTAATTAAATGTGTAGGTGGTAACTGTTCCCATGAATGTGGAGGGAAAAAAAAAAGGTGATGATGGTGACAATCAAAAACAGGGGGGTGTCATTATGTCTTCTATTTAATGTCCTGCACGTTCTCCTTGTTTTTCTTTTCTGCAAACAGAACACAGACTGATTAAATCATGCAAACATCTCATATGTGAGGAAGTACGTAGCGTTTTCCGAGGGTAGTGAAGAGAAAACAAAATGTACACCTGTGTCTGGAATGGTCTCTTCCACTATTCTGCAAGCCTCCCCTGAATGAGTCATCCAGCCGGCTCCTCATTGGATAAGACCATGCCATCCCTAGGGATTGCCTTGCAGAGGCAGAAAGGCCTTGCTTCCATTCACAGAAACACTGGTATGCAAGCCTGCTATTTCATTCACATAAAAGGCTAAATATTGCATGCTTTTCTGTCCTCTGCTCTTTTTCTCCTTTGTGTTTTTGCCTCCTCTTGATGTGCGAGGTCCTGCCTTTTCCTCCCTGCTTTTGTGTTTGCCTTTGTTTCTGAGGAGAGAAGGCAGACGTGCTGTCTTTTTTTTTTTTTTTTTCTCTTTTGCCAGGCAGGAAAGAGAGATATTGGGAGGGACTGCAGTGCGAAATCTGCAGCATAGTGCGAGCGGAAGCTGCTTATGAATGAGTGTCAGTCTTTCGGCTTTGCTAGATGCTCCTGAGGACATTTTATATGAATGTGTGCTTTCCGCTACCTGGGAGACAAAGATGCTTCATTGTTGCTGGTTTTAAGGAGACTCTTGGGCTTTTTTTTTTTTTTCTGTTATCCTTTTGGTTGTTTCACTGACAAACATGTCGTTTCTAATGGTGTTTTTTGAGTTGTATTATTCATGTAGTTCAACATGGACCAATTGCTGGGTATTTTAGACAAGCTGTGAATCTGTATCGGCTTCCTAGTTTTGAATCTGGATTGTTTTATTCCTTTGTTGAATGTTGAGAGAGTATCAGTGCTACACGTTAGATCATTTTATGCAAAAAAAAAAAAAAAAAAATGGCTTTATTCTTTTTTGAATTAATGCTTGATTGTAAATATTTTGCGGAGAAACCAGTGCATTAACTAGTCTTAGATTTCAGACAGTACAAACCTGTAGTACATTCAGGATGTCTGCTCATATTCTGCAGCTATCATAAATTAAAATGGGAAATATATTAATGATGTTACGTATCCCCAGTCATGCTAGAATTTTACTGTATTGTTTCTTTTAATGATTTGTGTAGGTTTCTTTACATCCGTTTAAGGTAAATCTTTTTTGTATCCGTTTGAGGAGAATTTCTTCTTAATCGAAGATTTGTGTATTTTTTGGTTCAGATGATTTTAGCAGGCACTTTGACTGTAGCTGTCAATTAAATGGACGTTAGTTTTGATTACATATTTTACGTAATTTGTTATCATCTCTGATTAGTTTATGGTGTGTCGTCCTTTTTTCACAACTTTTATCTGATCATCAGCTTTATGACATTGTTTAAAACATGAATTTATGGAAATTGTTATGATTGATTATTTTACAAAGTCAGATAATCGAGCTACATCTCATTCATCATTTCCTTTTCTCAGAAAAACAAATAACGGGGAAAGAGTTATGGAGAATAAATACAAGACAATTTAAAAATTGATTGGTTCTAGTGTGCTGTAAGTGGGAGTTTTTTTTTCTCCCTCCAACAGGAAGTGATTTGCAGTGTTCAGCAAGCCTTTTGTTGAGAAGGTTTTCTCAGATCAGTGAGTCATGCTTTAGCTCTGAGCCGGCAGGCAGGCAGGCAGGCAGCAGTCAGCAGAGAGTATTTGCTCTTCCCTCGCTGTGTCCGTGATCATCAACAACACAGACCTTTTTCTGTTCTCTTACTTTCTGGATTTTGAGGCTAGAAATCAGGAGCAGCAGCAGCAGCAGCATCACCACTGGAAACCAAATAAGCTGCACCACAACACTGGCAGCCTTTTATCCTCCTCTTCCTCTGCTTCAATGTTGTGTTTCCATGGATTGTGTCTGTATATTTCTCTCTGACGGATTGGATTGCAGCTCTGGATTTTACTGAGAGCAGATTGGACTTTGGCGACAGCAGCAGCAGCAGCAGCAGCAGCAGCTCAACACAACCACCACTGTAACCTCAATAGAGAAAATTACAGTCAGGTGGCCTGTGATTGCTAAAAGGCGTTTGCTGCCTGTACCGTTGCTGCTATGTTACAGGAGAGGGTAATCAGCACGGCTCAGCCACGTCTGCCAGCACACTTGTGAACGAGGCAGGCTGTACGTTGGTGGAGAGAGGGAAGAGAGCAAGAGAGAGAAGGGTATGCTTCACCGTACCAAATACAACCGCTTCAGGAATGAGTCAGTAACATCCGTCGATGAGCTTCTCCACGGCCTGTCCATGAACCCCAAGGTCTCGGCCACCCCCCAGTCTGCAGCCGAGACATCTTACACACCCCCGACTGAGGTTCAGCCCTCTTCCACCACCACTCCTTCCAGCACCCCCACCGGCCACGGCTCTGATCACCTGGAAGATGGAGGCACCACCCTCTGTACCCTCATCAACAAGGTGTCCAGCCTGAAATTCAGCAACTCGGGCAGCTTGCTCGGTATCAAGGGTCTGCCCTCGGCCGTCAAGGACCTGGCTGTGTCTAAGCTGCAGGGGGGTGGGGGATCAGGCTCAGGCAGCTCCAGTGGCCCGAGCCCCAGTGCGGCGGCAGCAGCAGTGGCGGCGGCGGCGGCGGCAGCCTCTGGTGTGGGCGGCTCTCTGTGCAGCTCGGCCTCCCATCCAACCCCCTGCTCGCAGCTGGAGCCAGCTGTTAGCATGAGCAAGAAGAGCAGGCTGGATGAGCTCCAGCCCAGCGGAGAGGACTGGAACCCAGGTGGAGGTGGTGGACTGGTGAGCAAACCCTCCAGAGGATGGCTACACTCAAACGAGAAGATCTCTGGTCCTGGAGTGACATACATTGTGAAGGTTGGTGGACTCATTTTGGTCTATGTCCTCCCTCTTTTCCAGTCGTTGCCCATTGTCTCTTTTCTTTCAATGAATCGAGTTTAGCAACGTGCAAAGGAGGGGGTTTGGGGTGGGGAGGGGGTGGTGGGGGGTAAAGGAGAGATGCTGTAGTTTCACTTGCACATCACAACATGCCCTTGAGTGGGTGTATGTAGGTTGGCGAGAGCAGAAGGCTGAGCGAAGGAGCAGCAACCAGAAAATAGATATTGAATAATTCAGGAAACGGAGAAGGTCAACATTGGGGAGAAAAGTAGAGGAAAAGCCTGACGATGGCTAAAATCAAAACAGCATTCATCAATGTCATTTTTAACGTGCTGTAAAGATTTCAATTTATTCCTTTTTTCCGTGTGTTGTGTATGTGGAGCCACAGCGTTATGCTTTTGTAACCATGGTGATATGTTATTTCTGTACATCCTGCACCTCTACGAGCTCTGTGGCTGTTTGAGCTCCCCGATAGTGAAAAGGAAGATGCATGTTTGTCTCATGACACCCGGATCTGTTGTTAATGGTGTTTCAGCCCGTCATACATCATTTAAAGGAGCACAAGTTGGCGCACAAATGCAGGAGCTGTGAATGTCATCATGCCGGCAATGAGTCACTAGCTTAAGGAGTGATGATGCTGAGCCCTGGCTCTTCAAGGTGTGAAATGAATGGGGAAAAAAAATAGAAGAAACCATTTTAGCTGAAACAGTAAATTGATCATTTGACTGAATTCCCTTTTTTAAAAAATAAAAAAAAATTATTTATTTTTTTTGTCTTTCTTTTTTTTATTTATGCAGCAAATTAAACAAAAACTAAAATGCAGTTTATGGAGAAGAGTGAACATGCAGAGCAGCGTTGCGAGGCGAAATGTGTTATATTGCAAATCAAGTTACGCAGTATGATTGCCATCATATGACACTTACGACAAGTTGCCCGAACAAAGCCTTCAGTATCTGTGACCAGCGTGACACTCCGTTAACTGCATTAAGGCAGGGAGCGCTTATTTGTCCAGTCAATGCTGCTGAAAGCATCCACACTGCGAGAGGGGAAATGGGTCCGCTCCGTGCTCCCCCTCCCCCGGCTCATCCTGTGGTTTGAGTCCTGCGCGTATTGAGTTCAACGTGGTGTTCTGCTCACAGCACTTTTAATTAGCGTCATGCGGTCACTCCTCGCACATCATGCACCATTACTCTAAAGGGACGTTGACTGACAGTGACACTGTATACACTCACACTTTTAACCCATGGCGGCTGAGTGTTTATACAACAAAAACTTCACATTCACACCGAGTTATGTTGCACCTCCGCGGTGGCGATCCTCTTCATGTTCTTGTTTTTATTGCCGGCCGATTGAATAGGAAGTTTGTCACTATTATATACAACCCCAAAAAATGTTGGGACGGTCTGTAAAATGTAAATAAAAACAGAATGCAAGGATTTGAAAATCTCATGAACCCATATTTATTTGCTAATAGACCAAAGACAGCATATTAAATGTTGAAACTGAGAAATTATATTGTTTATAGGAATAAGTCAGATGTGTAAAACTTGCGTGATTGACTCAGCAGTTGCTTGCTAAACTTCTTTAACCTAAAATATCTGATTTCTTGGCCTCTTCGGGCGACACAACTGCAGCATTGTTGTCACTTCATGAAGTTGATGTGGCAAACTTCATTTGCCGTGTTTCTGGCTACCTGATGAACAGAACTTCAAAATGGTTCTCCTCTTTTAATATTCATTGATTTATGACGAAAGAAGGCACCACGTCTTCACATCACTCCCATAAACGTTTGACATGATAGTTCAATTATCAAAATAGTTGGCAATTCGTTTTTCTGTTGTCTATTTATTGATCAACTAAGTGACTTCGCCCCTCGACCTGACCGATCCTGTCTAGACTGCAGGGCAACTGGAGGGCAACTAAGTATTCTGAAAACTATTTTGTATGGAAAACCTTTTAGATTCACGTGAACAAGATCTAAACTGCAGCAGGCACGACGGCAGCCGGTGTGGTGTCGGACATATAAATGTGTTATGTTTTTATACGGGGATCATTAATGGGCTCTTCAGGGCTGGCCTGCGATGGATTTTCATAACTAATCAGAAGTTCTGTTTTACGTTGTGAATCGTGTGGGTGTTTATTGAACAGCGTGACGATCAGTCGTGCTCAGAATAGGACTCTCTACCTGTTTTAGAACTGTTTGATTTATTTTTGGCCCTGCTGAGTTGTTCACTTCAAACTCAATTCTAAAAATAGACGTCATTCAAAATTTTGCAAACGTCATGTTGACAAATATTGTATTTGTTTGCTAGAACTTGCTAAATGCTCTCTGGAGAGACAGCGAGTCATAATATAAATGTACGAAATCTGAGTTGGTGTGTCTGGACTCCTGTTTTGTTTACAGACAGATTATGAAAGTGATTCTGATAACGATAGGAACTCGTCAGCACAAAATGTTCCTGCTCCGTGCAATATTAATCAGAAAAGGTGTTGTAATGTGAGTAGCTGGCTGGTACTGATGATTATTTTATGGCATTGGAGAACTGCAGGCACCTCATGTGGCTTTGAAACACTAATATTTTTGTGATGATCAAGCATTAAACTGGATTTTCTTTTCTAAGTTTGTATCAGCTTTGTGTCAGACTGAACTCTTCGTCTAGCAGGATGTCTCTATTTTAAACTAGAAAACTGTGATATCAGCAAGTTTACGAAGCACAACTGCTGGTGTAACAGGTTTAGGCCTGCTTCCCATTATTTATTTACATGTGCATGAACAGATGAAGGTCGGGTAAAGAGGATAATAACTGAAATCGTCAATTTAATATTCATTTCAGTCCTTTATGTGTCAATTATATGATCAGTAATGCTCATTAGAAGAATTTGTAGTCAGCATCTTTTGTGCAGACTTGATGGCAAACACTTCAACCCACAGAAACCCATCCTGGGACAGCAGTCAAGGGAAAGTGACACGGATATATATTTAATCGGATGTAAGGTCATGTAAGTCTTTTATTGCAGAATAGTAATGTAATTCACTATTAACTCTCGTTCGACCTATTTAAAATAAAAACATTACTACAATTAAGATTCTACAGGTAAAAAGAGGCAGACAATAAATCTGAGCCGTAATATTTTCACCATGTAAGCAGCTCTGGCACACGTCTTTGTTTCACAACCATAACAGAACTGTATCTAGTTAAAGATGTGCAAATGTACCAAAGCTGAAGTTAACTCGACATATTGGCCCAACTGCTTGTACATGTGTGCAACTTTAATCAACAATTGTGAAACAATGCGTCAAGTTGGTCTTCATTTTTCCATTTAAAACAAGCCCCTGTTGTCCAATGTTAATGTGCGTGTAGTAATTTAATTTAGTTTGGATCAGTAATAAAGAAATAAAAGGTGTTTTTCTGTTCATAATGATGTTTCAGTTTTTGTTTATTTGACACTGGCTTTTCATTCTTGCTTTGCAGTATCTGGGCTGTATAGAAGTCCTTCGCTCGATGAGATCCCTGGACTTCACCACAAGGTCACAAATAACAAGGTATGTTCTCACATACTGTACTTTTTTTAATCGATTGTAAGACTTTTAAGACAGAAACGCCACACGCATCAAACTAGTTCATAACAAGTGTAACGAGTTTTGTTCATAATTAAGAATCAACCTCAAGAGAAAAGGGTTTCCTTTTTTTGTCTGTTAAATTACCGAAAAACTTTGGACACTTTGAATTAAAAAAAATCAGGTCTGGATTTTTTGTAACAGCCACTTATACACCTACATTTTTCCGTGCCAGTAATTGGTAAGTAATCAGTATATGGGATAATTCAAATGTAAACATGTTGTGTAACGGTCATGTTTGAATTTATTTGTAGAAAATGTTAGATGGCTCTCAAGCAGTTCATAATTCACTAACATGCGTTAAAACTGGACTGATTTGGGCACGGTAACTATTTCCCTATAACTATAATACTCATCTACTGTAAACCAGATTTTAAAACATCATATCATTGAACACTAAATCCCCCAAAAAATCACAGAAATTGAGAAATCTTGCCACTGCATTTTTAAAGTCAGGTCATATAGCCAATTTTAATATACAACAAGAGCTGGCCAAAGGGCTGCCAAACAACAAAGATTTAGGGTATCAAAACATTGAAGGCACCAAGGAAAACTAATTATAAATTAAAATGCATTTATTAAATAAAATTACACAAATTCAATGAATGTCACAAGAGTATATTTTCAAGAGTCCATCAATGTTTTATGATTCTCATGCATCTTTGACCAATTTTCAAACTCACATAATCAGAGGAAGAATAGACTGTTTACCATCTTGTGAGTGAAAAGCTCATTTTTATCATTCGCCACCATGTTAGAGTGTACGTCCAGACACACAACAATGGTCGTGACTCAGAGACTGACAATGACTCAGTAGTTTGTCCGGTCCAAAATAAAACTGAGCAGATGAGAGACCAGAAATCATCCAAAAAACATCAGACTGAGAGAGTTGTGTAAAAAGGATCAGAAGTGAAAGCATCAGCAGATATTAATAGAGAAATATTCCCTATGGGTTTTATTGTTTTTGAATTGCACTGTTAGTAAAACTTAATTTTTTATGTACGAGTTCACACGCGGCAGTGAAAACCTTTGATGCGACCACATGTTTTATTGTTGGTATCTAAAAAAGAAAAATGCTGTTAAATTGTTGTCTGACCCCAAATGTGTTATATGATAAATCTCTTCAGTATTAATTTGGTGTATTAAAAGACATTTTTCTGCCACGCCGTTGCACAGAT
Organism: Embiotoca jacksoni; assembly: GCF_022577435.1. Classification (NCBI taxonomy): domain Eukaryota; kingdom Metazoa; phylum Chordata; class Actinopteri; family Embiotocidae; genus Embiotoca; species Embiotoca jacksoni. Next base: position 17,262,964 of record NW_027185230.1, on the reverse strand, counting down.
CGTTTAAAAATGTGATAGGATTTTGACAATATATGAATTTAGAGTGCATTAATCATGATTTGTTTGCACTGAATTTTTCTGAGTTTCTCTGAAGTCATTGACCAATGTGCAGTGAGCCAAAGGCCAGCAGTGAATCGGTTTGTGTCATGTTCACTTTTCTGCTTGACTTCCTGAAGTCGGTAACGTTAGCTAGATGTCGCTCTTCGTCTGTCACTGTGAATATGTATTTATGTTTCTATCTAATAAAGAGAGAGATAGCGAAAAAGAGACAGAGAGAGAAATCATGCCTCTATTATTAGACATGTAGAGAGTGACATTTCTGATCTGTCATGAAACAATATTCACTTTTTATCAGAGGAATTTGACTGTTTTGTATCAAAGCAGCTCTATTTTTATCAGCTATTTATTCTAAATAGCGTTGCGTTTTACATCCTAATTATTGTCTGGTGATGCAGATTAGATAGTTTACTTCACATCTTTAAGACAGTTTCAGATTTCCTTTTGTAATGTAGGGCACCGAACAACGATACAAGATACATGTTCATTGGTTCAGGATTCATCTTCTGAAGACTGTGAACACCTTAAAAGAACGGTACATTAATAATAAAATTTGAAATGATAATTAAAGAAGAATGAAAGTAATAAAAAACTTCAATGAAGTATGAACCTTTCTAAGTATGAGCAGGGAATAAATAGCCTTAAAAAGTTAGGGAAACATTTTAACAGGTTTTTTTGGGGGGCATTTTATTTTTATTTAACTGTATAAAGGGAGAAGTATGAGCTGCTATAAAAGGTCACCTGGCCTGAAATCCATGAGCATTTGCAAACATGTGATATGTGGCTTCAGCACTGAGCTCCTTGGACGTTAAAATCGCTACCGAAGCTTGCGGCAGATGGATGGCAGTGTTGGTTGAACAGCCCAGACTCAATTATATCAGCGGTTAGAAGAATTGCTATGAAACAGACATTCAGGTCCCCCAGAGGATGAATCCTACCAATGTTGTTGATCCCTCAACATTTATTCTGGCGCCACCAGCAGGTCAACATTTTCCCTGCACCACAATTAGGTTGATTTTGGCAGCTTTACAAAACCTGTTGTATGAATTAATCAGAAAAACCTCCTGTCAGCTGCAGCTGTACTTTGTGAATGATAATTATCGAATGCCAACAAGCTAAACTCAGATGCACTTGTGTATACATGACACACAAATGCATTTCCTGATATAATAATCTATAATACAATATAATAATCTATAATACGAAGTGCAGCCCAACTAAATGCTAAACTAACTGTGACTCTGTGGCTGTCTGTCTTGCCCCCTCCAACCCCCCAACACCCCCTCAGGGAAGCCATCAGCCTCGTGTGTGAGGCAATTCCGGGGACCAAAGGGGCACTGCGGAAGAGAAAGGTACGTGGATGGGCAGAGAGGGAAGGAGAGAGGCACAGGAAGATGGAGTGATGTCCAAACTGCAAGACCTGAGAAAATGTATGTTAGTGAAATGCACAGTAGAAAAAGAAAAAGAGGAAACAGCAATAGATATTCATTTACCCGTCCACGTTCCATATATAGCATCCGCCCGGTATGTTTTTTTTTTTCTCTCCTCCTTCCTTTATGTAAAAAGAGACAGGAATTGGAGACATAGAGAGAGAGGGGGAAATGATGAGAGGGAAAAAGAGATTGTACTTAGAGAAGAGAGAGGCTGAGGAGAGAAGAGAGAGCGATGAAGAGGTATGGGACTGTATGTGCGTGGGTGGAGCTCCTGCCCACGATGCATTGCACACCGCACACAGTGCTTAGTGACTCATGTAGTGCACAATATCTGTGATCAGGAGGCTGAGCTGTGTGTGTGTGTGTGTGTGTGTGTGTGTGTGTGTGTGTGTGTGTGTGTGTGTGTGTGTGTGTGTGTGTGTGTGTGTGTGTGTGTGTGTGTGTGTGTGTGTGTGTGTGTGTGTGTGTGTGTGTGTATGTTTGTGTCTGTGTGTGTTCACATGGTGTGTGTCCACGGCGTGTGAGGAGACTGTGTCTTAATGTGGGGTGTGAAATGAAGCATTACTCTGCTCTGTAGAGCTCGTTCAAATGTCAGGGAAAGGTATATAACACAAAATCAGTGACGAGTGTCTCTTTCTTGCAATAGACGTAAGATGTAAGATAATATTATTTTGGCTGGATGATAAACGCATTGTGGGGACATCAGCTTCATAATTTTACGTAGCTCTCTTTCTCAGCATGATTTTACATATTAAACATTTCACAGGCTCCAATATTCAGGATAATTTGTGTAACCCAAACTACAATGATTACAAATATTGCTAACCCACTATATCCAGAGATCAATTCATAAGGGTTCAAATATGGAGTACCATTTTTTTCCTGACTTGTTCTGGAGGATATAGATACTGCTTTTTTTAATAGCCGCGCACGTGGCTGAATTTCAGTGCAGGAGACCGGTTTCATGCACCGAACAATAATGTTTCTATTGTATTAATCCAGTAGTGGTGACATGACACTCTCGAAAGAAATGGTTCCAGATTTTGGAGAAGAGTTAGATGAGAAGACGGAGCTCCAGCCAGATGCTGGTTAACTGAAAACAGAGGGAAACAGCTGGACTGTTGTCACCCTGAGGAAGCCAGTGGAGACTCCAGGAGGTCAAGAAATACTCTGCAGTCTTTTAGTGAGCTTTAGAGATGTTGCTAGATTTTGTTTCCTTTGGACAGAACCAGACAATTTCCCCTGTTTCTGGTCTTTATGCTAAGCTACATGCTAATTGGCTGTTGGCTAAAGCTTAATATTTTGCTTTACTTGTGTCTCACTGTGTCTTCCTCCGATCCTCTCAGCCACCGTCCAAAGCTCTGTCCAGTATTTTGGGGAAGAGTAATCTGCAGTTTGCCGGAATGTCCATCAACCTAAATATCTCCACGACCAGCCTCAACCTGATGACCCCTGACTGCAAACAGGTCAGTCTGCAACCTTTGTAAACAATTACAAGACATGTGATAAAAAAGAATGAATGCTACCACAGTGATAGTATGTTAAAGAAAGTGGTCGCTCCATTGTATTAGAGCATGATACAGTTACCCTTGAATTCCAGGAAAGCCATTTTCATGTAATAGCAGTACATTAAATATGTGTATGTAATAACTGCATGTGTGCTTGAATGTATGCAGAAGAATGGTTTCCCTCATATGCATTGTGTCCCTTTCCTCCTCACAGATCATAGCCAACCATCACATGCAGTCCATCTCCTTTGCATCAGGTGGAGACCCCGTAAGTAAACCAAAGAATTTATGATTCACATGGCATACATGTTTTTCAATGGAAAAAAACCCCTGAAAACTTTACAGTATTATAGTAATAGTATGGTAAATGTGTGAAAATGATAAAACTTAATTTATACAGTTTAAAGAAAAAAAAGTGTTACCCCCTTAATAAATGGTTTTCATCTAAACTCACTTTGCAACACATCTGACATACACTGATCACCCAAACATATTTATCTGTCTTTTAATATTTATTCAATAATTTACAAGTATATCTTTTTTTTTAATTTTTATTTTTTTATAGGACACAACAGATTTTGTTGCTTACGTAGCAAAGGACCCTGTTAACAGAAGAGGTGAGTAATCTTCTCTTCAATACACTATAGAAAGAGTTTCATATGCAACATGCTCGTTAAACTCTGAACTCTTCAGCGTGTCATATCCTGGAGTGCTCCGACGGCCTCGCCCAGGACGTCATCAGCACCATCGGCCAGGCCTTCGACCTTCGCTTCCAGCAGTACCTGCAGTGTCCCTCGAGCAAGCTGTCCTCCACACATGACAGGTGAGGTGCTCGTGATAAACGCAGCACACCCAAAAATACCTATTCACTTAACACAAGCACATACACACTGTGATAATCACAATAATATTTCAATGCAGGGTAAAGTTTCATAATTAAATCTGGTTTTCCCCTTTAGGGTATTAAACATGGAGGAGTTACCGTGGACAGAGGAAGAGGAGGAGTCAGCAGAACACCCTTACTATAACAACATCCCTGGCAAGATGCCCCCCCCTGGAGGCTTCATTGACACCCGGCTGACCAATCAGAACGCAGCGCCAGATGGATGTCAGGTACAACTCAATTTGTCTGGATTCATCTCATCCAACTGAAGAGAATAATGCTGTTTTTTTATACTTGTAGTTTTGTACATTTGGGCTGTTTTAGCTCTGACTTGTCATAAAGCAAGTTATACAAAATGATTGGGTACTTTTGGTGTCTGTCATCCTGCATCATCAGGTAATGCAGCACTGTACTGCTTCTTTTGTGTATATTCATATTCTCTGGACAACAGCAGACGGGCCAAAAGAGAGACATATTGAGCAACATTATTATTGTGGGATTGCTGTGTCACATGCTTTTTTTAATTAACTGCTGCGGTACACAAATATGATAAAATGATTTGACTGATTGATGACGTCAGTTGTCAGATTGTTAACATTTCACAGTTAGCTGATGGAAGTTTGAAGTGTGATGCTATATTAAATCCACCCGCCATATCAATGTTTGCACATTATTTAATTTAAACTGAGTCTTTTTAAAACTCCTAATCTCCATTTATTAATCCAGAAATATCTTAAATGTCCACTATGTCTCTGCATGTCATCAGATGGGTCCAGGCTCAGTGGATCAGACGTATTACCAGGGCCGGCATTGTGAAAACTGGGGAGATGAAAGAAAGTCCATCTTCATTCAACAGGGTAAGAAAATCCAAACAGTCTGCAGCATCAGATGTTTAATCCTGCAATATTTGATCATTTCTACCGTATGACTATGAGTGTCTCTCCAAATGTCTAGGATCCTTTGATATAAGCAGTCTGCCAGAGAGCAAAGGTCAGGCATCAAAAGGCGGAGAGATGCCCATGTACGTGAACACCCAGCAGATCGACGCCCAGGTGCTCGCGGCGCTCCAGGCGGAGGCGGAAAATGTGACGAAGGGCATGGCAGCCGCAGCCAAAGAGAGCCCACAGAAGGACCTGTTTGACATGAGTAAGACCTGGTTAGCTTGTAGACTCGGTTCATGTTGTCACAATTTAACTAATTTAAAATAAGTTCAGTTTAACATGTGTCATTAAATTTTTTATTCAGTTCACTGTGTACCTATTGTGAATTTCAGGCAAACCGAGTTTAAAACCATTTTGTACCTTACCTTCAAAGTACAACTACAAGATTACTTTAAATTGGAGTTCCTAATTACAGAGGTTTCCTAGCTTTTGTTTCTCGGTGACTTCAGCGTGGCATTATAATACCATCCTGTCCGTATGAAGACAAAAGGAGGACAGTTTTAATATCAGTGTGTAGCTTTACTCTCTCCTCCTTTCCACTTCACTCTTTGATTTGCTATTATTAATCATAGAAGATCAGTTGCATCAGGATGTGTGTGTGAATCTGTATGAAGAATCCATGACAAAAATTACATGTTAGCAGTGGACTATACAATTTAAAAATGAATGTTCCTTCTTCTATGAAAATGAAGTTCAGGTGTTCTTTAACTGTACAGTCATATTTTACTGAATTCCTCTAATATATTAACAAAACAGGATGTTGATTAATGCACAATACAGTGCAGAATAAGGCCTGTCACTTAAAATGTATTTCCAAAATATTTAGCAAAGCAGGCAGGCATGTAATGTCTTATATCTGGACGCCTGCGGGTCTGAAAGGTGGACCACGTTAATCGATGTCTCTAAATGGCCTGCAGGTGTGACATTAAGCTGAATGTCTGGTGTTATCTTTGTAATGGGCTGACAACTGTCCGACCGTGACCCTGATATGTGTTCATAAAGTAAATATGTGGACACTAAATCGAACCATCAGGCTTGCACATCCAACACACTGTCATCGGCATAACGGCGCATCAGTTCACAAACTAGATGACATACACTGTAAGTATGTACGTGGAGTCACATTTTTAGAATAAATTAGTAGATACAAAGAAATAATGTCTACAGTTTCACTGAGATACGGCCGTGATAACCTAAAAAGTTGGTAAAAAATAACTTCAAAAGAGAAGGAAGGTAAATAAAATGACCAAAATGTGATACCCATTCTGTTGTGGTAATAAATTGCGGTAGTGGATGCTAATATGTCAAAGAATATGGCAAGCAAACCCCAGAAACTTCCTTTTTATTTTTTAGAAGAACCAAGTAGCGCTAAAAAAGAAATAGCATTGAGTTACACCATCGAATGGAACAGAGGGGAGCGCAGGCGAGATGTTTCATGTTTTTATAGTTTGATTACTGTGTAAAAAATGTTTGAATATGCCATCCATACTCTTCTTCTCTTAACTCATGATTTTGGCACCGCCCTCACTTATGCCAGAGCCCTTCGAAGATGCTATTCAGTCTCAGTCCCAGCCACCGTCCCAGGGACAAATCCAGTCCCAGGTGTCTGGTCTCCACAAGGCAGCATCCGTGGACAACTCGAGCCCTCTTCTCGTGCGCTCACTGGCCTTCCGGGCGCAGGAGGAGCTGGAGGGCCAAACGTGGTACCACGGCAAAATGAGCCGCCGCGACGCCGAGAAACTGCTGAAAGAGGACGGGGACTTTCTCGTCCGCAAGAGCACTACCAACCCAGGGTCCTACGTACTGACGGGCATGCACAATGGACTTGCCAAACACCTCCTGCTGGTGGACCCTGAGGGCACGGTAAGAAAACGTGTGTCAGAAATAAACTCCAGATTGAAATGACTGATTTGTGAGTAGAAATGTTTGAAAAAAACATTTTACACATTGCAAGTAAAAAGATTAAATTCTTCTTAAGACAAAAACAGACCCTTAATATTTCTGTCCTTCTTTTCAAAGGTACGGACAAAAGATCATATATTTGACAGCATTAGCCACCTTATTGGCCATCACCGTGACAACAATCTGCCAATTGTGTCAGCCGGTAGTGAACTGTGTCTCCTACAGCCTGTCGGAAGGAAACAGTGATGCTTGCCATGCCTGATGGGAAAGAAGAAGCTCTAAACTGTTTTTCCATCCTGCAACTTGAAGATGAAACACGAGACGACGATGCTTAAAGGGTCTATGCGCTCACAGAGTTTTGGGGAAAACTGCCCGCGGTTACTTTCCTGGAGTCACTGGAAGACGCAAGATTTGTTTAAGATCAAAAAAAAAGATTTATAGAACTGTTATTATTTTGTTGTGATGACTGAAATGCTATATTTTTGAGAAGACATAGGTGCATTTGGACATAATATCTTGATTTGGTGTTTTAAAAGATTAAAAAAAGACAATTGTTCTTGTAGTTTAGATGAAGTGCAAATCAAACCTCAAAGAGGTGTTAACAAGAGTATTTTAGAATAAAAATCTGAAATTTTAGTTTTGTCTGTCAAGCACAACCACATTTCTACAGGAACTGTTGGCTAAGAGGTTGAGGAAACAGAAACGCTGTTTATAACAACTTACATTAGGAAAACTGTCTTCTAATCTCACCAATAGTGTGACAGCTTACTCAATTAGTCACTATATGAAACCTGCTTTTATTGGAAATTAGAACTGAATGTGTTTTTGCTTTGCAGTCGTCACAAAGTGTTGGGGTGCAAACAGACGCCCTTCATAGTGCTGTCAATGGCTTTAAAGATAAACTTTTTTATGAGGTATTTTCTTGTGTCACTACAGTCGCATGACTTAAACTCAACTGTTCTTGTGGCCATGTTCGTAGACCTTGATACCCCTTTATTTGGAAGAGGTGCTTGTGTATGCTGACACTGTAAAATATTTATGCTTTACAACCAGTGATTATTTCTGAATTGGTTTTCTCTGAATTCTTTTAGATGTGTAGTCGGTGATTAGTTTTTGGGAGTTGCATCATGCGATGGTTATTCTCACGTTCTTTATTAACATTTTTAGCTTCCTTTTTTGGGGGGGTTGGGGGGGTGAACTTTTCAAAGTTTAATATTATTTGAATGATCACAAATAAATAGCACAATCAAAAAGTTGGATCACTTAGATGAGCTGTGTCAGTTACCAATCACCAATGTGTTGAGGCGTAAGATTTACAGAAGAGACTGAATTAGACAAACGTTTGCGTTCACTGTGTTCACTCAGTTCAGTTTGTTCAATATTAGATCACTTTCAGTTACTGATGTTAGAAAGGTTTTATTTCTGTGTTGATATCTGAAAGCAGGACTACTGTTTTGCCACTAGATGTCATCATAGAAATACTTTTTTTTACCACTCGTCAGTCACACTTCAGATCTCCCACTTTATTACTTATTATAGGGAAGCGTGCAGTGTTGCTCTGCATTGCTTGGAGTACTACAGTTGAGGGAAAAAACTCTTAAGAAGAAAGTCCTCAATCACTGTTGCTTGACAGGTCAGAGTTACTTTTCATTTTGCAGTCCACTGTACACAATCGTTTCTCTGAACAGTTTAGTATTTAGGTTACACCGACTGTTTTTTCAGAGAAGGAATCAGAATTTTGAAATGGCTTGTAGACACGGTACACAGCAGTTCTGGAAACAGCCTTTTTAAATGCTCTCATCCTTATTATTGTCAGGACTCTGATGGAAACCAAATGAATGGGGCATTGTATTTGATATGCATTGGACCACTTCAATTGAACCAAAATCAGCATGAGTTCAATAAGTTTGACGAGACAGATGCAATGTAATATAACGTGCCTGTGTTTTGCTGCAAGAGGGAGTGTACAGTACATGCATCTCACAACAACACATACTGAGCAAAAAGCAGCATTGGGTTCATTTAAAAAAAAAAAAAAAATCCACCAGATTCATTTTGGTTGAAGACTTTCCTTGATTTCTTGTGTCCCATATTCTGGTTTGCTTCTCAAGATTCATTGGAGAACCGAGCACCAGAAGAATTATTTTCAAGAAAAACATGCGAAGAAAAGGGCACAAAGAGTGACGAGAAGTTTTCCTCGCCGTTTACTTTTACATTATCCAATTCTTTCTGACATAATTTCATCAAATGTAATATCTCGGGAGAAGGAATAATGCGCTAACTTTTTTTTAAAAAAGCACTACACTAGTGTAAAGAATTCTTTTAAATCTTGACTTCTGCAGACTAAATTCAGAGAATCACTTTTGGCCAAAAAAAAATTTGCAGTTTTGAACAAAGCGAATAGAAACAACTCCATACTTGAATCTCTCTGATAACATGATGATTAGCATTGTGACATAAGGAAAATTATAAACACACCTGGACACAAATAAGAACATGGTGTCTTTCCAGAGTTTCTGTTGATGAAAATGTGCCTTTTATTTGTACAAATGGTGTTTTTGTTTCTCTTTTTCTCTCCCTTCAAAGTGCAATAGCTGATCTTCAATGGGGCATGCCTGTTCACAAGAGGTTGTGTTTTGCCCTGCTGCGTGTTGCTGCTTGAGACTACTGTTTTCTCTCTCTATCTATCTGTCTCTTTCCTTCCCTCCCTCTCTATTATATATTATAAATGTATCATTTCCAGATTCTAAATATAAATCTTTGTCAGAGGGAATCACACAGAAAGTCACTATTTTGGGACAGGTGTAGTTAAAAAAGAAAAAAGAAAAAAGGAAATACAAACATAGAAACAACAAGTCCAAATGATGTTTACAGATTTAATCTTTTGGTTGTATGGGTTTATCATTATTCTGTATGACTGTTGGCAATAAAACCGTGAATGTGTAGAATTTCTGTTGCTGTCTGTGCAGTAATAAAATCTTGTATTTCAGTTTGTGGAACAGTACATGCAGCTTTTACACTAACTGTCATCAACATTTTTTTGGTTCATCCAAATTATCAAATGGTGTCCAGCCATGCAGATAATTTTATTCCAGATTGCAACATACCTGTCTTTGACATTTATTTTGAAAAATTTTTAGTAATGTCCTTGTGACTATAGATAGTCCCCAAAGTTAACCAACTGTTACCTAATGCTTAAAAATATAATCATAAAGTCCAAACAAAGACGGTAAAGTGTGTGGATTATCCATCAGGGGGGCTGTTTCTGGAAGTTGCTGTAAAATTATTTAGCTGTTATTTTAATACTATTATCACTACAAACACAATTCAATTCACATCAGGGAGCTGCAGAAATCTCACAAGCAGATATTCGTAAACCCTGAGCAACAAAATCCAAACTACCAACATGTCTGAATATAACTGTAAACAGGCAACATAAAATATGTTTACTTTTAATTTGGGTCCATCAACTATTTAAGTTTTTTTTCCTAAAAATAAGACATATGCCATCCAGACAAAGCATCCTTATTAAGAATGGCTGTCTCAAAATAAGCACTTACACTTGCTATTTTTAATGCAATACTTAAATTTTTGTACATGCTGTGTACTCAACACGCAGGTAATATTGTGTACAAAACACTGGACAGTTTTCAGCCCCAATGGGGGCTATTTTGGTTACGTCATGGAAGGGGCGGAGCCACCAACCTGGCAGAAGATGCTGCCGTCATAAACACCACAACTCTACAGAAGTAAGTTATATGGCCACACAAAAGTGATACTCCTCACTATTGTCTCGTCAGATACGAGGACGAAAACACTTTCAATTTTGGGTAAAATGACCAAACAAAAGCCGGAATGCGTGTTGGCTCGTGATGCATTCAAATGTTGCTGTCTTCACTTCCGGTAAGTGCCCAGCTGCAGTTTGCAATTTGAAATTACAATGTGCTGTCAGTGTTTACGTACTTGACAACTAAATATACTAAAATGTATTGTGCATGTAAATATAATGACGAGTAATACGCAAACTAAGAAACATTCATACGTTCAGGCCAGCCGGGAATTAGAAAATACCCATTTAGAAATATCCCACTTCCTAATTATTACCTTTTTAAAAGGAAGTGCTGCCATAAAGAGATGACGTGAAGCCTACTTTTCGTGGCTCTAAAACTTTCCCACTTTCCCAATTCATCAGGCGTTCAGGTGTAATCTCCAACTCTCAGGGTGGAACTTTCCCACTTCCCAATTGCTCATGAATGCACCATTAATTTATTCTTTTTAAAAAAATATTTTTTTTTTTTTTTTTTTACTTTATTGTGGTGAAAGCGCTTCTTTCGCATCATATAAATACCTTCATTTCGTTTTATTTCATATGCCCCTCCAGACCTCCAGTAAAACAGTTTCATGCTTTAACAGTCAAACCTTAAAACACGCGCTCGACTGGAGCCATTGTTTTACTGAACATGCAGCAATACTGAGCACAACCAGCAGGTGGAGCCGTGGTACTAAAACTACTGCTTCACTTATATTCTTTGTACAGCGGAAACAAATGCAGTTTTTTTTTTCATTTTGAACAAGATGCTGCTAATATTATATATATATATATATAAAAAAAGAAAAAGTTAGCAGTTTGACTCTTACTTAATTACTTGCAGATTGCAGTAGATGCAAAGCATACTGTACTGAGTAAATACAAAATTACAGAATACATAGAATAATAAATAGCCTACCATCAGCTGATTCTCATTACAAGTAATTGTCTACAATCATTCTTCATTACATTGTTTTTGCAGCACTATAATTGCACTTTTTAATAGCTTTATTTATCTTAGCTGGTCACAACTGTAACCACGGAGGTAAAAGTCTTTTCTGTTGAAGGGTAAGAGGAGCACCATGTGTTTGGAAATCGTTGTTGTCCTGTGAAAAGCTTGTATGTTCAGAACTTCTTCTTTTTTTTTTAGTGAGCTGCCCTGTTTCCGCTTTGTGACTGCACACTTTTCAGATGACACAGCAGGTTTGGTTTATTTTCTCTACCCATAGAGACTTTCTCACACAGTTAACCATGAAGCAATCAGATCTGAAGATACGACAAAAGGGGCCAAACCAATTGAGTCATTCATTGGCCTCATACATTGATCTGTCTTATATCATGTGTGAATATGTTAATGAGCTTCCCGGTTATAGATGATGCAGATATATCAATAACAAGCACAAAGGAGAAACCACTGCCCTGCAGCACATGTTCTGTCTCCCAGTCTTCATTGAAGGAATCCTTCATTCTTAATTGATCAAAACTAAAAATCCCTTTTTGTCACAATGCTCTCCACAGTGTCTGCTGCACAAACGGATGCCCCTCAGATTATTACTGCGGTCCCTTTTTCAGTCTTTTCTGTCACTCTCGCGGACGGCCTCAGCACCACCTGTGCTCGCTCCCACCACCACCGAGACCTCCCCTCCACCTGTGTCCGTCTCCTGCTTCCTCTCCTGCTTCCTCTCCATGTCCGCCTGCCCGGAGCTCTGCTGGTTCTGGTTCTGGTTCGGGTTGTTCTGGCTGCTCCACGACTTGCTCCGGCTGCGGCTGGCCTCCGGAGACGGCCTGTTCCCGCTGTTTCCAGAAACCTTCCCCTTGTAGCAAACCCCACAAACCAGACCGAAGAAGGCCCGTCTCATCTCACGGCTGGCCAGGGTGTAGATGACCGGGTTCATGGCCGAGTTAAGCACAGCCACCGCTATGAACCAGTCGGCCTTGTAGAGGATGGGGCAGCGCTGCTTGCACGCCACGTCCACCAGGAGCAGGACAAAGATTGGTGTCCAGCAGGCGATGAAGACCCCGACTACAATGATGACGGTGCGCAGCAGGGACATGGCATGCTCAGAGTTGCTGTGCTTGCTCACTTTTCGGCTGCTGGACTTCACCAAGATGTAGATGCGGGCGTAAAGGACCGACATGGCCAAGAGTAAAACCATGAAAACTGTGATACAGAAAGCGACATATTTCTTAGTGTAGAGAGGGAGGACGGTGGAGCAGTCAGGGAGGTTGTCCAGGCAGTTCCAGCCTAGAATGGGCAAAGCTCCAAGAGAGATGGCGATCAGCCAGCAGGTCCCGATGAGCAGAAATACTCTGTAGTTTTTGTTGGCATCATAAGGCCTCATTTTAATCATAGTCAGGTGTCTCTCTATAGCAATAGCCAGGAGACTGAAAATGGAGGCACCAAGTGCCACAAACATGCTGCCCTCTCTGACGAACCACAGGGCAGGTGACAGCTGCAGGGTCTTTTCTCCCGACAGCAGCAGGTTGACCAGGTAGGCGACTCCAGCCAGCATGTCGCAAAGCGCCAGGTTGCCGATGAAGTAGTACATGCGGTTGTGGAACCTTTGGTTCCTCCATATGGCCACCAGAACGGTGAGGTTCTCCAGGACGATGAAGCTGCAGATGATGAGGAACACGATGGTTTTGGTGTCCACGGTGCCGGGGCTCGTGCCCCCGCTCGGCCGGTGGTCCAGCTTCCCCGTGTAGTTGTAGTGGCGGTATATCTGAGGGTTGATCATCTTCAAAACGCCGGCCGCTGACACTGGATGTCAGACTTGAGCTGGGAGTCCAGTGTCCACTGTGTTCAACTGCAGCAGGAGAGATGGGTGTTATTGCAGAAAGCTGCCAGATTATAGGTCATGATGTTGCTATTATTTTCTCATAATATTTTCCCTGATTGTTTGTAACCGTTTCTATGGGAAAAGGAGGTCATTGAGTCTCGCAAATACCTGTAAAAACTTTTGAAAATAGAGTCAGCATCTTAAAATAAACTGTGATGTTTGTTTACATAAGAGTCTTAAAAAAAAAAAAGAAAACTACGGAGAAGCTCCTTTCAATACATTAATCATATTTTCCTTTGCTTTTTAAACATGAAATTAAGTCTTTTTTTGTTGTCACAATCATAAACTATAGCTTACACATGATCTGATGACACCCGGAGGTTTTAATTTGCCAGTTTGAGTCGTTTCAAGCAGTTTACGCACAACTCACCGCTGGACGCTCGCAGTTCGCGTTTAGATGAAAGTTAAACTGAAGGACGAACATTTCACCGCTGACCTGTCGATTCTCCGTATTTTCCTAGATTTAAACTTGAAGTCGTCCCGCATCGCTCCGCTGAAGACGGCAGCTCCTCATCTTTCGCTGATTGTCTGATCTGAAGCTCCGGAGTTGTCGACGGTTGTCTGGAAGTCAGACCCCTCCCTCTCCCCTCCCTCCGCCGGACAGGGGGAGCGCAGAGGCGGCCGAGGGGTCCGTTCAAAGCCTGGAGGTATGTGGATAAACTCAACGTGCTTAACATATGTTTCACTTATTCATTCTCACAGTTTGCTCCCACAAATAGTCAGCATTTTTTCCTCTTTAAAAAAAAAAACCAAAACTAAAACATAGTTACATAAAATGTTTAACAGGGCAGTTAATTAAATGTGTATCTTCAGGTTGCAAACAGACTTTGCTGAATTGACAGCCAGCATTTGTTATTACTGTTAAGTTTTAGCTTTTTTTTTTTAAAAACTCCTTCATAAGTCAGAAATTAGTTAATGAAAATAATGTTAGTAAACATATCTGCCCAATGAAGCTGATTGTGATTTTGATTCTGAAGAAGTTTTTTTTTTAGTAAACAAATGTAAATAATTAAAAATAGCTTGGCAGAAAGCTATTGGCTAGATTGCATTATTCCTTGCTCACTAGAGAAGTTCAGTGGTGGAAGAAGTATTCAGATCCTCAAGAGAAGTATCATCTGCAAAATGTACTTAAGAAAGTATACACAATGCAATAAATGCCCCCACTCAGTGTTTTACTGTTATGTGTTGGGTTTTAGTGCTTTAGTTAAGGATGTGCTTATTTTAATTACTTTATGTACCACTTTAATCTAATGTAATGCATCATATTCGATAAGATCATCAGATATTTGTATTGTTTCTGTTCTGTAAGAACCACGTATCTCTATGAAAATCAACAAGCTGTTATTCCGAGCAAATCCAAGAGGGATTGAAGTTTATTTATCTTAAATAGTTGGAGATTTTTCTCAACCCATAAAGGAACATCTAATCTGAAAAACTGTAACGTAACTAGTAACTAAAGATAAATGTAGTGCAAGACAAAGTACACGCATACAGTATGCTGTAAGAGTTTAAGCTGAGATGACTGCAGCCCATCCTTTGTTCTGGTCCTTCTGTTGTGACCTCATATCCAGGAAGGATGGGCAGGGCTGGCAGCGAGGAGGCAGAGGCAGGGAGACAGATGATGACTCTTTAAAATAGATGTGACAAAGTGGAATCTCCACTCTGAGGAGATTTAAAGACTTCTCCGGCTTAAAACTAAACACAAAATGACCCAACTGAGACTGAAACAATAAACTTTATTTTCAAACAAAATCCAGGGTTTGAGCCCAGAATAACTGAGTCACACACTCAAATGCTAAGAATCTTATTGCGTTTCTTTATATGGTGCCACACATTTAGCTGCTTGCAATTTTCCCCGAAGAAGCACATACTGTGCTGTGTCACAGACCAAATCATTAAATAATAGATATCTTCCAATGTCTGGCTATTAACCCAGAGGAATGTCTTGTGTGGTTGAATAAACAGCTATGGTCTGGCATGGCTCCATTAGCATTGTTACGGTCACAATTCTCAGTAGTTTCCTGCAGATCGCACTGTGCCAGCAAGCAATGGGAAAATTTCAGGGAAAAAGCCAAATAGTTACTCTGGACCCGCAGCAAATCTGGGACCAATCACAGAGTGGGGCTACGTAAAGGCAGCTGGATTAACAGAGTGGGAACATGGTTGGAAAATCCTTGGGTTTTTCAGCAAACTGCAGTGATGTGGGGCTCGCATCTGCATTTACATAAACTTTGGGCCAAATATGAAACCATCAGCAACCCCGTAATATGTGGTTGGAGTGAGCATATGTCTGCGTGTATTCATAGACTACTGAAGAGGAGCATGGGTGGAGGGTTTTCACTTTTGCAGGACCACCCTCACTAAAGTGTAACTTTGCAGACAGTCACTTCTTTGGTTTGAGCGAAGCTGAATTTTCCTTTCATCCTCGTCAGCAGGACAGTAATTAAAGTCCTGTGAAGCTGTCATTTTTTTCAGCATCACATGTTGTAAGACTCCCCTAAATCATCAATGCACCATATGTGTGATTTCCTGCTATTATATTGCTATATTATTTAAGTATAACCTACATGCTGCAACCCCTCATTTGAAAGTACTGTACAATATAACCTTCCTTCCCACAGAGTAACCGACCTTACAGATGGTAAAACCATTCCTCAGGGAAAGTTTCCACTGCTGAGCTCCAGGCCGCCCTGAACATTTTACAGTATACAGCTTTTCTGTGATATTGTTAGCGGTTAGTATTCACATCCTTTAGAAAAGTAAACGTAGCCGTACCACACTGCTGAGCTACTCCGGCTAAAAGTACAGACGTATCATCAGTATGTTGTGCTTATGAATTAAAATAAAATTTGTAATTAAGCAGCAGAATTTCCCCCCATTAGGTCTAATATTATATATTAGGTGATTAAATTAATATTTGTTATATATTTACATATAAGCATCAGTTTCAATGTTGCAGCTGGTCAAAGTGGAGCTATAAATAGTACTGCTTTATATACATTTTGGTATTTTAAGTTAACAAAGCATGGATCATATTTTTCAACAGTGTTCATACAGAATGTTTTCTATCATTAATCTTAAAATTACGTCAAGTAAATGTAATATTACCATCTGAAATGTATTGCAGTATAATATACCTTTGAAATAATTCAATTCAATTCAATTGAAGAGACGCAGAAGTCTGTATGGATTCTTTTAAATAGCTTTGTACAGTATCAAGTTGCTGTCAGTCGATAAAGAGCATTGAACTACTCTTGACTCGGGCAGAAACATATCAAGGTATTTATTATTAATCATAAGGCAATATAAAAGCAAAGCCCATTTAGAAATGCCTGTTTGTATGAAATATTCCAAGGCCATTCATAATTGATCACAATGCAGTTTGTGTGACTGGTAATCTAATGGCCTCTCATGCAAAGCAGAGAAGTAATGGTTAAATGAAAATGGCCGGATAGAATGAAGATAAGGGCGCTGTGCTTTAGTGCTGTAGGCTTATTGCAAAAATCTATCTGGCCGGCATCCCTGCAGCCATTAGTTTGCCAGGGTTTGCCTTGTTCAGGCTCTCAACCCTTCATTACAGCGCAGGAGCTGGGGTCAGGTCCGTGGGCAGTGGGCACATCCATCTGCAATTACATGAAAACGCTGCCTTTAATTTCACCCTCGCCATTTTAAGGCAAAAACACACCCCATGAGTCTGGGCTACAAATCTAAGGCGGGCAGTCCCCTCCTGCCCTGTGGCTTTGCGGTGGCAGTATTTCTAGGCATGGCGGTCTCTTGCATGCAGCTCCACAGAGCAAGGCCTCGGAGATGCTTCTGGGGCATAATTTCAGCTGTGGCACAGTTTAGTCTAGAATCTGCCAACTTGAGGAGGCCACACAAACAGAAATAGGTCTTAGGTTCTGTCATTTCCTTTGTCTGCCGGGATACTTAGTGCTCATACCTGTTGGCTCTTTTACTGTTAAGTGCAGGGCTTTTCATTTTCCATTTCATGTGTTTCCAGCCGAAAGATTAATCAGATGGATTTTTGAGATTCTGCCAATGGCTCTGACATCAGTAATACTGCAGTGGCTCCTCAACAGATTATCGAGTGTCAAGCTGGCTGACATTACCATACGAACATACATTTAATGGACTGTTTTCACTTAACACTGAACATGAAAAGAAACCCAGGAGCCACAGTTTTTCTGTTGCAGGCTCACTTTGACGGCTTCCGTGATAATTGCATGGTTCCCAGCCAAGGTTAACGCCTGCTCTGCCCACCTCCACGTACACGCACAAGGCAACGAAATATCACAAATACAGTTTAATGGAAAATGATCCAGTGCAACAGCACCCAAAAATCATTTCAAGCCATAATGTGTGGATCTTTTTCACCCCTGGCTAATAACGTACCCTTTAGATATATTTGATGCATAGAAGTGTTCAATATTAAATAAACCAAAAAAGACATTATAAGACGTGTAATCTAATAGCATACTAAATCATTTGAAATATTAAAATAGTGGTTTGTTTTAGTTTGGTACAGTCAACAGTACGTGCTGCTTTCAGCCCCTCAGTGTCTCTAACTTTATGTTTAGTGAAAGAAAATTCCTTTTGTCGCATAATAATGTTATCCTGAGTTAAAAGGACTTACAATGAAGTAGTCATTCTCCGTGAACATGTTCTGTTGTGTAACACGTATGAAATCTCTGTGTTGGGTGACAAATATACTTCTGTTTTTTTTTTTTAAAGATAACGGAAATTTAGTGGTCACATGTTTCATATAAACTCAGATCTATACTGAGATTTGTTTCTGCAAATTTGTTTAGCCTTCACGCTGTAAATGCAGCACATGGTTTTTATTTTACCACTGTCATCACCTTTATATTGAGACTTTGTTTTATCCGTGAGAAATTGTCAGTCAGGCTGCTAATCCTCATCTGCATTAGGTAGCGAGCAGAGCTGTTTCCTTTCCTTTTTGTTGATGGCATCGGCCTCCCAGACAGTTAATGTGAGTGTACAGCAAGAGTCCATTCATCACAAGGTTGAGCAGTGCTTTTCTCTCAGGTCCATTAAACCTACAGTACTCAGAGCATGTTGTATTGATGTCCAGCAGTCATTGCTCATTGCCAGACTTACTGCTGAATGGAGGGCTATTACATTTTTGTTAACCAGAGAGGAATTTGGCGTCTTTCGACTACTGGGTTGATTTCATATGGAGCCACTAATAATGCACTGGAACGTGCATTATCTTTATTATTTACAGCTCTCTCCTTTACAACTTGTTCTTATTACATCACCCCGTTTAGAGAGTGAAATCCAAAGCAACAAATGGATAAGTATATCTGTCAACTTAAATACCTTTTAAACAAAACCGACACCAGAACTTTTACTTTAAAATCTTGTACAGTCTGTTTTTGATACAGATAAAAACATGTTTTACTGCGGATACCTTAAAAAAACCAGTTTCTCTGTATTAATACATCCAACGCCCTGTAGCAGAACTCACTAACCACATACTTATTTTAGACTCAGCTGAGAGAAGTCAACCGGTAACACAGGTCTTCTCCTTTTTTTTTTTTTGCTATATTGTTGGTCTGTGTGAAAAGGAACACTAATACTAATGGCCGATCTAAATGGGTCAAAATTTAAACTGATTTTACTGCAGTTAATTTAACATTTTAATCGACTAAAAAGTTTGTTTTCTGTTTGTTTAATCCCTACAGTGTAACCACAGGACAAAATAATCTGAAGTAGCTTCATAAAAGTAGGCTAATAATCAGACAATATACACTTAAACTGAAATAAAAAGGTCTAAACAGTTCCACATTTTCACCTTTTAAATCATTAAGGACCTCTGAAAGCGTCCAAAACCAACACCCAGAGTTCAGCTCTCACTGCTGGTAAGGTAATACTGAAGAACCACATGGAGTTGTTTACTTGGCTTCAAATGCATTTCTAATCAATATTTCTGTCAGCTGTATTCTTTATTTATATTAATTTCTCATAAGCTAAGTGCATTAACCTTAAGAACATATTTAAAACCAGTTATGTCTGAAATGTAGCAGTGAAAGCCTCAGTTAGCATCTACATATTGCTTTTCTGCACAAGGTAAACAACATTAGTTCTATATAATAAGATTATGTTGTATTGGATCAATGTTCTGGATCTCCATTTGGATCCACCAGACACCACGGCCTGCTAGGTGTTGCTGTACAATATTATACAGTATGTTTATTGACAATTTCTGTGACTGTGTTCACAACTCGTACTGCCAAACCCCAAATAAAACCATTTCTCATCTGAACTCAAACATATAAACCGGTATGATTCAGGCTGATTATTTTCTAGGGAGATTAGCTATGTGTTGCTTCCTGCCTGTGGGATCAATTAAACTGCTCTTTAGCTCGCTATAAAAGTTGCTAAGATGCATAGTAAGTGTACGGGACTCCATTATAGTTTGTCCAATAAAACGTAGGTGTACATTATAGTACAAAATCCTGCTGTGCATACAGTTGATGGATGTATGACATCATGCCCGAACATGTATCTCAAATATCCTCAGGCTTTTAAGCAGACACACAGTGGGCTTGAAAGATGCTGACAACAAGTACAACACAAGGAAGAAACTCCTGCGTTATGCTACTACTATGATGATTAATAACTTTGACAGCACCCACCTACATCTTCACCCATAATTACTTATTACTTTAAGCCTCGATATCATTTAAAATGGATGACTTAGTGTGTCAACATTTACTCTCCACACAACTGTCATGAACAGGAAGCTATAGAGAGAAAAAAACAAAACTTTGTGTACCAAGCTGTTAACAGTTTTCGTCTGCTGTAAAGTTGAGCATTTCAACATGGGACAGACTTGCTTTTAAGAGCCGGCCTCAAGTGGCCATTCAAAGAACTGCAGTTGTTGGCTGTTTGGCTTAATTCTTTTGGCCCAAGAGTTTGGTGCTTAGAAATATTTGTGTGTGTGTGCATGTGTGTCTGAGGAGGATCAAAATGTTCTGTTCTTTGAAAGAACTGTTTCTTTGAAAGAAGAACAGAACATTAGGCCCACTTCCCTGAAGCGAACAATACCTCACACAGTATTGTCAGAGAAAATGGCTCCATCACTTCATTGTTAAATGTAGATATGAATCACCCATAAAAGTAGAATCACTCCTCATGGAGACACTCGCATTGTGTTCCTGTTCTGTGGGCTTTGTCATGATTCAAAGTAGTGTGATAACTCAGGATTCCCTCTTACTGGTAACTAACTACTGCTCTGTACAGTAAAGTATCCTGTATAGTATAGTGTACACACACACACACACACACACACACACACACACACACACACACACACACACACACACACACACACACACATTTTAGTTCTGTCTGGCGTTGCCGACTGCAGAAGTGCCGTCTCGGAGTCAAAGTGATTGTCTGGTGCCGATGAACAAGAGTCTGAGAGTCCAGCTGACAAAACTGTCTGCAGCTCAGAAACATACAGAACGAGCAACGAGTTGGATCTGTTAAGAGAGAAAAGTGTGTTACAGTTCAGCATAATCTGTAATGTTTATTCATTAAATCAAAGACCTTGCTGTGACCTCATAATCAAAGGAACTTCACCTGTTACTGCAAGATAAATAAAGTGTATAAAATAAAAAAAGAGGCTCCGAATTTAATTGCATGCAATTATAATCTTAAATCTATCAATTTCTGTTGATTAATGCCAGTTTTTAAACAATTTAGCGAATTCACTTTTCCCATCAGTGTTTTAATACTTGTTATATGTCGAAACATGTTTGGTTTGTTTTCAAGTTACAACAGGAGATATGTTGTTGAAACTCACGCTGCCCATTTCTTAAAATATTAACCAACTTCCCTAACGATGTCAAACAAGATAAAAACAGAGAACCTCGTCAGAGTGAGACAGCTTTCATGAGCGTCCAGTGGAATTTATTTCACAAGAACTATGATGGACTGATTTTTTTCAACACTGTTTACTTTGTACATGCCACTGGCCTCGTATTGTGAATTAAATTTGTAAATGTCATACTTTTTTTTATATAAATAAATAATACATAAATAAATAATAAATATAAAAATATTTCTTCACACTATTAAGAGAAAAAGTGTATGTATCAAGACTGTCAAGTTACAGGTCAGTTTTCTAACGCTAATCTGAAATTGTAAAAAAAGAGGTATTTATGGCTAGCATTGTAAAATCTGCCCTCACTGATGAGAGGAATTAATTATTTTAATCCACACTGAGAGGTTTAAAAAGTTTCCCCTTTTTTTCCAAATACATTATTTAAATAACAATAATAACACTGTGCTAAAGTCTTCTATCGGGACCAAAATATTTGAAGTGTTCAGTAAATCTGGTTCTTCTCACATGGACAAGCTACTTTCTACTGATGTCGTACATATTGTTCCTTGTTCTTGAGGAAAAAAAAAAAACCTGTTGCTTTTTCAAGGTTCTTTGTTTTGAAGGTGTTTCCTCTCAGAAACCCCACAGACAACATCAGACCACGCTGCTTCCAGCAGTCTCTCTGGTCCAACTTGTAGCTGCTATTGTGTTGCTGCATTGTCACACTGTTTCCTCAAAGGATGTCCCATTTAGAAATGCTTCGTGTGTGTGTGTGTGTGTGTGTGTGTGTGTGTGTGTGTGTGTGCGCACAGCATCAGAGTGATGACTTGGTAAGAGCAGGGCGAGGAACCCAGAGCGGACTGCAGGTTAACGGGTCAGGAGGTCAAACCTCGGGAGGTTCGGGGCTTCAGGAAGCCGCGGTGACACACACAGACACACAGTTTACACTTTGTTTTGTGGGTGTGAATTTTCCACCGCTGCCCATCAGCAGCTACAACAGTAACATGCTGTTCACACACCGATGCTTCACTATTATTAGATATGACATCATCTAATTACTTTTTCATTAATCTCAATTCCATTGTGTATATTCTGTACTTTTACCAAACAGGAATTGTCATCCAGGACTTCAGTATTTTTACTTTGATGTATTTGGACTTTTACTTGTTAAAGGATATGAATACTTCTTCCACCACTATATAGGTCAGAGTGATTGATTAGGCTGTAGCATATGTGCTTTTCTTATTATAAAAAGTCTAAATATTTTATTTAAAATGATCTGTCTGTTATTTATCCCCACGGGTTAAATCTCCAACATCCTCGTTCAATGTGAAGCTATATAGTCAAGAATTGAATTTTGAACATCTTGGTTTCCCTAAAATTATTCGTCATTATTTTCAATTGATTATTTTGTTATTTAAAGGAACATCTGGCTACATCTGATTAAAACTAATACAGTCCTGCACTAAATCCTGCGTTCATGTCCGTTATGATTTTTTGTTTTATAGCCTTAAGTGTAGTTCACTCCCATCCCACCTTTGTTTTAGTTTTCTCCCCTGCTCGAGGCTTAAAGTAACAAGTAATTATGGGTGAAGATGTAGGTGGGTGCTGTCACAGTTATTAATCATCATAGTAGTAGCATAATGCAGGAGTTTCTTTCTTGTGTTGTACTTGTTGTCAGCATCTATCAAGCCCACTGTGTGTCTGCTTGATAAATGTGCCTGAGGATATTTGAGATACATATTCGGGCATGATGTCATACATCCATCAACTGTATGCACAGCAGGATTTTGTACTATAATGTACACCTACGTTTTATTGGACAAACTATAATGGTGCACTATATATTCAACAGCTGGCTGCTGGCCTCGGCTCTCTCTTCTGATTGGTGCTGGGCAGGTTAATGCACAGTTTATCAGAGCTTTCTTTTTTTAAACAGCTGCCTGCTGAGAACAGTAAGAGAGTGAACTAGAACAGTGAAGTTTCAGGCTTCAAAGACCAAACAATAGGAGTAGGAAGGTTGAGGAACAACGCAGGTGTTATTAATAGCATAATCAATGACCCTGTTTTGTTCAGGTGTCCCACTCCTGCTGTGATGGCGAGCCAGCATGAACAATACCAGGACCCTGAAATCAGGCCAGCTAAATAAAATGCAGCCATCATTGATTTGTATTATTTACACCTGTGCTGTTTCCACTGCGGCATTTCAAAATACCTGTGAAGTAGCACGTGTGAAGAAAGGTGCTAAAAAGCTCAGTTCAACTGTTGGGTCACATTTATAGGACCGCACTCACATTACAGGCACCTGACCCATTGTTAAAATGAGAATATTGATCGAAGCAGCTTTGAGGATGTTTACTTTCATAGTACTGTTATATCCAGCTGCCACATACTTTATTTTTCTAGATCAAACCTTCTTTTCTTCAGAGTCACTGAAAATATTTAGCAAAACTCAGCCAAATGAGAATCGAACTTGTCTCCGAAGCTTTCAGGTTTTCCTTTTTTGTTTTTGTGTTTTAAATAAGCCTTACTCATTTGAACTCACTCTATATTCAAATTATACAAATGTGTTGACATTCAATAGATAAAGAACAGAAACTTGAGATAGGACACAAGATAACGGTGCTGAAAGTACAGTAACACGTGACATGAAGGAAATCAGACTTTTTTAAAATAAAATATCTTCATCTGCCAAAAGTCAGCGTCTCAGAACTTTTTATATCATCCTGTCAGTCATTCCCTTAATCATCTTTAGCATGTTTAAAATAACTTAACAAACTTCATTTTGGGCAGGAAGCTGATGACATCTCACCCCTGCCATACTTATAAGAAACTAGAGCTCATATTTTACCAGAAGCTATGTGCGTCCTCTGACATTTCATGAATCATCAGCTCGATAGGATCACAGTTTATCACAGCAATCATTCATCACCTCCAAGAACCCTGCAAATATATAAAACCATCTGAAAGCAGCTGCTGCTGACCATCTCTGTCCCACATGAAATAATGTGGTTTGTGCTATGTGCTCCACAAAAAGCATCGACCACATCTCTTTATTTCACGTTTTCAATTTAACTTTTTATTCTTTTGCCATAATTTTATAAAGAAAAGTGAGCAACACTCCTCTGCAAAATGTTGTTCATTGATATAATGCTCCTTATGAATAGGTTATTAATTACTACCTCTGTAATTACTTCCACAAGCCCGTTGTCTTCCACTGTGAAGGTCTGAGGACCTTTAGCGCCCTCTGGTGGGCTGAAGCTGTATTAGGATTGAAGGGATATTTCAAACAGCCAATGAGATTTTATTTCCTTAATGAGCTACAGTCATTTCAAATATCAAAACCAACTCAGGATCAGTAGTTTTAAAGAGTTAATATTATATACACATATGTATTTGAGTCACTCCAACATCAGTTTTATGACCTTTTTATTTATAAAATGTCACACAGTTTGTATTTAGATAAATGGACTTTTTTTAATTTATTTTTTTTATATGAGGAACTGTAAGCAGAGTCAGCTACAGTACTTCTTATTTTCCACTAGAGGTCAGGGCAAAGAAGCAGAAGAGTTCTGCAACGTATGAGTCACAGCCAGTAAAATTAACACTTTAGCTCATGAAAAGCCTTTTCATGAGGAAACAAAGTTGTGCTTTATAAATTAATGCTTTTTGAGAAGTCGCTGCACCTGCATCACGCATTTAGAAAACAACAACAAAAACTGCACCTGTTAGTGGTCGGTATAAATATGTGATTCGCACTGACAAAATGGACAGTGTGATCACAACGAACTGAATGAATCTGAGCAGCTTGATCAGTAATGTTAAATAATTAATCTATGATCTTTCAATCTATCTCTTTATGTACGTTATACACTGTGATGTGCACGAAGTAAAAATCATTCTCATAAAACAATCCTCTGAAAAGTTCATTACGTTTTTCAACCTGTTATTTTAGGTTTATTTTGTCGCTCACTTTTATTTTGATAAGAAAGGGTTGAAAGAACTAAATGAAAGTTGAGCTTAACACGTCTGACTTCATGTAAAACCGGACTGGATTTATTTTAGACAGTGTTCAAAATGTTTTTGCGGTTTGGATTATGTGTGTTGTTTAATTTATTCTGAACACATGCAACAAATCGGATCCATCGCAGCTTCATGTCTGTCCCTCATCTTTCTTTTTTTCTATACTCTCCATGTAATGTGATGAATGAAACCTCAGTCTCATTAATGACAAATATGCATTTCATATTTACTATTAAAGACATAAAAGCCTGGTTGACCCCAGTGTGGCCTATCATGAGAGTAAATGCTGCCTACCTCTCCAGCTGAGGACCTCTGCGGTGTTATTTATGTGGGTGTGAATAATAAACAGTGTAGGTAGCAGCAGGTATTTGAACGAGCAGGTAGCAAAGCTTTTACACTTTATTTTCTGTTATTTTATGCTTATAAAGTAATTTAAATTATTGTTTAACTTCTTGGCTACGAGCAGCTTCTATGACAGTCAAGACTCTTAAAACTTATACAGAATTGTGAAATTTAAATTCTAGACTGGAAGCTGATGACTTTCCATCACTGCCATATTGTTAAAGAAAGAAAATATTAGTTGAATTAAATAAGCTAATATTTAACTTACCCACAAAAGTCTGAATAACCAGGTTTCTAGATGCTCGGCCTTTTCAGGTTTCCTCCTTTTCTGTTTGTGGGCTCAACACAGTATGTGCAACTCCTCTCCAACCAAACTTGAAATGGATCATTTATTCGATCTGTCTCAAAGATTGGATTATTTTATAAACCAGCTCGGAGTTGTTATTAAGTTCCAGGACAGTTTGTATAATTCTTTTGTTCCTGCGTTTAAAATGTGCCCCTAAAATAAAGGTAAATTCTATCTTTTCTAACTTTTGATCAAATCTATTTTATCAATCAATCAAATTATTCAAACCTTCATGGACACACACCTTTTGTCCTCCTATAATTGTGAGGATCCTCACTGACATATTGTACTGTATTCTCTTGCCTGACCTTAACCACCATAGCTGCATGTCTAACTTCTAACTTTTACTCTGACCTAAACAAAATCTATTCTTAGCTTTAAAACTAAGTCTTCACCTCCAGCGATGCTTTCAAGAAAATGTCCTCACGATATCAATGTCTAAAACTAGTGCTGAAAAAGATCAAAAGACAGGAGACGCACTGAAACATGGTCATTTTTTTTTTTTTTTTTTTTTTTTTTTTTTTTGCAGAAATCATACTCCCAAACAAGAGCAGTTACAACATTTAGTGTCTTTATAAAACAATTTGCAAAATATAGCCAAGGCTCATTTATTTAAATACGCATAAATAGCAAGAAAATACTTTCCCATTTCAATTCAAATAATTTTTGAACTTCTTTATACACAAATCAGAGATGAACGTTATATGAAAAACGGGTTTGATTTGTTGCAGCAGAAAAAAACCACAAGCATACTAAGTAGCTAAAGCAGCTGTTGATTAGTCAGAAACATACAACCTCTGTAGACACAAATTCATAAACATTAAAACAAAGTCTTATTCAAGTCAGTGAAATATCAAAGAACACATCTTTGGATGAATTTCTCAGTCTTTTAAGAGCAATATATATATATTTATTTATTTTACATCAGCAACGGAACCGTAATGAACACCACCATGGCCAAAAGTTTGTCTCTATGTACAATAGTGCAGACGAGGAGTTTAACTCAGACCAACTCAGTGGAAGGAGAATAACACATGATCAAATATCCTGATTTACACTTCAAGTGGGTTCCCTTTGTTTTGGAAAATTGTTAAATAACAATCAAAAAAATTAACCCATTTTTAATGGATCGATTTTTGCCGTTATTTTCAACACATCTTAAAATAAAAATCACTGTGAATTGTTTGGATGAAGGCCGATTTTATTCGTCTATTTCAATGTAGTTTTACGTCACTTTCTTCTTATTATGAGACTGAAATTTTGTAATGACCTTTTTATAAAATAAAGCCTTGATTATTTTTGCACATGTAATCATTTTACATTCATCCTCGTCCCTAATTCAGAATTGTAACAATTAACAGGCCCCTCTCGGTGCATTTTCCTGCATATGAATACTTTTATGTTGAAATCCATTTTTGAATGAAAACCTTTTTAAACAGCCATGTCGATTAAAAACAAATGCAAATAATATATTCAAAACAGCATTCCGATATGTTGTTCTCAAAATTATTTGCCTCTTCTTAAATGCTTTCAAAGTAGTTGTAAACATTCATAGGAATGAAACAATTATTTAATTTAGTTATTTAATTAGACTCCCAAAAAGTCAGTTTTTCTGCTGCCGCATTAGCAGACTTCAAAATGTTCATTGATGTCACTTTTTAAAAAGGTGCTTTAGCTTCCTGGAGCAGAACAGACACGGAGATTAAAGAGATTTTGTGTCTTTTTTGTTTTGTTTTGTTTTTTGTCTTCTGCAGTTCATTTGGCAGACTCGGAGATGGGTGCAGCACGCTCCAGCCTCATGGTCCAGGGGTCAGAGGTCGCAGCATAAAATGGAGAATGAGTAAGCACCTCTTCTCCAGCCAGGGCGAAGGCAAACACTCCCCTCTGCCTCCCTGCTCCTGCCTTCTCCTCCTGTGCGACGTGCTTCCCCTCTGCTCGCCGTTCCTCCCTGCTCGCACCGTCCACGCTCTTAAATCCCAGGCCCCTGTTGCCGAGGCCGAGCAGCTCCCCAAGTCCGTGACTCTTCACCCCCTGGTACGCGGCGCTTAACCCATTCTCCTCAAACCGGTTGGCTGCAGCAGTAGGGGGGCACAGGAAGTTGCTGGTAGGTGTAGACCGCCAAGCAGCCGGCTTCCGTCCTCGCCGGGGGCGGGAGATGCGGCAGCTCTGCCTCTTGATGTGTCGATGTAGGTGGTCGGACCGTGTGAAACTCTTGTAGCAGTGCTCGCACTGGTAGGGACGGACGCCCGTGTGGATACGCAGGTGGTTCTTCAGGTCGTAGTTGTGCACGAACTTGGAGTTGCAGTGAAGGCAGATGTAGGGACGCTCACCGGTGTGCTTCCTCATGTGGATCTTGAGTTTGTCTTGTCTGAGAAAAAAAAACCAAAACCACATGCTTTCACACATTGTTGTGGGCGGAAAGGTTAACACAAAAAAACCTACAATACGGCACTTCTTTGAACCCCTTGATGTTATGTGACTGATTATAAAAGCCAGTAAAGATGATTTGTCTTCATTGTCAGCGTTAAGTTCCGCTCTAAAATACAGGTGGAAAATATGGCAAAGTAGAGGGTGTAAGTAAGTGAGACACCACTAATGCAAAAAGAAACAGAGGAGGGGGCTTTCCACTCTTTCACATTCGGGTGAAGTGAAAACAGATTCACCTCAATCAGAAGAACATGGGGTACTTTTCCGTCAACCCTGCTGTTTTACATGAGCTGATGCTTTCTGTGCAAACTGATGATCTCAAGATAATCTGGATGTGGTTTGTTCGTGTGATGTCAGGAGTTGTTGCTTCACATACCTGGTGAATCGTACTTCACAGATAGTGCACATGTACGGTTTCTCTCCCGTGTGCGTCCTCATGTGTCGCGGCAGTTTCCCAGCTCCTTGGATGACCTTGTTGCAGATAGGACACTGCTGCGACGCTTTGGGCTTCATCTTCCTCTCCTCCTCCAGCTGCCAGGGAGGGAACAGCGCGCCCAGATGGGATGCAGAGCTCAAGAAACTCAGGTACGACCGGAAGTCCGCTTCATCCTTAATCTGACCCAGCGAGTGACCTTCCGACGGCACCGGCCCAGCGCTCATGTTGGCGCCCAGGCCCGAGCTGACGAACTCTTTCAGGAAGTCGCCTTGGAGCAGACTGGGCGGGACTTCCTCTTTCACCTCCTCTTTTATGATCTCTCTTTTCACCGCTAGATTGAGGGGCCTGGAAGCCTCAAGTGGCGCAGAGGCAGGGAAGCTGTGGGGTAACCGGGTTTGTGGTGAGGTTCCTGCGTGAGGATGCTGATGGTGGCCGGGGTCCAGGAGCTGCTGGGGGAAGGATGGGAACTCGGCAGCCCACATGGAGGGATAGAACCCTGGGAGGAGAGGAGAGAAGTTGGCCCTCCTGTCCAGGGTTGACATACGGGGGTACAGCCCTTCCTGGAGGAGGGACTCGATGGAGAAGTCCTTCAGAGCCCGACTCTCCATACTCTCCTGCAACACAAGAAAGAGTCATCATCAGCCTCGGTCATTTAGAGCCTCTCTTTTTGCCCTGAAAATACAACAAAATGTACAATGAACGGTACCTGTTTTCCTCTCATGGTGTCTGGAGAGTGCGACTGGGACGACTCCCTGTGCAGGTGAAACTGTTGGTGGTATGTGGAGGTGCTCGGAGGCAGCGAGTCCTCCATCCCGGGGGGCGTCTGCTCTCCTCTGCTCCCCGATGACTGCAGGGACCTTTCGCTGACGTTGTCCTCCTCTTCGTCGTGCTCGTCCTTCCTCGACCTGACATCCTCCTCTTCATCCTCCTCTTCTTCCTCCTCCTCCTCATCTTCCTCCTCCTCCTCTTCATCCTCTTCTCCTTCCTCCTCTCTCCCTCCTCCGCCTCCGCCACCTCCACCGCCGCTGTCCATGATCTCCAGGCAGACGTTGATGATGCAGGGAATCTCCAGCATCTGAGCAGCGTTCAGGATCTCCTTAACGTTGGACGCCGTCACCGTCAGAGTGGAAGTGTAGGCGAACTCCAGGATGGCCGTGAGAGAATCCGGAGCCACGAAGTCGATCTCGTACACGGCCGCGGTTTGGTGGTGGTCTCCGCCGTCAGTGGCCACCGTGAAGAGCTTCTTGAAGTACTGACTGCAGGCGGCCAGGACGGAGCGGTGGGTGCGGTACTCCTGGTCACGGACGATGAGGATGACGTCGCAGAGCAGCCCGTCGCGGCGCTGCTCATTGAGGCTGCAGAGGACATCGCTGCTGTGATTTGGGAAGGGGATCCCAATCAGATCCTCCTCTCTGTGATGAACCATTCTCCCCTCTGCAACTCGGCTGGTTTTGGAGATAAAAGGGAATAAAAGCAAAATGTTTTGTCACACTTAGATGAAAATGGCAAAATAGAAAGATCATAATTCTGAATAACCCACATTTTGCTCAGAAAAACTCATCCTTAACAGTTACTAACTCCAGCGTCTCAAAAAAATTCAGTATTATTTAAGTTTATTTATGAGGTTATGTCAACAGTTCTTCCCGTCCATCTGGACGCAACACAAAATGTTTCTGATACATTTCTGAGGTTGCAACTCGCTTTCTTCATCACAAAGTTAATTTTGTACAACACTAAAAATAAGAATGCAGTACCATGTAAAAAAAATTTAAGTAACAAATAATATTATAATAGTATATTTAAATTATAAACAGTATTACAAAAGTAATAATACAAAAAAAACTAATCTAATGATATACTTGATAGTTAATCTTTAAAATGTTGGTTCATGTTGAATATTTGGTCTAACCTCTCTGAGATGATATGTCACTTCAGGCTACCATCTCAGTGTGGAAGTCAAAATAAAGGCACAGCTTTAGAGAAGAAATTAAAAACAGAAAACTCTTATCGTGCAGCAGATAGAATATGTTTTATTGTACATTGACAGAAAAGATGTCAGGAAATCAAAAGATACCTTCAAAACTGTGCTATGTGTGGTTGAATAAGTCTCAAGGTTTTAAAATGATGAGGATTTATCTTTCAGAAATAAAACGTGCTCAGCTCTGTGATAATAATTGGTCTGGTCACATTTACTGTCAAAGCAGTGAATAAAAAAGATCTTAAATGCACAAAGTTGGTTTCCCGCTGCCTCGGCAAGTGAACGGTCTGCCGCTGAAACTTCATGTCAGGTATCAAAGGGTGTGAAACACTGATTTTAAAGAGGACAACAGGAGCGCCGAGTGGACCACCGCTCTGCCAACAACTGCACCTCGCTCCGAAATGAAGTGTCAATGATGACGAGCAGCATCCATTCACGAGATGGAGGATTGTGGTGTCGGCGTAAGGGCAGGCTCT
Organism: Embiotoca jacksoni; assembly: GCF_022577435.1. Taxonomy (NCBI): domain Eukaryota; kingdom Metazoa; phylum Chordata; class Actinopteri; family Embiotocidae; genus Embiotoca; species Embiotoca jacksoni. The sequence goes on along the minus strand of NW_027185230.1, from coordinate 17,231,712 downwards.
TAACTGAAGCTGATATTGTTAACACAATGAGTGACAGTCTAGCTTTATTAAAATATACTGTGGGCTTGCTTGTTTGTGTGCCATCTGTGCAGCAAAAGCAACAAGTGGTAAATACAGCATGTCTCGTTTTGAGCAAACATCACGTCGGGGAATATTTATTCTTGAATGTGTTATCACGATTTCTTGGAGGAACGTGTAGCAATTGTGCGAGTTTGGGGAACCCGTCATCTTGATAAGACATAAAACAGGGTTACGGGGTTTTTTTTGACACTCTGCGAGGTGTGATAATGAGTGCGTGAGAGTTTGTGTGATAATGTTCACGATGTCCATCCCTCTTGTCTGTCTAAGCCAGATATGAACACCAAGCAAACTGATACCTGCGCCTGAACAATACAGTGTGTGATTGGGATGTGGTGAGAAGAGAAGAAGACGACAAAAGAGGTCAGATTGAACTCCAGATACTATATCCTGTCAAAACGCTTACTTGCAGTCTATTCTCACTTGTTAGGTTTCCAGCACGGTGTCTAACAACCTGATACAGCACATACTGTCCCAACGCAAATAGACAAGTGGCTGTTCACATAGTTGTTTTCTTAACATTTCCATTCCTCAGCTGCCTGAGTTCCTACCTGTTGATTCACTGTGCCGTTGTTTACAGTTGCAGTGATAAAACTTCCCCTGGCACGGTGCTCATTCATTCACATCTATGAATAGAGCCTTAAACGTAGCCGTCCACACTTGGTGGTCACTGGAGGCATGTGTAGATAAATACTTTGAAGCAGCCCCACACACCACAACTGCATTGTTGACTGGCTCTAAATGGGCCAGCGCTGAAGACACACACACACACACACACACACGCACACGCACACTGAGGAGTGTCTCGCTTTCTTGTTCATGCTGCAGCGAATCAAACCAAAGAAGAAAAAAAATAAAATAAAGAAGGATTTCAGAAAATCCCTTACTTCACCTGCAGGTATGCAACTTGGATCTTACATGTAGTTTATTCTTGCTGATCTTGTTGCTAGGTAACTGTTGCTATGTTCATGCCATTGATACAGTGTGGACATAATTAACATGTCTATAGCGGGTGGTGGTATATTATATAGGCTCACAGACCAGTGCGCCTACCTCGATAAGAAAACGGGAACAATAGACGGACAGAGAAAGTTGCAGCGACCCGGCAAACTGATGGAATGATAAATTCTAAATTAAAATAATCAATAATGAAAGAAAAATGTATTAAATTTCACACAAGTCCTATACTGTGGCGCAAACCCTGTCCTATAAACTCACACACCACATTAAAACTTTACATATTAACTTCGCACATTACAAAGAATATCCTGTTTTCTATTATATTTCACACTGTGTGCACAACATCCATAAAAGTAATAGCCTGGGTAAAAGGTGGGAGAATCTCCAGTGAGAGATCAGATGGCACTAAAAGTTTCCTAACAGGTTGCACAAACAGCAGCGGAGGGGCCCCTCCCTGTAGCAGCCTGCCAAGGCAAACAATAGTGCAGAGCTTGGAACAACACCGAGTGGATAAGAGGGAGAGAAAAAGAGTCTGACTGGGAGGGCTTGGCGAACCCACTGTCATTCGTTTGCTCTCCATCCATCCCACCCACTCCTGGAACTATGGGACACGTGCTGCTGTTGCTGTTTGTTTGCCTGGTGCCCCAGTGAGCGCCACTCCCCTCCGTTCCCACTGTTTGCCTGCCACCAGCTAGCACTAGCTCTTAGCGGCCGGCCCCTAATTACAATGTGGAGAGGATCTGAGGAGGATGTGCCACATAGACAGGGAGGGGAGGAGGGCACAGCTTTCCCACCACAAGGTCCTAGAGCGACATTTCATCAGCCAAACAGTCTTAACCCTTTACGCACACACACACACATGCGCACGCGCACACGCGCACACACACACACACACACACACACACACACCACCCACCGATCAGAGCAGCCAGGGTGGGGACGTCTTGACAAAGGGCGCTGATAATTACTATTTAAGTCATTTGGCTCTTGTTTCATTTTCTCTTGAAGGAAAGTCAAACTTTTTAGTCATGAAACTGACTCGATAAATAGTTGTCATCTTATAAAATCCTGCCAATATAACATGACAACATTTTTTAGATGAGTAAATAAACATATTTAGTCACAACAACCGTAAACTATTTTTTTTTATCACGCATGCATTACTGTTTCCAGGACTTTCAGCTCCGTGTATAAGAAGTGTTCACACAGAGCTCAGTGTTAACTCCTTTATTAAGCTGACCTCTAACGAAGGCCTCTCTGCCTGTCCCTCCGTCCTCCGTCCTCCTTCCTGCTCCGGCCACGTCTCCTCTCATGCCTCACTTAGTCACTAACACTTTCAACTCAGCACTCCCACCCCAAATTATGTGTCACCTCAATTCCGCGTCGTCTTTCTCCCAAGAACTTCATCTGCTTTCCGGGCACTGACCACCACCTCCTCCTCCTCCTCCTCTGCTACCGCCGCCGCCTCCTCCTCCTCCTAATCATTCTCCTCTTCCTCCTCACCTCCTCCTCCTCTTCTCTCCGTCCGCGTTGCAGCTGTATCATCATTATGCCCAGAGTAGAGTGGCTAACTTGTCCCCAACCCTGACCGCTCAGGCCACAAATCAGCAGCTAATGTCCATCTCGAGCCTTGTCACGGGCAGACGCTCATTTGGCCTGTAAGCTGCAGCACCCGAAGCCTAGTTTATCCCTGTCAGGTCGGTGCATCCACCTGACCCACATGCTAAATCACCAGCAGTCAGAGTTTACCCCTGTCACCAACTGCCCGTAGCAAACACCTGCTAAACAACTGTCACAGATAGACAATTTCACAGCCAATAATTTATCGTATTGACAGCCAAAATTCACCCCTTATTAGGAGAAGACATTCATTTGACCTACTGTGTAAGCTAGTCCATTATCACCAGTAACACACCAGTGCACCTGTTTTTCGAGGACACACTTCCTTGGTTAGTGTTTTACTGTTGGTGTCAATTGTTCGGAGACTTTGGGCCGCATCGGGAGAGTTTTTATATTTTACCATAATTGCTGTCAATTACAGCAGGTGAGGAAGGCAGACGATGTGTCACTTACACCATTTTGTTTTTACAATCATGATGAAATGTCAAGGCCAAATTTGAGCATTTAACTGCAAGTTTGGCATAAAAGTTAGTGATCACTTGGAACATATTATATTAGAAATTGTTAAGTATTGTTTAAGTATTTTTTTTTATCAATTTTAATAGAAAATCTCCATGTGGGTCCAATTTTTTTTTTAACTTTGTCTCCCTTTGAACGCCAGCGATTCTTGGTCAAAGGTTTCAATAGGTGTCCCAATAAATGATCTCATTTCATTCATCACTTTATTTAATTATGTCAGCAAATAACCCACAATTTACTCCTTTAATTAATGTTTAATTTATATTTATTAGACGTTTGATAAAATGTAATAATTTGATGTTAACACTGGATCTGGTCCAAGGTCGGTTAAACTCGCTCGGCTCCCTTAACGCGCCTGTTTACGCCTCTTTAAGTGTCATCCGTGAAGCCTTGAGGGGGGCCCACAGCTACACACCATTATCTCTGTCGCCCCAAAAGTAAACAAAAGTTTATGATTCACTGCTGAATATTGGTTCAGCGATGAATAAATGTTGCTTCCAGTCTAATCGCTGTGAAATGAAGGACTGATTACTTCATATTCATCTTTTTTTATGGGTGTCTTCGGTCTGAATAAAGAGCCCTGAAATAAACACTAGTGAGAATGGAGCAATATGACATGAAAAATACAACATTTTTAAGTTGGAATGTTACTACAGATTTATCACTTCGCTTTTATATTCATTTATCTTTATTTATCATGTTCCTGGTATTCAAAAATGGCGCCCTGAAAAAATAGTCAGGCTTTATGGACTTTACAATCATGTTTTTTTTTTTTAAAGCAAATATTTAATATCTTTATCAAACACTGGCGGGTGTAGGTCAAAAACTGACTGAGTTTCAATATGTGATAAAGCAAACATGTCTTCTAAATGACACTGATCAATGAAAAATCTCTTGTCAGGGTTTGCGAGCCTGTTTGCAAAACTACATGTACTTTAAAGTGATCCAAGACGTGTCCTAATATCTGATACACCCAAAATACAGAGAATCCTTATTTAGCATTTTTATGTGCAGTTTTCTGCACATCATATCAATAAAGAATTTAGTGAGTACAAACCAAACAACAGCTGGTAAACAGTTCTAATAGAAATACTGGTCATTGCATTTTGTAACTACATGAGGTAAGAGGTCCATAAGCTGACTGCTTGTAAACAATAATTTACAGCTCTGCCTCAAATCCATAACATGTTTTGATTTTGTCCACACAAACATTCCCCTTTTAACTTTATGAATTACCTGAGAATTTGTTTTGGATTTAAAGGGCAATGTCGTATAGATATGAAAACCGAAGTGTGTAATTACGTCTGGAGACGAAACACACACTTAAGTCTACTGAAACTACTATGTTTGGCATTTCCGAGATGTGCTCCGATGCTATAAACGCTCGTGCTATTTCCAGAACTTTATAGCACGATATTTACACGACAGCCTAAATAATGATACGAGTCGTTAAGTGATTTTATTGACCTGTTTGCACCTTGTCAGGCCTTTATGGTCTAAAGCCGAGGGTTACGGCACTCATATAAACACTCAGTGATGCACATGTGTACACTGTAACATAGCACACAAGTGCAAGCTTGTTCACATACACATACACACTGTGTAACACTGGGACAAATTATTACAGACATATACGCTCAGACACACACCCCATGTGCACGCTCCAGAAATCTGGCATCTACATAAATTTACACATGTCTTGATACGCTCGCTTGCATTCCACAGCTTTCAGCAGCCATCACCTACCGTACCTTCAGGAGTCTTGATTCCCCTCACGTGTCTTTGTATTTCCAGACTACTAAGAGGCTCTGTTGCTCCTCACTTGACCTCTCAGCATTGCTCTCTTCAATTGAAACACAGCTCCCTTCTTTCTTTGCCCGTCTGTCAGTCAGTCAGTCAGTCAGCCAGCCAGAGCAGTCAGTCCATTCACAAGCTCCCGACACTGGGCACAGATGCCCATTCACAAAAATAAAAAAATATTTAAAAAAAAAAAGCACACCCCGGGAGGAATATCCAAAGGAGAGAAGCAAAGCGGCACAACAGAGGAGAGCAGAGTGTGATTCTTGGGTCTGTCTGTGCAGCAGAGTGGCTAGAGTGGAGTTTAGAGGCTCTCTGTTGTGTGTGGCTCATGTAGGACGAGCGAGAGAGTGAGAGGAAGGGAGGGAGGGCAGCAGCAGTGCGCTGTGGAGATGTCGCACCACTAGTTTTTATAGCAGGGTGGGTAGCTGGAAGATAATAATACCCCATCCTCCTCCACAACACAAGTTTAAGCGCAGTGTGTAATAAGCCCATGGCGCAGACACCCTCTGATTTAGGTCAGACAAAATGAATTTTTAGTTGTGTTCAAGTGGATTTTGGTATAAAGGGACTGGGGCAAAGAAACTCGAAGGGGTTGTTTGGGGAGACTGAGGGAGGGTAAAAAAAGAATGAGAGAGAAAAAGTTGGAAAACTTGTTTTGTGCACCTCTGTTGGTTAGTCTCAAGCCGAGATGAGGAGATGCACAGAAGCAGCTCCAACTTAAAGCCAGTTAGCTTCAGTTTTCCACCTGTTTTTTTTTTTTTTTTTTTTTTTTTTAATAGATTCCTGCTATTAACAGTAAATTTGATCATAAAAGTAACATCTAATACGCTGTTGGTTACTTCAGGCAGACACAGGTGTCAAGATGCACTCTGTAACCCCCATAAATACAGCAGACTAATTACTGAAAAACATAATAAATCAACCCACTCTGGCATGTGACATTAAGAACCCTACAAAACCGTCTGATTCAGTCAACGGCGTTAACTTGAAAGGAAATGTCACTTAAAAGCGCTCTGTATACGAGACCAAATTTAACCACAAACACTGAAAAACGCCGCAGGTGCCTGTGTAGACACTTAGTTTCCTCGTTTGTTGAACCATTGGCTAAACCAGGGCTTCAGAAACCAGGTTGCGAGGAGCAGAAGGCCAACGTTAGACTCCTGTTTTGAGTCAGAAAGCAGCAGAAGCAGGGTAACAGTTGGTGAACGCACCACCACCTCGGTGTGTGGAGAGGAGGAGGGGGAAGTTAACGCAGAAAGGTGTAGAAATAAGCAGTTCTGTCTCGACTTCAGTGGAGAAGAGGAACCCTGGCCAGCAGTAGATTTGAGGAGCTAATCAAAGAGTTAATGATAGCAAAACCTGGATATAACTTCTTATTCTGCTTCCTGTGTTGTGTCATAATGCATGTGTGTTTGTGACAGAGAGAAACCGAAGGAGAGAAGTGAGAATGAGTGTTTCCTTTGCTTTCACAGACAAGCCAAATGTTATGACATAGCACATTCACAGGGTCTAAAACAGCCATTGGGCTTTCCTGTATGACATCATTAAACCGCTCCCTTTGAAATACTTGTTGTTGATTTAAGTTTTACTGCCTATTTGATAGATTTTGAACTTCAAGAGGACTGATCTAAAAACTGTCAGAGTTATGGTACAGACAAAAAAAAACCTAATTTAATAATCACTTCCCAGCAGTTTTGCATTCATAAATGTAGAATATGCACCGAGCCATTGTTTTCTTTGTGGTTACCGGACCTTCAAATCTACTAAAATATTTCCAACCATCCGTATATCATAACCGACAATCAGACCGTGAAAGCAGTCGAACTGTGTTGAGTTAACCTCCACAAACAAGTAGACATCAGAGTGTACATCAGACTGCTATGCCCACTTCCCCTCAGGGAAAACATGGACCGAAGCACAAACCACAGCCCATGCCCATGGTGGTTTACACTGTTTTGTACAGGGTGAGAGCTGAGGCCAGCTCACATTGGCATCTCGTATATATAAACAGGGTTAGCCACTAACTGCTAGCAGGCCAGCCAGACGGGTAGAAAAACAACGTTTGCCATCCTATAAGATCAGCTATCAGTTCTAAACACGTTGCCGCCACCATAGCAACACGCTGTAAGTGGTACCTGTGTGGACGGCTTTGTTCTAAACTCAGTAAACTGTGGGCTTTTTTTTTTTTTTTTCTTCACTGCCATGAACCATGATTGACAGAAAGCTACCATGAAATGGTGCTGAGATAACTGTAAAATACATGATTTGCATTTTGGTAATTTAATTTAATCACAGTTTAGAAAGAGTGACACTCTTGAAAATGTGTTACTTATTGATTTTATATTTTGATAGTATAACCATTAAAGGTAAATATGGCTTCCTTCCCTCCCTCCGTCTTCCTCCAGTGTTGAGTGTATCGACACTAAGAAGCGACGAGTCTCGCTCCTCCGTCCGTGTCCTCACTGTCACAAGACACGAGGATTCAACAGGCTCTGTAAGAGTCATGTGTTTCGTCTGTCTGTCCGACTGGCGTCCCGGCGTACCTGTTTGCTGCCACCTGCTGCTCCCAGCAGGATACACGTACCGCGACACCAGATTGGGGGGGGGGGGGGGGGGGGGTGTGAAGCATCGTTATGTAAAGTTGCGATCGTGAAGACTTTCGATGCCTCAGCTTATCTTACTGTACAGAATCATAAACACAGTGAGACAGTTTCTAGGAGAAGCGTTTCCTAAATCTGAACTTGACTTTGAAAATGTTGAGAAGAACTCATTAGAATATCTCAGACTGTCTCGTCGCCGCGCCGCAGCATGTGTCAGTGAGACAAAGGGACACGCTCGCTTACAGACTTCAGTTCCTTGAAGGGTAACGACCTACTAGCCTAATGCTGTTACTATTACTTTCGGCCGACAGCTCCATTGTGTGATCCCAGACTGCTCGACTGTCAGGTCGGGGTGTTTGACACTCAGCAGCCCCGTTGATGCCGTTCTAATGAACCTCTTTTCTACACGCACTCTATTCAAACTCCTCCCTCTCTTTGATTCTGGACAGTGTTACCGCTTTCAAAACATCCAAACTAGGTTTATAATACAAGAGAAGAGCTTGATTAAACACTGAATCAGAGTTCTTGTTAGCTTCTCTCAAGACCGCCATTTTTTTTCTCAACCAAGTCCTGATTGGTGGTGTTTCTATTTTAATTTACATCATTTTATCGCTTGCTGTGCAATTTGTATGTTAACGTTGATGTTTTAAATGTCGTTGTCTTTTTTTTTTTTCTTCAAATTTGTACCATTTTATTCGCCTGCTGTAGTTTCTGATGTAATTTTATTTTATTACATTGGAACCATGTTGCGTTGGGCTTCTGCATTTTAGATCAAGTTTATGATTTTTTTGCAGAAACAAGGACTCTATTTTAAAGACCTAAGTGCGACGTCTAAACCGCATTGTGCAAGCGCATTTAGGGCGTGTCCAAATACACTTTTGCTTGTTTAACAGCAGTAAAAAAAAAAGTGCAAAGTAAGGTGCATGGTACAAAGGGGTTGTATTTGTTCTCTTAGTTAACCTCAGGTGTGTTTTGGGCCCAACAGGAAATAAGTCATCGTCCATTTCCTTGAAGAACCAGGTGTGCTTGCACCTTGGGGGATTGCTATCATAACTGTAGATTGGCAGAGTAGTTGGACATGCCTCTTCTCTGCAGAGGAAACAGTCCCTGCATGTCCCTGCGTGTGCAAAGGGCAGAGTGTACTTGCCTCGTGCCATAGTTATCATTCTGCATCCTTTAAATAAGAATAAAATCCTGCAGTACTGACTTAGGATCAGGTTTTTGTTTCTCAATTGCACCATCAGTCTCTGCAGCCTTAAAGTAGCGATGCACAAACAATGCACGTGACAACAATTCATTTTAAGACCTAAACACCCATCGGCGCTTAGATGTGTGCAAGTACAATGGTATTCAAACTATTTTAATGCTGGAAGTACAAATTCACTGCATCTGTTTGATACTAGGAAGGACACTCGCATTGCGCTTGGCCCCGCTTTACACTGGGAGTACGATAGAGCTGAAAGCCTCCCGTGGCCACAGAAATGATGATCCAAGGAGGCCCGCCCCAAGTCAGGTGATGTTGTAATAGAGTGGCACAGTTTGCGTTTCCCATTTCCAACCAACAGTCAAAGTTGAGTCTTTGTTCAAGGATGGGCGTCACTATCTTCAAAGTTTTTTGTTTATTATTGTACTCTTGACGAAGAACGTCCCTTACCCTTTACAGTAGTTGTTTCAACCCAAACTATGATCTTGTGTTGTGCCTAAATCCAATGAAACCTTACCTACATTCTTATCATTTAATTTTGGAAAGGATGTTGTCCTGCCGGTAAAGGCGTAGTCGTTGGAATACATTCACACAGTCTGTCCTGGAAGCCGTTCATATTGCTGTACTCATTTGTGCATATCAACAATGACAGAAGTCGTAAATAATTTTTTGATGATGATAATGAGTTTTAACCCTTAACTTTGTGTAGCTGGTGGGAATTTCAGATTTCCAGTTTCAGAAAGTTGCAAAAATTGTTGGACACAGATTTCCCCAATCGGAAATCGGAAAAAAGTGTGATGGGAGGAGGGGTTTCTAAAGCACTTCAGTCACCCAACTTATAACTTTTGCCAGAACTGGCAACTCAGAATTACATGAAAACCAACTCTCCAAGATTCAAATGTAATAATGTTTAAAAGAGCTTTAGGGAAGTGGTCAGCAGACCTTCCCAACATTAATAACTGTAAAGACAGACAAACGCAACCAGCCCGACCCAACGTGTGCCCTTTACCCTAGTGTCTCTGCAGCCAGGTGTGGCCTGGTGTGGGAGAGAAGCAGGAAAGGGAGGCAGTCATCCCCCCCCCCACCCCACCCCACACCCCCTCTCACCCCCACAGACCAAAGATAGGGCATGGCAGCAGCCTCACAGTTCTACACCCCCTGCCTCCAGAAGTCCAAGGACAGAGACACACTCGCAGATGCAATGTTGCTTAAAAACAACACCCACTGTATACTCTGCCTCGTAAAATCATAGACAAATACTCCCAGAGACATCCACCCATCTGTCAGTGCACTGCGATCATTAGAACTCACCTTGGAGCATGCCATTCGGGTGAGTGAGGTGAGGGCGGTTCCTTTCTGCTGACCTGTCTGTTTGCGCTTCAACTTTCTCCTGTTCGGTCTTCGTTTCAAACAATCTAATCAGTAATGGAAGCTTTGCCAGAAGGGAGGTAAAGTATGCAAGCTGCATATTCAGAAGCGCGAGTGTTGGTAGAGACAGAGTTACAGTGTTATACAGGTGGCCGTACTGCGTTGCATGAGCTCACTGTTGTGTGTGAGGATGATTTAAATTTCTGGAGTGATTTTTGTCAAGACAAATATGATTTAGAAATTTGTTTTGAGCCTTGAGACTGTGAGAAAAATGGACAAAGAGTCAAAACTCCCTGCCACCACTAGCAAGATGTGACTTCACAATGTATTTCAGTGCTGTGTTGTGTTCATCTGATTGGCTTGGTGTCAATATTGTGTGTGTGTGTGTGTGTGTGTGTGTGTGTGTGTGTGTGTGTGTGTGTGTGTGTGTGTGTGTGTGTGTGTGTGTGTGTGTCGTGAGGGTCGTCAGGTGAATGAGGACAACTCCTTATGGTGATAACGAGAAGGAGGCCAGCCTTGGTGGGACAGCCTCTGTCTGCCCTCAGGTAGTGTGTGTGTGTGTGTGTGTGTGTGTGTGTGTGTGTGTGTGTGTGTGTGTGTGTGTGTGTGTGTGCGCGCGCGCGCGCGTGTGTGTGTGTGTGCCTGTTTGTGTGTGTGTGTGTGTGTGTGTGTGTGTGTGCGCCTGTTTGTGTGTGTGTGTGAGCATGTGTACGTGTGTGTGTCAGCAGGAGAGCCCTCGGGCACTCTGGCACCTCCTAATTAAAACCAGTCAGGCTGCAGGGCAGGGGAGACAGATGCCTGTCATGACACACGCATGCATAGACACACACACACACACATGTACGCGGCGGCGGACCGCAATGCACACTCACAAATACACAAGTGCGATGCGTAGGTCAGCTATTTTTGGATGCAAACCCAATCTCGTCCCACCCACTCAGGTATCACACAGGTAACTAATCTGTTTCTGACCCACATGACAAAAGAGCAGCAGTGAAACACAGCTGGGAAATAATTCATATTAATAAGGCTGCTTATATTCTATGACAAAGAACATTTAAGCACACATGCATGTTTTTGTGTGTATATGGTAGTTTTTTTTTTTTTAACAAATGTGTGTTACTTACTTTCATTGGTTAGCCTTAGGTTAAAACAAATTTGTCTAATTCGGTTTTAAAAACCAGTCAAAGAACGCTCATTAGTTTTAGAAACCTGCTGGATTGAGGCCAGTGTGTTCACCGCTGACACACACCGAGCGTTGCTTCCACTCACACACTCTCTCATATGCAATCACGACCCACAGTGGCTCCCAGATTGACACATCTCTCTTTCTCACTGGCACAGAATGAGACATAATTGCGCTGTATGTCTGTTACCTGCAGACTCTGTCACATTTCATCTCCGTTCCCCCATGTTCAACCCAGAGCTGCAGGCGACCACATATAGTACTTAGCAGGCTAACTGCTGTTTGTCTCGGGTGGGTGGGTGGATCAAGGCATGCTGCTCTCCTTTCTCTCCCAGTGATTAGATAGCATAAGCAGGCCAGCTAGCCTAACCCACACACTCATGTCTCTAAAACTGCCATCCAGCCCTGCTTTCTCTCTCGCTGCCTCTCACACACAGGTGGGTGGACCCACTTATTCAACCCAGATCTTTCTTTTAGACATTATGAAATCATGCTCTCTTTTTTTTTCTCTCTCTTTCTTCTTTTCTTCATGTAACTCCCTGATGCTGAATGGCACTCAGCTCTATATGTTTCCTGTCTTTGCAGCTGTGCTCTGTAAAACATAGCTTTAATTCTTATTCTAATTCTAATTCATTATGTGATTATTTACCCGATTGCCAAGCTGAAAATCACATCTCTTTGTACTTGTCACTGGGCTAAAGCTACCTGGGTTGCCAGTGGTTACAGGGGCTTATTTTGTATTATCTAGGTAACATCCAGGAAACACCCACAATTTAACGTGCAAAATGTGTCACTGCACGACCACAGTGACAAATGTGGCTGCCACTTGCATTTCATGTGTTGAAATATAGGAAAAAAATATTTCACAAATGATTTTGATACAAAAAAACCCTGCAAGACGAATTTCCACTGCGATTTAGGAAATATAAAGCGAATACAAGTGCTGTTGTTTTATCAGGATTTCATAAAATAAAAGGCTATTTAAAAAAGAGTAATCCAATAAGTCAAAAGTTAGGCAAGTTTATAAAATTTAAACATCCCTCTAAAGTAACACTATATATTGATGTGACTAATTAATGCAGATATAAATAATGAAACAAATTTCCAATATTACAAATAACTCGAGTGCATCCTATTTGTGTGCTTGGCGTAGAGGTGGGTGGTAAAGAGTGAGTGTGGAGCAAGAGTTGAACGAGTTGTTAAAGTATGTGAATTTAATCAGTGACTTTATAAAAGAGAAATACTGAGAAGAAGTGAAAAGGAGCAGCAGGGACAGACGGGAAAAGAAGTGGAGAGTGGTGTAAATTGTAAACGGAAAGAAAGTATATCACTTGAAAAGCAGCGAGGGTGCGATCGAGCCGACCTCTGGGAGTGCATGCGCCTGCCTCCCTGGCTGCTTTGTCATTCGAGCCAGGCGCTGTGTTTCGTGAGGAACGCAAAAGTACACAAATCCCACAGAAGGAGCTTTTTTGGCAGGGCTCGGGCCTCCCACCCACGGCAGCCTCTTCAAGCCTCCTCCCATCCTCTATTCATCTGTGAGGGGCGGCTTACTCACCCAGCCCAACTCCACACAATAAAACCTGGACCTCGATCCTACGGAGGAGGGCGGACACGCACACAAAAACGACTACTCGGCCACAGCAGACACACAAACACACACATGGTTGCATTAACCTGAACACAAGCAGGATTTTTGAGGGTAAACACTGAACTGATAGGGTGACACTTTTTTTTTTGTGGCAGATTTCATCTCATCTGTCTAAGCAGGATTTAAAAATCTGACTTGAGACAGCTGTCGTGACGACATGTGTCACAGGAGGTTAAGATCAGATGCTGAATCCCCGTGTAAAGGCGATTACATGGGCAGGCCCACATGCTGTCAGGTGGGAAGAAGGCGTGTGGACTCATTCACTCTGTCAGTCTCATAATGAACACATTGCATAATTTTGCAAATATGAAGGCACATTCTCATTCATTTGACACATTCATCCGCCACACTGAAGTCTCTCAGTCAAGCATTTTACACACTCGCTCCTTCACGGAGCAGCTCGAGTATTTGTTTATCGTTATCTGGACCATACTGTAAGTGAGATTGCACAAACATGAATGAAATCTGCCTCAGGTAATGTTTGTTAAACACATCAATGTAATAAAAGCCCCGCAACAAAAGACGAGCAGGGATCAGATTCAGTTCAGATAATCCTGGAGAGAGAGAGAGAGAGAGAGAGAGAGAGAGCGAGCAAGGCAGACAGAGAGCTGTTGTCAGGGTGTGTGGCGAGAGTAGGTGCGGTAGAGTCTACTTGATTTTATCCCCAACTAACCCCGCTGCAACAGGAAGACAGCTCTGTAGGTTCTGCTTGCTTTGTTTTTTTTTTTCATTAATGATGGAGGCTGATAAGGTTTCAGGGTGCTATGAACTTGCTGCTTTGGAGTGTTTTAAGTTTTTATCAGCAGGTTTTCATTCAGTTTTTTTGTGCAGTATTATCTCACACCTATAAATTAAATATACCATCATTCCAAGTGTGTTTGAAATCAATGAGCAGTTTGCATTAACCGTTTAAGCCTCATCAGCTTAAATGTTGCTATTAATATGGTGGCAGTGCAAGTCACATTAACAGGAACATGTTATGTTTTCAATAATATTACCAATTAATTAATCATAAGATCCCGAGTTAGAAAATGGAACATTGCAATATTGATTACTGCTAAATCAGCTGATATGTTCTACTGTCGACCGTTAATAATACTCTTAAAGGTTAACAGTTATTTGTGCTCTTTGATGGGGAGTCACAGGAAGAGGGAAATAATTTTGCATGTCACACATCTGCCCCCACATCTGCTGCACCGAGAGTGAATCTGAAGTTAGAATATTGAGTGTGATCGTAAACTGATTGAATAGATTGTCAATTAGAGACGTCACACACTTTGATTGTGTGTAATCTTAGTCACATACGCAGCTACTACAAGTCAGAAATGCAGGTGATGAGTAGAAATATAGAGTAAGAAGTGACGTGTAACAAATATTCATGTATTTATAAAGAAGTGACGTGTAACAAATATTCATGTATTTATAAAGTTGCTGCTCCAATAACAAATCAAAATGATATCAGTCTTTCAGTCTGTTCCAGCTTTGTCATGCTTTCACTTGCTTCCTCCTCAGTGTTTGGCTGTTATGTGAAGGGGGAAGGCTTTCACTGTGCAAACATCTGTTGCAAGATATGCATAAGAAAGTTTCTGGATAGCACTGGAGGACTCTTTTTTTTTTGCTGTATATCTTATGCTACAAGGTTTGAGACATGGAGCAGAAAGATTTGCATCTAAAAATGGGAACACAGAAGAACCTGATTCTATAAAAGGTCAGCCATCCTTTAGTTAGATTCTGGTGCACAGAGGGTAGCTGACAGCTCTTGCATGCTTTGAAATTTTTTTCCACAACAGAAAATATGAACCTCACATTCGGATTTTTTTTTACAGTATGGGAAATAGTATAATAAACTAAACAAAATCGGAAGGAAAAGAGACAGCAGAGATGTAACTGACCTTTTAAGAAGAGAAGTTTTGAGTTCAGTTCCTCTCTCACGCTCTCACTCCCTGTCAGGAAACTCAACTGTGTCTCGGCACTGGCAGACTTGTGAAAGTGAGAGCGGACAAGATAGAGAGTAAAATTTTCTCTGAAGGTGTGTCTGTGATTTGGAGGAGTGAAAAGGTACCGTTCCACAAAACGGTTATCTAAGAAACACAACAAAACAAAAACTGCTACACCCACCAGCCTCAGCCAACACCCCTCCCTCCCTCTGAACTAAAAGTATTTGGCAGCTTTCCCTACAAGTCCACCTGTGCTTAGGGGAGGGGAGTGACACACACTAACACTCACAGGCCAACCCTAAAAACCTGCTTGCGAGCCTTGGACTGGGTGCTATGAGAATAGACAGAGCTGAGCCTCGGGGCTAAGACTCGAGGACAGAGAGGATGGAGGGCTGAAGGACTCCTGGTAGGCCTGACCAGGTCCTGGAGCTTTGGAGCCAGCTGGGGCAAAGGCCAAGCCCAGAGCAAGGGTCAGAAAAGTGAAGCAGTCAGACTGGAGGTGGTAATAATAAAACAGCCAAGCTGAGGCTGATGTGCAGCTGGACGACTGAGCTGAGGTTTCAAACAGGGTGAAGAGTGGTTGCAGCATATTGCAGGGTTGAAGCAGTGGGCGGGTCTTTGTCTGAGCCAAACAGGAGCTCGAGGGGTTCATATCAGGTATCAAATAAAGACATATCATGGGAGAAATGAGGGGAGTTGAAAGGTTTTGTGATAAGAGAGTCAGTGGCAGTATCTGAGTGTGTTTGGGTGTGTGCTTCAGTGTACCAGCTCGTACCTGGCAGGAAGTAGGAACCATTGTGCTGCTCTGAAGCCCGTAATGCGGCATAATGGGAATGTAACAAAAGGGTGTAATCAGGGATGTAAATGCTGCTGAAAGTGTATCATTGCACATGATACAGGAGCAAAAGACATCACAGTGCCTCATGATTCTCAAACAACATCCAGAGAAAGGGTGTGATTTTGTGACGTTAAGGCAATGAAGCAATATATAGTGGAATGAAAAACACTTTAAAATTGTCATTTTGAAATTTTACTTTGAAAATTCATGCTTTAGCAAAACAAGAACTTTTTCAAACAATCTATAATTTATATTTTTATAACAATCTCATCAGATGAAGTTACAAATCTGCAGCTTTATGGAGCTTCATAGTGAGTTTCAGCTCATTGTTCAGCTGTCTGGCTCACAGCTTTACTGTTTTGGTTCCCTCTCACTGTTGTCATTGTTTCCAGCTGTAGCAGGCAGATGTTTTCCATGAGAAAATTGTAAAACTTACTGTGCTCTACCTTTTCAGCACTAAATAGGAGACAGACACAGTAAGCAACTAGCTGACCAACACTGTGGAGCATTTAGGAGCTTAAGAGTCAGGTTCTTCTCTCAGTAATTAGTAGAGACCGAGATGAAGATAAAAGATAATGATAATGTTGCTGCGCCACCGCCGGATGTGTAAATTAGAAACTGTTTGCTGACATGTTTGTCATTAAACCATAAAAAGTGTGATGATTTGTAAGTGGTGCGTTTACAAATTATTTCTGCTGTCGCTAAACAAACGATCTGGAGATAAATGAATATTAAATTCACTGTTGTCGCCCAATTATCATTATTAAGAGTCCTGGAGAGTCGGTGCTGTCACCAGAATACATCGTGTGGAAGGCAGGAAAGCATATTGGACAGGTTGTTAATTCATCATCGTGAACATCGGCAGAACATCTCTCACGTACAATCATCAGTCATTTAGGCCCTGATCCGTCGGTTTCTTAACCGGGAGGATGTCTTACAGGGTCACGATATGATCAACATATTAAAACAGAACCAGACTAAAGGCGCTTTCAGAGAGCGAACAGTTGCCACCTACATTATTTTCAGGGTATGCATAGCAACAGAGGTGCCACTAAGGTGAGAAGGAGAGAACACAGACGGTTCTGTGCCACTGACGTCTAAGTTCACGATGGTTCAACTCTTTTATGATGCCATGAGGGCTCGCTGCGTGACCATGGCAACCACAGTTTCAGAGACCAAACGGTAACGGGAGCTGATTTTGCAGGTATTTACGTTACCTGAATGAAAAACATCTTTACACGAGCAACTACAGCTAGAATCCAAAGCCTGAACAATAACTAACATTTATAATACTTAATAGCTCAACTTTTCATACTATCATATTGATAAACATCTCCCCTATTTTAGGATACTGTTCAGTTGTGTAATCTGCGCTCTGCTATCACCAGCACAGCTCAAAGCTCATTTCAGTATGCTAACATGTTCACAGTGACAATGCTAATTTTCTGATGTTCACCATGGGAACAGTGATCAACATGCTGATATTTACTATTTAGTAATGTCAGTAACACCTGCAGTAGAAAACTCAAAGATAAACAAAAATATAAAGTACAAATGACATTTTGCAGCCCGCAAAAACTCACAGAATTTGTGCCAAATTAGAGGAAATTCCCTCGAGGCGTCCCCGAGATATCACGTGAAGAAGAATGAGATAAACTACCTCGGGCATTTTTATGCATAAAAATGTTGGCCGCCACTGTCATAAACTTCGTGAGCTGTATGTTGGAGGATAGCCACACAATCATGGGGAGAAAATTACGACTTCCTGCAGTAAGAAACAGGTGCAAGATCACACATTTGTTTCCGTAATTGCAATTCAATGAGTTGTGAAGGTGCTTATGCTTTCTATCCAAGATGTTGCACAAACACAGGAGGGCAAGCCGTTTTTGCAGGTACTCAAAACATTGACTTTATTGTAACCGTTTAGTTTCAGGAAGTTTAATTGCAAGTTTCCAAAGCAATGAGTGGCCAGATTCGGGTTTGAACCAGCTACATTTAGGCCTGAGCACATACCAGTGAGAGTTAGGATTACAATAGCTGAGCCCTCTTTTCTGGTTTTGCCTTTTGCAGGATCTTAGAGCACAGCATTCATTTCCAAACGTCCACACCCAGCAGAGGTTTGATCATTTTATGTCCTGTCCTGTGCACTGTCTTGTCCTGGAATTTGCTTTCCTTTGTGGCTTAAAAAAAATGGCTTGAGCAGATTTGCTCAGTAAGAATATTGCTTGAACAGAGTCACACACAGCTACAATAAGGCAGAGAGGGAAGTGTAACACAGGCAGCATTTTTCAGTCTATGCAGCTGAAGTTTGTAGTTTTTTCAGTTGAAACCTGAACAGTCCATGAAAAAGACGCTGTTAAAACAAACGTTCAGTTCTCACCTCTGAGAACTCTCATTCTCTCTCTTGAGATTTCAAACCATAAACACACACTCCAAAACTGAGATTATCTTAATGAAATATACTTTCATTATGAACAGGCTGAAAGGGCAAAGCCTCCTTGAGTGCAACGGAGTAAAAATGTATTGTAGAATCAGTGGACAGTGGTTTTTTAGATGAGTTTCAATTGCATACAAAGTGAGCGGTATAATAAGATTACACCTGAATTCTCTCTCTGCTCAAGTTGCACCCATATCAGTGAACACAAAAACATGTGTAACTGTGTGGCTGATGTTGATCAAGCAATGTAACTTGGAATAAGTACTTATGAAAGTTATTGCTTCTACGTGCTCTGTGTGCAAAACAGTCTCTGACCTTTTAATTGCACCTCGTATTCAGCACATAAATGCTGAAGGTAGCGTCGATCTTTTCATCGAACTCTTGGTGAGAATCCGAACAAGTAAAAAGGGGAATTTCTAAAGCCAATTTTTAAAGAGTGATTAAACCACAGTCATACAGTCTTCCTTAGATGTCAACTGTACAGTCACTATTTTTTATAATGCATTTTTTGGGGGGAGGCTGATTGGCAGCTTCTACTTTGAGCTATTATTAATGCATATAGATATATACTTTATATTATTATAGCATTATATTTTTACATTAAGAACCCAAAATAATAATCTGTTCGAGCTCTATAAAGGCCCACACAAATACATTCAAAGAAACAAACATACAAACAGAAACCAAAATCTTAAGCTTCTCTTAGCTGCTACGAGGGGTGGTTTCACATTCATTAGCATAAATCCGTTGGCAAGGTTTAGCGCCCTGTTAATTACTGGGGCTTCTGCGAAACTTAAGCAGGAGGAGACACATCAAGGGCAGCGCAGCAGAGCAATAGAAGACTTCTGAGAATTTAGATTTTCTCGCCAAATAAAAAGTGAATAATCTTCTACAAATTCTGTTTTTCTATAAATAAGTCTTGTCTATGGCATGTATAAGTATCACCTCCAAAGCTCCAACACGGATTCAAATCAGGACTTTTAATTATGTCTATGTGATTCTGCTAACCTGCTGTGTTTTATGGACATGACGTTGGGGGTACAAGACTTCCCCTTTTGAACACAACAAAGACAAAGGCTTACAGTGCACAAAACAACAACTCGAAGTTACACCCACAGGCTGCTGTTGCTTTCATGCTGCCACCTGTGGAGTGGGTGTCACCATCCCATCCACCAAATCTGTCAGATAGACCTGTTTCTGCTTACAGGCCATGTTCTGGGTGATGGAATCTGTTTCATGAAAAGCATTTGCTGTGTTGTGAGTTTTGTTTTTTAATTTATTTACTTTATACTGTAGGCTCCTTTCTCCCCACGCTATTAAAAGAAACGTAAATTAAGTTATATGCACAATCTGTGGCGATGATTAAGTGCAGTGCTAAGTTAGAGTCATTATCATCTAAAGGGCAGAACAATGACAAAGAAACATGTTATACTCTTAATGTGTTAAACAGAAGAAGATAGATGAATTGTGTAAATGTCTTTCTCTAGTTCTTTGAATAAAGTTATCTCCTTCTCTTGAATTTAAATAATAAGTTAAAAGTTTAAATCAGACACAGTCTTTTTAAGAAAATTCAGCAGAGCTGTGCAGAGATCAGCTGGAAGTCCTAACAGTATGAATGCAGTCCTGAATATGTCACTGAGGCTGAAATTGTGTTGTTTTATTGATAAAGACTCTGAATTACTTTGGAAAATATTAAAACGTGTAACACCAACTAAAAACCATCAAATCAGCTGAGACATACTGATTACCACAAGAACAACAAAAAAAAATGACCAATTTAAACCCAAAAAATGATTTCCCCATGCGATGACAAAGGTCTCTCCTCTAGTATGTGTTCGTTGTCCTTCGTTCTTCTGTCTGTTACATGACAAACATTCAGCATCCTCTTGCTGTAAAGAAACAAAAAAATTGGTCCATCAAGCAAACTAGAGGCAGGAACACGGGTTAGAGGTGTGTAGGTGTGTGGAGGAGGCGTCGGTTTGCAACAACATCACCAACATTTTCGGCAGGACTCTCCGCTTCCAAAGGTGCAAACATATATGACCTGACGCCTGAAATACAAACATCTACCACCTCTTTGTCCTCCCCCACCTCCGCTCTGGGTTCCTATCATTGTTTAGTCCCTCTCTGGGTTATGGTTGGGCCTACGTAACAGTAAGCCCCACTGTAAGTAGCCTACTTGTCATTCTTTGCCCTAAAAATAGAAATATTGTTTGGCGTCACTTTCAATCAGTCTATACTTATATTGACTTAATATCAGGTTTAATTCTGTCAGTCAGGTTTTTAAAAAGTTCCTATAATCCTGTTAACAGCCTAATCAGAGGTTGGTGTGGTAGCTGCAGTACCAAGAACCCGTTAAGAAATTAAAATAAATAATCCTTCGAAAGCCAGCGATTGAAAGGTGCTGGTTGAAAGGGAGCTTCACAGGGAGGTATCGCTCAGAAACTGGCTCAAGTGATGTCACTTGAGTCGGCGTGTGTTGTGTCTGAAGTTTTAAAATAAAAACAAAAAAAGACAAATCTGGTGTTTTATATTAGAAAGCCAGACCTCGATAGTCTGAGTCGCCTTGACTCTGCTGGAGGCCAGAGACTCGAGGCTATTAACATAACACCTGAATCTCCAACTGATCTGTCAGCGGTCCAGTTGCATTGTGGGTAATGTACTCGTCAGGTTTTGACAAGGAAGAAGAATGCATGCAATAAAAACCTGTGTTTTCTGTAGCATTAATTTTTTTCCCTTTTATTTGCGTTTGTTGGACTTTTAGGTGGAAATCGTGCGTAACGTGGCTCAACAAGGATGCGGCCCTAAAGATGACAGAGAAGGTAAGAAACTTCCATTTTTCTTTGTAATAGAAAAAACTGCTGTGGTGCTGGTGTCTTAAAATGGTTTCCACTGTTTGAATCGTGAGGCCTTGTGCCTTCAAATGATGAATGATTTGTCAAATTTGATTCCCAGTGGATCGATGCCATTTAAGATAGAGCAGCAGAAGCTTCGCTGGGGGCGGGGAACGCTAAGAGCTGAAACTGTCCATTGTGACACTGACAATGTTGAGTCAGTTCGATACTAAATCAGCGGATTAATCTTCTAAAGGTCTGACAAATGCAAGGTAGTGTTTATAACATTGTGCAAGATGTTTTTAATTTTGATGGACCGACTGCTCTGCTCCTCACGATGTGTGTTATTAAAGTCAGAAATAGCCGGTGTATATGCTTCATGGATGATCACAAATTGTGTTCAAGTCTAACCCATCAGCGTCTCTTGAATATTTACATTGGGAGGATAAAAGAAGAGCAGCTGAATTTTTGTTCTGTGAGATTTGCATATAGTCTTAAACTTGTGGGTATGAGACGAGTGTAAGCTCATGACTTCACTGTTGCTCCCATGTACTGACCTCAGACCAGTGTTTACAACACGAGCTAGTCTTAACTGAGCTCTGTTAGCATGAGCTGCTGATGCTGTTTGAAAGCAATACTCTAACAGAAGTCAAGTTTTAAAAAGTGCGGCTTTGGATGTTTTACCTCACCTAGATTTCTCACTGTAGCTCAAATGGAGTCATGAGGAGTGCGATTACCTTCCCGAACAGAGTTTCCACTGAACAATATAAAATACATTATGAATAAACATCAAAGTTCCTGTACTGCACTTCTCAACGTGCTTGCTCATACAAAACTAAAATAGAAAATAGTCAGAAAATGACAGAAAATAATTCTTTAATTGATCAATAACGTGTGTCGTGCGTGGTCTTTTCAATCATTCAGATACCCTCGGTTGACAGCCCTTGTCATGTGCTTAGTCCCAACAATCAAATGCTCACTTATGAATGTAAACACACAATAAACAGACACACCTAAAGGTGTGTTAGTGTTCGTGACAAGAAGGAATTAGCTGAGGCATATAGGTTGGTGTGGGGGCCAACACACAACTATTCATCAGCCAAAAGAAGACAACCTTCCCATGAATGCAGTTATAAAAAGGCCACTATTACCATCGTGAAACCAGTTTAACATGCTTTACCAAACCAGAAATGGGGACGAGGCCAAGATTACCTGAAAGAAAGAGGTGAAGACACAGACTGGGAACGGCGAAGATGAGAGATGAGACTCAAGAGCTCAAACAGTCTTAACAGAGCTTATTATGACCTGATTTATTTGAGCCAACGGAAAGTTGCCGAATATTTTCTTCATCTTTGTATTAAAAGATAAAAAAAAAAAAAAAAATCATAAATAGAGAATAAGTGTTAATGAATAAATCCTCCACATGCTGCGTGCCTCCTTAAAACTTAGCTGTGCTTTCTTTGGCAATGTGTTCTCCGCTCAATAGCACGTCTCAAACCTTTGAATTTCAAGTATTCACATTCCCTGACCTCGAGGGAGATTAGCTACAATTGAGGGGGATGCTCTCACTCAGGGTGCTCACTATGTGTTTGAGCAAATTTCATCTGGAACCTGTTCCTGAATGTATCTGCTGTTTGCTGTCAACCTCCCAGTGGCCGTGGACATCATGGAAATTACAGAGTGCTTTACTACCCGCACAGGTCGTCTGCAAAACCATGTTTGCATCCTGTATGAGAAGTATCAGGAAGAAATAACAGCCAGACAAAAACGAGTCCATCACATTGGTCCTTCAGAAATTCTTCTTCGTCATCTTGCAGCCCAGCGACTGAAAGGGGTTGGCCTTCGCTATATCTTTGGTACAGATTATCATCTGTCCTAAAAAACAAACAAACCTGAGAGTACTCTGGCAGCCGTGCACACAGTAATTACACATATCAGACATACAGACGTACTGCATCTCACCACAAAACAGGTCAATGTTCCCTGCAGGTTTATTTCAGTAAGGAAGGTGTTTAGTTACAGAAAAATTTGGATTCATCCTCATCTCAGTTTAGGAATGTCTTTATTTAAAGTAGCTGGACACGGGTCAAACAAACAGTCTACAGCTGAGTGGTGCTATAGCAACATGTTAACATGCATTTAGCAGTTAGTTGTTTGTGTTACTCTTCCTCCATTCGTTTATGTGTGAGGCTGATGGGAATATGATGATGAACTTTATTGATGAACTTAAATTTGGACCTCACAATGGTGTCAGATGAAAAATGAAAAGGAATCACCAAAGTAATTGAAATTCATCCTGAGCGAGGCATGAACATCTGCACCAAACTGCATGGTAATCCAAACAATAGCTTTTGTAACACTTTAACCAAACCAGCGATATCAGCCTCACGGTGGCTACATGGAAAGTCAGGGGATCTCAACAGTCATTTGGATGTTTCATCTGGGAACCATGAATGTCAAATATCACGGCAATCCATCCAAAAGTTGTTGAGATATTTCCATGTGGACCAAACTGGTGGACTGCCTAACAAACATGAAACCGGGCCGCTAGCACGGTGTGGCTAAAAATACATAAAAAAAATTTATCAAATGTGTTTAATCACCTGCAAAAAGTCCCTGAATGCCTCAAAGTACCATCAGCAGATTTTTGCCAAAGTTCCTTTCTGCCAGCTTAATATTTTCAATTTTGGTATTTTTAGATTTCTTTTTCTGCTTGTTTAAATGATCAAACGTGAACGACAAAGGAGACGAGAGGAAGAAGAGCTCATGTGAACCAGTCTTGCAGCTGTAGGGGTGTAACGCTGCTGCTGCTTTTGTGAGAACTGTCGGCACTGCCCATCTCTCACCCCCCCTCCCCCCACCTCCTCCATCCATCCCGCCTCCCGCCTCCACCCGTCTTTGACCGTATCCCTTCCTACCTCTCCCTCCCCCTCTTTCTCCGTCTCTCCATCCCCTCCCTCTCTTCCAGCCGGCCCCACCACAAAGCCCCACCCACAGCATGAGAGGACGGGGAGTAGGAATATGATCTAACTGCACTCCCGGAGATATTACCTCAGCAGCCACCCCCACCCCTTACACACACATGCGCACGCAAACACAAACTCCCACCTTCCCCTCTGTCATACCCATACCCATCCACCTCCACCTCCACCCCAACACCCCCTCCCCCACCCCCTCACAGCGCTTCCTCCCCTCGCTCCCCCTGATCTCCTCCTCATCCTCCACTCCCTACAACGCTGCTGCCAGGCCGAAATGTTTTTCTTAGCCCCTCCTACACAGTTTTCACACAGATTCCCTCTCCCTCAACATACAGCAACATCCCACACACCCTGGGCCCAGCTGACCCACTGAGAGAGGAGGTGGGAGAGCTTCGGTTGGGCAATAACGGCATCGCTGAGGGACAGGCACTGTGACTATTTTGCTAACAAAGGCGACAGCAGAAAATGCGATCAAGAGTCCACGTTTGAGAGCTTTACTTTCAATGATTTAAAAAATAAAATAAAAAAAAATGTCAAAATGTCTTTTCCAGGTTTTGGTCCTTCAGCTGGCCCATATTTTTGCCCTGCTTATTGCATGCTGATGTTTGTAGCTCTCTCGTTTAAGAACATGATGATGTGGGGTTGACAGGATGTGGTATAGGATTCATTCCTCTCCACACACAGAGGCAGCTTTAAAGGTTAGGGTGTCTGTTATCAGCAGGTCTACCTGCCATCAGTCTGTTGTGGTTTTCTCAGCAGGGCCCTTAAACAGAAACAGCATCCATCTGTGGCTCTCAGCAGATTCGCTCCCCTGGTGTCGAATCTCCTGAACAACTCCTGAGAATGACAATGAGAGAGAAAGTTGAGTCACAACTCTGCTCTCTTCCTTTTGTCTCATAAAATGATCAGGTTAGTGAGTATTTAGGAGTCTCACAAACCTCGCAACGTTTTTAACCTCAGTTCAGTTTTTTTTAGTCAAATGTAGGTTAACACAAGGTCAACGGTACAATCAAATGTGTGGAACAGTTAAAAAAAAAAAAAAAAGAAGTCAGTTCAGCCGTAAGAGCACTATTCATATTAAACACTGAATAAAGATGAGAATGAAATCTGCCATGATATGCATTTATGAAAAAGTGGAAGTGTATGTAAAATCAAAAGTGGCGAGTGTATGGAAGAGTATTGCTCAGCGGCAGTCGTGGTTGACCTGACCGGAGAGCAGACAGACACTATTAGAGGCTAGCTGGTGAACATGTGGAGCATTTAGCAGCTAAAGAGGCAGATATTTACTTCAGCAGTAACAAAGAGGACCAAAAAAATGGAGTTTAAACAGAGTGAATGTTGAACATTTGCCAGGTGACCAGAAACATCTCCCTAAATTGAATAATAAAGTGGCTCTGGAATCCAGTTATTACAGGTTTAAGCAAAGCGGGGCTTTGAGCTAAACACTAATGTGCTCCCAGTCACGATGTTTTGCTGGTAGTGTTACTTATGAAGGTTACCATCTTAGTTTTGCATTTTAGCATGCTAACATTTGCTAATTAGCAATTGTTTTGTTAAAAAAAAGAGAAGTGACAACGAAATGAAACAACCTCTTTAGGATTGTTTTGTCTTTTCTTCTCAAATTAAATGCCGTAAACAGCATCTTAAAATATCAGATATCACATAAAGAATCACATTAAGTTCTCTTTTTTTTTTCCAACTCTCAAAAGCGTGCAGCAATGTTGAAGTGTAATGAAATTAAAACATATTGTTGAATACTTTTCATATTATTGCAGCATGCTGGTTCATTATAGGTCAGATTCCAACTCATGGCTGTCTAATTAAACCGCTGCCCCCAAACCCAAGCCAAGAATGGCCACATTAAAAATGTTTTATTTATACTAAAAATGTGAATGTTTTGCTCTCCAAACGAAGGCGCATGGTGATGACCTCCAGTCCTCAGAGCAGCCAATTTGGGCAGATGATTTTATCAATAATTTTTTTAACTAGACATTATAAAGGCTATTTATGAATTTTCTGCATTTCACAAAGCTGTCTCTCATATTGTCTGGAATATTGAAATTTTTCCAAACATTTTTGGTAGTTATGATTGGTTGTTCCAATATAGCCACACATTCTTTTCTTCAGCTAAAATACTCTAAATGTATATGTTAGACCAACTTTAGGTCACAAAGGAATGAAGCAAAAACAGAGAAACCAAGACAGGAAGTGAAAGACAGATACAGCGCTCCCTAATGATAACTTGTTTACTGTTTTCCACATTGAGTCAGTCACACAATATAAAAGTATATTCAGTGAACGATAATAATCCCCCTCGTCTATCAATATCCACATAATCATTATGGCCAGCGGAGAGGAGAGGGCGCTGGTCAGTGGAGGATTGTGGGTTTTGCAGTTCAGAACAGCCAAAATAGCAAAGCCTATGGTGGGGCATGTGACTACAGCGACCGGCGAAGCTCGAGAGTGTCCTGGCAGAGTCGATGAAACCACACGCTGACACAAATGACTGGCCTTGATGCCTTTCATCTCAACAGGGAATCAGAGGCCCTTGTCAGAAACAAGCAGGCAGTTACAGGCCACAAAAGCACAAGTTATGGGTGTCAAGCCGCGCGAGCAAGAGGGAAAAACACACACTGCTGAAAGGACAGGAAATGTTGTATTTAAACATCTTCATGGAAGTTTGATTGAGGAAGATACTCGACTTTTATTGGCCAATCTTACGGGAGTGCTTTTATTTTTACTGTTATTCGATATGCTGAGAAGGAAAGTTAGTTTGTGTCTCGCTTAGAGTTAAACAAGAAGATTAATGCCACTCTTGCGAAACCTGAAGTTGCTTAAAGTATTAAAAACAAAAGTACTCAATGCAGAAAAATCAGCCTCTTGAGTGTCACACATAAAACTATATATTTGTATACAGCACTGAGGCTTTAATGTTTATTTAGAACTACTATTGTGATTGATGCTAACTAACTACTTTATATACGATTTAATCTGCATCATATTCTACAATCTTATCATATGATCATACGCAAAATCCTAATCTGTAAAGTCACTGATAACTTTGTCAAATAATTGTTCAAATAAATGAATGCAAAGTAAAAGGGATATTTCTCTGAAATGTGGTGAGGTAAAAGAACAACATGAAGTTCAGTACTTGAGTAAATGTACTGTGTTACATCCGAGCGCTGCCAGCAAATCACTGACCCCGATCAAGAAATATTCCCGCTCTTATACCTCAAATAACTTGTAGCTTTTTCCTACTTAACACTTCACACTGCATACCTGCAGGTGTTTGTGCTTCTGTGCATGAACATGTGCTTTTGCATGTGCATGCTGCCTTGTGCTGGAGCCCCCTCACTGGGTGGTAACAGGGCTGAGGTAACAACACACGTTCCTTTTTTTTTTTTTTTGATAATATATATAGCTGGAAGTAAAAAGCTCTCATAACTGCTGTGGTTTTTAGTGTTGCCAGGTCAACCTGCCCACTCTACACTCAACAGCTCTGGGATGGGATGGGTTGAGCAGGGGAAGAGGTGAGAGAGGAGAAGTGGGAACGATAGAAAGAAATTTTGGGGAGCGAGAACGACGGCAGGCAGGTGGATCGAGGTAGAGTAGGATACTAAGAGGGAGGAAGGGTTGAGGGGAAGAGGAAAGGGCTGCGATAACGTAAGAGGAGAAATGAAAGGTTGAAAGACACGCTGGCAAAAAGAATAAAAGCAAAAGAGTCGACAGTTAATGCATTAGGGAGATAACAATGATGAAGATGAGACAGAGGATGATGAGGGCAGAGGTGAGCTGGGTGAGCAGCGGCATTTTTAGCTCCATATTGGCTCCTTTTGCTCTTTAACCCCGGCACTCCACCCTGCACTGTAACTGTCAGACGGTGCTGTCCCGGCATACCCTCCATCCACTCATTTTTACATGAGATAAAGTGTGTGCCTGTGTGCAATCGTTCGTGCATGTCGCTGCTTTGTGCGTGTGTGTGTGTTTGCGCTGCCCTGGCCTGCCAGCTGCCAGTGTGTAGCACTCAATCCAGCAAAGGCGAAGCCTAATTACAGACGCACGGCTACAGATTTAGCCGGCATGCTAACCATAACGGAGGAGGCAGCAGGGAGGGGATCGCTTGGAAAAGTCACGGCTGGACGGGAGCTTCACAAGAGCGGACCACAGGGACAAGGGAGGGGGGTACTCTATTTCAGGATCTGCTGCTCTCATTATTTATCATAGTAGAAGTCTCGGCAAGAAGAGGCAACCTACAATTGACTGCACGCATCGGCACAAATAGGCAGAAGCTGAGCAAATCCCCCGCCTCAAACACGCCCTCCCACCCGAGTCACGTATCCCGTCGTCTTAAAACTGCGTCCAAAGCGTCAAACAAAACGCGATGGTATTTCCCCCGTTCTTATTCACCAATATTGGCCCAACTTATAACGCACCCGTCTCCAACCATGTAACACCCAGAACGCACACTAGTCATTACAGGGATGGATTCCTCTCGCGTCTGGCATATACTAATCCACACAGAAAGTTTTCCAGGTTGTCAAGCCGAAACTCTGCATGCAAGTGTGTGTATGTGCTGGTGAGCATGTATACATGTGAATGACTGTGTGTGCGTGCGTGTAAATGTGTGTGTGTGTGTGTGTGTGTGTGTGTGTGTGTGTGTGTGTGTGTGTGTGTGTGTGTGTATGTATATGTGTGACGGACAGTTTGTGAGACCAGGGAGGGTTGGCAGTTAAACTCTGAGCTCACCCACGACTCTACCACTTCCACCCACAGTGTCCTCTATACAGCTGCTCTCACTGAGCCAAACTCACACTTCATCCTCATCCCTCTCTCTTTTTCTCTCTGTGTTTCTCTCCCTCTCTCCCTCTCTCCCTCCCTCATCCATCCATCCATCCAGCCATCCATCCATCCATCTCTTCTTTATTTACTCCCTTCTCTATATCTGATCTCTCCTCCTCCTTCTGTCTTTCTGTTTCTCAGTTCTTACCTTCTACCCACCTCTTTCACTGTGTTCATTTTTATGCAATCTCTTATGGCAAGGCTCGCACTTACTATTTCAAACTTTTGGACCTTGATGCAGCCTGTACCCATATAAGCTCTCAGCGTGGGAAACATTAATTCACATACGACGAAAGCATCCACTCCAAGGTCTACTTATCGCCACTTAAACTTGTCAGCTTTATTTGACCTGAAGGGTGAGCGCGGCCGCAAAACGGAGTTGAAAAGAGTGAAGGTTGGCTTCACCTCTAAAGAAAGAGGTGCACACATACTGTGTCTGTAAATGTATGGCCTCATTCACATTCAGAATCCACCATCTTAGTATAATTTGTTGAGGACGAGAACTCTTCACGAAATTCATATTTAGCGTCCACTTTTGTTTTAACACTGCTTGTGTTCATTCAGCTACTGTATAAATAATCCATCGGCCATTTGTATGAAAAGATGACTCAGTGATGAAAAAGAAAAAGTCATCCACAAGAACGGAGGATTTGACTCACACAACAACAGCTCAAACAAACGCAGTGTTTGTCCTCTGTTTATCAGGGATTAGTTATCACGATCAGTCTTTCATTGACAAAAAAAACAACAACCTTTGAGTTACATATATTTTTCTGAGACTCCCCCGAACTCGGCCTGCTGACGCACCTTCAGCACTTCCCCGTCATCTTTATAATAAATGTCCACAAAGAAGCGGCGGTCCTCCTGAGGCTGCCAAACAAAATTGACAAAATTGGCTCTTTTTTGGATATGGCAAGAACAATTGTGGTGATGGTGGTGGTAGCCAATTTTGTTGTGTGCCCTTAAAGCAATTTTCATCATTTAAAAATAGGCTGCGCTCCCCTTCAACCTGCACGGACAAGCACACACACACACACACACACACACAGAAATGCAGACACTGAGGCAGAGTTTAATGTTTACATGACGACTAATGGGTTTGTGCTTTGTACCCGGTGAACTGGAAAATTCGGTGTAATTATTAAACTGCATGAGGGTTTGGAACATCCAAAATGAGAATGGAAATGCCTTTTAGACTTTTTGCTGTTTTATGAAAATAAATACAAAATTGTATTCTCCATCAAATGTCAAAAGAAAAAAAAGGCTGTTTTGAGCAAGAAAGCAGTTCTGCAGTTTACATATTAACCGGCTGTCGCACCAAAGCATGTGATACGCAGCATACGGTCAGTGTCACGTTTTGTCCCGTTTAAGCGTGAAAAACCTTGTGGTTAGGTAAAGAAAAATAAACCCACTTGATTTGGATTAGGCACCATAACTCCTTGGTTAGGGAACCAAAGAAATCTATGTGGCTTCACACAGACTGTTACTCTGGTCTCCTGGATGAAAGTCCTGGGTTTGATCCATCCAACCTTCCCTCTCACACTTGAGCACTTTTGTACTTCCTCAAAATAAAACACTGACGAGGTCTCTTCAGTGTACTGATGGGTGTATTATTACTATCCATAAATTTGGCCACCAATGGGCAAATTAAATGTTTTGCTGATTTTTTTTGCAGGAAAAAGTAGAGAATAACACCTGTGCAACCAACACAAGTAAACTAAACGAGCCCTTCTTCAACTGTTGTGCATGGCTACTTGTGCATGTGCAAACGTTTTAGCACCCAGCTACCTGTAACATCTCTGAACTGCATCACTGTCCTGGCTTACTGGGACACTTCCTCATTATTTTTATTAATACCATAAATGCTGAATCTGCTGTGGCAAGTCAAAATGTTCGCGGTGAAAAAGGTCCGTACATACAGACATGCGATCACAGTTTGCGGCACGTAATCTTCATGCCACTGCAGAAATGCTTTTAAGTAAATTGTTCACCTCACGATTACCGCACACCACACGTCTTGCAGTAACTCAGAGAAATGAGTCCAGTGAGCTGCAAGGAGCAAAATATGAAAGTGGGTTGAACTGGTGCCCACAAAGACATGCACACACACATCTGCATTGCTTTGTCTCTGCACCCCACTGCAACGTATTGCTTTTAGTATGTGTATATACGATAAGTTGCAGATGATGAAGATAAGTCTTAACCCCAAACCTCACCTTAAAAAGCACTGCCTACCAGTGGTTTGAGCTCTCCCATGTCAATGGTGCAGAATGGGAAATCAGGAGTGGGTGGGTGTGTGACCTGATGACCTACCAACAACTCGCTCAGGGCCCAGCGGCACACCATCAACATCTCCCTGCACTCAGCTCAATCGATCGCCCTCATTTTCACATGTACAGAAAGAAAACCAACTGTTTTACAGTTGTGTTGCAAGACGTCTGTGAACTGGGGGAGGTGGAAAGGAAACTGCATCGCAGATGGTTGTTGTGTTTCTTGAACGCTCAACAGTTTACTCACCTTCTGGGCTTGTTATCAGTTTTACATGGTAGTTTTATGAGAGAGGACATGAACTTATGGCTTGTTAGAGTATATTGTATTTAACCTTATGGTTAACGTAATTGATGGCGTCTGAAAAGAACATTTCTGCATTTAGATTGTGCAGTATTTTCTCTCTTTACCTGGGGGGCTTCATGAGATAATTCAGTTTTAACAGATGATTTTTCTCGAGGTTTGTGTACGTTGCCCACACATGATCCAAATCGAACACTTCATGAAATCAAAGTTAGTTATGATAGTTTAGTTTTATGACTATTTCACAGGTCTAGGTCATCAGTAAGCATCATCAAACTTCTGGCACAACTTACTGATCTTTATTTTTATTGTATCTAAATGTGAGTTGAAATAGCAGAATAAATACAGTAAAAGTAATGATTGTGCTCTGACAAAGTAGAGCAAAGTAAAACCTCAACTGTGCATCAATGCTATGAAGCCCTCAGAGGTTGTAGCCACAGGATGTCTCTTTTACTGTTCAATGTCAGAAGGAACTGATTCGTCTCCCAGCATGCAACAGGTAAGAGGCAGGAACACACCATGGACAGGTTATTAGTCCAAAATGTTGGACTGAGATTCCCGAAGACGTCAGCCCACGATCACAGACGTCATGCCCTGACAGTCAGGTAGCTCAGCAGATGGCACTGGTATTTCACTCTTGCTAATCACAAAACTCGCACTCAGTGGGGGGGCTCAATGTTTACAGGGATCAACCAACAACCAGAGCAACAGAGTTCAAGAAGCTTCAGTGGTGTAAATTTGTCGCTGAGCGAGGCCTTTGACTGTATCTGGAACATGGAAACATTAAAAGCAAAGAAATTATTTCACCTAAGCTTGAATACTGCAGGTTATAACAGTCTGTTTGGACAATAACTAGGTCACACTGATATGTACACCCATAGGTGGTTGGGCACCGACATGTCACCTACGACTGATAGCGGACTCGTGACACTCAGCAGATGTCAAATTTTTCACCTCTTCTAAAACTCATGCTTAAGACAAAAAAATCCATTATAGTGTGAGTTTTGTCAAATATTAACCTACAAGGGAAAATGGCTTTGTCATTGAAATTGAAATTCATTTTAATTACCGTACAATTAATTTGTATGTAATTAGATTTAAAAAAATTAAAATGGTCAGAATCTGGATGTAGAGTGACAAAGTACCTGCGTTGATCTGCTAAATATAGTTATCATTTTGATATTAAAACCTGGTAATTTACTTAATTATGACTGTGTGAGACACATGTACATTTAATATTGTTAATCAAAAAAAGTGATTTCTTCCCCACACTGTTGAAAAAGCATGAACTGAACAATGACCTGGGAACGGCTTCAAACTTTGTAGAAGAAGTCTCCAAGTTAAATCAATACTTTCCCTACAGAAAGTGAGGTTAGAACTCGTTCATATCGGGTATCAGAATCTTGAATAACACACTGAGGAAGCGAGGAGGTGGCGAGGATCTTTTCATGACTGCGATCTCTTCTGATAATGTTGTTATATCAGGGAGCTGAACGGCACATGCGCGGAATTGCAGGAGATGAATGAGAGGTGAATCTGTTCTTTGATTTCCTGATACAGTACTTCTTTGGATCATTGTGCAAGATAAAAGAACAGAGTTACGTATTTTCGGAGTATCTCTGGTTTCAAGATATTTTTAACTGCACATTTGTTGAATTAGTTTTAGCTTTGGAAATATTCTCAGTTTGTCCTTTAGATCAAGTATCTGCAGTGAATATGAAAGTGTCCATGTAAATAGTCTCTGAGGCACTCAAAGGCTGAGAATTTTCTGGGAACTCATGAGAATCCCAATTATTTTTGGTGAGGCAGTCCCCCCCCCCTCCTCCCCCAAAAAAAGCAATCTTTTTTCAGTCGTGTCCCAACAAACATACTCTGTAACAAAGCCCTTTAGAGACTGTACAAATAATGACATATTCGTGTTAACCCTCGTGTTGTCCTTGGGTCAAAATGACCCGCAGCTGTGTTCAACCAAGTTCCATTTTATTTTCATATTTTTTTGGGATCATTGGTGACAAGGAGGCTGTGAGGGTTTCTTTAAAGAATGATGACCAATGAGCCCAAAAAATATAAAAAATATAGAAATAAAATAGAACTTGGTTAAACACAGCTGCGGGTCATTTTGACCCGAGGACAACACGAGGGTTAAGTGATACACATGAAGAGGAGTTTAAGGTGGATGGATCAGTCAGCAAAACAATTAAACCAAATTGTTATTAATGTCACTGTAGTGATGATTTATCCGCCCATGCATCCATACCCGCTTCATCCTGTATCCTGGGGAAATACGTCCACTGTCCAGGCAATCTACACAGTACCTTCAAAATAAAAGTATTAACAATAACTCAAATTAACTCACGTAATAATACAGTCAAACAAGCCATTTTCTTCCCACAAAAAAAAGCAACAAAATGAAAAAATAAAGGTTTGATTTTGAAACACTTCAAATATAACAAACAGCTCTACCAGTCACTAAAAATGCAAAGGTCCCCTAACCTCATCAGAGTGGTCATTTTCACTCAAACCACACTGGTTCCCTAAACCTGACGAAGTCCTTTTTGTGCCTATACCTAGCCAAACCTCAACCATAACACTGCCACGTCATAAAATGAATTTATTTTTCAGCAGTGAGCTGAGACAGACGATTGCCCCTTTTCTCAAACCACTGAAATAATACACCAGTATTGCTGCATACAAAATGGCTAATAACATCGCAAGGTCAGCACTTTAAAAAGATGTTCAGACTTACTTAACTCTTACTGTGCACTTTAAGGGAGTTCTACTTCAATAGAAAAATTTTCATTTTACTATACATTATTACTTAAAGATTTAGTAAATCAGTTACAGAAATGATCAATAGAATCGTTTATGTTCAGTTTTGCTCTTCAAATAAAATGTATCCATGGATAGAAATTACTGGAATCCCGGGAAAAGAGTGAGATGTTCCCAATAATTATTGATTTAACTGATTGGAAAACACTCAGCCCCATTTGGACCTGGAAATTAAGAGGAAAAAAGCAGAAGTGCGGGAACAAGAAAATGAGTTAGTGCTGCATTAGATCTGTGACTCCTGAAAAGTAAAACCCTTCGTAACGCACAAAGATGATGGTCGGAGCATAATGTGAGAGAAGCATTGGATGGCTGTCGTGTTTGTGCTTGTATAAGGAGAATGAAGAGGACAAAGGAAGGAAGGAAGGAAGGAAGGAAGGAAGGAAGAAGGGAGCATCATGGGAAAGGGCCGTGGCCCCATGTGCAGCAGAGGGTTCTTCTTTGTCTTGTGGTGTAATGTCGGGGCTGAATAATGAAGCAGCCATGAGAATACAAGTGAATGGGTAAACTGAGGTTGGCATGCACAACTGTTATAATATAGTCAATGTCATATTTACCATAGCAACGTAGGTTGCTCTGTTTACTGTTGCTATGCATGAATTATGGGGATGTATTAAGATTCAAAACACTGTGCTGAATGACAAGTGGTTGCATCTTCAGGACAGACACATCTTTCACAGTAGACGGGGTGGTGCATGTTTATTTACTACATTTACTAATTACTGTAGCTATGTGTAATTTTTAATTTCTTGTACTTCACTTGAGTATTTTCATTTCATGCTACATTACAGTTCTGCTGCGTTGCATCTCAGAGGGAAGTATTGCCCCTTGTACTTTATACTTTCGGCATCAACGACCTGAACACTCACCGCAGTGGAGGAGTCATCCTCAGCCGTGAGCGTCAAGGGTTTTGAAGGTCGTCATATCAATATAACTCAAAATTTGATTTGCTGTTTCAAAAAAAAATTCAGTGTCAAAGTGAACGAAGAACGCTCACCGTTGAGGAGTGAGCACGCTCCCGATGCAATAATTTATTAACAACAAGCAATGTGCTCAAAACATCACTGATGTTTCGGTGTTGATAAATGAATTGCAGTGTGCCTAGTTTACTTCCCGATCATTAATTAAATGGCTCAATGTCACACTCTGTGACCAGACTACTAAACCAGATGATTAGGTGGAAAGGCTTTTGAATTGTTACCCCTGTTATGTGTAATTAAATTTTAATTCATTTGTAGCTGACCCGAGTGCCTTTTAAATTTTATGGCTACGATTGGCTATGGCATCATGATGCGCTCCAACCTTTCTGTACATACATCTTAGCGGTGAACTCAAATCCTCTGTGCCGCCGGTCACTGGTCCTGTGTTGAGTGGTGCCAACAAGCCCTAATCAGCTTACTTCCTTGGGCATCAGTCTCTGGCCAACGGCACAAAAGGCCACGCTGGGACCACCAAGCTCTTTCCTGGGACTCTCACTACCCTATTAAATTTCACAAACACCAACACACACACAAACGCATGCTCACACACACACATACATACAACTAGATTTTGTATTTCTTTTTCTTTCTTTTTTTTGGATGGATTACCTCTTTGTCCAAGAATCGTAGAACGCGCCTTTAATTACATTTATTTTGAAGCAATTTCAACAACCTAATCGGATTAGTGATAAAAAAAATAAATAAATAAAAAAGTCTTTATATTCTGGCTGCTTTAGACCAACTTTGAAAAAAGACAAAAGCTGTGGAAGGTTATTGGCTGAGTCAAGAAATATAACTGAATTACTAAATTAAACTTGTTCACCTCCACACAGCTGGCTCATCGCTACAAGAAGCGGCCATGAATGTCTGATTGCCTGTTTCGGAAAGTTAGACACATTGTCCTCGGAGAAAAGATGTTTACATTTGACTGTGAGCAGTTTTTATTTTATTTTTGACCTTCTCATGAGCGTGATCCAGAGAAAAAGATTTTCCAATTTGAGGGATTTGGTGGTGGCTGTATCCAGGACCTAAAAAGACACAGAAACCCAGCGTTCATTATTCTCAGACGGCTCATAAGATTACTGGAACGTTTCGATGAACGAGAGGCCTCCTCACCTCCTCCTCTTTGTTGGTAATGAGACCACCAAGTGCGTCTTCGCCTCACCCGAACTTTAACAAGAGTTGTGACGAGATTATTGTTGCACAAACAATGAAAGAAAAAATGGGTGATTGCAGAGAAAAGGTCTGACAGGTACTGTAGGTTCGAAACCTGCACAAGCTGTCACAGCTTTCATCAGGAAGCTCAATAACCGCACCAGCAGGTTCTGATGTTTTCGTAAAACTAAGATTGTTCTTCTTCCTTTTGCGAGAAGATCAGTAGAAAACCCAGTGTGAGCTCAGCTATCTGTCGTGTTTTTGTAGATAGATGGAACAGGGCTAAAGTTTCTGGGTTAGTGTTGTGGGTGGGTGTTATCAGGCTGAGGTGGGCCTTTACACAGTCGCACACTGATGGCAAAGATGAGACGTGCACGTATACGATGACCTGTTTAGATTAGAAACGCTCTGGCTGCATTGGGACTTTATATGTAGGGAGACTTTTTCCTTTTTTCTTGATTCCAGTATTGCTTAATTTCCTACTTGTGCATTTGTGTTTTTGTATTTTTAGTGTTTATTTTTGACTTGTGTAGTTTGTGTATTTGTAATTCTGTTTTTTTTTTTTTTTACTGACCACTACATTAGTGCTCAATTTCTAGTTTTTGCATAACAGCAGTGGTGATGAAATTGTACAATAATTAACATTATGTTTGCTACTTTTCTGGAAGTACAGTTGAAATGTATTTAGATAAATAGATAGATAGATAGTTACTTTATTAATCCCCAAGGGGAAACTTTTTTACTACAGCAGCATTTATAGATACAGGAAATAAATAAAATAACAGTAAAAAATATTAAATATAAAAATGCACAGTATATACAATAAAATAAAATAGAATAGAATAGAATAATTAAATTAAAACTAACTGAACAATAGTGCAAAGTTTTTTTTTATATATATTTAAACAACCAAGAAAAACAGACAACAGGCAACGGTGTTATTTGGATCAAATTGTGCTCGTGACGTTCTCTAGTCATAAATGCTCCACAGAGAGTCTCCATCTTTCAAATGTCAAACACTACAAAAGGGAAACCACCCGTACGCCTAAAGATTACAAGCTGTCTCCACAAATGTGTCCAAAAATCTATTTTATTGCGAAAAGCAGCAGCATCACGGTAGAAGAAGAGACTTTAGAATTCAGCTCTGCAAAGAGTAATTGATTAAAAACGTCGAAATATGTTTGATGGCATTTCACTGGTTGCCATGGTTCATGAAACTGAGATTTAATCAAGGTTATTGCCATGGTGACACCAAAGCGTTCCCCCTTTGTGTCCAGGATGTGACTTCACAGCAGGCAGCTGATATGCGAGTGTGGATGTGAGTCTTCGTACAGGTGCAGCAGCCACTGCTCTCTCGCACTCTCACCCAGTTTCTCTTTTGCGGTTTCCATGTCCTCATCCCTCCACCCAATCATCCAACCCTTCCTCTTCCAAAAGCCCTTCCTGCCCGCCTGAGAAGCAGAGGCACGGCCTGGTGGCGTTGACCTCACCCTGAGACCCCCAGGAGACACTGTTCAATACTGTTTTCAGCTGTCTCACAGTCCAGCCAGTTATCCCTGCTCCGACTAAAATAGCATCGGCTACTCAGCCTCACATCCTCTGTCTGTTAGCACTCACACATGCCCCGACCACTGTCCCTGTCATTGTTTTATAGTGTGACGGGCTGTGGAGTGTTAACGGTATAGCACAGGCTTTATGACTATTCAGTAAAAGAGAGACACGTGATGGCTTTGACAATGATGCTCGTGATAATCGTTTTTTATTTTTTTATTTCCATGATCAAATTTAAGTCACGAGTAAAGAATGAGCAGTTAAACTGTTGAATTAAGACCTCAGATCTTTTAAGTACCAATGCTTTTATTTTACGTAACCGAAGCCGTATGAGAAGCTGACAGGGGAAACGTCTCTTTGGTTGAACTTGCAAGAGATTACGAGATAAAGGTGCTCGAAACAACTAGTTTAGTATTTACCGGTGTGATGTATTCATATTATTTTTCTGAAATCTAGTATCGGTCTGTATTTTCCTCTGAAATGTAGCAAAGTAGCTTAAAGTAGTGTAAGATGAGATTTATTTTTTGTGGGTGTTCTGTTTCTTAAAATCAGGAACTGCTTGATGGGGTCCACTGTAACTGGAGCGTTAATGTTGACTGGGTAGCGTGATGTAAGGTAATGAGGTCATGTATTGTCATGTGTTGTTGTTTTTGAGGACAGAAATTAAAAGAAGTAGTGTGACGGAGAAGAAGCTGTCCCCGGGCTTTTCTTAACCCAAAGCTCAAAAGTAAGTTGTCTCATAAAACAGTTCTATCTATTGTTAACGCTGCACAGTTACCACCATTACATGGCAAACAATGGAAATACTCGAGTAATGTCCAAGAACTGCACTTCATTACAGGATCTTAGAAAATGTACTTCTCTACAGTTTGGGGAATGATGCCAGTGGTGAAATGTGTGCAAATGTCTCACATGTTTAGCACTGACACAATTGAATGAGGTCACCTCTAAGTTCAGCTGCTCCATCGCCGCTGGACTGAGTTTGACATAAGCTGAGAGGAAGAGGATGATGTTATGAAGTGACAAGGGAACAGAACAGGGAGGAGTTGGCCAAAGAGGTGTGTTTGGACAAAATGATGCAATAAAGGGTCTGGAGCAAGATTTTTTGAGCTGTCATGATAGAACAACATCGCCCAAGGTTGGTCAGGTCGAGCTGGTACCCTCAATTAAACAAGAAAAAAGCTCTATGATTGGAAAATTATTCATCCTTCAGTCATTGACACACCTGATGTCCCTACAGGCAGCAGGAAATATTTGATATAATTATCCAAGAGAAAAACGAAAGGAGGAAGGCGATAAACTTCTTTGGCTAAGAGAAGTAAAGCCTACGCAGCCTTGTCAGGTGGTTTATAGGCACATGTTTGATTCGCAACCTTCATTTCAACTGATCATCTCGAGATGAGTATCCATTGCACATCTTGCTCCATGAGGCCGTTGTGTGGAAGCTACAGTACAGTTGTGAGAGTTAATTGTGCACAAGGGAGTAAAGTAGAGACAGTTTTCAGATCATTTCTCTTTTTTTTTTTCTGTAAAAATACTGAAATATTACAAGTTAAAGTCCTGCATTCAATCCTACGTAAATAAAAGGAAATCATTTTGATCCGCAATTTGTACTTAGAGTATCAAATTAAAAGTACTTGTTTTGCTCAGGTGGTTTTACTACATAATTAGTTTGCTAATGATACATCAATACATGAGCATCTTATTGTTATAGCTGGTCAAATAACTGTAAAGTTAGGTCGTTTAATCAAAATTATTGCTGGGCGGTTCAAGTGTATTTGGAGCAAATATTGCTATATTTACCTCTGAAATGTAGGATGAAATGTCTTCACAGGGCATCTAGACGTATCAATAGGTTGTTTTTTTACAGCAAACAAAACAAAACCGTAGAAGTTGGAAAGAACAAAGAGAGCAGCACAAGACAAAGAAAAAACACCACCTATGGAAACTTCATGAATGATCGTGTTAAGGTGTCCTTTCTCTTTTGTAAACAGAACCCTGTATTACACACATATGTTAAAGGTGAAAGATCATGTCAGGTCTGCTTTTATAAAAACAAATGAGCCCCATCTTGTTTTCACTTGTAATGGGGTGTGTCTGATTAATTAATGAACTTTTAATCAGACGGGAAATTATAAACATAATTTTGCTACAGTTTAGAAAGAGAAACTCCCTTTACAGTGACTGATTGGATGATTGGATGATTGACTGACGTACCGTCTCACACACCTCACATGGTGAGATATGGCAAACACACAACTCGACAGGCCTAATGAAAAATGCAGAAGGGAAATTTTGCTGCAGTTAGTGGCTCCCCTAAATCATTCACTGTGAGCCCCGCACCCTAAAACCCTCCTAAAATCAATTGAGCTAAAACTGTTTATGCATTCACTCCATATGCTCAGTGCCACACTGCGTTCTGCAATGCAAATAGGGGTGCTGGTAATGAAGCTTATACAGTCTGAAAAGGCCAATTACTCTAGTATATGGTGGCTGGGACAAGAGTGTGCTTGGGCTCCCTCCAGGCTAAAGACAGAACCTAGTAAACACCTCATCAGCTGATGAGACACACACACACACATACAGTCCTGTAGATCCTCATGACTATTGTGAAATACACAAAATCACACACTCCGATAAATGGCATGCGTACACTTATGCGTAGGCATGCATAAAAGCACATGTAGATGCTTGTATGTGAACAAAAATGTCAAAAATGCATCTGAGCGGTATAAAAAAGTGCACATGCATAGATCAGCATTGACATACTGTATTTTAATGACAAAAAAAATAATCCAACTATCTGCATATTCGTAATAGTAACCTTGCCAGTGGATGAGTTGGAGGAGAGAAAAGGGGAGAGGTGGAGAAAGACACGAGCTGAAGATCCCTTTTCTTTAAATCTTCTATTATTTTAAATGTTTGCAGTTCATTAGTCGCATGGCTGTCTGCAGATGAGGACTCGCTGCATCTTGTTTTATGCACAGTAAAAACATATTTTTGTTGCTTTTGTTTTCAATACACAACTCAGGACAAAAGAAAGTCTAGAGCTGAGAAAATTAAAGCTTAGCGGAGATGAGATGAGAACAAATGGAGGAGGTAGGAATAGGGGCAGACGGGAAAGGAGAAAACAGGAGCGACGTGCAGCGGGAGGCCACTCGTGTCACCAGTTGCAGAGGGTCATTGTGGGGGAGGTGAAAATTAAAGCACGCAGGCGGCGTCTTGCACCTCGGCCCGGGCTGAACCCCCCTCCCTCGCCCTCGCTGGTGTCGGCGGTATGTGTGTGTGCGTGTAGGACGGGTTGTGGGGGCAGTGATGGGTGAGGGAAGTCTCAGGGGCGCGGAAATGCACAGGTGAGTCACAGGTGTAGCCGCCGTCGTACACACTGCATATTTCAGGAGTATCATCACGGGGCGGAGGGCCAGCTGAGCGTGGGGCGCGCCACGTGCCTCCCTACTCGTCAGACAAATTATTCTGATGTCTCATTGTGTTGAGCAGGGAGGGAGGACTGGAAGAGGTGAGACCTGTTGGTTGTGTTGAGACACAAGTGAGCAAAAGAAATTAATGAAAAACATGTGAGTGCTTAACCCTACTGGTGGAGCTAGATCATGGACCAAGAGAACATTTGACCTCTTCTGAAAAGTGAAAGCATCATCAAAGTTGTTACAACTCAACCTGAGAGCCACTGAATCAAATTCATCTCTGAACCGGAAATACCGGTCCAAAAGTTTGTCACCAATCCATTCAGAGTTGTGATATTTTACTGGATAAGTTGAAAGTTTTTTTTGATGGACTCGTGGTCTTACATTAAAAGTCTGGAGGTCACAGTGTCATTAGGATTCCTCCCCATGAATGTCTATATAATGCCATGAGAATCCATCAGGTAGCTTTTAAGACAGTTGTTATTTTATTTACTATATTATCAACAAATTATCCAACATGAAAACCATAAAAGTCGTTTGTCGCTACCGTCTGAATACGACCGTAGGAGCGTAAAAACGACTTGGATAGGGTTACGGAGAGATTTCCGTTTGGGTAACGTTTTGGCCTATTTGGCGCCACCTCTGGCGATTAGCAATAATTGCAGCTGTGTTTTTTGGACTACACGGTGAAAAACATAGTTTTGTACATAATAACATACAATCAACTTGAAAAACTTGAAAAAACAAGTTTTTGCATGCAAACAGGTAGAACTGCAGCCCAAAAGCATGCTGATGTTTTTTGGATTACATACTGCTAGCTTAAAGGAATACATGCTTTAGTATAATGTCTATGCTATGTTTTATATATATATATAAATATATATAGGCTGTATATCATCTGGAAAAAAAATATGGTCTGTGAAATGTGTCCACAGCGATGTATGAAATGTGTATAAAGTTTTTATTTTTGGTATGCACTTTTGCTGCACAAGTAAAAATGATGTGATGCCACAGTGACATCCTTCCTGGAAAATGTGTTTTAGAGATAACTCCAGTACTTCATCAAAATGAGTCAGCAAATTGCTCAATCAGATTATCTAGAAGCTAATGTGTTCATGGAAATGTACTTGTTCACATCAAATAGGAAAAGCTGTGGCTGATTTATAGCTGAAATTATGTCAATGATGTGAGAAACTAGAAGTGTTACATGTTCATGTGCTGCAATTGTCACTGAGAAAGTTTCTCTCTGCACTCCGACTGTGTGTGTTTGTCTCCATGTGTGTGTGTTTGTTTCATTCACATCCTATCTTGACCTATGTGACTCAGCACTGGTTTATGCGGTCACATAATCGGGATGCCCCAGTACATGAACCGTAATCATCTTCCTTTCCAACTCTCAACATTAAAGACTGCTTGTTTTTTTCGACCATGTAATAATAGGGAAGTTCCAATTCATGCCTTACAACGGCTTGTAACTTTGTACAAATCACATGCCCATCAAAAAGCTGCCACTTCCCTGTTGGTGTTTATTATTTTTCAGTTTTCACCAAAATCGTAGGAATTTAAAAGAGGCGAAACGGAGCTCCAAAAGATTTTCCATAGATGTGAGTTGTTGTTGTTGATATCGAGAATAGGTGAAAGTGAGACGTAGCGAGAGGAAGAACGGGATGGAAGAAAGAAACAGATAGAAACAGAGACAGTGAAGGTCAGTGTCGTAGACAGAAGGAGTGACAGGAGACCAATCTCTGAGAAACTCTCCAAATAAAGCAGGAAATGCGAGGAGG
Source organism: Embiotoca jacksoni (assembly GCF_022577435.1). Classification (NCBI taxonomy): domain Eukaryota; kingdom Metazoa; phylum Chordata; class Actinopteri; family Embiotocidae; genus Embiotoca; species Embiotoca jacksoni. Next base: position 17,188,574 of record NW_027185230.1, on the reverse strand, counting down.
GAGTAATCTCTGCCTCACCAGAGGAGAGGAGGAGAGAGGAGAGGAGGGTGGGGAGAGCTTGGACCTCACTGCACACACACACACACACACACACACACACACACACACACACACACACACACAGATGCACACAGATGCACACACACACACACACACACACACACACACACACACACACACACACACACACACACACAGATGCACACACACACAGATGCGTTTCCATGCAAACAACTTGGCCATGCCGGGCGGTTAGGTGGGAGGATGTAAGGGAGAGGGCTACACCCTTATGCGAAGCTTTGTTGTGTGACACATAGACAGCCCACCCTAGCATTCCCACCCCTATATTTGGCCTTGAATACAATTGCAGGTTTGAGAGTGACAAATCGGACCGGGGCAGGGAGGCAAACTCAGCTGAGGACAAGGGCAAAATTACACAAGTAGAAGGGGAAGCCGCTGCAGTGGAGGGGTTGTTTTGCAACAGTATTAAAGATAAGAATGATTTTGTGCTGCACAAAAGTGCAAACTCATTTGAAGACATTTGTAAAGCTTCCAAGACGGTCATGAATTTAACGTCCTTCATGTGTGGACGCTGTTATTAGGTGCAAATAAGAGAGTTTTTCTTGTCTGGAGTTTGATTGTTTTCTTTTGCTGTTTGTTCTTTTAACCTGCCTTCCCTGTATGCTGGGAAACAGACTGCAGTGACTCCAAAATATAAGTAACAAGAAATAAAAGGAAGAAGGACGCAGATCAAATTAAGTTTATTTAATGCATTTTCGTAGTTTTCAAAATAAAATATTTTAATCCTATAAATTCTGTTGTTCTTGAAAACCCGCCTACACAAAATTTCAGTTATGTATTTATTTGCTTATTATGAAAGACTTCCTTTGCTTCCATCCTCTATTCTCTACCTTAAAGTATCTCATCCTACTTCCATTTTTCAAAGATGAATTTGATTCTGAAATAAAGTTTCAGCAGCAAGGTCACACGTAGAGAGCAAAGTTTATAGACGTCACAGTGAGACAATGGGTGAGTTTTTCCATTTTTATTAAAAACAAAACTGTTCATGTTAAATACGATAGTTTATCTCCTATTGGGATACAAATGTGACCCTAAAGTGACGTTAAGAAAACACAAATGTAAAAAACAACATTGAAGGGGAAAAAAAAGTGTGTTTAAACTGAAGAATTTTCTGTGTAGCAGCCATGTCTGCCTGTGCAATGTTTTTTGTGTATTTTTCTGCCATTGTGTGACTTGTTTCATTAGTGTATGTACACATGTGTGTACTGTAAGTTTGTGCTTGTGCTGTATGACTGCGTTTGTAATTATGTGTGTATGTGTGTGCCTGTGTGTGTGCCTGTGTGTGTTTGTGATTCTGTGCCTGTGTGTGTTTGTGATTCTGTGCCTGTGTGTGTTTGTGATTCTGTGCCTGTATGTGTGTGTTAGGGTAATTACACAGTAGTGGACTGGTGGTGGGACAGTAAATCAACTGCAGAATGACTTGGATTGGGCCGCTCTGCCGGCAGCACTCCTCATCCTAACCGGTCATCAGGGAGGGATATACTCTTAGAATAAATACGGTGTGTCTGCAGTGTAAGGTTGTGTGTGTGTGTGTGTGTGTGTGTGTGTGTGTGTGTGTGTGTGTGTGTGTGTGTGTGTGTGTGTGTGTGTGTGTGTGTTGGGGCGTATGCATGCATGCATGTCTATATACATCTGTCCACACGTTGAATTTTCTCTATGTTTCTGTCCACATGCATGCACATGTTTTGTCAGTGCGAAGCGGTGTGTTCGTGTGTGCGCCACGCAGTATGTGTATATGTGCACAATGCAGTATGGGCGTGTCCGGGCACAAGTGCATTTGCACACGCACAAATGTTGGTGGTGTGTCAGCAGAGTTCCTCACCCAAACAGGTCATGAAAAAGGGACTCTTGACTGCTGCCTTTTTCACCACAGCAGCTACTCAGCCTGCAGCCGCACGGTTAGCTGCTATTAAAAACACTCTCCACAAACCCAGAGTCAAAGAAATATTTCAGTGCGTCACTCACAATCTAAAAGCATTTCTAAAATTTTATGAGATAGCCCTGCCAAAAGAAAAGGATTGGTTAGTTTTGGTTTTGGTTGTCCAGGTTTTGAGATACGTGTCCAGAAGTGGAAAATTGGTTCAGATCCGCCACTTAATTACTTAAAAGCAGCAATACCAAAGTAAATAATTATTACAAGTAAAAATTCTCCATTGGTTATTGTAAACTGTTAAAAAGTGGTTAAATATCATCAGCAAACTATATTTTCCTGTAAACCGCCCCCATCAGGCAATCGTGGCTCTGTTTTGGTTCGGGTATGTTTGGCTGCCAATGGCAAAGGCATTTTTTTGCGGATTTCACTGCTGACATGAACAACAGGCAATAGAAGATTTAAGGAAGTCCCTAACTGCTTATTTGATTCCACAAACTGTATAATATGATATCCATGGGCAGCTTGATGGCATAATAACGCCGTAAGATTCATTTCATAATAATGTGTCTTTACAAGAAGGTAGTTTTAATGAAACTACCTTTACAGTGTGTTAGATGTCATTTTTTTATGAATGCTGTTCGTACATTAAAAAGTTTGTGATCTTATCTAGACCTGATGACTGTTTGTATGTGTGTGTGTGTGTGTGTGTGTGTGTGTGTGTGTGTGTGTGTGTGTGTGTGTGTGTGTGTGTGTGTGTGTGTAATCGTGATGGTGTTGAAACTGCAACTTCTGCCAACACACAGAACGTGACTGACTACAAAAATCTGAAATTTGAAACGTGGACATGTTCCAACATGAATCACAACACACACACACACACACACACACACACACACACACACACACACACACACACACACACACACACACACACACACGCACACACGCACACACACAGACTGCCCAGATTATTGGAACCAACGATCATTGGCAATAATCACTCATCAGCTCGCTTGCACGTTGTGTCAGTGTATATGTCCCTCTTCTCTTACGACGCATGCATGTGAATCTTGGACGTACTTCGCTGTGTCTTTCCACATTGCGTGTCTTTCTGTACGGTTTGTTCATGATGAAAAGAAACCCTCTCCTCGTTTCTGCTGCACACACGACCCATAAAGCACCGAGCCTTACTGCATGGGGGTGGTTCGCCGGAGCCACTGCTACACACACACAACACAACTTTGTACTCTTGATCATGTCACATCTTTTAGCGGTGCAACCCCCAACTGCCCCTCACCAGCTTTTTGTTTTGAGCTTGGTTTTCTACTCACCATCAAAGACAAAGACAGAGACAGTGTTAATGTCAGAAACTACCAAAAATGAATGAAAGTCCAAAATTCTGAAGTTGTTCCTGAGAAAAGGACACACAACTCTGTGAAACTCAGAAAGTTTGACAGTTTATGTCTTTGGTCGCTGAGCCCAAAGGAGCCAGCTAACGGGGGCAATATGGACTCTTTACTTCATTAATAATCAAAGATTACAATGTTGGAAGGTAGCATTAGCTAAGCATTAGCTGATTTCAACTGTTAGGTATTGCTAATTTTAGTTAATAATCTCTTAATTATAACTTTAGTGAACTACTTCAACCAAGTATCCATTATGTTCAGCTAATCGAAGCATTTATTCACTCTTTGACCATTTTTATATTGATAATTTTTGCATTCCTTTTTGCTGTCTATTTCTGCTACTTACTTTTAATTTACTGTTACCTTTTCCACTAAAGCTTGTTTGAGCCCTTGGGTGTATTTCTTTAGTTTGATTATTTCAGCAATCAGTGCTGACTTTCAGTTTGAAGGATTTCAAGTTGTATTTTTGCACCACTGAAACAGAAATCACTGCACATACAGAAAGACTTTTAATCTCCTTGATACATATTAGATTTTTATTTGCCTTTTATAGAAAGCTTATGGGTCTCACACTGACGCACGGGCGGTTTTATAAATAACTCTGATTCCAGTAACCAAAGACATACAAATGAATACCATAGCAACTCTCTACTTAAAGAGCTCACCTGGATTACTCCAGTGTGCAAGTGAACTATCTGATGGCTGAGCTTAATCTATAACTTTTATTTTCTATTGTAAACAGAAAAAATTCTGTTCATAGTTTTCTATTTGTAGTATTAATGTGTCTGTCATGATCACATTGATGACAGATATTCAAATAAACACAAATACAGCAATTACTGTATTTTTTTTTAAGCTTTTCATTTAATTTTATTTTATCAAAATGAATAGATTCGTCTTCATCAATATCCACGTGCAAATTACAGTCTCCTGTCACATGTCCTATGTTACAGACATAAATTATTTTAGCATCTGTGAAAACTGATTGCAACTATGACACACACACACACACACACACAGTCAGAGGAAAGTGAGGAGTTTTAATTAAAAAAAAAAAAAAAAAAAAAAAAAAAAAAAAAGGTCCAGAGGAGCCCACAGTCGCTCAACCTTATGTGGGATGTAGTTTGGCTGGGCAAGAACACAACATAACCAGACTCACTCCTTTCATTTTCCCCCTTCCAGACAAGACACAAACAAGCATACACACACACACACACACACACACACACACACACACACACACACACACACAGATGTTGTGTGTCATAATTTTAACACCCTGCTCTGACCTGAAGGCAGCCCTTACCATCAGTGTGTGCACTGTACAGTTCAGACAAGGTCAGTCAGTGGGCTGAGATTTCGGCTTTAACACCCCTAGTTGGAGTCCTCCTGCTCAGCGCGCGCACACACACACACACACACACACACACACACACACACACACACACACACACACGAGGAAAGGAGTGAATGTCAAACAAAGTAGATATATCATGCAAAGAAATATAGAAGTTACTGTAAGACAAGATACGGTTGTTAGAAAGCTACTTTTTATCCAAACAGAGGACAACATACCAGAAATCATTCATATCCTGTACAAGAGAAAACAGACATTGTGACAGAGCTATTTATAAAGACTAGACATGGGAGAGAAGTTACTGCTGATAACTGTGAACATTTTTGGAAATCAAAAACGGACACATGAGGATTTTTAAATACAACTTGCTCCCCCAAAAGGAGGTCACATTCACATTTAAATTGGAGTATTGTAATCCATAGCTGTAAATGCAATCCCTCACCTTTTTTTGAACTTTCCTTTCTTCTTCATCTTCAACTGGATTCAATTACTCCAGCAGCACTTACTTATGTCCAGACAGTTTAATGCCACTACATAACCCATAAATGAGGAAGACTAGAATAGAATAAAGCATCAGCACATTGACACGGGGGAGATGGTATAATGAAGAAAAATCCCTGAAGACTGACGCAGATGAACAGTAATGCAGGAAACATGTCATCGGCATCAGTCACGAATATTCAGCCTAAAAAGTCTAAAAGCCTAAAACACATGACATAGTTTGGGTAGTGTCTGTTTTTGAGAAGTGGTTACACGAAAAGACAAATCTGGGATGTTCTTATGATTTAGCATTTACTTTTTTCTATGGAAACTGAGTCATGTCGACTTTGTGCATTAAACATTAGTTTTTTCTTATCCTCTTGAGCTTCACTGGGCGGAATGATGTTATGATGGAGCCTGTTATCACATTTATCTGCATTCATCAGCTTCTCCGTGCTCATCTTGAAACTTAGTTTAAGTCAAATATGTAGAAACAGGATTTTTCTGACATGCCAACTTGTTTGTATTATCTGTCATATTCAGCTTACAGAAGTGGGATGTGGAAACATATAAACTCCAGACTTTTTATTGAAGTTTGAGGGGAAGAGGGAGGAGATGAATTTTCACGATTTTTTAAATGGGTTCATGGAGCTTTTGTGGGTGAAAAAAACTTGTAAAAGTTTTTCACGTATTTATAGCTTTTAATATTTTCTATGTTTTAAAACATGTCAGGAGGGGACTTTTAAAATGTAAGTGTAAGATTAATTGCACTTTACTGTATATTGTACTCTGTTACAATCACATGGACTGCTTTTCAATACTTTCAATAAGTACCTTCAGTCATTACCTGCTGAACTGAACTGAAGACAAAACAAAACAACTTACAAATATGAATTATTTTTTCACAAAAAAAAAAAGACTAAGATAAATAAAACAACAATAAAGCAAGTGCATTTTAACCTGCTCCTAACTGGGATCATATTTTTGCTATTAAAAACAAAATCCTTTATAGATAATACAGATTATTATTTGACAAATTTTTAAATATATTGTCATAGAGTCCAACACAAAGACTATAAAATATTTTTATAGCATATTTCAATTCCCTTTTTGTCCACAACCAACTGTCAAACTATTTTTGAAGGTCAAAAGTATGTTTCTCCCTCCCTCCTTTCCACCACACTCCACCCAGCCCTGTATACCCTCCAGCACCTGCTATCATTATCACCCCCCAAACCCCGACGACTCCACCCTCCACCCTCCATCCCTACCTGTCACCCTCCCTCCAGCCCCCGCTGCTTGTCACCTCTCCCTCTGGTACCTGACACATCTCTCACCTCTCCTGCTCCCCTCTCCATCCTTTACCATGCCTTTGCTCCTTCGCTCTCTCTTACCACCCGTCCACCCTTTCTCTCTCTCTGCATATGTGTCCCCTCATTCTCTCAGCGTTGCCTCGTCTACCTTTCACTGTCCCTGCGGCTCTCGCTGATCCCCTCCCTCTCCGTCCCTCTCTACTTTCTGACACTCTATGTGTCGCTGGTGAACTTCCTTCTGTGTTCCATCTGCCCCTTTCCCACCTCTCCCACTCCCTTCCAGCAGACCCACCTACTCAACGGGTGCTCACCATACATGCAGGCAGGCACAAAACACGGCCCAGAGCTGTCAACGCGCTCCTCGGACAGTCCGCTCTACCACGGTTCAGCAGCAGGGGGAGTGTCAGGCAGCTGAGGGCAGGACAGAGGGGGGTGAGAGCTGAGCCGCCCGGCAGCCTCTGCTCCTGGAGGTGGAGGCCGAAGGACAAAACACACAGCAAATGAATTAAGTTGTTATTTTCTGACTTGAATGATCCCTTTTTTATTATTATTTTTAATCCAGTAAATTCACTCCTTCCTAAGTGCGCACACCTAAAAAATGACTTCCCCAAAATTTAATATTTATCTTGAAATACAATTAATTGATTAGCTGACTGGAATAAAATGAAGAAGTCATTTTGATTGTTATTCATTTAAATCTTTATTTAAGTAAAACGTCCTAAAATCAACTGCTTATCTGCTCTCATTACATTAAAATGAATATTTGGAGGTTTTGAATTACTGGTAGGACTAAACAATACCTGTAATCCAGGATATAGTGGCAGGTTTTTATTTGTCTGACATTTTTCGATTGAATAATGAATCACTTAATCAAGAAAATAACCAGCAGATAAATCAATAATTAAAATAAAAGCCCTTCATTCATGATTTATTTTTAATGGTAATTGTTCAGTGGTTTACTAACAAAAAGTCAGGATGACAGCACCAAATGTCATTTTTTTTCTCAGCTAGTTTTTCTTACTGTTTTGTTGAGTTTTTGTCAAGGCAGAGTGAGAATTCTAGATAAGGTACCAAAATGCGGCTATAATTAATAGACTTGAAAGAAAGTAGGGAACTTTCTAAATTATGTTCATGTATTGTATTTGCCACAGAACAGAGTAAATACCCAACTAACACAATATAATATAATCACCTTCAGAACACTTATCGGAGGAATATTGTGTTAGATTGTACATGTAGGTTACAGAAGATCTGTGACTTGGTGCACATTTTGATAGCACTGCTTGGCACACAACAGTCCTATGATCTGTCTACTGCCCCCACCTGCTGGTTAGAAAGCTATCATGTTTTTGTTACTCAACAAATTGAACCCAGGCCAATCTCTGTGTGCTTATTTGTCTGAGTGTTAATCTGTGTGCATTTGTGTGTGTGTGTGTGTGTGTGTGTGTGTGTGTGTGTGTGTGTGTGTGTGTGTGTGTGTGTGTGTGTGTGTGTGTATTTGTGTGTGTGTTTTGCACAAAGAGATGTTCAGTCACTTCCACCCACTTAGTTTCTCTCTATCTAGTTCACAGTGATCTTTCTCCCACACCTATCTCCTGCAGCCGTTCAACCCAACAATAAAAGAGCAAAACTGCAGAAGACCACTGCATCAGGGCCGCTGGCCTATTGAACTAAACATACTGACAAGCACAAATAATCAGCCGCCCTTTATGAAACCCGTACATACAGTAATAGCAGTCTGTTGGGCCAGTGTTGTTTATATCACACCATTGCTCTCCGAAGCTGCAGGAGGGGAGAGTCTGTGACCTTAAGATCTGTGGGGCTCTGTGCTGTCTAATTCCATGTTTATGGTTTTGCCTTTTATAACGCACACAGACGGAGCTGCCCAGGCCACAAGCACACGGAAATATCATCATGCGCCCTCTCTTCTGCTAATTGGTGCCTTGGTACCATCCCTCTGGTGGGGATTCAGCTTTGTGCAGGCCGACCTGAGGAGCGGTGCCAGCTTCAGATTTTGCCTCTTTCACTGTGAAACTTCTGTTTCACCATCAAACCAACTTTAAATTATACATTAACAACAAGGTTTACGGCAAATAAGGAGAAAACTGACGAAATAAACTTGGTAGAAAGTGACAAAGCACATTTATTCAAGTATGGTACTTCAGTAAAATAAAATAAAAATGTGCCACTTTATACAGCTACAGTTTTAATACTTTAAAATGATCCCCACCTTTGCAGTTTTACATTTTAAAGTGATGCATACAGGAATGCATCAAAAATTATAATCCAATCCTATTCTGCATGGAGATTATTTTAGTTTTAATGCTTTGTACGTTGAAATTAATTACAGTAAATGTTGTGTGGTCTTTTATTTATATTTCTATAATGTCATATTTCTACTTTTACTTAGATAAAAGAAAAACTTCTTCCACTATGTGCTTGTATGTAAATTTACAGATATACTGTTGCGAAATCTGTCAGAAATCATTATATTTGAACACATCAAACACATTTCTGACGAATGCAAACAAAAATTTACACAAGAGATTGATCTCCCCTCTGTGTTAATATTACACGAGTATAAATAACGCAAATTAATGGGTTGTTCAAGTATTGCCTGCCATGCTGACATTTTTAGAACAATTAAATTATATAGCAGTTCAACATTATGGTTCCCCTGGCAACGGAGCACGTCAGTTTGAATGTTCCCAACCTTTACAATTTAGCTGAAATCTGATGTTCAGTGGACTCATTGATTTAAAACAGATACAAAGATACAGAGCAAAATATTTTACTGTGCAACTAACACTTTTGCTCAGCTCACTAACAGTGAGTGCACGTCACAGGTTTAACTTTTCTTTTTTTTTTAACACCATACCAAAAGAAGAAAGCTACAGGTTAGTGCACTTGAGAAGAGACCATATAAATGGAGCCTCTGCACAGCAGCATGGGAGGGAAATGGAAGGCTTGAATAGCTTGCGGTGCTGCGGGTGATGGGAAGAGGACAACAAAGTAATTATGGGACGACTAAGGATAGACATAACTGGGCGAGTGAGTGGAAAGGAGAAGATGAAGGAGAAGGAGAAGAAAGGGGTGGGGGGTGACCTGCTGGAACCGCCATCACACCATGGTAGTTAATTAGCCTCTGACCGTGTCAGTCTGCAGCCATCTGGATCAGAAAGGGAACTTTTTCTCCTCGGCGGTCTGTCTACCTGTCCTATTTCACATTTACACATCTGCCTCTTAATTTCCAGTTTATTTAATAGATCCCTCCTATATTGCTTCTGAATCCATCGGTCTGTTTCATGCTAATATGCAGATGTGTCTGTCAGTCAAGCTGTTTGGACTCTATCTTCCAACTGTCTGCCATATTGACTGAAGACCCTGATGAATCCCTGTGGTAAAGCTACATATTCATAACATCCACACACATACACACATTTACAGACAGTGGAAACAGAGACCAGTGGAGCAGTCTGGTCCTCTAACTGCACTCTTCTCAATTTCCACAAGGGGTCATGATTACACTAGAAACACTCTTCAGCAGGTTTAAACTCATCTGTAGAGTGACCAGAGTCTGTGGGTTTGATTGCCCCCAATAAATATGAAAGTATACACATGCAAAGTGTAAATGAGAAGCTGGGATTTTACTTTTCAGAAAAGAATGAAAATGAAACTATTTCACACAGGGTAATAAATAATGATAAAATACGTTTTAATGTTTCCGTGTTCTTAGTAACCAACTACACACTTAAATGTTTATTGCTTAACTGATAACAACAAGTGGCCCTCTGCCAAGTTGGTCACACACCCATATCCTGCCTGTTGGACTGGATTCAAAACAATTACGACCACTCTAACCACAACCACCAGTTATTGATCAAAATTTACTTACAAAAGCTGATGCCAGTGGCTTCAGCCATGAGAACAATAAAAACCTAAATTTGCAACGTTAAATGTAAATAATAATTTATTTATTTTTTTTTTTTTTTTAACAAATAGACAGTAAAGTCTTCATGTGGGATTATCTGTCATGTTCAGCTGTTAAAGAAGCTCAATATGTCACAATGTCATCAAATGTCATAATTTACCATGTTGAAATAATATTTAAAAAAAAACGTGTGTTTTGCAGATAAATCTGAAATTGATTCTGCTAATGAAAATAAAATCAACTCACAAAAGTACGAGTGGTTGTGATCATTTTGTAAATGTACAGCTTTTAAACGCATCGAGATGTTTGGATCAACAAGACGTGTGTGTGTGTGTGTGTGTGTGTAGTCATTTCTTTTTATAATCTCATAATTAATTCTAAAAGAATAATATTATTATTTTACATTGTTATTATATTATATTGGCTGTTTGGGTTCATGGACTCACGGCACATAGATTCACGTGTTAAGCGGATGACAAAATCACTTTTGGTGAGTGTAACATCTTGGTTTGTTTGTATATAATATATATAGATATACAATGTACTGTATATACTGTGCATTTTATATTTTATACTGCTATTTTATTGCTTTTCTATTATTCTATTATTTTATTCTATTATTTCTATTATTATCTTATTGCTTCTGTGTGCTGCTGTAGCGAAGAAAAAAATTCCCCTTGGGGATTAATAAAGTAAATACCTACCTACCTACCTAATGAGGCAATAGCCGTGGTCTTCTCCCCTCTCCACCCCCCCCCCCCTACCCAAATGAACTCCATTTCCCACAATGCTCCGCTCCGCAGTGCACGTGTCAACGTTGCCAGCAGACCGGACCGAGCGTCACATTCCTGCATTCCCGTTTCTCCCTCCGTGTGGGACCGCGGAGTCACCACCAGACCTCTCTAATCCTCTTTCTAACCCCCCCCTTTTTTTTTTTTTTTTTTTTTTTAAATGTTTTTCTGGAGAAACACACCCATGACGGGGCGGATTTGATCTCCGGAGAGAGAGAGAGAGGGGTGATCCCCGGGTTCGCCAGGAATCAGACTCTCACTTCGGGTGAGGGATTTGTTTCATTTTTTTTTTTTTTTTTTTAAGCCGGGTGAAGGTGTCTCCTCGTCGGTTAACGTGTCGCTCCAACCGTCGTTAAAGCGCGTATTTAAAGACGTGCCGCCCGCCGCGTTTCGCTCGCCGGTTGTCTCCGTGCGCGACCTGCTAAATAAATGCTTCGACTTCCCTTCCGGCGGAACCTGTTGACGGACCGAGCGGGCTGAATGTGCTCATTTGCGGCCTGTTGTTGTTTCACTGGTGGACCGGAGAGCTAACGTTAGCTCGGTTACCCGCAAAGCTTTGCGTCACCATTGTTACCGGTGATACGCGACCACACACACACACACACGTGTTTGTGTGTTTGTGTTTGTGTGTCGGGGCGTGGACGCGCATCCAGATGTGGCTTTGTTACTTTAACGAGGATGTTTTGTGCTGCGGTCGTTTTTCAACGACGCTGTGAGCTCACGGATGCACACAGCACATGGGCGTGGCTATAAGTGCAAAAACAGAAAGAATAACGGGACTGTTATGGTCATCCTTTGATTTATTTATTTTTTTTTTTTTTACTTTGATCTCTGTAACTCATATTTGCAGGATAGGGAGGACTTCTGCCCTGGAAGAGGAGCTGAGCTAGCGTCAGATCAGCTGTTGACCCTCACAACAAAGAGTGGATCTGCTCCTTCTGACAGTACAGAGAAACACCGACAAGTCTGACATATTTTCTCTTTATTCTCTTCTGTTTGCATACTTTGTTTGTGAGCTAAACAGCGCGGGATGTAAAGATAGCCTAAAGAAAAAAAAGTCATTGCTGATCCGTTTGTTAGTCAACAAGCTGAGTATTCTGCTCTGTTGTTGTTGTTGTTGTTGTTGTTTTTAAAACTTGCACTCAAGTCCAGTTTGCTTGTAACATTCCTGAGATTGCTGCTGTTCAGAGGACTGATTGGATCAGAGTGACTTCAGTGAGGTGAAGGGATGTTTTCAGGCTCTCACAGGCCACAAAACAGACGTTTCTAACTCTAGTGTGACGGGATTCCTGAATGACAATCACAGTTCGATGACGTGTTCCTCTGAATAAGTTATATCTTTACTTTATCGATGCTCGCCCACGTCAATGTGGCGCCTCAGCTGGAGGCAAATGCAAATCCACGAGTTTAGTGGTAGGTCTGGTTCAACCTGTCTCTCGTTCACCTGATACATCATCAACAGACATTTCATTTAGTTGTGTGTCTGTTGTTTTGGTTAAAGTCTACTCGGCTTTTCTTTTTCCTTTTGTGCAGATTTTGTGAAAGTGGCACAGTCAGATATGTGTGGATCAATTAAGCATTATTTATTTGTGGTTTAGATGTCAATGAGCCAATCATGGCCCTACTTTGATATGGAGAATGGCATGTTTGTGATCATGTGCATATACTTGCAGGAAACTTTAGGGTATGTCACAATTATTGCACAATGACATGGTTGCAGCCATTTACACCATCGTCAGAATCGTCTCTATTTACTGTAATACTTATTTCACCATTACAGAGTTGTTTTTCTGGTGCTCGGTATCTATTAACATCATGGATTTAGTTGCAAAGACAAATATCACAACACCACTGTGGGCACATTTTGGTTTTCAGCAAAATGAGAAGAAGACAGCTTTGTCAAATTTGCAGCAAAAAGATGGCGGTCAAAGGTGGTATTTATAAGTTTTAATGTTCAATGCCAATAAAAAAAAAAGCTGTTCTCCTTCATAGGGCATGTGTTTATGATTAAACTATAATTAGGGTTATACAATAATAGTGGCTAAACATGAATAGAAAAATCACCAATTGCAGTTATTTGTATGACAATTAATCGTCATACCAACCTATATATACCATCTTATGGATGGTATATAAAACTTGAATACATATCAACCTAGGGTTGTCATGATTGTGACTGTCCTTGGTAGGTATGTATATATCTTATATGTCTTTACATCTCTTCCATCAACTGGCTCATTATAATTAATGCAGGATGAAGAAAATATCTGACACACTCCACAGCATATCTCAGAAATAGACCCTGCTGATTCTGCATACATGTTGTCAGTCAGCCAATATGAGATGTATACATCCTGGGTCTCATTCAGATTTACAATTGTTGCATCCTCATAGTTGAATTGTGGCATTTTGAGCACACTTTGAAATAAAATGTGATCTGAATAGATTGCTCTAAGAGTAACAGAGGAATAGTGAACTTGGCCAGAAACACAGCGTCATTCAGACCATCGAAGAAGAGTCAGTGCATCGTCATCATCGCCCCCATTTATCCGCTTGCCCCAGCACATGTGAGTGCTGCATCGATGTGATGAATGATTGTGGCCCGGCAGTGACAGGAAACGAGAGACTGAACCCAGTTCACCGGCAACAAATAAAGACACCCGGGTTCATTTGCAGCGCTCACCTCTGTGCCTCTTGTTAAAGGGAATACAAAGAAAGGAGGCCGTGTTTAGGGTTGTGACGCACACCCAGGTACATGCATGCAGTGTGTGAGCGTGGAGGAGGAGCGAGCGGAGCTGCATGGTATGGAGGGAGTGGGAGTAGCCTGCAGAAAACTGGAACACCCTGAGTCAGCCTGCGTTGCAGAGATCTAGCCTCATTTCAGTGGGAACCGCTGCTCATTACCTTGCCTATGTTGCACGGATGAGCGAGTGGGAAAAGAGAAAGTGAGGAGAGGGAGATTATACGGCTCATGATTCAGAAAAACATACAGCAGTTCTGTAAGACAGGAAGATATCAGGTGGTGGCCTGTAGCGGAGAATATCAGGCCTTTACCCTCGTATTGTGCTTTTGCATGTTACCTCCACAACTGTTTTTGCAACAGGTGATTTTGGCTTTTGTCACAGTCGTGGTCTTTCTACGGCTGACGTTACTAGTTTTGTCATCACCTCGCGTATTCAGACCGGATAATGGCCACAGCTCTGTTGCAGTCTAACCTTTGTTGCCTCTCTTTTCACTTTTGTCTCTGTTCAGCTTTGAGGTCTCTGCTACTGCTACCTACCCTCCATACATGTGGTGAGTGTTTTTCCATACCCTCATTTGTTTGTGAAGAGGGCTGCTGTTTGTGTGAAATGCATTGTGGGGCTACAGCATTGCACAGGCCCAATCCTCTCCCATTAGGTCACTCGGGAAGGGGACAATGAGTCTTTTGTTTTAAGTGTACACATGAATTCTTGGACCCCCCCCCCCATGTGGCATGTGTAGACTATCTTTCACTGATCTCTTCCTCTTATTCAGGTCACTCAGCTCACACACTGCACTTAGCAAATACATTGAGTCCCTACAGCTTCTTACAATACATAGACGGTGGATATCACAACAAAGTTGATTTGTAATTGTACCTATATAAACACTGAATCCTCCACAAATTTTGATAGTCGAGATTTTGTAAATACCATTTTATAGATTATTAACACCTGTTGCTCTGCTAGCTGAGATGTTTCTATGTCTAGCCTCTGTTTCATTGATGACATCTTGCAGTTGTCCTGCCTGAGTTTCTATATTTTCTCCATTTCCACTGTTCTATTGAGACATTAAAAGGGTTCATTAAGGAATTCTGATTGATCGGTGCCGGCTACATGCAGCTTGGTATTTTTCCGAAGCAGTGCAAGAAAGTGAATCTTAAAGGGGCTCGAGCAATGTAAAAGAAGCCACTATTTCATCCATTTAATTCCAACAGTTAAAAAAATATTTCTATGGAGGAAGAGAAGCTACTCAAATCTTGTCATGGAACTACGCTTTTCACCAATGGTGGACAAAATACTTAACCTTGAGAGGCAACTGGATTCGCAAGATCGTGCGAGAATCCATCATGTCAGGCTGAAAATTGTGTGTCCAAACACTGGTGGTTTGAAACGGTCAGAAACCTATGAGGACCTACTGTACCTTCAACTGCCTTGTTGTTATTGTCTTTTAAATGTAATGTCATTTTTTAAATGTAGTTCTGTTTCTCTGTAGAGGACTTTGAGTTGCATTGTGTCTGAATGGTTATATATGTATATATATATATATATATATATATATATATATATATATATAGATAGATAGATAGATAGATAGATAAAGAGATAAACCTGTCTTACTGGGAGCTGTAGGTGTGATTTAGCTGTGACGACAGCCAGAAGCTACTGTATATTTGAAAACAACCCCGACGGCTCCTAAAGAGGTCAGTGTAGATGCTGCGCTAGCACCAGTTATATCATATTTTTTAACCTTGTCTGCCAACACGCTAAACAACTATCCTCAGTCTTTGACTTGTTGTTGTGTTTCCACTTTGGCACTCTTCTACTATGTCACATTGTTCATTGAGCCCATGATAGACGGTGACAGACAGATGGTTTGGCCAATCACTTGCCAAGTATTTTTTGAAAGTGCCTGATCTTTTCCAAACAGTTTCCAAGTCCCACTTCTCGGACTGTTCTGTGTAACATACCAGAACAAGATTCGATATTCAAAGGCTTTACTGATCACACACTCATCCAGTATATGCGATGAAATGCAGGGTGACATATTCTTGAGGATGTGCTAAAAAATGTCTTGATATAATGATCGAAAATTCTGCAATTGTGGTTATACACGCACCAGCTGAAATTTGGAAAATCTTTGGAAATGCTCTGTTAGTTACATTTTTCATCCTGCTGACTTTCATACATCCCCATAAACACAGCAGCATACATTATAAACGTTGTATACATACTCTATTTAAACTCTTCCAGCTAAATCTAGACGCGTGGTTGCTCCATCTAACCTATTTGTAAACACATACATCTACGAAACCAAAATACTGTTTGTCTATACAGTATGATTTGACTCAGAGACACCATGTGGCTGTCTTGCGCTCAAGAATAGACTACTCCTAATTATATTTAAACCCAAGTGTGAGTTTGTTTAGCCAGCCATGGAGTAGTAGACCAGATTAGATGTATTACCAGCTCTAGCTGCATGGGGTGAGAACATTGACTTGGACTCCCACTGGGGTGACTGGGTTTCATGTTGTACTCTGTTTAGGTTGTAAGGATTATAGTTATTACTGTTTGGTTGTTGGGTAACTATATCAAAGGCTGCAAATCACTAATGGTTTAGGCTTATATTATAGTATTAAGAATATAATCTGTACATTCTCTTCATCAGTTGAGCTCTTTTCAGTGGTTTGAAATCTGTGAAGAAACTCCAGAAAGAGACTGAGGGAAGCACATGCTTAACAGATGTAAAAAAATAATTAATGAGCAAGTCTAAATTAAACATTGGATATGGCTATGACATGCTCTTACACTTGGTAAAAACAAGTATTTAAGGCTCCTCATTCAGTGGGCCCGGCAGTGGATAAATTCACTACGTCAGCAGGTCTTCTGAACTGTGCACTAAGTGCATTTTTCCATTCAAAAACATTAATGCAGACATCTCCTCCCCTATTGAAAAATCATAGATTGAGGTTTTTGAAAATTCTGAATCTCAACAGTAGAGTATACAAAGAAATAAAATATCTGGATAAAAGATGTCTCTTATGTCCATGCTTCATATTTGCCCATGGCACTTGTCTAAACTTCTTTTTGGCGTCTAAACTTGTTGATGTTTGCTGTTGCAACTTCTTAGCTACTCTACATAGTAGCTAAGAAGTCCAAAATATTACGAAACATTAAATTATGGGTCAGTCTATTCTCTGATTTCTGGTAGTTTATCCTATCATAGAGCACACTGGCATCTGTCGCTCACTCTGAAACAAAGAAACAGTGTGCAGTCCAGTGCCACGCTGTGTCTGTCCGGCCGGTTTAGTATCTTTCTGAGTGGTGAAGGGCTTTGGGTACCGTCTTCAGCATGGTGGATCTTCCTCTCCTGGCCTGTAGTGTCAATATGCACCCGAGTGCACAACGCTGGGCCACCTTTCAGTCCTTGGGTCACATCTTTGTTTTATTCAGCAGCTCAAATAATGTTAAGTTGCCAATTTATAAGGCACACGTATCTAAAACTAATGTGGTCTAACATAACAGCCTTGCCGTAAAGTGTACTTTCATGAAGGTACATTTTCCCTCATTTATATAAAAAAGGACGGACTAATTATTGGAAATACCAGTCAGGATAAAGCAATAAAAAGAGCCACATGTTGAATTAACACCTAAAAACAGAATTCTGTTTGGTGTTATGAAGATAAAAATTTACTGCAGGACTGCACTGTTTAATTGTACTTGTTTTATTTGTACCTAATAAACCGGAAACAGGCGCAGAATGAATTAATGAACTTACTAGTGCAACAGCTTGAACAACAACTCACTGGAACATGCATAAGTATGTTTGAACACTGCTCACGATAAAAATGAAATAATGAAGCCTGAAGTAGATATTTCAGAGGGGGTACGAGTACACTTTGATGTCCACATGAGCTGCATACTGATCGGCCAGTTCTTAAGCCACGGCACCGCCTTGAAGCTAGACGTGTGGCCAGCACAGGATGGCAGGCTGCTCTTTGTTGGAACAGCTGGTAGAAGTGAGGGGGGAGACAGGAAGGAGGAGGGGAGGAGTCGGGGCTTTGCGGGACAGGGAACTGAGACATAGTTTGAGAAGAGGAAGGACACAGTGGGACAGACAGAAACCGGAGTGGAGAAAGGAGAAGGGGGCGTGTCGCACTGTGATGACTTGTGTTGCTGCAGGATAACTGATTCTTGAATCCACAGACAACATGCATGGAAATTACAATAACGCAAAATCCACTGCAACAAATTCCTTGAAAAGACTTTTGCCTTTGACTGACACACTTTCTATCTTTCTCTCTCTGGCTTACAGCTTGTTTAAGCTTTTGGTTTTCACGTGTTCCAGAGCGGCAACAATTAGTCAATAATCAAATAGTCCATCAACAGAAAGTAACCTGCAACTATTTTGATAATTGATTAATCATTTAAATAGTTTCTTTAAGCTAAAAAGCTAAATAGTCATCCACTTTTAGATTGGGAATATTTGCCTGTTTACTTTGTTTTCTTTGACATTAAACTAAACCTGTAGGTTTTGGAATGATTACTGGATTCACTTATTGCACCTACACTCTCAGACTTGCAATGGGAAGCCTAAAAAATAATCAATGCAACAGAGCCAGACACAATTTCATGTTTTTTCCATGCACTCTTCTTCTTTGTCAAAGCGTAGTACCTACATTAACTGGACTGTAAATAGTCTGTTCAGAGATTGGGGTCTCTTTTTGGACTGCAACACTGAGAGATAATTGCTACCATGTTAAAATGGAAGAAGATTTTCTGAATCACTTCCCTCATCATTTGCATCAATGTCTTGCAATATGAGAGCGTACATAAGCGTATTTACTGGGAAGATGAGACTTGTGTTTGGTAAATCTGAGAAGCCTTGCGATGCTATTTGTGTTCCTGACCTTGCAGAGTCAGTGTCTTCGTCCAGTCAAAGATCGGAGCGGCCACCGGCCTGCAGTCCTTTCTTTGTGTTTGCTTTTCTTGTGTACGGCTGGTAAAGAAGCCTTTCCTTTGTCTGGGTCAGATGAAATCCTCGCTCTAATCTCCTCCCAGCCTCCTCCTCTCTCCTGCACCCTGCGGGGATGATGGTTGTTCGGCTTCTTGACTCTCACATGAGCAAATGTGTGCCACCCCGGAATATCAAGCTGATGTTGTTTTAGGACAGAAAACCTGCTTCACCTCCACCAGAAGAGTATCGACCTTACCTCACTATGGAAGCCAAGTAAAGGTAGCCACCAGACAACCTAACAGATTACTGCAGGTCTGGAGTGATGTGTTGTGAAACACTGCAGGACTGAGTGGACTTTTATTCCCATCTCACAGACAAGAGGCCGGTTCTCTACCGAGCCGGTGTTTACTTTGGATACAGAGGCGGATGTCGTTTACACAGGCCTGGCGATTTGTCCTGCACACGGAGCACATGAAGGCTCTGCAACAGACTAAAATAGAATAAAGTGTTGATACCAAGACAAAATGACGGAGAACTTGATGCGAGTTGTGTTAACGGAAGGCTCAATAACTATTGGCAGCTGTTTCCCTTCAGGCAATAAATCTATACTGTCAAGGGCAACAGTAGGACATCTGACCGTACTGCAGCGACTACCAATGTGCATCCACCAACCACCGTGTTACAAACATCCAAATTACCATTACTGAGTGCATCTCCAGTCATTCAAACTGTGTTGGTGTTAATGTGACTCAGCTCTATTAACTTCACAGTTGGAATGAATAAACTGAGACAAAAAAAATATTGGTCTTTTCATTTTTGAAATCCCCCCCCCAAAAAAATCCCTGTCTTAACACCTCACTGATGATGTGACAACTAAAGTTGAACATTATAAGCTTATTAAAAGCTGATTTATTGCATCAGATTATACATGAGCGTGTGAATAACTGGTAATGAGTCTATACAGTGTGGTTATAAAAAATGAGATGCTGCACAATATTAAAAAAAAAAATAGACTTCATGAAGCTACAAATGTTGCATGTTAATACCAGTGAATATTTCTTTATTTGCAAAGTGTTTCACTGTTTTGTCTGCTAGCTGTTCATTCTGGTTGTGACTGTTGGCTGAGGAACTGGAGAGTGACGTGACTCTGATGGTTGAGTGATATCTGTGTGTATTTGAGATGAAGTGGATCAGTCACAGCACCAAAACCTGTCCCACCTCAGCTCAAAAAAGACAGACATCTGTGTTTTGACATATCTGGTCTGCTGGAACTTGAAAAATAACACAGAAACAGGGCCAGTAGTAGCCAATCAAAGCCCCGGCATTAACGTATGGATGGATTATACTATCGACATGTATGGATTATAGTATTGACACTTTAAGCACATATTGACCTGCTACATAAAGTGAAGTGATTAAAGCATTAGTCCCAAATGTACACAAAGAAAAGCAGCAGTGAAGTGATGAGTAGAGAGATTACTAAGTGCTAAAATGACCTTGAGAAAGAGACTGATTCAGCTTCCCATCTCCTGTTCAACATGCATGCAGACCTGTGGCTGAACATCAGGTCTGATCTTCCAGTAGAACATTTCCTCATTCATACTTTACAACAACAGTTGTGAATAAAAACATTTGTGGTATTGCTGTTGCTTAATATGTAGTTTAATGATCATATGTTG
This sequence comes from Embiotoca jacksoni, assembly GCF_022577435.1. NCBI lineage: Eukaryota > Metazoa > Chordata > Actinopteri > Embiotocidae > Embiotoca > Embiotoca jacksoni. Next base: position 17,167,965 of record NW_027185230.1, on the reverse strand, counting down.
TTTATGTTCTGTAGAAAAAGTTCACAGTCTCGGTTTTGTTTTTACTTTGTTGTGGTGTTGTTTGTTAAGATACTACTATAAACTACAGAAGTCACTGCGATCAAACTTGCATAAAAAAATACAAAACCGACTACAGTGTGTTTGGGATATACTCCTCTCCATTACCCTGGCAGTAGATAGCCCTACCTGCTAAACCAAAACAAAGGCTTTAGACCTTGTGTAGCCAACTTGTTGACTGTAAATGCACAGGGCTCCCCAGCGAGTCCCCAGGGCTCAGCAGTTACCATTCTGCGTGCTGCAGCCATAAATCCTCTTTGCATGGCCGGTGATCAAGCCATGATGTAAAGGAGCTTAGGAGCAATAGACAGGCAGGCAGGACGCTGCTTCCCTGTTGGCCGGGTGTCAGGTGATCACACACAGCACTGACAGGAGAGAGAGACAGCAAGGTAGAAGTAGGAAAACAAACATGGACATGGAGAGGCGTGCGAGCGGGAGCACCCGAGGATGTTCGGGTAGAGATGACTTTGAGGTTCTTCAAAAGATGGATTGGATGTAATCAGAGTTAAAACAACAACCTGGACCTCCTGCACTGCAGGACAATCCTACTGTTGGGACACTTTGTTGTTGTGCACACAAGATGTTTGCTGACAGCAGGGAGGTGACTGCATGTGCCTTATTTGAATGTTGAGAAAGTTGAGGGGGACCAAGGTGAGAGGTGCATTTTGTTATTCCTGCTTAGGGCTGCAACTAATGATTGTTTTCATCATCAGAATATCTGGCAATGCGGCTATGTACTTTAAAAGACTTAACATTTTGTCTGTATTGGACTGTTAATTGTTTAATTGATTAGTTTGTAAATGGTCTAATCTATCCACGCCTCTGTTTCACTTCATTCTTCTCTGACACACATCGCTGTCTCCTGTTGAAGGTCTCATTGTAAACAAATGCGATCTAATCACAGCTGATGAATCCTCTAACATGTTGAATTTTTAGCTCACTCCTCTCTCTGTATCTCCATCTTCCTCCCGGCGCAGGTCACTTTCCTCCCTCCCTCCCCTTCCTCCTCCCCCCCCTCCCGTCACCGTGCCGGTTGCCATGGAGAGCTCCTCTGTGGCGTCTGCATCGTCTGAGGCTGGGAGCACACGTTCACAGGAGATAGAGGAGCTGGAGCGCTTCATCGACAGCTACGTGCTGGAGTACCAAGTGCAGGGACTTCTGGGAGACAAGGCAGATGGAGAATTGGACTTGGACAATGGTGGCAAGGTGCCACAGGTCAGAGCTTTTTTTTTTATTTACATGACTGGCATTCTTTCATTAGTCCCATATCTGTTAGCAGCAGTGGTTGTGTGAAGTGCGGGTCCTGCTGGTGTCTCTGGTTCGTGTCTGGAAGGTCACGGCCTGCATCGCAGAAGCTACCGTTATGGTATATATACACAGAGAAAGGTGACGGGGCATTCACCAGCACTGCAGGTGGACATGCAGCCATCCGGTTTACTGTACGAGTACCTCAACACACACTCGTGCTGCTGTGAGTTAGTCTGCCCGCTGTCCATTCAGAAAATATTGCAGAGGCTTTAAGATGAAGTCAAAGACGACATATTGAGTCACTTATAAGAGTTATAAAAGAAAAAGAAATGTGTCTCTATGCTGTTATTGTCATTTTTACTTCTGTGTTTTTAAAGAAACAGAAATTATACCACAGCATCTTCTCCATTCATTTTTCTCTGCAGTGGACGGATGACTTGAACGACAAGAAAGATGGAAGCTGGACGTCATCACGAGGAAGAGGCTCATCTAAGCCAGTAAGTGTGCTTTTGTGTGTCAGGATTCTGCCTTGTGTATCTTAATAAGTGGATATCGCTCAAAAATCTTCCATACCGTTACCAATCTCTTCATATACCAATACTGGTTCCTGACTGAGACTTTTTTCTACACCAATTTAAAAAAAAAATCAGTTTAAGTGTAGTGGCTCATTGAAGCTGCTGAGATTTCTGTATAAATGTAGGAAAAGTGTTTTAGTTTTGATTTAGCCTTGGTATTAAAATTTGCTATACAATTACAAAGCTTTTTTTAAAAAAAAAAAAAAAAAAACTAGATAGTATCGAGTCCAAACAATAACACGAGTGACTGATGGGGAATTCATTTGTTTAAACTTTAACTTGTGTGTCATTCCTAAGTGAAGACTTAATGAATATGAGCTTTTTTAGTTTTTCATCTGAAACAATCTGACACATTTACTGCAACGTTTGATGACATGACTGATCTAAGAAACTCTTTAACTATATCAGAAAACAATCATCTTAAATTAGATGTTTTTTCATGTTAGTCTGTGTATGTAAATATACCGTATAATAATTATTATTATGGCTTAAAAACCTTCAGAACTAAACTGTTTTTGTGCCCGCTCAGATTTCTTTTCTGACTCTTTTCTTCCATTGTTTTCCTTTAAATGAGCTCCACCATCTTTACCTTCTCCGTGTTTCTTTTTTCAATCTGCACTATTGAATCCTGGAAATTTAAAAACTCCTTTTACTAAAAATCTGTCAGCACACGTAGGAGTACTTAAACTTGCAACCTGCAATCACAGCAGTTGCACAACATGTCATTATGCTGCGGGAATCTAGATTAAAAACGCTGGAATTTGTACAGTAAAGCTGTTAAATCGGAAGAAAACAAGATTACTTGGATGTTTAAAACAACACTAATAACTGACTAAAACCCTGTCTTCTGTATGTACTCTGATGTAGCCACTTACTTTATTTTTTATTGTTTGTCAGATGTATCATGATGCAGCACGTGTCAAATAACGTCATATGCAACATCATCTGATCTGATTCATATGACCCTTTGAAAGCAGCTGCAGTGTGGCCGCCAGCATCAGCATGTTGGGCTTGTTTGTGTTAATGAGTGTCTGCTGGTCTGCAAAGTAGCAAATATAAAGGTTTTACCCTCGACTGCAGCCTTGATTCTTCCTCCACCTTGGTGTTAAGTGTTTTCTTCTTCTGTGCTCAGCTGGTCACTGAAGCAACACGATGATTAAAGCATGCGGTTTGCTTTCCCTCTGTTCTGTATGTTCAAGTTAGTCTCCATCAGCTGTTCAAGTGCATGATTCGAAGAGAGGGATAACACCCACCTTAAGCGATTCACAGCTCATCTACTTGTTTGTGGTTGCCGCAGACAAAGTATATTTTTAATGGCTAACATGGGATACAGGGCAAGAGCCAGGGACTGAATAATTCTCAACGAATTCTGTTACATTTAATTTCATAATAAATATGAATTCCCAATCCTTTTTTTTCTTTCTTCCCCTCTCTTAACTCCACAGGACGAGTGGGAGCACAGCAGTAACGGCAGTACAGGTTCTAGGCCCAGTTCGGGGTCCAGACCTGGATCCGGCTCACGCTCCGGCAGCACGGGCCGAAACAACCAGTTTAAAGCTCCTGCCAAGGTACAGAAACATCTATCTGTTTGTTTGTTTGTTTGTTTGTTTGTTTGTTTCCTTCCTGTCTTCTGTGTCTCTTAGTGCAACGTTCCCTCAGGGACAGAAAGAGAGAAAAATAATGCTACAAACCAAATCTTTACCTTGTTTGAAAATTAAAAGGCGACTACAAAAATCTTTTCATAAGGAGCAACACTCAGGCTGTGAAAACAGTTGTATGATGAGTTCTGTATTTGGAGCTCAGACCATTCAATTATGTCTCTCACAACTCAATTGTGATTGTTTGGTGAGAAGTGTTGTTGTTTTTTTTGTCACGCTGAAAATATGCTTTTATTTTTGTTTTTTCTGCTGTGCCGTCTAGAACGGGAACAGAGATGGCTCCCTCGACATCCTGGGGACAGACATATGGGCAGCTAACACAATGGACTCACTCGGGTAGGTGCCTTACTGTTTTACAGACCTACTGTAACATGTACTGTCGCCTGGGTCTGAATTCCCGCCATAGCTTGTGGAGGGTCATATGACAAACGTAGGCACACAGTCTCACAGCTTCAGACCGGTGCTCTCTTCGTAATAGCCCATAATTTAGTTTGGTTGCTCTTCTCACTGCTTCAACTTCTCCAAACCTGACTTTGCCTGTCAGAAGTTACAGTTTATAATTTAGGGGTGTTTTATTGCCTCCATTTGTGATTAGTTTTTAGTCCAAGACGATATTCCCCAACTTTTATCATCAGGACATAGAAGACTGAAGACATGTTTTGTTGTTCGCCAAAGAAATAGATATTCAAATATAATGAAATGTACTAAGGGAAATATAAACAAATACAGAAAAAAAAAAAAAAAAACAGTAGCAAGTTGGTTCAGCAGTCATTCTGAACTCGCTGTCGATGAAAGTATTTCTGTTTAGTGTTCAGTCGTATTTATATTACATCTCACCACTGGAGACTCGACTGCCTATTCTGAGAACGTTTAGCCTCGGTGCTTGAAATCTTGTTCCTCTTATGCAACCGAGTCCTCTGTGTAAATCTGCTTCTGTGAGTCTGAATGATTTCTCAAACAAAAGCTCGACCTGAAACCGAAGAGTAGGAAAAAAAAAAACATGTGAAAGAGAGGAAACATCTGAGACATTAATCATTTACAGCGGAGGGAGGACTGGTTGCCATGGTAACATCTGCACAGCAGTTTCACCAACCTGAGTTCCGGCCACGTTGGCACATCTGAGCACACAGTGGATGATGCAGCCGGGTCAGTAGGATGATGTCAGCAGTTCTCCCTCACACAGGCAGACATGGACTATATTTAATGCTATAAATATAAATTGACGCTTATCACTTTAATCTAGAGGAATTTCTGGCCTCCTGGTGTGGTTAAAAATGGAAGAACTCAATCATTTGTCAAACTTTTGTTCACCTCCTACTCCTTACGTTTTGGAGAAAATACCTTTTTAGTATTGGAGATAGACCAATAAATCGTTAAGTTCATGTATTGGCACAAAGTAGCTTATTGCAAAAAAAACCAAAGTCTGATTGACTGCATGTGAAGCAGATGACGCTCACAGAAATGTCAAATGAGGTTTGAGATCATTTAGAAAGAGTCACTTTTGCTCAGTTTCCACCAGAGAGCACTGACAAATGTATTTTTATTTTAACAGTGAAGTGTCCCAGTTGTTTATCTTCAAAGTAAAAAGACGACAAATCTAAGGGATCTGTCTCAAGATTATTTATGTAAAAAAATATTACTGTTAATATCAGTATTCGCTTATGAAAGTCAATATTCACTGGGCTATATTTTGTATGCAGTTTTTTGTTGCAGGTAATAGTGACGCCTCACCACTTTGTAGTCTGTAGTATTACCGTTACACATTAGTCAGCCCTTCTTTCTGCCAGTATTTCTGGGAATATAAACCCATCTACAAACAGAGGATCCAAACTGAATATGTAAACTAAGTCAGAGTAGCTCAAGCGTCACAATTTGTGCAAATAAATCTGAGCTCTGATGTAACACAAGATGACGGACGTGTTTTGCAACTACCTTTTAAGCAACGTTTCCTTGCTGTGTTCACGTTAAACTCAATTAATCCAAATGAAGACATGGAAAAAGGGATTTGTATTAAATGTAGTCGTGGTCTTATATTCTTTCACACCTTTACGTTCTTCCCTTGTGTAGAGGTGCAGGTTGGGACGTGCAGCCAGAGAAGCTGGACTTCAGCCATTTCCACAGAAAACACCTCAGAGGAACGCCAAAGCACCTGCCTCACATTGACAGAGAAGGGTGAGATATATTTCTACATATATATATATATATACATCTACAGTATTTGGTTCTGGTGGTGCTGCACTGTTCAGTCTCACTTTGGTTTCCATAACTCCATATTATCTAAATGATGTGCACATACTTGTGCTCTGTCACTCGTTGAGTCCACTTGTGTCCCTGGTGATGACAATTTATCGACTCTCCCTCTCGTTCATATTTCCTGTCCTTCAGCATGAACAAAAACAAGTTTGAAGAAGATGATGGCATCGACATGAACGACATCGAGAGGTTCCTACCTCATCTGCGCTCTGTGAGTCACTCATTTGTCTCTTCTTGTAAAACTAAGTGCACCTATTTAGGTTATTTTTCTCACTTTCACATGCAAACATGTCTTACTACGCATTTTTTCACTACACTACCAACTTAATGGAGTTTCACAAAACAGTTCTTAAAGCACCTGTGCAGGTTTGACAGTGAACAGCAGACTGAAAGCCTCACTAGGAAATAGTTTATGATCCTTTAGTTGTTAGAGAGTGACCCCTGGCGGCATAATGGAAACATAACATGTGCACAGACCAGTACAGTGATGCTGGAGTCAGGTCTTCATTAATATCACTGCATTATTAAACATTATTGAAAAAAAGAACCTAAAGCAGGCATCAGCTGCCTTAGAGGGAAATTATAGTCATGGTCATTTTTTTATTTTAGGTAACAAATGGAGCACCAGATCCATCTGCTACAAATGAGACTGTTTGAATATAAATGAACCTTTGGTGACACCTACTGGTCAGAAGCTGAAGTGAGCTGTAACTTATATGGCAAGTATATGAAATGAAAGTACCTCCCCCTAGTGGTTAAATGTATGCATAACATTTAAAGACCAAACTAGTAATGTCCACAGAGAAGTGATGGGTTGTTGGTTTCTGACGCAGTAGCTGTTTCCTCACATGTCCATGAGTGCACTGAAATATATTAATGGTAATTGTCTCCATACTGAAGGCCCTCCAAACATAAATCAAGTCCACAAATTACAAAATCCTTTTTTCTTTTTGTAAACAAATATATTTTTTAGTTTAACTGAAGTTGACATGAGGCTGTTTGCTTTCCATTACCGTGTTTCCTGGCTCAGCTTCAACAGAAATACGGTAAATCAAGGAGCAAATTTTGTACTACATATAAGGCAACTTGGGCAAATATCCCCCTGTTAAGTGAGACTAAAAGACTGGCTGAAGTATTGTAGGTACAGAGTGTTTATCCAGTGAGGATCTGTCCTTTCGGTACATGTATCCTGCAGTCTAAAAGGCTTGTACAACAACAGCTTCCTAATTTTATTATAGAGTATTTTTGAAAATGATGTGTCAGGCATCAGCAGAGTGAAATTAAGTTTGCAGCTGTGTGTACCATTGCAGGGTACAAGGTATTACACATTGTGTTTTCCAAGGTGATTTGTGATTCACTGGGGTGGCAGAGTTCACTGCAGGTCACCCATGTCACCCTCCTCTCTTCCTTCCCTGCCGTCTGAGCCAAGATGTCTTCCATCCTTCACTGTGTTTGAGCTACAAGGTCTTCCTCTTTCCTTCCCCTCTTGGCCTTTGAACTGAGCTGCGTTTCGCCTCTCGTAGCGTTTCAGCCAGGATCGGACTTGTTGAGCAACCAAGATGGCTTCCTCATTGTACAGTTCCCAAGCCAAGATCGCCATTTCCGTTCATTCAGTCGGGGCCAAAAGAACGACGGGGTCAACTGCGTTTGTCTGGTGTGCTTGGGATCGGGTACGTGTTGGCAGTGGGATGCAGTAAGGTCAGAGACACGGAGCTGGCGATTGAGTGCTGCGTTTTCTGTTGTTCTTTTTCGCTGACATTGCCTCAGCTGTTTCTGACCAACACCATCCGCACACAGTCTTCACGTTCGGACTGTGCTGAGTATCATTTATCTCAAAGCTTTGCCACGTGGATTCGTTCAGCTGAGATGGCGGACTGCTGATGCCCTGTCGATTCTCGGGCCGTGACGGTAGAGATTGAAAATAGCAACCTTTTTTCCCGCAGTCACGTCCAAGCCATTTTTAAGTTGCTGCTCTGCGTCGCCAATATTCTGATTTTTATACCCACGCCGTCTGAGAAAATGACCACACACGTAAAGTCAAGATAATGGCTGGGCTGTGATTTCAGATATATTTACATGAACAATGACCGTTCAGAGAGAAAGTTAGAAACCACAGAACTATTTCTTGTACTGGAAGTGCAGTGGGTCATCACCAGAAGTTATTTACTTTATTGTGGACTCTGAAGCTATTTTAACAGAGAAGATATCAGTGTTGGACTGGAACTCTATGGACAGACAGTACATGACTCAGATCACAGTATTAATCACATGGCTGTGTATCTGAGACAGTTTAGTTTTGACTGTAGCCTGTGAGGATCTCTCCTTTCTGCTGGCACTTATGTTGTAATGATGTTTGTCCTCTTTACTGTAACGAGAAGAGAAGAGAGGCAGAGGATTTGTATTTGTTGCTGTAGGAACGTGACTGTCTGTCATTTCTCTTTGGTTTATTCAAAGTACATTTACTCACATTTGCATGCTGCTTTGAGGTACTTGTACGATCATTGAATATTTCCATGTTACGTTGTTTATGCTTCTGTTCCACTAAAAGTAATTTTTCATAGATTAAGATTTTACTTAAAACTATTAGTGCTCCTAAAATACAACACATTAATAAGGATTTAAACCTGTGATTCACAACTATTTTGACTATATACAAACAAAGCAGTGAGTAGATTCAGACACCTTATATTTGTAGTTCCAGCAGATGAGCCCTTTCAACTTTCCAGATAATTTCATTTTAATATAAATATAATTCACCAACATAACACGTTTGAGGGTCAGAAACATAAAATTATTTTAATATTTCACAAAAAAAAACAGTATAATATTACCCAGATTAAACAAGGCAATATAAATCTGTTTTTTTCCCCCCTTTTTTCTTATCCCATGAATGATTTTACAACCCCTTGGCAAGAACTGCTAAATTACATAACCTCTGCACCTCAACCTGCGACAACAGATGTTATTATTACATCACAGAAAAAGTCATTTTAAACACAGGATTTAGTCTTTTTTTACATTGTTGTACGAGTCCTTTTATTTAAGAACAGGATCCGAGTACTACTCGCACAATTTTGGAGTGATCAGAGATTTAATTGTGCGTTGTGAATGTTTACTGTTTTGTAAGAAGATAGTACGTGTTTATAGTCAAAAGCGTTTATGCAGTCATAACGTAGAGTACCCAACATGCCTCTTTTCCAAAGTCATCACCTGCGGCTACTGTACGGCAGGACGACATCATCCAAAGTCCCCGTTTACGTTCCACACTTCCCGCCAACATTCATTTCCCCTTTTCCAGCAGCCAGAAAAAGACTTACAAACAGCCCCGGGACGTGGAAAACATCTCATTTGTGCTCGGTGAGAAAGGGTTTCCTCCTTTCTCTCCCAGATTCCGCTGCACCTCTGCTGGCCTCTCTGGAATGTCAACCTGCACACACAATAACGCTGCTTTCACATCCCATGTCAGGTTATAATGACAGAAGCATGCAGGGGTCAGAGAGGAAGTATTTGATCTGTGGAATCAGCCTACGTGCCGCATGGACACGGAAAACATTAACCACAAACACAAGGAATGCGCAGCTTTATACTTTTATTGAATAGAAATAATATGACTTATTATGTTCCTATGAATTGCTTTACACTAAACAATAACATAGAAATCCAAAAAGCCAGAAAGCCAATAAAACATGTACAGACATAATGACATTGAAAATACAATAGAATACATATATATATATATTTGAAAAAAGGTTATATTCTGATAACCGAAATTAGATTATGAACAATAATTTACCGATGTTTAAAGTCATATTGCAGTAAAGTGATAGCTTCCCCAGAAATAAAAAATAATTTAAGCCACAAGATTGTCTCCTGCAGAGACACTCCTCATAGATAAGGTAGATAAGGTTAAGTCGTTACTTTATAATGATATAAATTATTATTATATATATATATATATATATTATACTATTATAAATATAATAATAATACAAGATTTGACAAAATATCTGGGGGCTGCAATTTATGCAACTCATTATTAACTTATGGACATTTCTTTCACAATTAATTGATAAATAGTTTTGTCTGTTAAATGGGAAATTGTGGAAAATGTACATCAGGATTTCCTGAAGCCCAAAGTGACATCATCAAGCCTCTCAGTCCTCAAATCTTGAGCTTTGGCTTTGAAACTGTTTTTCTTTCTCTTTGTTCAGTCTCAACCTTCTCAAAGGTACAGAATCAAATGAAAGAGTTGTTTTCTCCTGGAGGTTGGCGATTTTTATACCCTCTTCAACATCCTCTCCTTCATGACACATATTGTAGCACTGACGCTCCACATCACATGCTCATCAACATGATCATGTCAGCATGATCCTCCATGTTGTGACAGAAAGTCGTGTTTGCGTTTGCGAGGGTGTTCTCAACACTTACTGTACCTTAAATATTGCCAGCAAATGTTTGCTTAACTCCAAATCAACAGCTTTTTGAGAGTTGGTGTTTAAGGTTTTGCTTCTTTTTTTTTTTTCCTTTTTTTTTTTTTTTTTAATGAAAAATACATCAAAATCATGTGACAAGAGTTTTACCAGTTAATGGTCCACACACGTCATTCTAATCCCATTTTCATTCAAGATTGCGTTTGATCATAACATGCATTAGTGTTTCTGTACAACTGTTTTGACTGTTGTGACCTGATGTCCTTTCCCGTGAGGAGACGTATCAGCTGCCAAGATCACGTTAGCTCAGTAGTATCAGGCGCCATGACAGTCAGCCTCAGGTTAGCTGGAGCTGAAAGCAATGTGATTACCAACGTTGGGTTTATTAAAGCAACAGTTCAGCTTTCGGGCAAATATGCTTATTTGCGAGTAATAGCTGCTGAATGTGAGAATGCAAATGTCCGGCACACACACACACACACACACACACACACACACACACACACACACACACACACACAAATTTAACGGACAGATGTGAGTAGTATCCATCTCTCAGGTAGGAAAGGCAGATGTGGATCTATTATTTAAAATATGGCCGATGCAAAACATGCATGCAATTTGGGCTGAAGCAGAATATGTATATATTCTGTACTTTTGTTTTCATGTGCCCACATTGAGCATATTTTATATTCAAAATGTCTCAGGAGTGTTTTCACTCTGTCAGTAATATAATTCATCATTTCTTCAATGGAGGGCACCAGGGAAGGAGCGGAGGGGCCGGGTGAGACCAAGGAGAGGAGGAGAAAGCGGCTAGTCACTGAGGAGACATCCGGTCTGTGAACAAAGCCGGTCCAACAGGGGAACAAAGCAGGAGTCTGGAGCTGAAATATTACAGACTGGTTGGCCCCTCTGTCTGGAAGTGTACGTGCTGTAGAGCAGGACTCGGGAAGGGACACTGGGGGCGGGGGATGTTTTTTGTTTTTTTTGGTGGTCTGTCTGTCATCTGTCAATTTGTCTAAGACCTGTATCCCACTCACAATAGCTCCTCACACATTTACTGTTCCTGTATGTTTCTGATCACCTTAAACTGTCTTTTCTAACATCTTTTTCCTCACCTCCTTTTGCTTCTTCCTATTTGCTGTTTCCTTTTTTCCTTCTCTCTTCTGACCACCGTCATTACGCTCCGCCGTCATCCCTCCTCGCCTCACGTCGTCCTTCACTCCTCCCCTCCATCCTTCAAATGTTGGTAGGCAGCAGAACAATATCCAGGGGTTCAGGGTGACCGGCGGCCCCCTCCCTGTGGCCACTTCCCTCTATTGTCCCCGGTCCTACTGCTGATTGGCTCCTACACTCCATTAACCGCACACATACTGGCTCAATCACCACTGTGCTCTACTCTGGGCTCCAGCAGCAGAGAAACACTGGAGACCTGAGTGCATGCATGAAAGCTGGATATCTCAGGAAATGTGTGAGCAGTTCCAGAGAACTATTCAGTACCAGTTCATCAGTGACCTGTTTCACACAGCTGAGCGGCAGCCAGAAATATGTAGCAAAAGAAAAGGGGGAATATTGAAATATGCTTTTGAAATAGAACAAGGTATATTTTAAAACAATACTGATGTGCTTGAGAATCGGTCTTGGTCACGGTAGCTACTTTCCACACTGGCCCAGAGGCTTTTCCCCCAGAACCAACAATGATGTAAGAAATAGGGGGCCAAAAATGCAAAAATACTCCCCAGAGTTTGTTTTGCGGTTTCGAGCTGTGATTGACAGATACCTTCGAATGCACTCATGTGGGTTTTGTTGCCTGAGCCAGCTCATTACTTGCGTTTTAACCGAATGAATCAAAGCACAGTACATACTAATAGTTATGTTAAACTTTGAATGCCGTACACAAATATTTTTCTCTATAAATAATGCTCCTGTTTCAGGTGAGCTGCCAGCTTCAGTGAAATCATTCCACTCTTTTATTTCCGCAACACGATCGTAAGACGTACATCTCCGTGTACCTTCGGTTTGGTTGCTTGATGAATAACACCTACTTTGTGTTTATTTGCACTGACGTACCTTCTCGTCCGCTGCTTAACTGGTGATGTCACAGTCGTACTGTAGAATCTCTTTTCATTTATGTCCAATTTGACCAAAATTAGCCAACTTGTTTTTTGTTATGATCCCTCAGGGGAAGTCTCCGGCCCGCTTTCACGTAACATTTGTTTCTTTGAGAACATCCTGGATAAACATCAACTATACTCCGTGTCTTACGAGGCACACATGAAGCACAAAAAATAAATTGTGTCGAGGCCAATGAGAGAAAAAGCTGGATGGACTCTGTGATGTCACACATCCATAAATGTACTGGAAACACAGAGTCAGACTGAGTTTCATAATGATTTGTTTTCCAAAACCACAAACTCTCAAAATACTCCAGCTATCAAATACACAAAGTAAAACTACACTTTCAAGTTAACTCTGAGTTGAACCCGAGAATAAGCAAACCTACTCGCAACTATTGTCTAGGGAAACAAAAACAGAGAAATTTGGAGTAGACTGACTGCAACTTGGAAAGATATCAGCTCAGTTTAGCTGACTTGGATTGCTGAATCTTTCTGTCTGTTGGAGTGCATCTTTGCAGAGATCAATGGCTGTAAATGTCATCTTTTAGTTATTACGCTGTTTTTCTTGGACCTTCAAGAGAGTAGAAATAGGGACCTGTAACGGGGACATCCGTACTGTTTTTAAAGAGAAACTTTAAAAATATGAAGCCCATCCTTTAATAATTGTATTATTATTACAAGGTAACCTCCAGTTTGTGCCAAAATTAATTTTCCATTTACTAGCCATAGACTTACAGTGATGAAGTCTCTGTAAGAAGCATTCGAAATGTCCTCAGAAGAATCAGCATCTTTACAAGCTGGTCTTCACAAATATAATATGAACCAAATCACAGGTTCACCCACTAAGCATCAGGTTGAGGCGAGGATATATGATTGAAGTCTTTGTTCATCATTCAGGGATGCCGAGAACTGAGCTGTATGCACGTGAAACCTGCTGCTGCAGCAGTGGTTATATTTCTATAGGGTGCTACAGGTTTTTTTTTCCCTCCGACACTTTGATCCCACAATGGCTCCATCTCCTCCTGTAGCTAGGCCACCGATCTCTTTGATGTACCTGTCTATCCGTCGTGGCCCTGGCCTCAGATCACGTATTAAATGAGACACGGATGTCAAGACCTCACATCTTTGCCTCTTATCACTGATCACCCGCTATACGTGACTGTGGCAGCTCTAAATCTCCTCTTTCTGTGCTGTTGGCAGGCATCAGCTCCAGACTAAGTTACATGAAAGGCCTAAAAAGAGAGATCATGAAACATGGAGCAAAACCTGTACTAGAGAGATTTTACAGAAAAACAATTTGAGAAATTCTGAATGTTAACATGATTTCTAACAGACCGAGAGCAGAATATCAATGATCGACATGCCACGGTCCCTTTCAAATGATGGAGCTCTTCCTGTTACTTAAAGGTCCCATACTGTATGAATTCAGATTTATCTTTTGAATATAAAGCAGGTCTAGGTTCTCTCCCGATACTGGTAAAATGGTCATGCAACATGTACTGAGCGATTTTCTTATACCCCTGGTACTGCTCATACATTTTTATATTTTTAAATTCAACACCGTGAGCTCAGAAGAAATTTAAAATTTATACTTTAAATATTTCGTCACTATTTGGCAGCAAATGAGGGAGTTTAACTTTAACGAACATTCGACGTTAACACTGAAATGCAAGTAATGGTGACAATCTTTGCTGGAAAATAGTTTTTGACCCTTTTAACAAAACACCTATTATTTTAACCATTTTAAGTCAAATCTATACAACTCAAGGTTTTTACAATCTCGCCCTGACCGAAGAAGACATTGCTTTAATTTGTCTTTTAAAACCATTATCGTTAATGTTACAGTCATATGTCGCTGGATTTAATGAAGTAAGGACATTTTATGTCTGTTCCAAAACTCCGAGCGAGCAAAACAGCCAAATCTAATTTCCTTATAGACACAGGAGGAAGCTCTATTTGTTCAGGTTTGGTATGCGGACAAAATGTCCAAATTATTTCAGCGTATGCATTTCTGCTCGCTGTCTGTATTTTGCATTGTTGCTATCTTGTATTTACAGTCTCTCTTGATGTCATTCTTGTCTCTCTCTCTCTCTCTCAACAACCTGTCCTGTAATGCCACCCCTGGGGCAGTTTTGAATTTATTGCTTTTGGCTGAGAACCTTTGCAACATAAATAAGCGGAGAAACAATGGACTGACTGAATGAGCATCATACCAGAACTGTTACACACTAGAAGGGACAGGAAAGCATGTACTTCACTTTCTATGCTATTGCAGAGAAAGTTCTATAATCGTTATTCTCCGTTTCTATTCTTCACATTTCCATCCCTGTTAGCTGGTCTCATTTCCTTACTTTCCTTCCTTGCTACTTATACCCTGCGCCGCACTAAAGCAGCGTCATTGTTATGAATGGATCAACAATGGTATCTGACCCAGGTCAGTGACCTTTACGGCAAATGCTTTGAAAAAAGAAAAGAAAAAGAAGTTCAAATCCTTTGAGATACGACCAGGGAAAGCTGAGGAATTCTCTTTTTAAGAGTATGGCAAACCCTTTAAAAGATCAAATCATGCCTTAATTTCAAGCTATAACGAGCTTTATTGTTGCTCTGAATGTACATGGCTGTTAGTGTAAAAAGGGTTAATGAGTTCATGTGAAAGGGACACATCCCCTCTGGTAGCCTCTCCCAGTGACCTGTGATTTTCCCTGGAGCTCTACAGGGTATGTCAACTTCCTCCCGAGTCCGACTCGCACACAAAACCACATGATAGAATGCAAAGACACACCTCAGTCAGGGTTGTAAAATGAACACCAATTAGTTTCTTGGTTGTCGGGTGAGCTGCAGGCTGTTGGCATGTTGTCTGACAACTGAGACTCGATGTTGTTCCTGAACCTGCACAACTGGAGGTTCCATTAGCACACTGTCTGCAAAACAGATGCACATTCTGCAGATGTATGTCCAGACAGACACACTGAGGGATGATCCTTTTCCGGCATTTAAATGCATGCGTTGTGTCGGTCCGCGGCTAAAAGACTCCTTTAAGATAGACTTTGTTTGAAACAAAAGGATTCATGCTTTAAAAAGAAGCGCTCTCTTCAAATTAGAAGACTCCGCTGCCTGCTCCATTATCAGCAGCTACCTGGAGGACATAAGAACCTGGATGAAAACCTATATGTTCATATTCAACTGTCATAAACCTGAAGTCCTCATCATCGGTCCTACATCCTTGAAGCAGCTCATGCAAAGCTTCCTGCTTATCCGTTGACAGCTCCCTTCATTTTTCTCTTGCGTTTTGATTCCGTCTTTTCCTTGAAACTTTACATGAATCACATTGTCAAAACTGTCTTTTTTTTTTCCATTTAAAAGCACCTGCCACACATCCATCCCTTTCCCCTCCGACAGCATTCATCTGCTCATTGAGCTCCTGAAGACTCGAAGGCTGCAACAATCTCCTGCTTGTCGATTACCAATCAAATACACGCGAGCAGACACCGACGGGAGATTACTTTGTAGCATGAGCAGGATAATTCTAGCGTTCACTTCGTGATTGTCGAGATGGAGGATAAAGTGATTTCTGCTGGGATAATTTCCTAACTATTTATAAAATCCTATCCTACTGCTGCCCCCCACCGCTGTATATAAAAACACACCCAAAGAGAGAGAGACTCGCGCCGTAAACTCAGGCTCAACAAATGCCATCAAACTTTAAATTAAAAAAATTTTAAAAAAAACACCTCATCTGTGACAAAGCAGATGGGAAGCATGTCTTTAACTGCCATGTTTGAGAGGAGGGATGTTGTTCACTCTGCACATCTAAGATCAAAGTCACTTCGGCTGGTGACAAATCTCGCCATCGATTGTCAGGCTGTGTATTTACCATCTGCTCGGTGCTTTGCTCTCAAATGACTGTTCGTAGTTGTGGTAGACTTGTATGCTGGCTTTTCCTGGCAGAGTTTGAACTGCACCTCATTTTTGTTTATTTATTAAAGGAGATCCGCACAGAATTTATTTTAATCGCTGTACTCGTCTTTGCATATTCCTGCTCTTTGAACCACGGCGTTTAATCTCAAAGCGCCACACACAGTTTTACCGGAACCTTCTTTTCCTACTCCTGTTGTTTTTTGTTTTTTTTACTGGCGGTTGGCAAACAGCTTTTAGATGCATTTCCGCCACCGTCCGGCAGCAGTAAACGATGGTCGAGTAAACTATTCCATTTTCTTATCGTTAAATGACTATTAGAAAATGTAAAAATCAGGACCAGTAACGACGACAGACAAACAAATGGAAACAAATCCACACACAAAATCTCTCTCTGCTTCTGTCAGCTCTCTGTCTCGTTCTCCCACTGACACAGCAAACCCCCCTCCTCCCCCTCTCCTTCCTCCTCTCCTCGCCATCCTTGTCACGTCCACAGGGCTCGCACTGCCTGCCTCGAGGCGAGAGGTCTCCTGGCTGGGGACCAGGACAGCTCATGCCTCTCTTTGATCTACCCAACACTGGCTGCTACCTGTAGCTAGCATATTAACACACACACACACACACACACACACACACACACACACACACACACACACACACACACACACTCAAAGGTCTCTCCCTTTCAGCCACAAAGAGACAATTCTACATCTCTCATTTCCTCCCTCACGGTTTCTGTCGGATGCATTGAAACGCTGCACATACACCACAGCTCTTTTTCTATTGTTTATTTACAACCGAAGTTTGACATCTTGTAACTTAATATGAACCAGCAAAGCAGAAATACGACAAGTTACAGGGTTTAAGAAGTATGTGGTGGGCATCGTTTCCTGTGTGTGTGTGTGTGTGTGTGTGTGTGTGTGTGTGTGTGTGTGTGTGTGTGTGTGCGTGTGCGTGCGCGTGTGTTCACTGTCATCTGGTTACCATTTGAAGGCAGAATTACAGCTAATGATATCCTGGAGGAAAACTACAGTAGCTAAACATGCAACAGTTCCTCTGTTTCTTTCTTTTTCTCTGTCTCCACCTACTTTTTTCAGACCTTAGCTAAAATGTTTAAGTCTAAGGAGAGAAAAAAGCAGAGGTTGCTAGATATCAATACTATGAATAGTCCGGGTTTGTATTTGAGAGGCAGAATTTACGTGTTTACTCACACTAATACACTTTCTGCCTCTCACATCTGCAGCAGAACGCAACCATCCCCCACTTAGCAGCCTCTCTCTGGAAGAGGTAGGTTAGAGCAGCAATGTCAAATATCAAGCTCTCTCTCAAACTCGTGAATACAGGCCATGTTTCTGGATGTGTGAATGCACAGTGTGTTTGTGTGAAAGAGCAATTCTACTTGCAGTAAATACAAATATTTTTTACACAAAACTGCGATGTTGCTGCGAAGGTGCGTTGTACAGTCTGTATGTGCATACGGTCCTTGAGGATTTGTGAAAGACTGCCTCCAGCCGTTACAGTAGAGCAGGTCACTAACATTTTCTCTGTTATTCTCTCCTTTTCTCTCTTGTATTTAACTGTAACCTCAAGTGGGAAAACATTCAGACTTTTTTCTATGGCTCGCAACTGCACAAAATCCACCACAAACTCTTGTAACTTCCATACCGATGGAAACCAAATATGCAAAACAAAACCCGCTGTCAAAACAGTGTAAAGGGCACTGCAGAGTAAAGAGGCAAGAGCAGCGGAGGGGTAAAAAGACTTGAATTATTCAAATCTCCAAATAATACTGCAAGTGTCCCCAAGATAATAATACTCCAATACAAAAGAGGACTTGACATTACATGGTCGCCATCAACGGATCATGAGACGAAATGTAATTGTCAGTCTTTTATCTAGAAAACAAAAAGACAAAAGACACATTTTGACAGAGTCGAGCAAACGTTGGATTGAGAGTTTGGGAACATTTGAAATGTCCTGATTTATGTGAGCCTGCAACTATCTGCACACACACGCACATACACATCTTTGATCAGTGACTTTGACTAATTGGCCATTGATGGAGCAGGTAGAGGCTCCCTGCGCTCACACCAACATCCACACCTCAGGCTGTGTATAATGTCTTGGACAATATGTTTGTGTGTTCTGCGTACATACGACCCCCTCTGTACACATCAGCAAATTGTCCTACGCTACCTGTAACCATGGTAACGGCACAGAGTGATGCTGAGCAAAGTGGGGTGGAAGGGCTGTTTGATTGACAGGGCTGATATTTAATAGATGATGGATGGTCGTACATCCTGCAGCCGCAGGTGCTCCGTCTGTGTGTTCAGGTGTCTTAAAGGTGCGCAGAGCCCGATACGCAATGACAGGTGTTATAAACAGAGGAAAATAGACTTTAAGCCTCAAAGTACGCTTCACTCGTGTCAGTGCGGTGTAGACAGCAGGACTTATTAACATGTTGTTCCGTCACACGCGCATTAGACAAACTCAAAAATGCGTCTTAAGCATTTTAATTCAAATTCTCCTCATCTCTTTATTTTCTGTGCAGTTTTAGTCACATCCTCTCGTCTTTCCTTGTTTTTGATCAATTTTCATGATGCTGTAAGGTATTTCATTTCAGCGTTTACATAAATAACCCAAACCTCCAAACAGTCGTATGTTGAATCACAAACTAAGGATGTGTGTGAAATCACTGACTAATCTGTAACATTGTTCTCCGCAAACAATCCAGCATTTCAAAATCTCACATCTCTTAGATGTGAGATTTACTATTGTGGGATTCTGTATCTCTCAGTGATGATACAAAATGATGATGATTCATAAGTGTCCAAAAACTCAGTGTACTGCTCATTGCTGATTTTTATAGGGAGCTGTGAATACAGTCAGTGAAGGAGGGAGGAATTTTAGCGACTAAGTCAGTCCACACCTACCAAATAATCAAAATTAGTAAGTTTTAAAGTTGTTGTTTTTTTTATGAGGATTTTCGTGATAATAGTTCAGTCATCCTCCGAAAGGGAAAATGTGTTTGACTTGAAAAGGTGTTCATACAGTCTTACAGATAACCAAAGGAATCTCTAAGGACAGTTCTAGTTGCAGATGTAAACATGCATTTAATGCGCAGGCGCACACACACATCAGGGTAAAAAGTAAAACAAGAATGTTTCAACGTTCATTTCCTTGTGTCCTCTGGATCTACTTTCCTCAGAGGGACATAAATCTGTGATCTTGACAGCAGCCGTCTCTGACTCCATGATTTGTCTGTAACAGGTCTTCCCACCCCTCCCTAATGAGGCCGAGATCGCACACACCAAAAAGCTCTTCCGACGCAAGAGGAACGACCGACGGTAATGACACACACACACACACACACACACACACACACACACACACACACACACACACACACACACACACACACACAGACCTACACACACACACACACACACACACACACACAGACCTACCTCAGTGAGAGGGAATTCTTTTCTATGTTGATGTCAGGCCCATAGCCTTCACATCTCTCCCCATCCAGCGCAATGTCAAGACAGGAATGCAGACTCCACACTTCACTGCAGACAGGAAAAAGAAAATCAGTGCGGAGACGTTGAAGGTTTTTTTCAAGTAGTCACTTGTGTTTGCCTGCAATATTTGAGCTATCTTTTTTTTTTTCCAGATAATGGATATACTTGTCGAGCTTTGCGACCTGTAACCTGGTATCTCGTCCCAATTCAGTCCAAACTAAATTTTGTATTGGCACCTCTGCTTCGATTGTAAATACTCTAAAATCCAATTTCACCCAAGTCTGACTTCATTGAAACCAGGTCCTTAAGAGAAGAAAAAAAAAAAATCTCTGGTTCCCTCGCTCCCTGCCCTGATGTCACTGGAAAACCGTTCTTCAGTTGCTAAGAGACAGGCAAAGAGAAAATATTTTGGTTGTATTTGTGGTTTAAAAAAAAAAAAAAAGGAAATTGTATCTAAACCAAATGGACAAAAGCACTTTCATCCTTGTTTTTAAGTACAGAGAATAATTACATCTGTCCAGAGCTGTTGTATTTATGTACGATGGGCGCAGCTCGGGTCTGGCAGAAAGAAAAGAACAAAAATATGAACTTGGACCAACAGCAGTTTGCTTGGGTTTCAGTCTATTTGTTTTGTGAACTGGAAATATTAACAAGAGACCATCCTGTTTTCTTGTGCACTCTGTCCAAAGCACGCTTTCTCAATATTTTACAGCTCGTATAGGAGGGCAGGTTTTGTCGTGTGTGTATTGTGAAATTCAGCAGCAGTTGAACTTATAGAGAGGAATCTGCCGCTAAGGATTATTATATTTTAATCATTTGTGACAAACTGAGACATGGCTGATTGTTATTTAACATAAAACAGGCTGATAGAAAACACTTGTGTCAGAGTTAGCTGCATCTGTAAAGCGTTGTCTCTCAGACCAAACTTCTTTCTTTTTTTTTGCAAACAATTGTTAAAACAACCTAAACATAAACCATACTTTAGAATTTTAAACTTGGAAATAGAGATCAAAATCTAATCGTAAGGTTCAATTATCCCTAATTACTGAGACGCTTTCAACCACAAGCAATGAGAAAGACAAGTTCATTACATAAAAAATGTAATCCTTCTGCTCTGTGACTTTTTGATGGTGGACATTGTGAATTTTGAACACTAAAAATGTCTCTACTTCTTATTTCCAAACCTTGTTTGCTGTTAAAGCTTTTGATATAGATGTCCCACCAGGCTGCAGCCCTGCACTAGCAGTGCATTAGCATTCATCTCCTATGTGGTAATGTTTTGGGATAACATTCAACCTCCTGAAGAGAAGCATCACACAAGCCGTCCAGATATATTTGTGCTGCAGCAGCGCTGAAAGCAGGATGAAGCCGAGGATGAAAAATATCAAAGGAGGGATGAGAGGTAGGATAAGAAGACTGGACAGACATGAAATGAGAATCGGTACGAGACTCCAGTATAAACAGACACAAACTGGACTGGAGGGAGAAAGATATGGCCAAATCATCCACCAGAGAGATCTCTGCTTTAAGGGGTTTCTGTGGGATTTATTTTACAACACAACAAAGACTGGGAGGACAGAAATGAGGCGATTGGAACACAGTGTCATCACATTTGGTAGTTAGTACAGTAGTTGGACGAGGACTGGGTGATATTATATCAGTATGAGACCACATATCATCCTGGATTTTGGACTTTGTAATATTGTGAAATAATACATTTTGTCTTTTCCTGGTTTTAAAAGCTGCATTGTTGTAGAATGATGTAATTGTCTGAAGTTACCCAAGCTGTGCTTTTATTTTGCCTTTGCCCACTTGGTTTTTATTTCCAAATTATTGCTTACTATTCAAAAATCTAATTATGTAAATATTTTGTAAATGCATGAATAGTCATCCCTGGACATCTTGTCCACATCAAATTTGCAAAAGGCACATTTGTTTAATGAGATGTTTCGGGAACAATTTTTACATTATTATAACCATAGCTGTGTAAAATTCTCAAAACAAATTGGAAAAGCTGGAGTTGATGATTAATTAAAAACATTCAAAAAGCTCAAAGACAACCATCCCTAAAGTAGTCTCGTGGGGAAAAGCTTCAACCGTTTCATCTGGGAAAAGTCACTCGGTTCGTTTTGATGCTCTCCACAATGGTTTTACATTCACTCAGCTTCGGTGGTACTCAAAACTTATAACGGTTGGGAAACCCTTGTGTATCGCCAGGATTTAGAAAAAAAATCCAACTATGATGTGACTGGATCTGAACGAGGATGCAACCTGCCAAAGTTAAAACCCGCCAAAGTCATTACTTCATAATATTGTGTATGAAGCTTAGCATGTGTGTTCATCAAATACATTAGCTGCATATGTTTGTCTATCAAACATGCTAATCCTCTCGTGTCGATACTGCGCTGGGTTCATGTTCCCTGACTGAACACAAGCAGTAGCCCAAAGGCAATAAATATTCCCCGTAATGAGAGACCGTAAACAGATAATGTTAAACTTTATTGTGTGCGATGTATCAACACAGCTGCGTGAAGAAAAGAAAAAGCCAAAAGTAGACTTGCTGGAAGCAGATGATGAAATATACATAAGAGAACATAAATATTGATCATTTGACCATGTAAGAAGCCACGAGGGTTGCACTGAACAAAGCACAAGAAAGAGAAACAGAGTGGGACTGTGAGATTGAGTAAAGGAAAAGTGTGGGCTGGCTGCGGCAGGAAGGAAAAGAAATGGGAGGCAGTGCATGTGTTTCTACTTTAGTAGGCACGTCAAGCAGGGCTGAAATTAGTTGTGATTTACTGGAATGTGCTGCTTACTGCTTTCTGCTTCAAAACAGAGACGGAGGAAAGAAGGAGCATATCAGCTCCTTTATACTGTTTGGTCTTTTTTTTCTTTTTTTAAAAGAACATGCTAATTACTGAGGAGCTTTTACAAACGTAGCCTTTATTTTGTGTCGCTCGCAAAGCGCGCACTTTGTCTGCAACATCGTTTTAATTGTCGATTTTTGACAGAGAAGACTGAGGCCGGCTGCTTGATTGATCGTCGTGTTTCCACGTTATTGTAATAAGATGAACGGGTAACTGTCTTTCGAGCTGCTGAGCTGAGAGCTGAAATGTTGATTTAATTCATAAAACAGCTTTTTGTGGCACTAAATGTCGCCACAATGAGCACCAACTCCACCGTCTGATTAAAACGATGTCGTCTGTGTGCGTCTGCATTTATGCACTCAAGGAGGTAACGGCAGCAGACGGATGCATGAACCTCTGAGCAGACGCACGACTAAAACACGCACAAACACACACACACACACACACACACACACACACACACACACACAAAGACACAAGCTCATTCTTTGTCAGATTTATGAATCTGCACAGACGCCCGGTTCTGTTTTCTTAATCTCAATCACAGTGGAACCGGCTGCACGTGCACACGCCTTATTCCTGCTCCAACAGTTCATCATAAATGGACGTGGATCGCTTGCTTTCACATCAATACTTGCACACACTCCACAGCTCATTAGAACCATCAAGTTAATTGTGTCGCATTGGCGATGTTCTTCAACATCACCGCAGCAGCTGTCATTACACGGAGCTGTTGTTATGCTTTGCGCCTATCTCATTATTTCTCAGCGTCTACCTTTAGACCATCACCGCGGTGATATCCCAGCAGTCATTATTTAACATCAGACAGACTTTTAAAGATTAATCCATAGCAGTCGTTTTGAAACCGACTTTACAAAGTGTTTCACAATTTATGATAGAAGGAAAAGATCTTTACAGGGAAATAGAGTCTGAAATGAGAAGCAGGATCAAATGCATCAGCCATAAATAATGATGTTAAATTAATTTAATCAATGTGCTTGAAATGTAGTGCCCTACAGACTTAAGAAATAATAACACAATGAACTGGAAAACAAAGAAACTTTCACCGTCTTTTAAATCACTGCCTTATTAAATTACTGCACAGTCTTCTTTATAGAGTCGTAGATCTGCGTTGTTTCTTCTGACCCCAGGTCTGCGTCTCTTCTCTGCACCCGCCGTGAACCGCCTGCTTTTCTGCTCACAATTTCTGGCCACAATGATTCAAGTTATGGAGTGCAATCAATAAAAGTTCTGCATCTATGTATGTATGCACACGCACATATACCGTATGTTTTTCTGACTTTCTGATATTTGAATCTCAAGACTCGGTAATGCAAATGTTCAGTCAGGCAGTCGAAACCTGTCTCCCCGGAGTCCATTAAGCCGGTGTGTTGTGTTGCGTATGAAGCTTCGGCCACGTTATTGACCGTCTGGCCTGCAGGCTTCTCTTCCCCTGGGCCGATCGATTCTCCAGTCTGGGTCAGCCAACGCTTCCATGAATTTTCCATGCGCATACATGTACATAGCAACAGCAGTTATCGATGATCATCAGTATCCTGCCTCCTCCCATGATTATATCTGCCAATTAATTTCACCTTTTTCAGTGACCATGCCATTCTCCTGTACCTCCTGTAGTTCTGTGCATGTTGTTTCATGTGACATAGTTATCAACCTCTAGTTTTTTTGTTTGTTTGTTTGTTTTCCTCTTTGCTTATTTGCTCCCTCCCCCTCTATAATTTCCTGCCTTTTCTTTTACGCCAAAAAAAAAAATCTCCCGCCGTTTTCTACAAATTGTTGTGCTACTTTTACTCCACCCCGCATCTTCCCTTCATCTCTCTGCCCTCCCGATCACCTGCACTGTGGCACGCCCTCCTCTCCTGCTTGTAGAGCGTTTGATCAGTTCCTCCGAGACCAGTTAACCATTCTTCTGCCCACTGGCCCAGGGGGAAAGCGGCAAGTCTCAGCCAGGTCAGTGACAACATAACCAAAATGGGACCTTGACACATTGTTGACCATCGGGAAAATGCATTTGATTTTTTTTCTACTCAACAAAATATCCAAAAGTCAGCTGTTGATTGGTACTTCTTTTTTTTTTTTTCCCCAATTAAATACTCAAGTAGCTTAAAATAAGAATGATTTAAGAAGGTGGGACCCTGCCAAGCAACATCAAATACTACTTTAAACTTGATTAATACCTTGAAATTAACAGACTGATCATCCCAGCCAAAAAAAAGAAGTAATTTCTCTTGTGATTAGATGCTTGATCATGTCAGAGTCTGCTCTGTTTCTAAGTCCAAAGGTATTGTGAGATGGAATTTCATCAGTGGCCTCATCATTTATCCTTAACGCAAACATCTCCCTGGCAGTAATGTGGCTGATGGATGGTCAATCTGAGCAACACTCAAGCTACAGCGGAGCTCAGTCATTAAATATGATTAACATTTTATTACTGTCTCGCTTTCACCTCTCCACATCACCAGCAGGTCAGAAGAACAGCTTATTAGAACTGAGCCTTAAACTAACAGCCACTGTAGACATCCAATGAATCATCGGATCGGCATGTGCGTGTGTGTCTCCGTGTCTCTGAGCAGTCAACGGCTTAGCCAAAGATTAAGGAATCTCAACCTTTAGAAGTCAAATTAAATGAGATCTCGCCACTTCTGTCAGTCAACGTTGAAGTTATAATCCGTCAGACTTCAGTCCTGGTTGATTTGGCAACACCTGTGGTTACCGTGGTAACAGCAACAGTAGTTCAGTACGACTGCAAACGCTGTTTGAGCATCTGCTCTGTTAAAAAATACAGCAGAGGAGCTACGCATGGTTTTTGTTTGCAGTGCAATTAAAGAAACTTGTTTTAATAAAGGAGTCGGCCAAAAATAACTTAAATTATTTTCCACGGCACCAGAACAGAGAACAGTAAAGTTAGTCACTCTGCCCAATATTATCCACTGATTAAATTTTTTTTTTGATGATCGTAGTTAGTTTAAAACTTAATTTCCTTCGACTCCGTCACAATTAAAGCCACCCTGTGTTTTGCCAGTGAAACGCAGCAGGAGGAAAAGGCCAGTTTACTTTAGCTATCAATGACATAAATGTACATATGGTGGTTTCTTTTGAAATAAACAATTTGAATTTAGTGAAGGAATAATGGACATATATTTTTTTCCCTGAAGGGCTATTGCTGGAATAAAAATTACCTGAAGTTTCAGTATTAATGATAAAAGAGAGCAACTAGTAAAAATATTATAACATTAATGAACAGCTTCTGTGTCTTGTAATTGTTTGGTGTTAAAAGAAAAAAAAAAAAAAATCAGAGCCTGGAGGATGCTCGTGGACAAGAGCGTCTGACAAGATGCATGCTGTGATTAAATATTTGTCGGGCCAACGCAGATCTGTTTGAGACAGAATATTTATAAATTGATGGAGGCAGGCTGTTCGGTGGAGGAGAGTTGGAGGATGAAC
Source organism: Embiotoca jacksoni (assembly GCF_022577435.1). Classification (NCBI taxonomy): domain Eukaryota; kingdom Metazoa; phylum Chordata; class Actinopteri; family Embiotocidae; genus Embiotoca; species Embiotoca jacksoni. The sequence goes on along the minus strand of NW_027185230.1, from coordinate 17,141,859 downwards.
TGTCTCTCATCCTCCCCAGGAGAGTGGAGCTGAGGGGCCGGGTGAGACATAAACCACACCAAGACACACAAAAAAGGACTGTAAATACATTTGGACAGATACACTTTCTCTTTCTCTGTTTCTACACAAACACACACTCTGATGGTTTCTAATTTTAAAAGAATAGCAAGGACTTCAACTAATAATTACTTTCCAAAATAATCTGAATATTTAATCAACTGATTAATAATTTAGCCCAACACTTGTCAAAGAATTGAGAAAATATTTTTATCATAAGTTTTAAGAGCTCATCTTCAAGCGTCTTCTTTTGCACAGCCAACGCTACAAACCCCCCCCAAAGATATTCAGTTTACAGAAAATGACCGAAAAGATTGTGTTTGTTTTATTAATTAACGAAGCTACATACCAATATAAAGTCTGCAGGAACAGAGCGTCATTCTTACACAGGACAGATGCAGGATTTCCTTCTGTTTTTTCAAACCAAACTCCAGGAAACAATTTTAATTTCAATATCCAGGTTCGTGGTGGAATCATCAAATGTTTTCTGTCGTCAAACCACGTTCAAAAGATATTGTTATCATTTACTTGTAAGGCAAAAGGATGTTTTAGAATTGACATCCATCAACAGTTTGTAGATGATAAAAACAATTAAAAGATAGATTCCATAAAACCTAATGATGTAAAATATATAGAATATATTTATCCTTTTATAAATATCCAAAATTATTTAACGCACAAAGAACATTTCCAAGGTTGTTTTCATATTAATCTAGTTAGGGTGGAATGAGTATTTTTACAAAAGAGGATTGAAACTGAACATTTGAGTATGATGGCGCCACAGCTCTCTTTTACAAGGTACAATAGTCGCTGTGTTTTTGTTCTGCAGCCTCAAAAATGTCAATCATTTTAAATTGTTCATTCATATTTCATATTTTGGTCTAAAAATCAACCTACTGAAGGTTTGCTAAATCAAAAAGAAAAAAATAACTGAAAGGAAAATATTTTGTGAAAAATGAAGAAAACTTCATCGCAGTTTTGGCCTTCATGACCTCGTAAAACTTGTAGGAAAGTTGCCTTTCTGAACTCATTAATCCAGCCTCCCACAAGGCTGACACAGCCTGATGGGGTCACAGATTCTGCTTTTGTCTACTTTTTTTTGTGTGTGTTTTCTGTTTATTAAAGAAACCTTGTCCATAGTTTACAAAAATGTTTAGCTGCAAGGAGCTGCAGTGCAGTTGGTTCTGTCTTAACTTCTGAGGACTCCCACTTTATTCTATTCAGTCCCTCCAGGATTCCTGTGATAATATTCATGCTGCACATTACAGAAATGTTTTATTTCTAATATTTTTTATGTATTTATTGAGGTCAAAGAACCATGGGGCTGAAGAAAATTTAAATGTAAAAAGTGATATAGCTTTACAAAACTGCCAATCTGTGACTAATATGGGAAAAAAAAAGTGTGAATCTTCTGGTAAAATAAGAGATTTTAGATGCTGTTGACTTCATTTTAATTGAACTACATGCTTCATGCATAAAAACAAAGTGCAGTCATTTACACCTTAAAGTGTTTGGAAAATGAATATAACCCACAGTAATCTGTAATCGCTTCCTTTGATAATAAACCTTTAATTAGATCATTTTAATAAGACCATCACATTTCCCGCAAACCCCGTCACTTCAGTTTTTTCTGTTTGTTTCGGTTCCCCTGCTGCACAGAGTTTGTTTTGGTGACGAGAGGAGAGGAACAGAACCTTGCTGATTGTAGACGAAGAGTTATTTTTGTTATTAAAGCGAGTTTTGTTTGGAAAGACTTACTTTATGCAGTAATACTTGAAGCAGAGCGCGAAAAATTGCATGAATTTTCCAAAATTGCAAGCTCCTGCAAATATTGCTAGAGAAAAGCATGATTTCCCATCTACTGCTTTATCTACGTATGCTGCAAGTAATGCTAATGTCTGTCATGATTTCTTGCTCTGACTGCTTCATACTTGGGGTGGAACGGTTCACAAAATTTACGGTTTGGTTCATATCACGGTTTTGTGGTCAGAGGAGGACGGCCTCAATTTAAACAGGCTTTTTATGTACTTTGCAAGAAATTGTTTAACTTTTTGTTGAGAAATTCTGGCTAGAAGCATAAGGAACATAAACATTCTTCATTATCACATCTAAATGAATAAACAGGTTTTCTAATTAGTGCAAACAAAAAATCCGTCTTTGGTATTTTTGAATAATAAATGCCCAAATAGTTAGGTAACTAGTTTCAGTAGCCCTGGAGGTCCATCCATCTGCAGTAAGAACTATGAAGGATGTGTTGAACAATTCGTTGACAGTTTCTTGTCGTTCATAAAGCTCTGAATAAAGAATGTTGGATTTTCTTTTACTTGAATCATTGTATGTCTGTGCTCACATGCACACAGATGGTACGTCTTATACACCAAATCCACTTCAGCTTGTTCAGGCCTGAGTGTTGCTGCATCTTCTGCTAAGTGGTTCAAAATTACACACATTAGTACCATAATTAATTCAATTCAGACAGAAGTGTTGTAGTTTGCTATTGATTTCAAGGACTGGATTTTCTGATGGTAAATCTTGTTCATTGTGGTTTCTTTAGTGGCATAACAAGTTATCGATGTATCAACATGCACCATAATCTTATGGGGGCCAGTATTTACAGCCCAGAACAGTCTTTTGAGGTGTCTTCTTTTTTTTCTTTTGTTACTGCATTTGTCTGGGACCATGTCCAAAAAGTATTGAAGTCATGGAAAAAGAAGAGATGCTTCCAAGGATCTTCAGTCTCTGGGCAGGTAGACCGACATGAAGGAAGTTTGTAATTAACTTCAATGAAGCAGATGTGGCAGCTGAAACATGCCGACTGCTTGAGTTTCAATTACGTTACGGTTCAAGTGACCGATCTTAAATTAAATTAAATTAATTAGGCATTTCTACACGTCATGCAAAACTCTTAAAATGTGTAGAGTTGAGTGAATGTGATCAAAGGTGTGCTAGCTGCTGCTAGTTGAGTTTGTGCTAGTTCACAGGCTGAGGCAGATAATAGGTTGCCTCCTCGGTGCCAGGGTGATTAATCCCCTGGACCATATGTCAGCGGCTTGTCAAGCCCAGAGCCAGTGCAGCAAAAGGACACTGCGATGCAGGACAGCAGCACACAGACACACGGTGCATCCACATGTAAGCAAGCACCGGGCTTCTGATGTTCTAGTTCGTGGTTCAGTAGATGATATGATTGTATGTGGTTGTCATGTGTCACGGTGACACTTACAGGACAGTATTTGGTGGCTCTCTGTGAGAAGATGAGAAAGGAGCAGAGAAGGTACACGCCAGCTGCTGCTTCATCGCGATGACGCTAACTGAAACCTACTCTCATTCCAGGAGACAGCAGCGGCCTCAGGGAGGCGGAGGAGGAGGAGGCGGCGGAGGAGGTGTTGGCGGAGGAGGCAAGAACCAGCCACAGCAGATCCTGCAACAGTCACCGCAGCAGCAGAGGGATCAAACCCAACAACACTCTCCCAACCAGCAGCAGCAGAATTTAACAGAACTGGGAGACAACAGAAACAACAGTGCCAGTCGGCCACCTCGCCAGTACCAAGGAGGACATGGGCAGCGCCAAGGAGGACCCCCACACCACGGATACAGCCAGAACCGGCGTTGGCACCACAGTCAGAAAGGTCAAGGTCATGGACAGACAAACACTGCGAGTGATAAAGGAATACCCCCGAAAACAACCAAAGACAAAGAGACTGAGAATGTAAAACTGGGTGACGAGCAGATCAGACCACTTCAAGACTGCAGCAGTAAGAGTCCCAATGAATCACCCAGATCTGACTCAGCACCCAGTTCAAATGCTTTCCCACATCCGGTAGGTAATAAGGAATCTCCCAGCCCGCCGCGAGGCGGAGAGGCAAGAGAGGGCCAGTCGGAGCTGCCCAAAATCAGCCTGCTTCAGTCGTCAAAGGAGAGACTGAGGAGGAGACTAAAGGACAAGGTACCGGAAAGCTGCTTAGTGCCTGTCAGTCAGTATTAAGGCAACCAGGACTGAAGCATATGTGTACACACATGCACACACACCACCTTTTGGTTTTATAATTACCTCCATTATGCTCACAAACACACACGTACACCGTCATTAAAACACCGACACTTTTTCTCACACCGCCCTTCTTGAATCATTTGTCTCCGCACTTATTTAGCATTCAGGCCAACACACTCAGACTGGCAGGGAGGGGAGCACATGTTCTCACTAAGGAGGTGAAGTAACTAAAGCGGCATTAGCTTAACAGTTTTTGATGTGTTCCACTGTGCACTAAACTGATGAGTTGGCCAACTGCTCTCAGCGTCGTCCTTCTCCAGCTAGCTCATTTACCACCGGGGCGGGATTGATTTGACAGCACAGGACTCCCCAACAGGCAGCAAGGCAGGAATTAATAAACATATCCTCAGTGATGCCAGAGAATCAATGGATCCAGTCTCAGAGCCAGCTTTTTCCTTGACAGCGGTGCTCTGACTAATGTGTTTAATCTCTGTATCATCATTTCTTCGTAGTAAAGGGCTTTCGCTTCAACCTTCCAGATATGCGTTCCTACTGAATTCACGTAAATTTGGACGCCGTGTTACATGATGTGCTTTCTCTGTTCCACCGTCGTTTTTTTCTCAAGCATATCAAAGGTTACGTGTCACGAAACACTGATCGGGATTCCTGTCGTGTGCTATCGGCGTAAACAGGAAGCGCAGTGAGCGTCATTTGTTGCGCTTTGTTCAAGTATTAGCAAACGCATATCGGTGTCTTTAACGTCCTTCCACTCTAAAACTTCATCCTCTTCGAACTAGAGCAACTATTGCCTTCTTTATCAACTTTATCATCAGGCCTAATTGACGTGCTTCATCACATCAGCTGACGTCGGTTATTTCTCCTCGGAAACACCTACTTTGTCGTGAAACCTGCTGCGTGTTAAAACTGAACGTTGTATCGTCACCGGTCATTTTCCACTCACGTGCTTCATCCCGTCTGTGGCTGCAGGAAGAGGCCCACGTGCAGCACTCGGGCTCGGGCTCACAGAACATGGACCGGCTGGTGGACCTCCTCAACAGCATGAGGAGCAACAGCAGCGGGGTGGAGCAGCAGCTGGCCTCCTTCATGGAGGAGGCGCAGTGCTCGGCGCGGTCCGAGGAGACGCTGGCTCAGGTGGTCAGCACCATCTACTCCAAGGCCGTGTCGGACAGGAGCTTCGCCGCTACGGCCGCCAAGCTCTGCGACAAGATGGCGCTGTTCATGGTGGAGGGAACCAAGTTCAGGTCGCTGCTGCTCAACATGCTGCAGGTGAGAGTGACGTCGATGAAAGTGTGTCAACAACCCCGTTCAGCTTCCCACTTCACTCAGATCTTCGACATGCTGAAGTCTGAGTAGAAAATATTGACCAGCATTTCTTTAAATAAACACCAAAGTCCTGACTGACATAAATAAAATATAAAAATGACAAAACTTATATTTTAAGGGTTATTTTACACACAGACCCTGAACCTCTCCCTCCGGAGGAGGAAGGAGAGCAGAGTGAAGCTGCTGCACCGCAATGAGCTCAATGTCCTGAGTAGCAGGTGTCTGGGGACTCCACAGCAGCCTCCCTGTACGCTCACCTCAAAGCAGGTCGCAGAGAGCGTGTCGCTCAGGTGCAGGCGGTGGTGGGGAGTCGTCCTGTGGGGAACAAGGCTCAGACTCGAGGGTGTTTTTAACCGCACCGGAGTCCCCCGGCCTCCACCGGGGCAGGTGTGGGGTAAAGATAGGGACTCGCACACCTCAGGAGACCTGTGGGTGGGGCCACAGGGGAAGTAACAGGGGGTGACATCTCTGCTGCACGGTTGCCAGATCATCTACATCAGACAAAAATGGACCAAAGAGTTGAATCATCGTGTTGAACTTTGTATTCTGAGTCGGGCACGAAATGACATCTTTTTCTTTCTCCCTCCAAAGTCTACTGCGTTACTTTATAAATCCCACCCTGTGTACCCAAAAGCCTAAAAATTCATTATTGTAAACAAGACTTCCACGTTACTTAGCAAACCAGTCCTTTTTTTATAGTGTATGTTTTGACAAAGTCCTCCGTGTCATTTCAGCAGTTTCATTCGAGCTTAGTTTTATGAGAACTTTTCATAAAGTGGAAGCCAACTGTGTGTGAGACGTTGTAAATGTCAGTGGGCAGAGTAGCTAATCTAAGCACCCAGGGGGAGAGAAACATGCCGCCCACCGCCCCAACCCCCTCCATCCCTTCACTTAACTGCACAGTTCCAGTCTTGCACCCATGATGAAAACATCCTCTCAGCCGTTACATATTTCACTGCCCTCCCTCCCCTCCCCTCCTTTCCCCTCTCCTCTCCTCCTCCTCGCCCCTCATGAGCTCTCTATTCCCGTGCTCCCCCGTCTTATCGCCTCCCCTCACCCAGATCGACACGGGCCAATACCTCGCTACTTCTCCCTGCATGGTTCCCCCTTCTCCTTCGCTAACCACGCTCCTCCCTCTCAGCCTTTGCTCCTTTGCTCCTTCGCTCTTTCGCTCCGTCCTCGGGAGCCAGACAACCCCGCCAGATCGGCAGACGGTTCGAGAAGTAGGCAAACAAGGCACACACCATGCTGTCAGATGACATTCAAGGTTTAAATGTTAGCCCACCTGCTGCCGCGTCGTGCCTCCCTCTCTTCCCTTCCTTCACTCCCACTCCTGCTCTCCTTCCTCCCTCGGCTGATGCTCTTTTTGACTAGACTCCTGCACTTTCCTTTTCTTTCCTCCCTCGTTGCTTTTGTGCTTTTCCATTTAAACACCTCTTTCTTTAGATGTTGAGATCTTGATCCCAGCCCCGGCGGCAGTGAATCCTCCCTTGATCCCTTAACCCCCTTCTCCACTTGTTATTCCCTCCCCTTTTATCACAGCCATGTGGTCCCTTCTCTCCTGCTATTTCTCACTTTAATTTCCAGTTCCCAGCCAGCGCGGACCCCCTCCTCATCTTTGACATTTTGGCTTTTTGTGCTTTAAAACATTTTAAGTGGGCTCATGAAGGCCTTCATTAATGATGTTGCTTCCAGACCCCTGGATCTCAATATGGGAGCAATTAGTGTGTGACTGCTGCGCTTAATAAAATGGAGGCATCGCAGTTTGTTGTTGCTTTACATACAGACATATACAGTCGCCAGTCTTTTATCTGTGAAAGATGCTTTTATTTACACACCTGAGAAGAGCCGGGGGGGGGGGGGGCTTTTTATTTTTTTGCTGCTGTTTTGACACTTTTGCATCATTTTATTTTCTTAAATAATTGTTTGTTGGCTTGTTTTTCAAGTGTCAATGTCCTTGGAGGTGTAAGGTTTATGGATTTATTGTTGGGCCCGTTCAAATCTGCAAATTATGTGTTTTGTCTGTGTACAATCGGGCGTTCAGTGTAGTCTGGGAGAACATATTAGCCGCTCATGTTTCCAGAGGACTTCAGTCCCAATAGGCAGTGAAAAATATGAGAAGAACAGCGAGTTGCTCTGACGGTTAATAAAGTTTCAGTTTAACCTGCCGAATAACACCTTTACAAGTGCACATTAAGCATTAACCCATATTAACCCAAACACTTTTACAGCGCCGACACTGTTCACTACCCCCACTTTCAAACTAAATTAACATACTCTCCTCTACTCCTGGCAGATAAAAGAAATTCATGAATTTGTTTAATGTGTTTTTCAACTGCTTTTTGGCTTCAAGTACTTTAAGGCGCAAGGTTAATATGTGTGCCACCTACAAAAGCTCCCATTAGAGAGATAGCAAAGATGTTAATGATGATTAATGGTTCTGCCAGGAAGAATAGTTTACCACCATTGCTTGTGAATTTCAGAAACACTTTTAAACATCCACCTACCGACTGCCTACTTCCAACTTGTACCGCACATTTATATAAGCTGGATAGACATTTATTTACCAAACTAAATATGCATCTCTTTCTTTTTCTACGTCCACAGAGGGACTTTTCCCGTCGTGAGGATCTCCAGCAGTCAGATGTAGAGCGGTGGTTGGGCTTCATCACCTTCCTGTGTGAGGTGTTTGGTACCATGGTGAGCAGCTCCGGAGAGCCGTTCAGGGTGCTGGTGTTTCCCATCTACACCTGCTTACGAGAGGTGTGTATCCACATCCACACAGTGTTTAGCAATGAGTTTGTCAACAGCGGATCGATCAAGTCTATCCACTAATTCCAGGAAGAGGAAAAGCTCTGTGTGTGTCTCTTGTTTGTTCAGTCTGATACGCTCACCGAGCCTGAGCTTCCTGTCTGTGGTCCGACCTCGTCTAGACTCGAGACGCCGCACTGGGGTTTGGTTAGTGGTGTAAACAGGCAGGACTCCCATCAGTTCCTGGAAAAAGTGTGACCCCAGGTTCAGTTCTCATCAGCTGGTCAGACTCTCACACCCCCCCACACACACACACACACTCACACTCCCTCGGTCACCATGGAAACCATGTAGGGTAGCCTCAGCAGACGCACCGCAATACAGAAGTGGTTAATGACAATTGGAACATTCGAAGGAGAAGCAAGTAGGGGGAGGGAAGTGAGAGGAAGCGCAGGAGACTGTGGTCAGGTTGACAGTTAACGGAGAGGAAGTTCACTCACAGCATGCAGGTAGAGGAGAAAACAAAGGAGAGAGAGGGCATCGCAGAATGGTTTTGAATACGTAGTCGGGCCGAGAGGAAGAAATGATGGCAGGTGTAGAGGCACGTGCCAGCTTGTTTTATCACCCGCGTCCACACCTCCGCCGGTCTGACACTCAGCACACATCCGGCGTCTCGTTAACAAACACAACAATCACACACAGCCGATGCCGTCCACACCCTGTCTGAGGGCATGCCCAGGGCATTATCTCAGCTCGTTAAAAGGCTCGGCAGCATGACCGAGGGCGTGGAGTAACCGATCAGAAACAAACACACACACACACACCTCCATATTCAAGCCTCAGCAGTGTCATATGCCTGTGAACAATGTCAGAATATTTACAGGACTTTCTGTGTGTGTAGTTGCGAGCTCATGTGCTTGTTTGGATGGTCTCTTATTTCTTTCCCGGAGCCATTGTTCGTCACTTTCATCCGTCTGCCGTGTTGACTCTCCTGTTCCAACTTGTGCATGTCAAATTCCAGCTACGAGCAATGTGCCATGATGTGTGCACAGCTCCGTGTGTGTGTGCGTGTGTGTGTGTGTGTGTGTGTGTGTGCGCGCGTGTGTGCGTGTGTTTGCATATCTAAACTTATGTGCCTGCGTGTGTGTGCGTTTTAGCGCGGCTGTCTTCTGTAGATGTAGCCTGCAGAACAGGATTAGGTGTGTTAGTGAGCGTGTCTGGGTCTAAATGACAGCTGTATGTATTGACAGAGCAAGTTAATGAGCGGTGATCTCATCCATTCATGCCCGACAGCCTTTTAGAGTCTCAATCCTCCGATGGTAGAACTGTCTCACTCAACCCAGTAATTATTTAAAATGTCCCGATCCACACAGATAATCCTCAACTAAGTTTGCATTGAACATTTTCCCTCACACAGTGTTGGCAACTCGGGAGCAGCACAATAAGATGTAACTCTGCATAATAGCACATTTTTAGCCGTCAGCGTCCCATTTACAAATCAACATCTGCAAAGCAATTTGGAGTCCTGTTTGTGACCCCGATCCTGTACTTGTACCAGGTAGTTGACAGCGGCTTTGTCAGTTCAGAAAATGATGCTATGAGAGTGAACCAGAACTTGTGGGTCAGACCGTAGATTCATAACAATGAGCTGAAACTCACTATAAAACTCCATAAAGTTTACATGAGCTGCAGATTCGTGACAATTGAAACTCTTCCAAATTGCTCTCACATTGTCATTTCATTATTATTATTATAAGAATATTGATTGGAGGCAAATAATGCACTTAGATTAAATAGATTGCGTATTTATTAGCTCTGTGCACATTGAAGAAGCACTTTAATATGAAATGTCATTATTCCATTTTTTTAAGCTGATAAAAAAACAATAGTTGCTTTTGTTTTTTATTGGTCGGTGCTGTTGCTACATACAATAGGTTGTGAGTTGTGTCTAAATTTAGAGCCAATCGGCATTTTATTATTCCTTTACGAAAAAGAACAAACAAACGCGTCGCTCTGTAAGCGGAGCCGTCCGGCCTAAAAGTCCCGGACAATCTGAGGGCAGGTGGCGGGCAACTTGAATGAACAGATAACATGATCTTTTATTGAAGCGAATGACTTGCATGTGACCCACGGAGGCCGTCATCAGGATATTGGTTTGCAGTTGCACACAGCAGAAGGCATGCACACACTACACTGTGTCTGTTGGTGACATCAGGAGCTATTTATAAGCTGAACTTGGTTTCCTTCTCTGAAAGTCAGTATATGGGCCCCTCACAGTCAAAATGTATTTCAGATTTTTTTTTTTAAAGGCCTTTTTGTTTGGCAGTTAGTGAAGTGCAGCACTGATGCAACAGAAAATACAGTAATATTATGTAATGTAACTACGGGAAGAGCTGTTGCTGAAACCGGACCTGTTGTTGCTATGCAACTACTAGAAACAGGGTTAAAGTTGAATTTTAACTTTGATTACTCTGTCATTAGTAACCTGATGAAACATGTTTTCCTCTCACGACTGCTTCATCCTTTGTTTAGTTATTCGTGTTTGAGTAGTAAACTGAACAACAGATTATCATCAGAAGATACAAATGAACGAGGATGTTTCTCGTTGAATTCACTGAGTCACTCGAGGTGTTGTTGTCACGTTGGAAGCGTTTCCTCCGCTCGTAGCGCCGAGCGGATCACAGCTGTCCCAGTTCTCGTTGCTTTTTATGTTTCCGATCAAACGTCTTTTGAATGGAAATCCTGTAAATGGAAATCACTCAGAATCCCGAGGTTTCCCTGTGAAGCGAGTTTTGCTTCTTGATGATGCAACGAACCAGACTTCTGACTATTTTCAGCCTCTGCAGGAGAAGACGTTGTGACAAGCAGTCTCACAGAAACGTATCTTTTCAGCAGCTGTTGCTTTTTCGACTTAAAAAAAAAAAAACCACAGGTAATGTGTGTAATGTTGTAGCGGCGAACGCATCGGAGCAAAGACGAAAGAGGAGAAAAAGCTGCTGCGATGGATCGGAGAGCTGATGATAGATGAATATAGATTAGACCACTTTTAATGTATCGAGCCAAACTTCACCCTCGGCTCCCCGGAGAACTCATTATGAGCCAATCCTGCCTGTCACACAGTTCTCCTTCTCTGGAAGCGACGGGACTTGAGTTCCCACATCAAACAGCCACACTGTCACCACACCCGTCTGAGCATACTGAGGAGCTGACGTCTGTGCAACTGCTGGACCTGAATGATAGGTGGAATACCATCAGACTTACAGGGTGGAAATAAGAGGCCGGCTTCATACTGAATGTGGATCGCAGCGTCAGATGGTGTTTTTTTTTTTTACTGGAGCACTTTCTGAAAGCATGAATTTACGCCTACTTTAGTTTTTCTACTCTCCAAAAATATGAAGAAGAAAAATACTCTCGCTATTATTCAGTTTAAACCTGCAATAAATGATTGTTTCGGTCAAGCTGCGGGCAGCAGAAGCCATCTGTAAACACAACATTGATGTATTTCTTTATATTGGCGCAGAGTTGAGCTTCAGATCCAGGTGATAATTCTCTGTAGGTTCACAAGTACAAGTCTATTATTATAATGTCATACACTGATATAAAAACTATCAATATAAGACACATTGCAATCCCTAATCCTGCTAAACAAAGTGATTTCTGGTACAGGCGTAAGGTTTTTATTTATGCTTTATTTTCCTCATTTTCAAACACCCCCTCTCCCCGTCCTCCCCGTTACTTCCTTCCCTCCTTCAGGTTAATCAAAGCAGCACTTTGTAAACAGACTTGCGAAGACTAAAGACGCCTCAGAGCTCGAAAAAGACTATTTAAAACAATTCCTTCCTGCCGTAATCTGACACTAAATGCTCGGCATCTTGCGACGGGAGGCTCTCTGTTGTTCTTGCTCCCTTTATCGCCGTCCCTCTCCGCCTTGTTTCAAAGTGCCAGTTGTATGCCCATCTGTACATGGGGCCGGCAAGGGGGGAAGCCAGCGAGCGTGTTTACCAGCTTCACTGTTTGTCTTTGGCTACACGGCGTGTTTACAGTGTGTCTGTGCATTTATGTGTGTGTATGTACATTGGGCATAAAGCAAGCCTTGATGTGTGATGTTTGCTGGCTTGCCAGGCTGAAAGCCCGGTCTGTTGTCTTCCAAGATTTTAAATGTTAATGTAGTAAATATTTACTATCAGGATTAGGTCCTTTTTCTCTTTTCTTGTGAACTGATTAACGCACACAAACACTTGCATTTGCTTAATCTCCCCATGTGGTTTAAATCCAAATATACATACATTTATAAATCTTCTGGCCCCCTGGGTTTTTCTACATTTGGATTTCTCTTGTATTGTTATTTTGTGCAGCACATTACGTTCCTAATATAGTTATATAGTGTCTGTCTTGTCCTTTATAGCTGCTGGAGTCAACAGATGTAAAGGAAGACGCAGTCCTCTGTTGTTCCATGGAGGTATGGACCACACACACACACACACACACACACACACACACACACACACACACACACACACACACACACCTTTAAACCAAGTTTTAACCCCATAGACTGTATAAAGAAGTGGACGTTGCTTCTGGGTCTGAAAACTAAGGCCAATGCCGCAGTGCCTTAAACTGCAATACCACTGAGGGCCACCAGGGTTTACCTCCAAAAAGGCTCTGACTTCATAGACCACCATTGATCTTCTCTCATGAAATACAAAGTCAATAAAACAAATTTCCAGGAATCCTTTTATGGTGTCGTTCGCCAAAGTCCCTCCTTGTTCGTGCTCTTTGGTCCATCTGAAAATAATTCCATCATTAATTAGATACAGTACTTGAGTCTATAAATGAGGCTAGCAGCTGATTTGAGTTTTGTGTACGAACCAGGAGACCAATTAAATGCAGTAAAACACCAGAACAAAAGTATTTAATGAACAAATACTTAAAAAACAAATTGGGAAATATGAAAATAAATCTATCAAAACTCCAAAAGGCTGTTTTATTTTCATAAAGAGTTGTAATCACCAACATTAACTGTTTAAAACCATCATAGAAACATCTTTGATATGCCTTCCTGATGTCAGCCATTCTCCTGAGGGTTATGGATTAAAGAAAAAACAGTAATGCAGGTGAATTTACATAAAATTATAGATGAAAATCAGACTTGGGTCTTTGTACACGGGACAAAAACATTATTTAAAGAATGATTTCATTTTGTGTTGTTTTGTTTTTTTAACCTGGCGTGTTTCCCAGTGATTTGGCCACTGTCGCACAAAACGGCTCCAAATAGCTTTAAAAAAAAATGTGATTTTTACTCGAATCGTTTTAAACGTTCGTTTTCGAGACTGCCCGAAAGTAAACACGGGAATTAGCCATCTGGAACAGCCATCTTGCTAACTGCATTATAGACCTCCGTCAGGGGAAGAGTGAGCATGGTTAGCTATTAATGGGAAACGCACCAGGTTGAAACAAACTGGAATGATCCTTTAAGTTGCAGAAAAAAGGACAAACAAAGAGTTCCCAGATGCTCACAAACACAACCTTCACAGTCTTGATTACTTACTGGCAGACTCACACACACTCAGCTCTATGGCCAGAGGGTGTGTGAACCTCTGCTGTCTGACTGTATCCACAATAACAAGGTGCCAGACATTGTGTCTTGTACGACAGACACACACACACACACACACTTTCTCTGACCTCCTGCCTCCCTCCATCTATCCCCCTCTTCTGTCCTCCAGTTGCAGAGCGCCGGGCGTCTCCTGGAGGAGCAGCTCCCCGAGATGATGACAGAGCTCTTAGCAGCTGTGAGGGACAAGATGCTTTGTCCCACCGAGTCTCAGCTGACGCGCTCTCTGCTAATGGAGGTCATCGAGCTGCATGCACACCGCTGGAGCCCCCTGGAGGCCCTCACCACCCAATACTACAACCGTACCATCCAAAAGCTCACCACCACTGCCTAAGTGCCAGCTCCAGCAGGAGCAGAGGAGACAAGCCCCCTCCACCCCCTTCACCTCCCCCCCCTCTCCCAACGCCCGAGAATATAATCCCCCGTTTTAAATTATAATAACATCAAATAAGTTAGTAAATGCTTCACGTGGCGATTGAGCTTAACTGTAAATTCCACTGTAACTCCACTGCTGGTGACCAGCGCCACAAAAAGCACCCAGACGCCACCAGAGCAGGTAATCCTGAGCCGTCATGGCGACACTACATGCAGCCTGTTTGATACACAATTTAGGAAAAAAAAAAAAAAACACGATGGGAGATGTGGCCAGCGGGGGCGTGCTCGGCCACACAGAGTCTCGCCTGGCCGGGGCTGCTGAGGGAGGAAGGAGGGAACAGACAAGAGAGGGGGCCATGCAGGAGAGGAGGAGGAGGAGGAGGAGGAGGAGAGGGCAGCAGCCTGTCCCAGGGGAATAGAGAGCTCTGTACCCAAAGATGAATGGACTGGGGAGGGCGGGGGGGGGGGGGGGGGTCTGTGTCAGTCCCTTCATTGTGTTCATTTGCCAAACCACCCTTCCCTCTCTCTGTGTCTCCCCCCCACCCCCGCCCCCTTCTTCTGTCTCTGCGTTCGCCCCTGGGGTCTGTGTGGCTGATAAAAGAGGAGGAGGAGGAGGAGGAGGAGGAGGCAGTAGACACGGTGCTGTCTGTCTGGTCCGTCTGCCCCGCCAGGGCCAAGGGACCGGGTCAAAGGGCCTCGCCTCCCCGCCTTTGTCTCCCCAACCCCCCCCCCTCCCCCTCCCTCCCTCCCTCCCTCTGCTGCACCACCACCCCCCCCACCCCGCAGCAGGAAGCCTTTTTGAGGGGATGAGACAGCGGGCCTGCTGGGCCGGGCTGGGCTGAGGATAAGGATCAGGCTGGCTGGAGTAGGGTGGCAGATGGCTGCTTGAGCCCCTGTGAGACGACACACTCCTCACACACCCCACTAGCACCCCCCACCCCCACCCCGAGCTCAGGCCGGTGTCACCAATAGAAGCAGTAGACATATTGCAGTGGTGGGGGGGGGCATTAGAAAATTAAAGCAGACACTGCTGTCTGATAATTGTTTTTTTTGTCTTGCAGGGGAATGTCTCTTCTCCTCTGTTAAGCCGTGCATGTCCATGCTTTGTTAACCACATTGTTGATATTATTATTATTATTATATATTTTTTTAATCATTTCTTGTTTTTATTGTTGACGTTTCATTTGGAAGTCTTGTTTTTTTTGTGTTTTTTTTATGGTAAGCTGTATGTGTGAGATATTCTAGTGGTAGGCCTTATTGCACAGGTTTGATTTGTTTTGCACTGTTTTGAGGCGATTTGCTTTAAAAATTCAACACAAAAAAAAAAAAAAGCAAAAAGTTTGAATTTGAATCAGTGCTTGAGGATTAATGTTAAATCTCAGTAGGAGGAGAAATGGGTTGAGCGTAGCGGGGGATTTTAAGATGTTTTAATGGACTAGTGGCCTTGTCAATTATCCATTTTTATAGGAGCTCTCATATTTCGGGGGCCTGTGGCAACGGAGCGCACGTAGAGGACTAAACGGTTGGACTTAATCACTCACGTTGTTCTTTTGTGGAAGAAAAAAAAAAAAAAGAAGTGATGTGACTGAAAAAAAAAAAAAAAAAAAAAAAAAAAGCATGGCACACAGAGAAAACGTTCTCCTACTCAAGCCATTCTTTGCGGTGGACATTTTGCAAGTGTTTGATATGAACTGTATTTGAACTTGCTTTGTTTTTGAGACAAATTATTAACCTGTGTATCTGAAGACGACCGATGAAAAGAGAAACATCTTACTGTTTGACCTCATATTAGCTACGTGACCCGTATTCCAGCTAACGTGTGTACTATGATATTGACGTACCAAGCCAATCATGTACCATTTGTGAATGGGCTCTATATATAATCTGCATACAGTATATTTACAAGTATTTAAAAAAAAAAAAAAAACACTGAACTAGAGGGGAATAGTGCAACAGAGATGTTACACATAGGAAGACCGTGGTTGTGGCCAGACGTTGGCCCGCCCATCCATTTCTATCAGGAACTTAGCTCTTTGTTTGGGAGTAGTCACACACATAACATGCATACATACATGCACATACGCACACGCATACATGTACTTAGTTTCCCACTGAATCTCAGCGGGCGGTTTTAAGTGTTTTTATATTATTTTCTGTGTCTTGCATCAAGAATTAAGATCCTGTGTGGTAGAAACACACCCCAGAAGAGTAGCTAGATGAGATGGGTGATTTTTGAAAGTGCAGCCTCATCGTCTGTATGTGTGTCTGCTTCAGAAGTAATTCGTTTTATTGTTGTTGGTTGTTTTTTTTTTTGTCTTTTTGTTGTCCTTACTTTGTTTCTAGGTTTCTATTTAAATTATATTTAGCTGATTTATATATGAATAACTTTTTTTTTTTTTTTTTTTTCCTTCTGGTGGGTTTCCAAGACATCTTGAAACAGTGATACCTAGCTTGCTGGCAAGTGTGTAAGTGTGGTATTACCGTGTTTGACTTTGTGAAAAGAAAAAAAAAAAAAGAAAGAAAAAGCCCATCGATCAGTGTCCATTATGCAAAGAGCGGCCCGCGCTCACAGCAGATCGGGGCAGGTGGGGATGCCCCCCTCGTCTGTGACCCTGGAGCCTCCCCACCCCGCGTGCCCTTAGACCCCTCTGCTCGGGTCACATGACTCACTCGACGATTGAATGAGATGCACCTTCATTTGCATATTCTCATGAATATTGAAAAAAGAAAGAAAAGAAGGCGCCGCTCGGTGCGCAGACGACGAGTTCTAGATTGGCAATAGTGGGTCATCTGTGAGTTCTTGTTTGTTTTGTTTTTCTAAGCAACTGAAAAATAAACTTAACAGGAAAAGAAAAAAAAAAAAAGAGAACGAACTATTGGTGTGTGTTTTCTGTCACATGGAAGTCGTCACAAAGGCACTCGAGTCACGACAAAAGACAAAAGACACGCACACGGTTTCCTCCGCCGCTCACAGACAGACTGCGTAACTAATGGTGACACCACAGTGGGTCATTATACAAACAATCCATGCGTGTGCACGCTGCAGCTCCTCATTTGCATGCCGTCGCCTTTACACGGTCACACATTAAGCACACCACACGTCAGGATTCGAACGGCAGCGCGTACACGGTTTGACCGTAGATTTGCCTTCGGTTACCCCGACGCATGCCCGGGGCTCCCCGTCTGAGGGCGTCCCGACGGGGGCGCTCGGCGCCGGGGGCGCCACCCCCGTCCTCCCCCGACAGAACGTCCTTCAGCTCTCAGTCCACATCGATCAACGTAATGGCACGACGTTTGAATATTCAAATGCGTTTGACGGCGTGAAAGACTGCAGTTTGCCATCGACACCACGAGGAGCTGCGTTTTGTTGCGTCCTTGAACTGATGGATTCATGACATCGGTTTCATTTCACACGTAATCACAAACTCTCTCATTTAACACAATCCAACCAGAGAGAGATCTGCAGGTGCAGA
The DNA here is from genome assembly GCF_022577435.1 of Embiotoca jacksoni. Classification (NCBI taxonomy): domain Eukaryota; kingdom Metazoa; phylum Chordata; class Actinopteri; family Embiotocidae; genus Embiotoca; species Embiotoca jacksoni. Next base: position 17,124,254 of record NW_027185230.1, on the reverse strand, counting down.
ACGGCCGATCCGGCAAACCTTATTTCTACACCAGAGAAGATTAGAGGGGGAGGAAAGAGTACGTGGGAGGAAATGGAGACAGTTAATGTAAGAGGGAGTGGAAGGGAGGGAATGTATGCATAGACCATATATATATACTATATATATATATATATGGAAATGGCTGAATCTGGGCAACATATAGGAGCCTGTTGGGAAATGCAAGTGGTGGAGGAAACGCAGAGCCAGCCCCGGCTGACAATTAGCATCACTGTTAATTCAGCTCAGCGCAGGAGAACAGGCACGTTGGCCCGAAGGTATACAGGCTGTTTACACACGTAAGATACTGCAGCTGTGTCTGTTAATTCAGAATCAAATCACATTACAGCGAGATGGTCGTCTGTCTGCGAGTAAAGTGACGCAATGAAGGACACGGCGAGCGTCACTGTAAGTGATGCGGATCCATTCGTGCTGTTTTCAAAAGGAAGTCTTTGGAAAAGTGGAGTTATCAATCGAAAAGAGCCCATTGATGGAATTAATTAGCCACTATAAACAAAAAGGTCAAATATTTACTCATTATAAAAGTATAGCCGGCCTGACATGTTGCTTGTCTTTGTTATTCATGTTTTTTTCCATTCTCTATTCAATTATTCAATTCTGATTTGATGTTTCTCATCAAATTGCATCTTTTGGACGTGCAGTCTTCCCTGAACTGTTTATATAATAAGGCTTTGACTTTTGTTGTTTTGTTTTTTTAAAGCAGATTCTTTTTAAAAAAAAATTTTACGCTCATTTTGTGATGGCCATTTTTTTTTTTTTTTTTTTTTTTTTTTTTTTTTTTTTTACATTTTCATAGGCTAAACAATTGATCATGTCATTGGGAAAATAATTGGCAGATTAATGGATTGTGTAAACTCATTAGTCACAGTCCTAGAACGGACTGCAGATCGTGCAGGCCTCAGGGCGCCATATCATGACTTGAGCTTCGCCGGCTTTCTGTGCTGGCACTGATGGATGAATGGATCTGTGTGTGTGTGTGTGTGTGTGTGTGTGTGTGTGTGTGTGTGTGTGTGTGACTCACACCAGTGCCGTCCATTGTTTGAGCCAGACAAAAGCAGGCTGCATCTCTGCTGGCCTTGATGACGAACCAAAGACGAGGAGGGAGGACACTCACATCAGGATAACAGCTCACACACTCAGACACTCTCCCACAAACTTAACCAACAGGAGTGCAGCAGATCCTGAGCTGGAGTGTCTTCTTGTGGATGTGTCTCCTACTCTTCGGTTGTCTGATGGCTCACACACTGTACTTTTTAGACCTCCATTGTTCTGTGCGTGCCCTCCCGACTGCACACTGTGCTTGTTTCTGTGTTTGATGAGCACAGAAGCAAACCAGAGGAAAACGCCGCAGAATGTTTTCTGTTTGGTCCGAGGGGTACAGAGGCCAGATATTGTGTAAAACAAAGTGGAGTTAAAACACACAGAAGCATCCCCAGATGTGTGCTTTGCTGTGGGAGAAATCAATAACTGTGGGCTACGAAGTGGTTTTAGCTCACCCTCTTGACCTTTCCATCTCAGCAGCAGCTACTGCGCTGTAGTTTATTCTCCTCCCCAAAAAACAGATTCCATCTCCACTATATTTGGATTCAGACATTTTAGTTGGCCCTCATGCAGAGATTCTGGAGTCTAATGTAAATCTCTGGACAATATCTTATTTATTATTACTTCATGGCTGCTTCCATATTAAATCTGTCACATCGGGTTTTATACCTTTACATTTTGCTATATACTCTGTATGAATACAACTTGATTTTCATGATTTCAAAAAAATGAACAGTTAAAAATCGAATCTCGAGCTGCTGTTGTTGCTAAAATACAATTTAGAAAAAGAAAACAGTTTTGACCATAAAGTCTAGTAGATGCCACATTTATTAAAGGAAAATTATGTTGTGTCTGTGTGTAATTGTGTTTTAATTCTAATGTGTTGTTTGCTATTACTTTTCTGACCATTAGAGACTAACAGGGCAAGCAGAGGGTGACATAATGTGTAAAAAAAATAATCAGGGAAGACTCGGTATGATCTAAAGGAAGGGAAAAAAAGTCATGACTGGAAAAAAACTACAAATATCGTAAAAGTTCAATACAGCAGCATTCACTTTTTCTTTTTTTTTATCACATTTTGGACAACATGCTATAGTATGACGTTTTAATCACATTTTGGACTTCGGCGTTCAAAGTTCTCCTTTGAATATTTGCTACTACCACCAAAATCTGCAGGGTTCGGGTTAGGGGTTAGAGACTGTTTTTCACATTTCGGATGAAACGCTACAGTATGACTTTTTTTTATGATCATATTTCGCACGACATGCTATACAGGTCTAGACTGTGAGACGACAACACTGATAACTGCACTATTGTGTTGCCTGCCATAACTTGAACGGAAGTAATACTTATACCATGTCGTCAGAAATATGATAAAAAAAAAGTCATACTATAGCATGTCGTCCAAAATATGATAAAAAAAAAATAAAAAAAAGTCACACTATAGCATGTCGTCAAAACTATGATAAAAAAAGTCATACTATAGCATGTGGTGCGAAATATGATATAAAAAAAAAAAAGTCATACTATAGCATGTGGTGCGAAATATGATAAAAAAAAAAGTCATACTATAGCATGTCGTCAAAAATATGATTAAAAAAAAAGTCATACTATAGCATGTCGTCCAAAATATGATAAAAAAAAAAGTCATACTATAGCATGTCGTCAAAAATATGATAAAAAAAAGTCATACTATAGCATGTGGTGCGAAATATGATAAAAAAAAAAAAAGTCATACTATAGCATGTCGTCAAAAATATGATAAAAAAAAGTCATACTATAGCATGTCGTCCAAAATATGATAAAAAAAAAAGTCATACTATAGCATGTCGTCAAAAATATGATAAAAAAAAGTCATACTATAGCATGTGGTGCGAAATATGATAAAAAAAAAAAAAGTCATACTATAGCATGTCGTCAAAAATATGATAAAAAAAAGTCATACTATAGCATGTCGTCCAAAATATGATAAAAAAAAAAGTCATACTATAGCATGTCGTCAAAAATATGATAAAAAAAAGTCATACTATAGCATGTGGTGCGAAATATGATAAAAAAAAAAAAAGTCATACTATAGCATGTCGTCAAAAATATGATAAAAAAAAGTCATACTATAGCATGTGGTGCGAAATATGATAAAAAAAAAAAGTCATACTGTAGCATGTCGTCCAAAATATGATTAAAAAAAAAAGTCACACTATAGCATGTCGTCCAAAATATGATAAAAAAAAAGTAATGATGTTATTATTGCCTCTTTAATTAAGATGTTACCTGTTCAGGTATCTGTTACTGACTGCCTGTAAAACGAGTCCTATGTCCGGCTGCCGTGCTGCTTTCTCTGCTTATTTGGTGACATAACCGTTCTCCTTCTGTTCCCGTCTGCTGACCAACCAACAACCCGACTCATGGTGCCGGTTACCCAGCTAAGAAGGGAGCATGGGTGCAGCAAAGTTTACACTTGGGAAGGGGGAGTCACACAATTAGGTATTCCTTAACAAAGGGAAATAAATTGAAAGTAAACAGCAAATAACGTGAAACAGAACCTTGGACGGTTTTCATAAAAGATGGAAGTTGATAAAAACGTTATTTACCATTCTGTAACAGTCATTTGTAGTTCAAAAAGAGGGACGTCGTGATTTGAGGAGAGATTTGCTGCAGAAACGTGAAGTGTGTTGTTCAGGAGCTCGGGTGCTCTTGCAGTGGCCCGGCTGAAAAGCGCGCTGCAGTCGGCTACTCTCACTCCGTCGCTGCCAAAGTCCACAGACGGATCTTCGTACAGGGAAAGGAGGGAAGGAAGAAGGTGAGGTAGAAGGGGAAGTTTGGAGTTAACTTCCAACACTGAAGCTGAACAAGAAAGAGATCAGTGGGGCGGAGAAAATAAATGGACGGGAATCATTAGATCATTCTCTCTTTATCTCTCTTACAAGGTTCATCTCAGCTCAATGCTGCAATTTATGAGCAGTGGTGTGTGTGTGTGTGTGTGTGTGTGTGTGTGTGTGTGTGTGTGCATGAGTATGTGTCATTTCCTAGCCTGACCAGACCAGCCACCCAGAAGTGTCTTTCTTTGTGGCTGACAAGCCGGCGTGAGCAAAGCTTCCGCTGTGAGCTGCACTCAGTGACCGACCGCTGAAGCAGAAATCAACACACAAACACACACACGCACACACGCACACACACACACACACACACACACACACGCACACACACACACACACACACACACTGCAGCCGTTGGAGGTCGATGGAAGTGTCCGCAGACAAGCAGTGGGAAGTAACACCTGATGTCTTTGTTGCCAAGCTCCCGCCTAGCGACTGTCAATGTGGCAACCTGCTGCGACAAGCACGACCCTGTTGCTAGGCAACCCAAACTTCTGTGACAGATAGTGGGGAAAGTTCTGCAAGAGAGAAAGAGAGAGAAAGAGAGAGAGAGAGCAAAACTGTAAGAAAAGGACAGCAGTACGGAGTAAGCAAAAAAAAATAAAATAAAATGGAATAAAAAATTTTTTTTTTTAAATCACTTAAGACGAACATGAAGGTCTGTGGACAGTTTATAAAGAGAGACGTTGAAGCACAGCGACGGCAAGAACTGACATTTCAACCCGAGTGTCTTCATCAAAACTGCTGCAGCTGTCCGCCTTCTCTTACTTTTAAAGACCTACTCCCCTACGGGCCAGCAGTGCTTTGATTTGTGAGGCAGCATGCTGTGCAAGGCGTGTTCCTAGTATACCGTGTGTGTAAACACACACATAAAAGAGCTCAGCTCACGGCCAGGGGATCACATGGTGCTCTCGTACAAGGTACCGCTCACGCAGACTCTCCCTCAGCCTTGTCTGGCACTAATTACATACACATGTTAAGACCTATGTTATATATAGAGTCCAATTTCACAAATATGCCTAAAAGGACTGAACAATCTGTTCAACAGCATCTCTTGTGTCAGTTAGACCTTCAATTCTTAAAAAGAACATATTCCCAAAAATGGGGGAAAATGGACTAACCAAAAACACAATCCCAAATACAGACACACAAAGTGAACACACCTCTCCCACACAAACACCCCAATCCTGAACCTAACGTTCAACAAACGATTATTGATTGTTTGAAGATGATGTCATTGGGAATGTCAACTTTTTCCACTTCCATTATTCAGTCAACTGAAATTACAACATATTAACTTATCATTCAATAAAAAATGAACATCGATGGCCTCTGAAATCTCTAAAAAAAAAAAAAAACACACGTCACAAGTGGTGAACTCCGATTTTAACACAGCACTGCTTTCATGTGAAGTTCAGTTCATTCGGAAGATGGTTACAGTCAAGTCGCTCTTTTCTCAATACTTATCGCAACGTGCCGAGATGCTTTTAGCCTTTTCTTCTCCAAGATCTTTTTTTTTTTTGACCGCGACGTGAGCACGAGCACGACACACAGGACAGAAACAGGTCCCAGGATTTACTTTGAGAAAATATAATGTCTGAACCACTTCGCTCAGCCAGTTGTCATGGTGATAAGGAGGCTTGTTTGCACATAGAAATTAAACCACACCTGTTATAATAACATATGGCTTGATTAAAGAAAGGACATGTGTCAACATTTGAATGTGCTGTTGGCCTGAAGTGACAAATCAAGAGCCGTGTTTGCACTTACGTACAATATACATGTCGTGGGAAGTATGAAGATAAATCACTGAGATTTCAGGAGCTGAACAAGTCAGTAAACCTGATGTGCCTAATAATGGGTCAGTATGATTCAGGAGGGGAGGCAGTGGCAACCTAAATATAGGTGTTAGAGTCCAAACTCGTTCAGTTTTGCCAGTGTGTGAATATTTGAGTTGTGTGAGTCAGAGTGAATTTGGCTGGTGAGTGTCATACACCCACAAGATTTCTGTAGACTCTTTCTAAATGATGCTGGCGTGTCAGGATGTTCTACTTTTTTCTTTCTTTTTTTGGGTGAGTGGTCAACTCAGCAAAAGTTGAATCACGGCAGTCGAGTCAAACGTACGCAGCCCACACGCAGCCTACATATCTACAAAGACACCCCCCCCCCCCCCCCCTTAGATACCGGAGTGAATATCGGTAATATGTTGGGCACAAAACACGCTTGCAACAGCTGGGATTTGGATTTTATCATTAATGCCAGCCTCAATGCAAATTGATCAGTTCTGAAAATGGATAGATGGAACTTTTGCTTGAAACAAAACACCATTTAGTGAGATGTAATATTTATTGTTTTATTTCTGAAATTACTTCACGGTTACAATAACGCCGTAATGATTAGAGGTGATGATTTTTGAATATTCAAAGAGTTATTCAAATATGAAAAAAAGTTCAATAGTTCCAACCAGATATTGAAAAGTGTTTTTGTTTGAATTGTCCATCCTTAATGACAGTTGCACGGCAAAATTGTGGGACTATTTTGTGATAAAAGAAAAAGAAAATAGAAAAAAGAATAATGTTTCTGGATAAATGCTCCTACAACTTAAATACAAACTATCTTAACTACAGAGATATTCACGCAGTAAACCTGGTTACGGTAACAGCAGGCTATACTGTTGTGGCACGGTCTTAAAAAAAACTATCACAGCACTGATACAGATAAACGCACAAACTCTCACTGCCACTTTCACCTGCATCAATAATCCAACCTGCAATGAGTCCGTCACCTGATCAGACTGTGAATGGAAGTGCTGCAGCCAACAGAAAGACAACAGACCGCATAACAACACCGAGCAGAGAGCTCCGTTCATGAACTAATTAAGAGTATTGTTGCCAGTGTTTTCACCATCACACTTTTGGTTTACTCGTTCTCGCTGAGCTTTGAAGTTTGCTAACAAACGAACAGTTAAAAGTGAATTAATAAACACAAAACAATTGGCCAGTGAGCACCTTCATTATTTTTGTCCGTTTTTATTCCAGTAGGTTAATTGCTCTGAAGTCTTTTTCTCTTACAATAGATCCAAATCTGAATGAAATGTTCTCCTTGTTTTTTTCCCCCTTCATCTTCTCTCTGTCTTAGCATGACTGTTTCTATTTTAGTTGGACAATAGCACACCACATAGAAAACACAAATGGCACACATGAATACAAGGTGCTTCTTTAGACATGTAGTCTGGTTCCCTAGTAACCAAAGTTGGTGCAGCGAGAGAGCAGCTGTCTGCTGTTTTATTAGCAGTCGTCTCTCTGACTGACTGAGACTGTGTCCACACTGCTGCGAATAAATCTGGACACGCAGCCCTTTCACAAAAAACGGACTATTTAACATTATAATGTTGTTTTTGCGTTCAAAGACAAAATAATGTGAACATAACTGATATGCCATCATCATGTGTTTTTTTTTTTTCTTCCAGCGGACTCAGCTGACATTTTGATCCTCTCGGTTCGTGTCCCGCCGTGAGAGCACATGACAAAAAAAAACACCCTGATGCCTTTTGGGAAACTCCGACAACACCGGCTGTCCAAAATCTGAGCGACTCCATCTGACTGGCTCTGTTTCACGTCCTCCCACACACACACACACACACACACACACACACACACACACACACACACACACACACACACACACACACACACACACACACACACACACACACACGTCCTACGCACTGTCCCCGGAGCCCGGCGGGCTGTCGCTCACCTGTCACACACACTCTCTACAGAAGAGGGTCACGGACACAAACACAGGTCCAGAAAGTGGTACTAGTCATGTGATTCCCAGAGCGCTCTCAGCTGAGGAGGGCAGCAGGCCTGTCGACAGCCATCTCTGCTCCACTGTTCAGTCTGACGGAGAGAAATGAAACGGTTTTATGTCTCTCTTGATACTCAGGCAGAGCAGACAGTTCATCATAATGTCTCGCTTTTTATTATGATGTTTTCAGCACAAGGGCACTTGGCGACAGCAGTTAAGAGAGGTTATAATTTTTTTCCCTAAAAAATATTTCATTTTCATAGAGTTCAGCTCAAGAAAGCATGTTTTCAACAAGGAAAAAATCTTGCTTCATTGTCAACCTGGCAGAGGGATTTTTATTCTGAAACGGGCGTTAAAATGTGATTTGTAGCGCAGCGTTGAATTTCTATTACAGCATCTTTATGACTCCCTGAGGTAACAATGTATATTACTGCTCCTTTATGACAATATTAGAATGTTTAATGAGATCAGATGTGATGCACACTCCGCATGGCCCAGTACTCTTCATCCAAGAGTCACACTTTCATTAAATGTATACCTTTTTTGACATTGAGCCATGACTGAAATGCCAATATAATATATATGATAATTACAATGTGTGGGCTGGAGCATCTCTCACCTATCTAAGGCAACTCATTATCCATCTCCCCGGGTTTCATATCTGTGCATCAGTATAATGTGTGTGTGTGTGTGTGTGTGTGTGTGTGTGTGTGTGTGTGTGTGTGTGTGTGTGTGTGTGTGTGTGGGAACAAATGTGTGTATCATGCTGGTAAATGCTTTACTTAATGTAATCTGTATGAAATTCAGATGTAATGTTTCAGTTTGGCCTTTACCCTTCCCTGAAAGTATCTTCAGGAGATGAGTGGATGTTACAATCTGGTGTGTGTGTGTGTGTGTGTGTGTGTGTGTGTGTGTGTGTGTGTGTGTGTGTGTGTGTGTGTGTGTGTGTGTGTGTGTGTGTCAGAGCCTCCATGGCTGCACTTCAGACACGAGGCGCACAAACAAAGGGCCATTCATCGTCTCATTCAGGCGATCGCGAGGCCTCTCTTGGAGACACTGGGGCTGACACAGGGATTGGCGGCACCGGGCGCCACAATAGCGACATTATTTGGTGTCAGCACAACTACGCCACGCTTCTTGGAAGAATGACTCGAGGCTCCAGCTCCGAATGCTAAACACACACACACACACACACACACACACACACACACACACACACACACATAAAACGGTGTGCGTGCGTGTAGGATGTGTTTGTGAATCAGTGGTACAAACTCGCATAAACAAAGTAAGACATTGTGAAAGTGTTCGGCAGTCGTGATCGCGACGCCGGTTTCTCTTCTCTGGAGCGGTCCATGTTTAGAGGCATGTTGTCATGGTAACTTCATATTTCCCTTCCCACTCAAGGTGATCAGCCTGGTTCACACGTCTTTGCACAGCCTCGCGAACACTCCTTGTTGTCGCGTGGCGTGCCGGTGAAGACTCCTCAGCCGTTCGCAGCTTCGGTGTGTTTCCGGTGTGTTTCCTGCCAACGCGCTCACAGAACGCGGCGCCTGTCGGGTTTGTTTGGCCTCACACAACGGCGACAGTAAAAGCACCGATTTTAAAATAGCTGGAGTGACAATGAGGTGCACAAACATTTCAGACACGTTCAAGAACTCAGCCACGTAACCAGCCACTGCTCTGAGAAACTGTTATCGACTGTCGGCCATCTATCGATCGATTTAAAGTGTAAAAGCTCAACCTAATCACAAAAATGAGGAGTATCTCGACAAAAATCTGCTCTATTGACAAACCTTTTAGACAATCAGATAGACCTGATTGATTTTTTTAAACTGATTTGTGTATTATTGACAGTCATGGTGTGCTAGTTTATGGTGAGACATTATTGGACTTGATAGTGCATCATCATTCGTGCCTCTCCCAGACAGACTGATTAAGTTATTGATTGGTCACTGTCGAACATGACCATTGTGGCTGACTTGTCTTCTTATAATGGCTGACACCGCTGCTTTACATTGTGAATTAAGCACAAACCTTACACATGGGCACGTTAACGTATGGTGAGGTGGACGGGTGGTAAAAGTCGGCAAAAACAGAGGGACTGAAGAAGATTACATCACATTTCATTTAGCTGACACTTTTATCCAAAGCGACTTACAATAAGTGCATTTCAACCATGAGGGTATAAAACCCAGAACAACAGGAATCAAGAAAATACAATTTCTTCAAGAAAGCCAAACTACAAAGTGCTATCAGTAAGTGTCATTTTAAGTGCTACTAAAGTTCGACTGTTCAAGGTAAAGTCGGAAGAGGTGTGTTTTTAGTTTGCGGCGGAAGATGTACAGAGTTTCCGCTGTCCTGATGTCGAAAAATGTAGAGAAATACAAAAAGAATAGCAGACATTGGCAGGTCTGATTCAGAAATGCATTCCCGGTTGATCTCCATGAGCCTCGGTGAGCTTACAGGCATCCTTACGGTGCTTTAATCCCTCTCTTCCTCCTGTATGTATTTACTGTGTCGTCGAACTCGTGTGGGGAGTGACTGACTACCTGGCATGCAATTAAGCTCAAGTTTGTCTTAACACTCTGCTCAGAGCCAAGGAAAGCACCAAAGTGTCAGAATTAACATACAGGTGTAAAAACCTGTTTGGCCCGTTGTTATTACAGAGCCAAAGGTTTGGCTGATACATCCATGTTAACACACACATCTTACACAGCCAGCTATAACCAACACAGGTGAAGGTCTATTTGAGTGTGCAGTTAAAGACCTTTTAAAGTAAGCTTGCATCAACACTTTTGACTTAAATCAAAAAACAAGCACTTGAATACCAAATAGAAAAGCAAGTCAAAAAAGTGCCGCTATTTATTTTTTCTTTGAAAAGGAGCATAATGGTGGTTTCAGCCCATTAACTATAAAAATATATTTACTTTTAAATTGCTGCCCAACCACTTTCAAAAAGCATCTCTTTAAATTTCAGACTGATTTCCCACCTTTCAGCCACCTACGGGTTTGTATTTTGTTCAAGGTTTTGTGTTTTCTAAGAGATCATCCTTCAATTTGTGTAAAAGTTACAAAGTTTGGCTTTTGGGTGTGAGAACTCTTTGTGTAATTTGGCTTTTGATCAGTTGACCATCAAAAATGATTTTTATATCAATTCTATTAATTATTTATCTCAAAAACAGAAAGAGTTGTAATCTAAAAACCTGAAATATTTTTTGGAAGATGTGTGACAGAAATATAAAGTACACAGGTTTTGTGGTTGAAGGATTAAAACACACAACAGCGAAGGTTAAATCTGTCAAGTTTATCGAACGGACTTCAAATGAACTTCCTCAACATGATGCATTCAATTTATTTTCCTTTCAGACTCATCAGACTGCTAAACTTTTGGTAGGAACTTGTATCAAATACACACAAATGTAATCACGGAGAACAAAGACGGAGCAGAAGTATTTCCCACAGATGAGAATTTGGGGCGGTGGGGTCTGTCGGAGATGAGTTTAGAGATGCTGCTTTTTGGAGGTTAGGTTTCACGTAGTTATGAGGTTAAGGGGAGACCAGACGAGGAAGGAGGGGCGGAGGGGGGAGAAGATTGAATTCAGGAGCAAATTGTGCAACGTTAGATTTAGACGAGAGAACTTTTTGCCCTTAATGACAGAGACAGACGTGAAGGATGTCTTCGCTCAGTAAGTTGATACACACCTCTGTCTTCACCACTTTTTTCCACAAGCACATTCGTGTCTATCACCCTCATAAACACACACAGGCAGAACCAAAACACCGGCCGCACACATGCAGAAAGTCACGGAAGCACGATTAGCTTTGAGGTCTGTGCGTGTGCGCATGTTTGTGTGTGTTTGCGTCTGTCTCCTTGTGTTATCACCCTTCTTGCCTTGCGGCCTTCCTGTTGACAAGCAAAGCAAGAAGAGCAAAAAACACACCAAAAAAAAACTGTGAAGCACAATGTGAGAGACACGTTAGATGAACTGTTAACTTCCTCAACCCACCCCCATTCATCTCTCGGTCTCACACACACACACACACACACACACACACACACACACACACACACACACACACACACACACTCCCGCACTCTGCTCTTTGTCCCAGCTCCCTCTCCTATCTTCTTCTCTATTCTAGCCCTATGCTCCTCATCCTCCCCCCATCTCCCTGCCTCCCTCTATTCAGCCTCTTTCCTCCCAGTCACTGCCTTTGACCTCGGCAGCAGTATAAAAGCTAACCTTACACGTCACAGGAAGGTCACTTGCACACAGGGGGGGTCAAGGAGAGGTTGAATTCGTGGCCCTGGGGCGCCGCCTTGGTCCCAAAGGACTGTGGGCAATGTGACAAGGACTTGGTGGGCGGGGAAGGGGGGGTTCCCACTTGACCTCAGGGGGGTTGTAGATGTTCATCAGCACACAGCTGTATGCCTCCAATGGCTGAGCCTGTAAGAGTTTTATGTGGTCTCTATGCTGAATAAGATCTACAAGACCATCCAGTTCGTGAAAGAAATGTATATTTGTGTTTGGTTTAAGGCAAAAATGGCAAGAAATGGGAATGAGATTCGGATTGAGTAAAGTCCGATTTCCATTTAGACTGTTCAGTGTAATTCATACCATCTATAATCAAACACAAAATGGTAGCAGCTTGCTGACAGATGTTAAATATGATCGCTATATCTTCATATTTTAAAGCATGTTGTCATAACTGTTGGGTTTTTTTATTTTGCATTAAAAAAAAAATCATCCACACTTTTCTCTGTCTCTTCATTTTCCATTAAATGTGTGCTTTTGTGTATGTGTGTCCAGTGATTGTCTGCCTCCCAAAAACGGATCTGTCTTCTTCAGAGCAGGATGACAGGTCCCTCTGTGTCTCACAATACAAAGACAACCCCCTCACACACACACACACACACACACACACACACACACACACACACACACACACACACACACACACACACACACACGCACGCACACACACACGCAGTCACACTTACCATACAGCCAGATGGGCTTATGTCCCCCATCGCCAGACAAATTAAGTTTGGGCCCCCAGATTAATATTCAGGCAAAGCACTGGCTCTATATAATTGAATCATGGTGCCATGAGTGTACAACAGGGGCTACTTTAGATGCGGCTACCATGTGCGCACACACACACACACACACACACACACACACACACACACACACACACACACACACACACACACGCACACACACACACACCAACATCTCTTGGCTGCCAGCTGCGCTTGGTATCCTGTCTGCTGGTTGGGGACAAGTCATGAATACAGAATTCACTGAGGCACCACATATTGTTTTATGGCGGATTTTACCTTTAAGTCTCTGTTCCTCTGTACTGAAAGACTGTGTTACTACATGTTCCAAAAAACTATAGTGGAGAGACACGCACATCATTTCTTAGCTATTTTTTTATGTCACCTGACAAATGATTAAACCCATAATGTTAAATGTTTCTGCATCCAGTTGAATATTGTTTGGACACAATACACGCATATTAACTAAACTATAACATAAAACAACTGTCAATTTAAGCAAACATTTGAAGGAACTTAAAATACCTAATTAATTTGAACTGGTTCATCCATTCATTCAATTTATGCCATGTTTCTAGCCTATCTAATTATAAAACAAGGAATTACTTATGTGACTATCAATTACTTTTATATACTGCGGGCTAGTAAAGAAAAATTGTGGCATAATAAAATGTTATTGAGGGCCATTTTGTCTCATGGTTCTCCATCATGCTTTCATACTTTGAATGTTATAATTAAGACACGGATTTAATTGCATCCTCTGAGATTAAAAAGGTCATAAAAATCTTAACTCTAACTTGATGTTCATGTTATGTTTACACTAAAAGAAAAAAGAGACTACCAGCTAATATTAGATTTTGTTTAAAGTCAGTTAGTTTAGAGTCAGCCGAAGCCTTCTTCTGTATGAATAAAACTTATTTCTTGTTGTGTTGAGGCCTCAAATGTTCTCAGTCTTGATTGCTGCTGTTCATCTTTATTAGAAAAGGAACCAGCTGGCTGGAAGAACTCCAATTATATGACTCGCAGCTTCAGTTAATGTCCCCGCACTGATATTTGCAATGGTGCCTCCTGACATCAAAACCCCCCACGAACCTGTGATGGTTTATGCTCTTCACACATGCTGTATATAGTGAGCGTAACATATAGGTAAAAGAAATTAAATATTGAAGTTCCCCTGTGATGAGGATTTCCTTTTGATTAGGTATGCTTTTTGAATGAAAGTTTCCTTTTGTGTTTTTGTCTTATACTTTCCTTTCATTTTTCTTTTTAAAGATTCTCTGTAATATTCTTTGTGCTATAAAAACCATTTAAGCCTGAATTAAATTCATCATGACCTCCAGGAATAAGAAAATACATATTTTCAATTTGTAGAAACAACAATTGTTTGGTGTTCACTTCCTTCAAAAGACACTTTTTAAAAAAAAAAAAAAATTAACTGGGAAGATTAACTCAGCTTTTCAGTGAAAAGCTTTTTGGTCCTACAGGGAACAACCGGGTGCTTAGCAAGTTCAATATTGGATTTTACAGTACAGCATATACCTGTCACTGAAACCTTCATTTTTTTTAAAGGAAATGCCAGCAGAAAAATGTATAAGGGTTAAAAAAAAAAAAAAAAAAAATATCCCCCCAAAAAATGGAGACAGTAAACTCTTAGTGATGGAAAATAACACTTGAAATTATGATATTACCTGAAAATTATTGTTTATTTTTTAATTTAAATGCATTTATGTGTTTTTTATTTCCTGAACTGCAACTTCTGCCAAAATAAAATATTGATCCTAATAATAGAACAAGTGCTATCATTCTCAGCTAGGTGCTAGACAGCCAACTCATCTTTTACCCTCACACACTCACACACTCACACACACACACACTCACACACACACTCACACACACACGTCTCCTCTGCTTCCTGTTCACTCACAGGCTGTTGCCCTTACAAGTTTGGGTGTAGCGAGAGGAGGTGACATAGACACACACACACACACACACACACACACACACACACACACACACACACACACACACACACACACACTTCATTTCTCACCAGGCTTTTTTCTGTCGCTCCCACACCTCCTCCTCTTCCTCCTCCTCTTCCTCTCTCCTCTCCGTCTCTCACACTCTCCCTCACACTCAGGGTTCAGTTGTGGGTTATCTGGCACGGTCCATACATATTGGATTTCATGTAGGCCATCCAAATGATTTGTTTTCTTCGCCGTTAGAATATTTCATTTGGTTTTCGCATCATATAAAAGGCACACACCATAACATTTTATAACAATCATCATGCACATATATGACTGCAGCAAATTCCAGTTCTTGTCTCTTTCTTGCACGCAAACAGATCAAATGTGAAAGACCGAGCACGAGTGAAGTGCTGCCAAAGTGAGCAGAGAGGACGCCGAAGAGAAGTGAAGGTATCAATCGGAGCCGCTTTGGCGTGAAAACAATCTTTACTCCTACAACTCTTCCAACTCGATCTCAGCACCGTGAGACAGAGAGCTGTGGTGAGCAAAGAAGCTTCCACATCCAGCTTGCGGCGTGTGATTGAGGCCCTAATGCCGGTGAGGGTGAGTCTGTCCTGTGGTGGAGGGGTATCTGTCACCCACAGCTGTTTGTATGCTGTGTGAGAACCATCACTTTCACTTGATTAAATCCCCGCAGTCATCTTATCTGAAGGCAGCAGGACAGGTAAGTGCGCTCCACTGGCAACCGTTAATCTGAAGGATGTGCTGCACATTTTCAAAGAGCTGCCCCGATTACATACAACACTTCCTGTGGGGGTTGCCTTGGTTAACAGAACCAGGTTTCTCTGTTTCTTTGTGCGCTAAAATGGCCGCAAATCTTAGAATTCATTAAAATTGTAAAGGGGACACGAAGACAAAATATATAATTTTCTGGAGACGCACAAATTCAAATGGAAGCCAGATGGTGTATGAATCTGTCCCAGTACCCACACTTGCAATCATCAGCACTTCAGCGCATGTTCGCGCCACCACACAGTAGGAAAAAACGTCCCACACAGTGCACTCACCACACACCTCTGCTAATGCCGCATTCAAGCGACATTCAGATCTAGATGTATCCCACAATTTACCAGGTACTAGTGAGGCACACGAGTCCAGACAGAGGGGGGAAATATGTACAGGTTTTAGGAGAAAAATATCAACTGACATGAAGAAGATGGAAGTTTATGACGTGCTGGATTTAATGTCTGACATTGTACACTGTAAATGCTAAAATATTATTTTATCACAGATTTAGAGATATGCGTTCCTACTCCAAAGAGAGAAACAACAAGGTTTTAAAATAATATCACTTTATTCACTAGGCGTGTTTCAGTGTGCTCTGATAAACCCCCACATGCTTTGAGTCTTCACAGGAACTTGTGCATTGTGGGCAGTTACTGGAAATTCATCACGCAAGTAGGCAGTCGACTACTTACGAACAGTGTAAAATTTGCATGCTCAACAGTCTCCTGGTTTCTCATCATATTTGGGATACAAAGTTTACATGAAACATCAGAAACATGGTGATTCATATCCTGTATTCGAGGTGCGATCGAGAAACTGCTCTTGTACCAGAAATTTGAGCACACATAAAATTTTGAGTCAAATTTTAACCAAGCAGAGCTAAAAAAGGAAAATGGATTTTCATTGCTTAAATAAGCAACTGTTAAATTAAAAAGTGGTGACATGTCAACACTATGGTTCATTTCTGCTTCCCCCACAAAATATCCACTGCTTTAGGTTTATTTTCATGCCAGCTTCAATGTATTTAAATGGCGACCAGTTGATACTATTTTGCCACCATGACGGCTTGAAAACATCGTATGAACTGTAACTAACATGTATTTATACTGACCACAGCCACCAAGGTGCGCTGAACCCACAACACACACGAAAACAAACACACAGAGAAACACAAATTTACATCATCACCCCCGAGAAACTGAAGAGCAGTCCACGCCAGCGGCTCAATTTCCCATAAAAGGTCGTCCACAAACCCGTAAACTCAAACCTATAATCACAACAACAGTGCCACTAATGACATGGTTTGAAATGCCACACCTTTATTAACTCACGCCACAACATAACTAACCAGAGAAACAGAGGCCTTTGAACTGCGGCGCACTAGTCACCCGAACGCATCCAGCCATTCACCTCTGTAATCTACTGGACTCCTCCTGGCTCGATGAGAGTGTCAGCAGCAGGAAAAATTAGGCCAGATGTCCTGTCCACTTTCCCAGAATTCAATGCAACAACATGGAGGAAGTCCTTGTGAGAGACAAGCACAGGACGGTCAAAGGCAAAGCCAACGCAGCAGTAGATGTGATGCTGTCATGGCCACACAAACCACAAATGGTTAAATATCATTGAAGGGAGAAGACCTAAATATCACTGCAAGCCCCTGCAGTCATGTTTTTCAATGTCTGAACCACTTAGCGAATGAGAGAGAGACAGAGCGAGACAGAGAGAGAAAGAGCGAGAGAGAGTGACACACACCACATCTTTCCTACACTAATGCAGCAGGGAAAGTGGCAGTTCTGTTGAAAAGCACATGAAGCCCCGAGGCAGCTTTCTGGACCTTGGTAATCTTCTTCAAATCTCATGCCTAATGCTCACTCACACCCAAACAGCCATCTAAAAATGTTCCAAAAAAGGCAGACCAGCCGCCTGGATGACTGGACGGCCAGCTAATTGACTGGGTGAGTGAAATCAATGTTGTGAACTGGATGTGCTTTTCAGCTCCACTAACAGCCCACTGGTTCAGTAGGAGTTCAGCATGCCACAGTAAATGGTCTGGGGGATTTGTGTGTGAGTGTGGTTCAGCTGGCGGGACACCGAATCGCCGCTCTTACCATGGATTCACTCCAAAGGTTGCTTCACTGACTCGTGTCACCTAAAGGTGATAGAGTGCTTTAGAGACTTCAGAAAAAAAAAGAAAAGAGGGCAAATGGAGGAGTAAACCGAGCCTCGCTGCACCAGACGATTGCTCACGGCTTCAGTTTTCTGCGCTGTGATTATAGTCTGGAAACCCTGTTTGCATTAACGTCCACTCAGCTACTCTGAAGGGTGGACGAATCATGTTATGTGCTGGACCATCTCTTGGCTGAGTGCAGTGATATTCCTCTCTACTATTATATTCAGTGATGACCAGACAAGGTGCTGATAGGTACTTTTAAATTTGTTTTATTCTTTAAACTTAGCCAGTCTTGCTATTTCTCCTCGCTTCCAGCTTTTATGCTAAACATCATGGTTGCAGCTTCATAGTTAAGAAACCGAAATGAGAGTGGAAACCGTCTTCTTATCTAACCTGCTGCAAGACATTGAATAAGCATATTTAAAAAGGTCAAACTTTTCCTTTAAATAAGTGCAGCTGTTTCTAGTTTAAAAATTTGTTTAAATCTGCAGTGCGGAGCTTTTGTCTCCTTCTTCTTAAAACCTCAGATGCTACGAAATACTGAGATTTATCAGCTGGTGATGGCCTTAATCAGCATTGTGTGAGCTCCTTTGGCAAGAGCTTAAATGTAACCGACGTTTATTTACATGTAAAAGTCCAGCACTGTAGCTTTAAGGTTAATAGTCAAGCAACCAGTTATCTGCTGCAGCCTTCATATGATTGTTTCTGTGGAATTACTTCTTTCAGAAAGCTTTTAATGAGGAAGTAGCACACTGCATATCACTGCAGAGCTGCAGGGGAGCTCCAGTTAAAAAAAAAAATGCACCAATTAAGATTCCATACACTCAGGGCAGCTCGAGTGGTAAGTGGGCAAATTTGCTCATTCATGTGTATAATATAACTTCCCTATGGAGGATGCAACACAAGCCTCAGATGCAAAATTCCCACGCCTGCCGGGCAAGTACTAATCAGATCAACATACAAGCAGTTAAAAAGCTAAACCATCTGGAAATTCAGTGGAGCATAGTCCTTTTGGGCAGAAGTGGATTTTTTTTTTTTTTTTTTTACCTTCATACAATATGCATACATACACACAGACATTCACACAAACATCACACACAGACACACACCACTCAGGAAAGTTTTCTTTCTTTCTTTCAAGGCTACGTCCTCCTTATCCACACTAATACTTTTCCAAAATAGTGTTTTTAAAAGTGAAAACTATCCATCCACACTAACACACCTGAAAACGCATATCACACGACCACTCAGGTGACACTGCAGGTCACTGTGCTCTACGTAGAGCCGATGCTGCTGCTGGGCACGGTGTCGCAAATAATAGTTTGTCTTCTGCCTCCAACAGCAGCCTTATAAAATGCAGAATATAACTGCACAACTTAAGAGCTGGAACTTAAGGCTGATGCAGTTTATTTTCTACCGGGTCACATGGTGGAGCATGATGAATCAGGAAAGGACACAGCGTGACCGATAAAAACCCGCCAAGAGGCGACGTTCGTGTCATCATTTTATTTATTTTTTTTTAAAGTCTCCGTTTTTAGGCATTCAAAAGCGCCGGAGAAACGTCGACGCTTGATATAAACGCAACAGAAGTTACGAGTTTTAAAGCGAAAACCTAGTCAGTGTGGACGTAGTCGAAGATGCAACATTTAAATCAGTCCCCAGGAAAAGGGGATCTTTTACACTGTTTAAACTCCACACACTTTGAGGCATGCAGTTGCTTAGCAACACCAGAGCTGTGCCCCCCTCTCTGCTTTCCATTTTGGTTCTGTTTCTGCATATTCCAGCTTTGACTCAGACCTAAGTTAAGGATCTGAAATAATCCTGTAAATACACTTCCAAAGCATTAGAAAGTATTTAGCAAATAAACAATGTTAAATTAAATCATTTTTGGTTTTGATTTGCCACGCTTTCATTTTTGGTTCAATTGAAGAACATTTCCACCAGTTTGTTTGGATTGTAGACGGGCAGTTGTTTTTTTTAATTCACTCAAAATATGACTTCTCAGCATGCTAACATGTCGAGTGTAAATAAAGTTTCACAGCGTTACAGCAGTGGGAACAGAGAGAAATATTCAGCTTCAGAATCATATCATGTCTCTAACATCATATTTTGGCATCTGTTTAAATCATTAGAAAGATTCAGAATTTATCCATCGTGTGTTTTTTTTTTTTTTCTCCTTTGCTTTATAAAACATACACGAGCACAGAAAGAAGAAATTGTGTTTCAGCTGTGACGGATATCACTGCATGTTTTGATTTCTCGTGTGATGCGACTGTGGGGCTTAAAGAAACTGTATGTGAGAGTGTATGTTTGTGTGTCTTTTGTGTCTCCTGCTGTAATTACTACAATAACTTCTGCTGAGCATCACGGTCCCCATGGGTGTTGTGTTTGTGCAGGAGAGACTTGTGTGGGTGGGGGCTGAGATCGACGGGACTCTTGAGCCTCCTGCTTTATTCTGATATGCTTCTCTTTTTTTTTTCTCACCCCCCTGTGTGCAGGTTTCTACGTGTCCATCTATCCATCCAAGAGCACGTATTTCTTTTCTTTAGCTCTCCATCGTGGTCACAGGAATCAAAGAATCTCTGTCTGGTGTCTGGCCAAATATTTGATAAAGCTTCACATTGCCCAGATAGACCTTGGACCCATGGACAAATTCCTCTGCTAACAAAGGGGATTTCATTACATGAGCAGGATTTGCTCTGTCTGTGTGTGTGTGTGTGTGTGTGTGTGTGTGTGTGTGTGTGTGTGTGTGTGTGTGTGTGTGTGTGTGTGTGTGTGTGTGTGTGTTCGTACTGCTTAGAGTGAGGGACTGAATTAAGCCAAGAGTGGTCCAGTAGATTCATTGTATTCTCATCAGCGCTGCTCACTAATCTCACCACGTCTGCCTTGGAGAGGTCATTAGTCTCAGACGTTTGTTTACAACCCGCCGCCCTCGACACCCTCAATCTCACTAATCTCAGTATTTCTGTCACCTTTACAAACACACTTCGTCTACTCTTGCTTTTTTCTTCTCCTTCTCCATTCTTTCTTTCCATTGCCCAGAGGTACCATTGAAAGTGTTTGTATATGATTATGGATAGCTTTAATTATGAAAGCAGTGTCAAGTGTATATGGATCTTGTGTGTTTATAAAGGGAGGCCCCAAGATACCATAGTATCACAATTCTTAAAGTCACATTATTGCTATTTTAAACATTTAAACATGTGCTAAGTATTGCAACACCATATACAAATACACAATCATTTTTATATTTTTTTCAAATTCAGCTTATTTTCCGAAAAGGAAAACTCTTTCACACTCCTAAAAAAAAAACACAACTAGCTCTTTCAACTTCCAGTTGATGTTTCTCTACAGCATAATATGATAAAAAAAAAATATATAATAATAATAATAATAATGCTAATATAACAACACTGCAGGAAAAAAATATTCTTCAATGATTGGAAATCAACGACTACATTTTAAGTGATAACTGAAACTGTGAATTGTGAGTCTACGCCACGACATATTTCTCATCATCCAAAGAATCGTCATTTCAGTTGAACAAGACCACAAGATTTTCAGAAATGAACCCAAACTGCCGCGAAGTGGTCAGAAATGATGTCAAGAATTACAATCCTCCGTTACAAACTGCATTATGTGATGACACCATTAACAGCACTATTTTCACCTATTTGTCAAGTGAGATCGATTCACGTCAGTGAACCAACTCTTCTTGAAGAAACGGTCCAACAGCACTCAGCTTGTTTTCCTTTCACCAGGAGTTAGACGGGAAGATCAATATAAATTTCATCTCTGTGTCCAGTTCAGAAATAAGTCTCAGTCATGTTTAGCCGAGCTTTGCAGTTAAAGCAGTTAAAGGTGCTATCTTTCTTCTTTCCTACTCAAATGCTCTAGGCAGTTATTTGACTTAATTCTGATATAAAAATCCAAAATGGAGCTTCATGATGGAAAGTTTTCCTAAAATATATTCAAATATCCATCCAAAGCAGGTCTTGTTTCTTTTTTACATCACTCTGCTGTAAAACATTCCTTTGACTGCTTGGATTTTGCTTTATACGGTTGACCGGTGTATTTATCTTATTTTTCTTTCAAAAAATATATTATGTTTTCGTGCTTTTCTGTAATAGAGAGCTTGCAGTAAGTAAAAAAATATCAGAACGCTGGAATGAAAAGCATTTTCTCAGGCTCTTTGCAGAGGTAGACCTACACATCATCGAGCGTATAAAGCTTGTCAGCACACTTCTCTCTCCGTCTGTGATTGTTCTCAATAACCTCTGTTGCCCAGATGAACGATGGCAGGTACTGGATGAAAGCCAGCATCTGCTTCACTTCAGCTTACAGTCTTTCATTCAGTGCCATTCAATATCAGGCATCGCCGCACAAACCAAAGAGTGTTGTGTAATGGAGAGTGGAAAAAAAACCGTAAAAGATGAAAGAGGGGCTGGTTACACACGTATGATTAGCTCCATCAAGTGTGACTGAGGCAATTTAGAGTGAGGTGTTTGTCAATGCGCCGTTCAAAAGCAGATAAAGAAAAGCAACCAAGGCTGGCGACCAAACTTAAATACCTTTAAGGCACCGACCAAATTGCTTCGATACTCTCTATTACTGAAAAATGCCTTGTCATTCGGTACCAAATTTCAATCCCTACCATAACTTTTGTTACATTTGCGCATGAGTAAATCTCATCAGTGTCAGGGAGCCAAAGTTTTACCATGAGTAGCCTTTATTCTGGCCCACATAGATAAAAATCACTTGGTTTCAACTTTGGTAAATAAATCTTGACATCTTATTTTACTCTGAAACACATTATTGCCCACAGACCTGTCTGAGTTACCTGCACCGCGATATCTGGAGGCTTCTCTGTGCAGCCAGCAAGTTAATGTCTACCGATAGCAGCTGAGGCGTTTAGGGAACATCAGCAAATTATGGCGACTTAAAATAACCTGGGTGACACTCTCCCCCTCTAAACTGCATGACAACTAAAGATTTGTACTTTAATATGTCATTTATTTTTTTTTTATTGAAATGGATTTTATAGGATATATCTTTCATAGAATATATAGAAGATATAGAAAAAAGTATTGTTCAACAACCGGTGGAAGTCAAGGCATCGGTACCAGTTTAAAAACTTTTTGAAAGGCAACCTTTAACCACACATTTTTTTCAGGATCAGCTGGCTGATGTGGAACTTGAAGCTGCAATACAGCTAAAAAGAGGCACAATGTTCAATGAGATTCTAAGTAATAAAAATGATGTTATTCTCCTTATGATTTAAGATAGGAAACGTTGAGGGGGGAAACCTATTTACTCTACAGTTAACAAACCCTTATGTTCACCACATTATCTCTATCTACTGTCTGTGTGCCACAGCACAATAAATCAAACTGTCTAAGGACTTTTGTTTTTCTTTCGTTCTCTAGTATCTAATTTTTAACAAACAATCCCTTCCTGGTGTTTTTTCTTTTTTCTCCTTATCTTGATCTTCATTCTGCCAGAGTGTCTCTCAGCCTCAGCATGTTTGTTTGGAGAGTAAAACTCGCCCAGTGCGACATGGAAGTACGTCAACGTCGTTGGCTTGTTCTTAGAAAAGGGCAACAGGAAAAGACCACTCAGAGAGAGAGAGAGAGAGGTGGGGAGGTGGAGGACAGACAGTTCAAGTTGTGTTGGAGAGAAAGAAAATATACATGGAGCGAGGAAAGACTGAGATGTAATGCACAGTGCAAGAGTTATTACATCGTGAAGATTTTTGATATATTTGCTGCTTCTTCAGAAAAAAATATTGGACCAATAGTGTCCCAAATTATAGAAACACTGATGATACTGTAGATGTGCAGCTCCTTCTGATTTTATTTGCCCACGTTTTGAAATATATCCGTCTCTGCAGTTTCTGCCTCAGGCCCCGACGGCACAATCTCCACGTGTCCAGTTTCTAGTAGGGATGGGTATTTCAAGCAAAAATACTATTTGATATTCACTGGCAAATATTTGAACTGTCATTTCGAAGACTTCTCCGATGCGTGAATTTCTTACATTTCTCTGTTTTGTATAATTGTAAACTTAATATCTGTGCTTGTGAGACTTGATAAAAAAAAAAATACTTAGGGAAAGGATGCTTATCTTCTTTTTTTAATAGCTTTTATAATAAATCATTATTCAATTAATTGATAAATTACTGGGAAGATTGATTAATAAAATGATAAAGAAATTCTATTTTAGAGGGGGTAAAGGCCTTTAACCTTATTATTTCACTTGCAGTTCTGCAACTAAATCTACATCCTTGTTCACTCAAATATAATGGAAGCACTTTATTTCAAGAAAAACCTTTTTAACAAGTTTTTCCAAAAACTGTGTTCTTATTACTATGGATGATCTTCAGAAATCACTCACAGTTTTCTGAGGAACTGTTTTCACAGCAAAAAAGAAAAAGAAGTAGCGCCCTTGTTAAGTGTGAGGTCTGTGACTCATGTCAAGTCCGTAGTATCAAGGACATCATCTCTGGAAAGAGATGCTGCTTTTCAAATTTTGTAAATTGTAAACTGTCAACGCCGTGAATGCCACAAAAGAAAATCCATTTGAATCCATTGTGGCGTGTTGGAGGCTGAATGCTCACAGATTGGTGTTCATGCTTAGAAACCAGAGGTAAAGTCAGTGTTGTTGCTCCGAGGCCGACGTGGAGAAGAAGATGGCAAATGAGTCAATAGCAGAGGAGAAAGTGGATCTTCAATACGATCTCACTTGAAGTGTGTTAAATGATGAATAGACAGCAACTTCTCCGCTACCTGTATTCTTCTGGCTCTGAGTGATGAGCTAATTCAAGTAAAAGCAGAAGTTACAGCATTCATGCCGAGATATTCATTCTCTCTCTCTCTTTGTATCTTCTTCTCTTCATCTCTTCCTCCTGCTTGGATCAGCACCATTGCTTTGATCTAGCTTTTCACATAACAGGGCCCCAGGGTCTCCTGTACACGACAGTAGAAAGAGTCCAAACTTCAGTGTGTGTACACATACTTAAAAGTATGTGTTGAATATCTTCTTGCTCGTGTCAGACATTCACCAAATTTTCCCTCAGGGATTAATTCTTCGTGAGTTTTTGTTTTTTTCTTTCCTGAAATGCTCACTATCACTAGATGTTTATTAGGAGATGATATCACAGTCTATTAGTGGTACTGCTGGGGAGAACTGTTTTTTTTTCTTTCAGTTCAGTCTTGTGGATGCTTAATTTGCATGAAAGTGTGATCCTCGAAGCTGCCACTGCAGAAGGTGATAAATTGAACATCATTAACCGCTGAAGAGTTACCATGACGATGAGGCAGATTCGATAATGGTTGTTCAGCACTGTTGCCAATTTTCTTTCATTTGTTGAAACACATTTTATACATTTAATTATTTCCATTTTATTTGGACACAAAATATTCTCTGCAAAATAAGGGACCATATCAGGATTTAAAAGGTTGTTAAAGCCGGTGAATGTCCTAAACATTAGGTTCTGCAGCACTTATGTTGCTGTTCTAGTCTGGCTCCGCCCACCTATTAATCACAGCTTCAGCCTTCAGTGATTACAATCCGGAAACTCTGTTTCTTATGAAGGTTTGCAGCTCTAGTCTGAAGGGCGGACCAATTAGCAATGACAAGGGGATGAATGTCTGATATTATGTTAAGTGTTTATTTTGAAATGTATTTCTAACCATGGCGGTGATACAAACATTTGTAGCCATTCTCCTTGTGTCCGTATATCTACTTCATAAAATCCACAATGATTATTTCCTGACACGGCTTTGGACTTTGCTCGCATTTGCATTCTTTGTTGTTTGCAACTCGGTGAGTTACTGTACGTAACATACGGCATGTGTTCAAGGGTTTCGAAATTACCCCAAAGGTCTTCGCCCATTAGGATGCATCGACTTAAAACAATCCCCAGCAGACCTTCGTCACACCAATCTATCAGTCTGGTCCTAGTAACACCAGACTAGTGCTGTTCCACTATTTTGTCAGATGTTGTGGGTTTTTTTTCTGCTGTTGTAATTAACGTCCTCTTCCCCGTCTCGTCTGCGTCTCCCGCTCTTCCTCGCTCTCTCTGATCAGACAAGATGTTTTAAAGAGGAAGCCAGCAGGGTCACGGTCTGATCCAGAACGTGTGATAAAGATCAACCATTTCCTTTGCATCACATGCGAGTGCGTGTGTGTGTGTGTGTGTGTGTGTGTGTGTGTGTGTGTGTGTTTGTGTGTGTGTGTGTGTGTGTGTGTGTGTGTGTGTGTGTGTGTGTGTGTGTGTGTGTTTAAGAGAGACAAAATCATTTTTCTTGCACCCTACGACACATTGTAGAAGTACGTCAGTGCTGTGGTTGAGATGGAGGAGGTGATAAAACTCCAATCATTATAAGTACTCTAACTTGCTGGTTCCACATTTATACTCGCTGTAGTACAGAGATCTTGCATGTGTCAGATGTTTATAAATCCCTTACTATTTCTAAAAAAAAAAAAACATTCACAACTCTTGGGTCTCGGGATTGTGAAAATTTGTATTTTGCTTGTGTTAATGTATGTTTACTGATCTTGTATGTAATATCTTGTTCGTTTTATCCATTTAAAAACATGTGAAAAATAGAATTTTGCATTTTTCAACAGTTTTGTGGCGGTTAAGCTGCTAAACTAAACTAGCCGGCTGCTAATTGTAGTCTTTATTATTCAATAGACCTGAAAGTGGCATCCAACATCTCATCTAACTATTCACCAGAAAGTAATTAAACATGTTTCCTTTTCTTCTTCCCTAATGAAATGGCTAATGAGCAAAACATCTGATAGTTATTTTTCACATCTATATTATATATTCTTTTCTGTATAATCATTTACTTCATATTGTTTAATATTTTGCTGTATTTTAAAATAATGGCGGTTTAAGGTTCCTCCTTTTTATGCAAAAGCTTAAGATATATAAAACATTAATAGCTAATATATATTCCATTTATTTGGCATAAGATGGTGCTTTATTAAACAGAGGAACCATCTTTCATATCTTCATGGGTTGTCAATAGTCCAAAGCCCAGAGAGACATCTTTGATTTCAAAATGATGAACTGATTTTCAACATAATTTCAGATTATTTTCTTTTCCTTTGACTGTTTCAGCTTTCAGAGTTGAGTCAACGCAGCCACATGTTCACTTTAGGGTCTGCAATCAGAGACAAACAGCAAACAACAAAACGTTGAGAGTTACTGCAGGAGACTGGACACCTTAAGGGCCTGATTTGGGTTAAAGGGGGGGGGGGGGATTCTGTCCCAGCCAAAGTGTCTCCTGCAGGAGGTGGTGTGTCGGCGTGGAGGGATTCCCGTTCCTCTGAAGTCTGGCTGTGGGTATCTGGTTACTGCTGCAGGTCTGCTATGATTACCCTCCACTCAAATTCCACAGCCCTCATTTACTCCAATCCACACGGGAATCTTACAAAGTCAGCAAAACACACGGAACAAATACACACATAAACAACAGAGCGACCAACAAACCCAACAGATGTCCATTTTAAACCAACTTCTAACTCCAAACGTTCATCTCAAATCGCCACGTTTGCCACCTCTTCTTCAAATGTCCTCTTCCATTTCACCTAACTTTTTATCTATCCAAAAAATGCAACACACAACACAAAATGCAAGTGTAGAGAACGACTTGGACTGCGGGTGAGGTTTGTGTTGCCGCCGTGGTGCTAACCTGGTTGTAAAATGCCAGAAATGCTGTAATCCACATGGAGGCGTTTGTCACCTCACACCAAACTGTAAGGAGAGCAGCGGTAATGTGGTGGTTTAGCCCTCGACCTCGTCTGCTGCCCTCCCGACGGAAGGAATGCCTTCGCAGACGGCCGACGAGACGCCCAATCAGCTGCTGCACAGTTCTGCTGCGATACTGTATCAGGACTTTGTGTACTTTCACAGAGACCATTTATGACATCAGTGCTTGTGCTCATAAGTGCATGCTTGTGTGCGGATAAGATCGCAGTATATCTCCACTGCTATGCCTCCAGCCTCGCATTTCAGAGTCGTCTCGTCTCCACAGGCAGCTTCCTTCCTTTGAAAATGAATTTCCCATTGCTTTATTGAAGTCAGCTCTCTGTCAGTGACTCTGACATCGACATCGTTCTTCTGTGGAGTTTTTTTTTTTCTGGCCTCTGGGAGAAAGGCTCAATAGGACAGAGGACAGTGTAATTCATAATCAAGAGGCAAGCAAGGCGAAGCCTCTTCTCGGTTAACGTAATTGAAAAAGAAAAGGGAAAGGATATTGTCGTCATCGCCAGCTTGTCTCATGCTGATATTGCACCTATCAATCATTTTTCACAGGTTATGTTTCATGTGTTCACTGACATTTCTCTTGATTTATCATAGTAATAATACTACACAATACGACAGAGAAGGGGAATCTGAGAGGGGGATGCATGTGATGATTTAATGTGATGTGATGTGTGTGGGAGTGTACGGTATATAAATCGGCGGTATCCATGGATGAATGTGAACATGCAAACAATCATATTCTCACCAAAATAAAGCTCAAGACAGACCTTTAACTGGATCTTTGCACCCTACTGAGTATTTTATACTCAAAAGACAGATTTTGGGTGGAGCATCAATTCACGAAATATTTATTAAAGCAATTATTAATTCTGTTTCATCCATAACAGAGGATGCCAGCTTTTGAAAAAAAAAAAAAAAAAAAAAAACCCACAAAAAAACCTCTTTAAAACTGCTTTAAATGAATATAAAACAAATTTTTGATATGATTTGGGTTGTTTGCCTATTTGAGCTTTGGCAAACAGATGACTTTAGCACTTCAAACTTCAAAGTCAATATTGTGAAAGACTGAACGCTGCCAGAAAGATGCTGCAGCTGCTTAAATTAACAATGAAATTCGATGGATATTGTATGAGGTCTCTGCCGAGGGGGGATACAAGTGTTCAGGTGGTTGTTCACTCTGCTGTCCAGATCAAACAAGCTGATTTGTTTTGGGTTGATCAAATTTCATACTAATCTCTGTTCTTTTGTAAAGCAACCAACTGTTAACGGGTCTAAATGCACGGTGGTCATGGTGGTAAAGGAAGACCAGCACCACTTCTCCCTGAACCACATAATGCATGAAGTTCTACTTGGTCCATTAACATAACCGCTAACAGGCCGTGCAGTGGGAGAGACAGCTGCTATTTATTTATGTATTATGATGTCTCTTTGACTTGATGAATTTATGTTGTGTGATCAATTAATTCATAAATGCATTAAAAAAAAAAAAAAAAAAAAAAAAGCTGCGAAGAAAATGTGCCTTTTTTTTTTTCAAATATTTTTTTTATTATTCAGATCACATCGGGTCATTAACTCTGCTTACTGCCGCCGTAGTGAAGTGACTCCCGTCCTTTTCATTATCTCACTGCAACACTCAAATATTTTACTAATTAAAAGAGGCCTTCTTCCTGCAAAAACAAACTTGAAGTCTTCAAACATTCCTTCCAAAGCTCCTGAAAGCTGCTGCATCTGTGATTTTCTACGCTCTACATGCAAACATGTATGGTGGCACAGTTGAACGGAGGAGGATGAGCGTTGGCATCTGAACTGACAAATTCTAATTACAACTGCAAACAGCTCACGGAGAAGCAATCTCGGCTGTTCTGAACAACAGATCAATATTGGTTCTATATTCATCACAGGGAAAGTGTGTGCTCAAAACATTTTCTAATGACATTCAAGGAGCTGCAGTCCTGCTACACTACGTTTATTTTGATAACAGTACATTAAAGTCAATAAACTGACCACAATTTAGTTTTGACTGACCTTCTCTAAAGACTTTGGAAGAGGACACCTACACTGTGCGTGCATTTGTGCACATGCACTACGGCCGCTGACGATGTATGTTGTGTTTGTCTTCAAAATGTCTTTTGTAATTGACTGCAGTTAGAAAAAACATGACTGGAGGCCATGCGTGAGCAGATGAATGCCAGAAGTGACTGTCCCCTCCTTTAAACACCCCAACCGACACTTCCAGCCTGTAAACATGGCTAGACTGTCCCCACCCCACCACCTCCACAACCTCCCATCCAGAGCCCCAACCCCCGTCCTGCTGGGAGCAGGCAGTTGGACAGACTGTGTCTTATCTGTCCCCCAGGGAAGAGGAGGAGGGGGATGGGGTTAGCTTTGTGTCTACCAGCACAGGATTTCGTGTTGCATCCCCACATGTAAGCAGGTGTGCAGGAATACATGGACATACTGTATGAGCGCAGGCACGCGCGCACACACACACACACACACGCACGCACGCACGCACGCACGCACGCACGCACACACACACACACACACACACACACACACACACACACACACACACACACACACACACACACACACACACACACACACAGAAGGGTGCAAATAATACATGACAGACAGCACGCAAATGCAAGGACAAAGCATCCAGGATCTTTTGATCTATAAATATGGCATGCCACCATTAATACAGCTTTTAAGCAATTTCACAACAAATTACCAAAACAATCAAAAGGATGTTTACATCTGATGAGATTCTGATCAGCAAAAATAATTCCTAAGAAGAAAAGGTCAGGTCACGATCACACAAAGAGACGGCCGGTGCAACCCGCAGCCACCCCCCCCCCTCCCCCACGTACAGACCTCATAAACACTTTAATATATGATTCCACAGGATATTGGAAACATGCCTTTCGGGACTCTGATGCATGTTGACATGAATGCATCACATCATTTCTGCAGATCTGTCAGCTGCATATTCGTGCTGCAGAATTTTCCTTTCTAACCCGTCTCAAAGGTGTTCTACTGCTCTATCCTGGCCATAAAGGGATACACAAGGTCGTCGTCAACAACACCAACAACAACAACCCTCTCTGACATCAACCAGTCCGTCTGGCCATCCCTCTCTGACCCCCCCCCCTCCACACACACACACACACACACACACACACACACACACACACACACACACACACATCATTGATGTTTTTTATTTGATTTCTGGATAAACTCTCAAAAATGCTGCGTATGAAATTCTCAGGAAATCAGCAGTTCCACAAATATTCAAACCAGCTGGTCTGGCATCAATAATCATGTTGCCGAGATCGCATTTTTTCTTTTTTCTAATGTGAACGTTAAATGAACCCGCTGACTCACATCTGCCGGATTTTACACATTGTAAGTGTTCAGGTGGTGAATATAGATTACTGTGATATCATTATTTATTTAAGCTTATTCTGCACAACAGAACAAAACTAGTACATAACATGGATGTGACAACTATCTAGCAGATATCTCACAGGAACATCTGCACAGCCAACAAACGACCACAAACCACAGAGGGACAAAATGTGAAACTGAACAGCTGATAAAAGCAAACTTGTTCCTGTTGAAACTGTGTCTCATCAGTACAGCCTCCATACCACTACATAAACACACACGTTTCTGAGTACACAACGTTAAGCATCAGTAAAGCCAGCCGCAAAGACAAACACAGACAGAGACAGGATGTGTTGACTCACATGGCGGTCTGCTGCCAGCAGGAAGTGACGCTGTCTGGAAGTGTCCAGGTGATAGTCACGTCCCATTGCGCCTAATGTTAAAGGACCCTCACCTGAACGCTGCTGAAGCTTTTTGACGTGAGGCCTCGTAGCGGCGACGTCATTTCTCACAACCGTTAACAGTTTTAAAGCAGCATGGCCGCATCTCAGGGAGTGACATTTAAAAGCTCTAGTTTTATAAAAAGTTAAATCATAATCAATGGATGCCGACGTCACTAGTCATCGGCCTAATGCGCATGACCATAATAAGTGACGAAGTCACCGTTGTTCTGCGAATGACACACTTTCCTTTTTTTTTTTCAAATTAAAAGTGTTTCTTTCAAAAAAAAAAAAAAAAAAAAAAAGTCCTCAATTCAGCCCAACCATACATTGTGATCTGAGCCCCGTAGAAGGAAAACATCCACTTGGATTTAATAATGAACTGATAAGGTTTTCAGGGCCAAATGGTCTCTGTGATCTTACAAAACGATTTTTGTGGCCATTATTTCACAGAAATGAGAGGAGATCGTGACCATATTACACATCAATGTTGGACAATAAATCAGGGATACCAATATTGGGTGGTGATTTTATCGATATTACATTATGTCGGGTTGAAAATATCAGATAAAATCCACATTTTAGAATTTGTTGTTTCTTTGCGTCAACATCTTTACTTGAAGCACCATCTACAGTCAATCAGCTTTATTGACCAATTGTGTGAACACATACAAAGATTCCTTCAAAGCATTTACTGTTATATAAATCTGGTTGGCAGAGACTTATAAAATAAAGTGTTTTGCCTCAAAGCTGCAGCCACAAACTGCTTGCATCAGTAAAGTACGAGGACGCTGACTGGAGATGTCGATGAAAAGTGTAGTCGTTTTTAATAGAATTATTGAATCAGGGTCACACGTCTTCAGGAAGTCATGGGTCATGGATATATGAAAACACACACACACACACACACACACACACACACACACACACACACACACACACACAGCTCCGAGCCGCTTTGGTTGTATTAGCAGGGTTAGGGATTACTGCCAGGAACACATACATACAGGAATGCCGAGGAAAAGGGTCTCACTATTTAGAAACAGTTTTTGATACAACTGATTACGTCTTTGTCTATAACGTTTTCTGTCTAGATTTTATAATACACTTTAAAAAATACAGACGTTCATTTAGGTGTTGAGCAGAGCCGTAAATGAAATAAAAGGGAAACAATATGAATATTTATCCCGTGAACAAATGTTTCCTGAAGGAAACCTTTAACAGTCAACCCACAAACGTTGGCTGCTATATCGATCAATGTAGATTCATGTTTAATATCCTTAGTTTTATTTGCAATGCATGTCAGCTAATACCACACAAATAGTTTAGTATTGTGTCTTTTTTTGTGTTAGGTTGGCAGTCACTGAAATAGACAAGTGATATAATGGCAGTCTGAATGCCAGGCAATATCTATTTCAGATGATTCAGACGAGAGGATTCTTTTCAAATCTTTTATACGAGAGAGACGAATGAAAAAAACACGTGCACACGCTTCGTTTTCAGTTCTGCCTCCTCCAGCGAGTCGCTGTCACTAAACGTGTTGTTTTTGCCTCTCGTAGCCCCAATAAAATGCAGTGTTCCTTAACAGAGCGGGATTGGGGATTGTGTGTGTGTGTGGGGGGGGGGGGGGGGGGGGGTTGGCGTGGAAAGTGGGTCTTGTGAATGTAGGTCTTTGAGACAGTGTGTGTGGGTAAAGCAGGCTTACAGTAGTAATCCTCTTCACAGACACCCATCTGACCAGCAACGGGACGAGGCCCAGACACACACACGCGCGCACACACACACACACACACACACACACACACACACACAATGTGTTTGTCAGAAGGAAATCTATTTTGCCTTGTTTTTAGAATGACAATAGGTCATAAATAGGCCACAAGCTCTCACCACACACACCCAGTGCAATTCTCTGGTATCTAAGACGCCAAAGTGAAGTTGTAATTTTCCAATTCGTCTCCATTTCCTCAGTTGTGGAGCCCAAATCCTTTGTGCGATGGTTTGATAGGTCACAGTCCTTTCTTTCATCAGCTATTTAAATAAAGTGACTCCTCCAGGAAATCGGGCTCTATGTTGACTTTATTGGTTCCTGAAATTTGTCATTACTGCTTCCTGGCTGTGATGTCATCAGTCAGTTAATGACAGAGAGGAAGAGGGACATTCATCCCCAAATAACTCAGGAAAAACAGACAATTTTAAAAGGCGTAATGAGGCCGTAGGAACAGGGACGGTGAGTTACGGCTCTGTCACAGTCTGACTCAGTTTGTCTCGGAGGGAAATGCTTTTAAGATCCACAGCGTGACATCAAAGTCCCGCAGTAACACAAAGTTAAGTCCATGTTGACTTTAGTTATAATGAAGACAACATAAAACCAGGAGGGTTTTACAGGATCGACATGTGGAACCATTTAAATAATCTGATTTGAATTACCTACGAAAGAGAACATTGAAAAAACTGAGTGAAACCAAACACGACCCCACAGATGGACCGGACACGAAATGTTATTTGTATTTTTTTTTTTATTTTGGCATTTCTTTGTTTTGCATTTATATTAAGCAAAGTGCATCTTATTTTCTTTTTCTCATCAACACATTGCACAATACATAAATAATGATGCATATAAAACGTCTTCATATTTACAATTAATAATATATTTATATATATAACATAAAATACATTTTTTCGCTTCTCATTTAATTAAATCTTAGTCATTTATTAAACAAAGTCCGTCAGAATTTTATACTTTCTTCTTCTTTTAAATCCTTTTCTTTTTTTCATGTGTTTGAACCTCTGGAACAAAAAAGGAAAGTGGGTGTTAAGTCTGTTTGTGAGGGCGCAGAAGAGGTGAGGATGAAGAAGAGGAAGGCTGCTGCTATCGCGTGTTGAAGATGACTTCCAACCAGCACGGGCAGCTACTGATGAACTGTCTGGTGTAGCACTGTCCCCAGCCTTTCACAAAGCTTATCTGCACCGTGAAGCCCGTGCGAGGCTGCTGTGAGAACTCGTGGTCGTTGGGCCTCTGCAGGCTGCCGGCCTTGTCATAGTCAAAAGCTTTGATGGAGAATCCGGGAAACACCTTGTGCACCAGCAGCGTGCGCGAGTCCGGGTTGTCCAGTGTGGCCGACTTTATGAAGATGGGGTAGCAGCTGCGGTTGTAGACCCACACCCCGTCCGGCTCACGCGTCAGCTGGATGCCGTAGCCGATCTTGGCCCGCACCATCTGCACCAGTTGGGACTTGTTGTCGGAGCAGAGCTGGCCCAGGCAGAAGCCGTTCCCCTGAGGTAGATCATAGAAGATGTCCAGAGAGGGCTCCTGGACTGAGTAGAGGCGCCCGACGCGTGTCTTCTCCTCCCAGTATGCCACCACGCACCAATGGGCCCGCTCACCAGACTCCTGCAACGCCAGGGAATCTGAAGGAGAAACCAGACGGAGACGGTGATGGTTAGATTTGACGACAGGTTCACATTAAAACAGTAAAATATGTCAGTCAAGAAGTAAAGAAAAAGAGGAGGGTGGGAGGGGTGGTGGGGTGAGTGCGTGAGGGACTTGTGATCATTTTTACCAGACTACTTCTGAACAACTTAGTCCTTTCCCCTGTTTTGGGAAACGGAGACTTTGCTTTAGTCAAGAGCCAAAACTAAACCGTCATCCTCGATTTCTGCCACACAAGAAAAACCGTGTTGGAATTCCTGGACTTCAGACAAGAAAAGCAACTCAGAGACACTGGCAGGCAAGTATCCACACGCAGTACAATATTTATGTAGGCATTAAATGCTTATCTTCTGTCTGGCTCGCTGTATTTTTGTAGCGGCGTGGCCAACAATGTGCTGACGTCAACCGACCGTCCTGATCATCTCTCAGCAACAAGCTTCGCCCTGCTGAAGGGAAACGGTCTCCGAGCTCTTGTTTGACAAAGATGAGGCAGCAGTCAACTTCAACAGCGACAAGACCTTCGCAGAAACACATGAGCCATGTTTAGCTGAGGCAGGGCCGTTAACTCTCAAACCCTGGTGTCTGAATCGTTGACAAGCTCGGCCTCTCCAGTCTAAAGTTTCCCCTGAGCGTAAAAGAAGTGTAGCATTGGCCATGCTCCAGTTTCCAAACTGCCCCTCCTCCTCCTCCTCCTCCCTCTCTCGCCCCCCTTTAGAGTGCCTCCTGCACTGTCCCTCTTCCCCCTTCATATCTCTATTGCACAGAAATCTGGCTCCCAGCTACTCCCAGCCAGAAGAGTGGGAGCCAGTCAGGCGCAAGGGAAGTAGAGGGAGACAGAGCGAGCGCAAGAGGAAAGAAAGAGGGGGTGGGGTGGGGAGGAGAAGGAATGCTTTTCACATATTTGGACTGTTACTTTTTCAAACTTTGCTTCCTCTCATGACGTTTAAGTGTCTCCTGAGCTTTGAGGGTCATCACCTAATTGCTGCAACTCCTATTGCACGGTTCAGCCGTCTTTTCCACTTCCTTACTCACGTGTACAAAAATCCGGGCTTGATGAGACATTCAAAGGTTGCAAAAGCTTGGAAGGGGAATATATAGAGTACATGAGAGCCCCTTGTCAGAGCCCATTCAGCATCCATCCTTCCCATTTAACCCCCCCCACACCCCACACCTTCTTTCATCTGGCAGTAGCTGTGAATGTAACCGGTAATTTGGAAGGTCCCTTCTGAGACAAACTGCAATGTTAATGCAGCAGGATCTCTGCCGGCCCAGGCGGACTTACCCCGGCCTGTCATTAACCTTCATTAGATGCAGGGAGGTAAAAAAAAAAAAATAAGGACGAAAAAGACAACACTGGGATAAGAGAGACAGAAACCGAGGAGGAGAGGGAAGGGGCCAGAAAAAACTGAAAGCATGCCTTCCATAAAACAAGAGGGGCTGTGTTCTTTGAAGTTGGTCTGAGCCGAGCCTCGGGGAGTTTATCGTAAATCCGTCCTCATGGGGTGCCGGGGGAAACTAAGTACCCAGCTATCTACTTTGGACTCAATGGAGGGGGGGGGAAAGCATTTATCTTTGAGATAAGAGACAGAAAGTGTCTTTTGTGTCTCCGGCTGATGTCAGACAGTCTCCAACCCTGACCCAGCGTTGCTCTCTCCGCTCTGTTTTACATGTACATACAGGAACAGCCGAGATTAAAAAGGAGAAGGACGCGTTGGGCTTTCTTAACAGCTGACAGTGGGCCTGCTGGCGGAGCTCACCTGTGGGGCCCTGTGTGTGTTTGTTATTGCTGGGAGAGACAGGGCCTGGCGTCAGAGGTCATTAGAGCGGCTGCCTGTCTGAGCCTGTCATTGCAGCCTGAAAACACCCTGCTATTCAGGACTACACTAACTGCCCCGTTTCCCCTCCCTCGTCGCCTCTCAGAAACTCAGACTGGTGGTAAGTGAGAACCACAGAGGAGAGAAAAAAAAAGAGAGGGAGGGATAAAAGCAAAGAGTTGAAGATAGAAAAACAACAAGGGGATACATTATGGGCGACAGAAAACGGTCAGCTAGTAAAGAAGTGGAGTAGGAAGTATACAAATTACTCTCATATATTTAAGTTTAAATACTAGATTGTAAAAAATACTGCGTTACAAGTCTCATCGTGCCTGAGACAAGGGTGAAGTTGGTAATCAGAGGAGTTACTGTGACTTTCAGCCCGTCGCGTGAGTCAAACTACATTTCCCATGATGCAACGTGAGCCCCTTGTGCCACAGACTTCTGCTGTATTCTGTCCAGCTGAAATGACCCTCGCGGGTAAACAAACCCAAAATTTTTTCTGCTCAGTGTATCAGCAGGGAGAAAGCGAGACGCTCTTCCGTCTGTGGGGCGCCGCCTTGTGAAGAGTGTGTTCACAGCTTGTCCTGACAGCAGATGAGCTTACACCTCATGAGTAATGCCGCGTGCGCGCACGCACACACGCATATAAACACACATAATTTGAGTGGCCCCCGTATCAACATACCTTGTTACAAGTGCAAGGCTTCATTTAACTGAGTTTGAATTTTTAACGTGTCCTGTGTTTGCGTGTGTTTGCGTGTGTTTGCATGTGAGGCGTCTGCAGCTCGCGTTACAGTCTGACACTATTTCAGGTGCTTCGCCCATAGGTGCCTGTGCGGTGTCAGGCGGTGTCATCAGAGCATCTGTCCCGCTCCGGCCCCCCCTGAATGCTTACGGAGCTGTCTGTCTGTACATCTGTCCGTGGGCCCCCTGGACGTCTGCCTATGGAAGCATTAGCCTGTGTATCTGTCTGCCTCCCCACCTGCTCGTCTACACCGCGACCTTTCAGCCCTGCAGCCTGGTGTCGCGGGGCTTCTCCCCGCTGGAGATAAGCTGGCTCGCTGGCAGCCCGGGGCCATCTGTCGCCCCAGACCCTTTCTGTTGTCTGCTGCTGGTCTGTCTCATTCTGGGTTTGTCCCTTGGGGTCCACATGCAACCCCCCCCCCCCCCCCCATCCACAAAAAACACCAAAAAAAAGGACTTTCCCTGCTGGTTCACTACAAAGCAAAGCACTGACGAGAGCTAAATGGTAGATGGATCAAAGATGTACTGCTGGAAAATACTGGAGTGATAATGGATGATATTAACGATAACAGGCCCTTATTAAAATCAGTTTTTACAATGTAAGACATTACAAGAAGCATGTGGTACGAGCTAATGTGGCTATTAGCCATTAAAACAGCATATTGCTCCTGTGTTTGTTTGTTTGGTATTTAATGGATGATCAGCTTATGCTCTGCGTGGGGAGGGGGGGGGGGGGTGGTCTACTGCCACATACCAGAAAACTGTAAATATCTGTTATCAAATAAACCTCCTGTGCGATGCTAAATATTTAGCACAAGGAGAAATTTGGCAAACGGACAGGGTGTTAGCTCCCCTGTGGTTTTTAATGGTCCACGGGCTGGAAGAGTGGACGGACGCCACGCTAGCTGAGACAATTGGACTCGGCTGAAGGGAGGAGGGACGGCTGGGAGGAGGGGCGGGGTGGCAGACTGGGTACTTCTCTTAGGGCCAGAAACACAGTCTGGAAAGGTTAATCATTACCTCTGTCTGACTCCACACGCAAGTGTGCACACACACACACACACACACACACACACACACACAAACCAGGTAGCTACTATTTTTAGAAGTCACACAGAAACATGTTTACACCGCCATGCACGCCATTTTTTGAACCTCCAGCTCTGAGGCACAAGACTTTCAACATCGGTAAATAGTGAGGAGGCTCCTGAGAGCCGTCTCGCATCGATCCCTGAGAGCTCTGTGTGTGTGTTTGTCTCAACTCAGATGTGTAATGACCCTGTCGTCATCAGACACACACAGACAGACACACACACACACACACACACACACACAGCAGCTGAAGAGAGGAATGAGGAAGACATGAAGGAAACAGCTCGAGGGGGGGAGGAAGGGCTCTTCATGGTGCCTTATTTTCTAAGTCAACACCCCCTCTCGATGCCGGGGAAAGTCTATTCCAAAGGTCAAGGGTCAGCCTGGAGGCATTCCTTTTGTTCTCTCTGCCGTGCCGTATATGTTCAACCCCGTGTGTTTTTCCTCTTCAGTGAAAGCTCTGCATGTCCTTCTCTTTGTTCAAAGAAATATTTAGTCGCACTGATTTTATTATTTTTGTTAACTGTCGACAAATTAAGACTCCTCAGCAGGCTGTCGAGGGCTGATTGTCGTCTGTTCGGTTCAATTTCTTTCTGCGGAAAGAAACTTAATGACAGGCGAAAGCCTCAGAGAGAAAAAGGTCAGCTGTTCTGTTACGTTGTTGGCGTGAAGAGAGGATTGTCCTGGTGGCATGTCAACATCACAGCCTTGTTGGTTTAAGCCACAGATTGTACACAGTCTGTTTGTTGTTGGGTTTTTTTGAAAGGTAATGACTCTGCCTGGGATTGGTTATTGGTTGTGCAGCAGAGCATGCAACCAGTAATAAAAATGTCATTAACTTAGCCTAATTATGTTATTTATTAAGTGTGTTGCTGTTTTTTTTCATTAAGAGACTGAGGTGGCATTGCTTTCCTATAACAACGTAGGACTCAGAGGATGGTCAGTGAAAAAAAGTCCTATTAAGATCAAATCCAGTTAATTTGGAGATTCAGGTGTACACAACGCCAGCCAATAGCCTCAAGCAGAGATGAGCAGCGGACGACAGAAAGTCTGCTAAGCTCACTTCTTTTAAATCCACACCCCAAGGATTTTTGACACATACTCTTCAACGCCGACCAAAGCTGAGCGCAGCGCCCCCTGGAGCCACCTTAGGCTTTAGACTACTGTTTTACATATGCAGGTGTACTCCCAAAGATCTGTAAATAAAGTGCTGGTCCCCTTTAAGATAAGTCACGAACGAGCAAACAGTTCTTCGTCTATCGGGCAGTGAATCTATTTTAAAAGTGTCGGTGGGCCTAATTTGCTATTAAAGAACATCGTTTGAGAAACTACAGCTACAGTACGACGAGGAAATGACATCTTTTTCAGCACCGCCAGGCAGATAAACTAGACGGATGGTGGTGGGTTTAGTCGCTTACAGAGAGGAAGTGCCGCTTTAAGGGTGGCAGGTTAAGTAAGATGTAAAGTCCTTCCCCCCCTATTTCAGGAAACCTAAATAAGCCCTGATGGCAGGAAACCCACAGAGGGGAGTGGCACAGTTTCGCTATCTTCAGAATCTGTCTGCTCGCAGAAACACAGATAGAGAGAATGAGTCGCAGACACGCCATCTCTAACATGAACCATCCGGCCACGACCGGGAGGAGATAAGGAGGAGAAATGTTTTCCTAATGCCTCCATCTACGGTATAATTTTCTCTGAGTGGATGTTTCTGCCATAATTACATGATCCAGATGTCTTGATGTCACTCAGGCATGGTGTTTGCCTCGGTCTCAGATAAAAACACAGGAACGTTTTATAATTGATTGGGCAGCATCTTCCATCTGGATCCACATTTGAACTAAATTACAGCTAAACACTTATTTTTCACTGAAGGACATTTTGTTCCCCTGTAACACCTCCTTCCTACTCCTGCTGAGTTATTATTCCAACACTTCATCATGCTGACCCTCACACACACACACAACCACTCCCTGCAGCCCAGATTTCCCAGGGTGACAGGACAAATAAACACTAGCTAGTTGGATCCAGGGTGCCAGGCAGGCTGTAATGATGTCATCAGCTCAGTTTTGCGAGCACACAAGTCAGATTACCCGCAGGATCTGTATCTCAGAGCCCTTAACACACACACACACACACACACACACACACACACACACACACACACACACACACACACACACACCCAGACGGTGCTACAGACAAACGGACAAACAGAACAATCACCCACATTGTTGTGGCACAAAAACACCGTGGGAACTAAATAATACAGACATCGCAAACAGGGAAGCAGACAACCAGCAGAGCCAGTTGTATGTGGTCTGAGCTTTTTGTTATTAATGATTATGTATCTCTGCTTCAGTGTGTGTGTGTGTGTGTGTGTGTGTGTGTGTGTGTGTGTGTGTGTGTGTGTGTGTGCCAGCGCTGCAGTCTGTGACAGAGATGTGGCACCTGACAGAGCTGTCTGTCACTCAGATAAAAAGAGAGTGAGACACACACACACACACACACACACACACACACACACACACACACACTGCATGCACCCCTCCACTGTGAGAACACAAAAGACAAACTGACTACATGAATGAGCAGTCAGGAGGGTGGAGACAGCAGCACTGTGTGGCATACTGGAAATGTGACACACACACACACACACACACACACACACACACACACACACACACACACACACACACACATACACACACACACACACACAGTCACACAGGTTTACAGGCATGTGTCTCCACTTATTTCCATTTCCGTTTTTTATCCTGCTAGCAGGGGGACTCTCTCCCTCCCTTCCTCTCTCCCCTTCACACATTCTGCCTCTCTCGTTCATATCTTCATGCATTGAGGTAATGTCAAAATCCACTTCCACAGAGTGACTGCGAACCAAAACAATGTTCATCTTGTTCTGGGCTTCCCTCCAGCTCTGGCTGGCAGCCAAACCTGCATAGCCTTCCTTTCAATCAGCGGGCTATGCTAAGGTAATGTTTTCAACTGTAAATGCTACAAGACAGTTTAAAGCATCTGAAGCCGAAAAACAAAAAACCCATGCAGCTTCGGCACACTTTCCTCCTTCCTCCTCCTCTCTCTTTTTTTTTTTCCCCTCTCTCCATCCTCTGCTGTCTCCGTGTGCTGTGTTTTCGATTTGTGCAGCATAATGACACAGGGTGGGGAACAGAGGACGGCCAAAACCAAAATTAAGTCCCTTGCCAAGAGGCGGCTTGGCTGCAGCGCAAGGAGAGGAAGTGGGGAGTAATGAGAGATCCTGGCCCGGCACGGAGCGGCCCGGCTCTGCTCTGCTCTACTCGCTGGCTAACACGCAGCCTCCAAATTACAGAGAACAGAGCAGAGCTGCCGGCCATCTCTCCCTCCACCCAAAGCCGCCATCTTCTCTCCCTCTTCATTCCTTCCTCTTACTGTTCAAGCAAAGCAAAGGAAAATAAACAACAAAAAGGGAATCGAGCTAAACAGAAACTGGGTTCCTTTTGTCTGAAGTGTCTCTGTAGCGCGTCACCCGGCGGCTGTATATTTCTCTCTTTTCTAGAAGTAAAAGAAATGTTCGATTTCCATCTTTCTTGTTTTCCTTTCTCCCTTCTTTCTGCTCGGTGCACTCCAGTGTTTGTTTTCCGTCAAGATGAGGCCTCGGCGGCCTCCCTGTCCACTCGCCTTTTCCTCAAAGACATGAGGTCATATCCTGTGCAGCCCTTTTCCTCTCCCTGCTAACCCAAACAAGGCAGGAATGCCGAGGGAGACCAGGCAGACTGAGGGTGCTCTGTTTCTGAGCTGAGCTCTTAATTGTTGGAAGTTAAGTTTCCCAAAAAGAAAAAGAAAAAAAAAATCAAAGATAGTGTCTCAGGTATTAGATTGGCAATAGATATGCGATTTAAAACTCTGCTCCCTGAAGATACCTCGTAACAAAATCAAAGCACCACTCAGGCCTTTTCTCTCTGGGTTTGCACCAAAAATGGGCCGTTTCTTTGGGGCCCGTATGACAGCAGAACTAGTTTGATTTAATGAGCCGAGGTGCCAAGACTAAATTTAATCTCTGTCAGAGCCCCTGATGAAGGTTATACCTCCAGTCGATTCACCGGATGACTAATTGACTGACTGAAGGGCTGGCCGACTGTCTGTCGAGTGAGGTGACTGGCTGGTGGTATAAGAATACAACTCAGCCTAAATTTAACCTGCAGTGGGAGGAAGCGCCTGTGTGACAGTCGGCCGTGCGCCAGGGCTCGCACCAGGTCATTCTATCTGCCTGTGTGTGTGTGTGTGTGTGTGTGTGTGTGTGTGTGTGTGTGTGTGTGTGTGTGTGTGTGTGTATATGCATACATGTCACCACTGCCCGACCGGATCCTCTTACACACAGGCACTCCGGGTCAGTCCCCAATGGCACCAACAGGCATGCCGACACACACACACACACACACACACACACACACACACACACACACACACACACACACACACACACACACACACACACACACACACACACCGGTGCTACACATCCAAGAGTTTGGCACGCACAATGTAGCCGTGTATTGATCATCACTGTTAATAATTAGAATAACGTACAGAAAGCTGGCAGCAATCCTTTTATACGTTACTCAGATAGTTCCAGACTCAATTGAAAATTTGGCCAATTTTGTTCGGGACGTGGTTCTCGACTGGCTACTTATGTTTAAATTTGGCTTCTTTTATGATGGAGAAACGTGCAAATGAGTAAATTAAAAGTATTGTTTTCACCTCGAAACTCGCAGCAGCACTAACATGAGGAAATTGTGGAAAAGTGGTACCCAGCCCGACTACACACATCAACACATTGTCCTCCAGTCCACACTTCAGTTTCGTCAAACTTACAAAGGTCTTAAAAGTCGAGAATTCAAGGACTCAACTCCGCCAACGACGATCTGAGGGTTTAAAAACTCTCACAAAAACTCGTTCCAGGCCTCTTTAAGTTTGTAAAAAAAAAAAAAAAAATGGATGGCTGGCGACATGAATGCTACCTGAGCTGCTCATAAACTCAACCAAAGGCACGATACGGTCTCTATCAAGTTCCTCAACACCCCACTGATTCATAACCAACCGTCCCACACCCTCTCAACCCCGACCTGATCTCCATTTCAAAATCTATCTTTTGATGTCTCGCTTCAGTTCCTGGGTGAACCCAAACCCCT
Source organism: Embiotoca jacksoni (assembly GCF_022577435.1). Classification (NCBI taxonomy): domain Eukaryota; kingdom Metazoa; phylum Chordata; class Actinopteri; family Embiotocidae; genus Embiotoca; species Embiotoca jacksoni. Next base: position 17,080,610 of record NW_027185230.1, on the reverse strand, counting down.
GAGCTGAGTCTTCACCCCGGCTCAAACCAAGATCAGCACCCCAACACCAAGCTCCAGGCCTCCAGCCATCATCTCCCTTCCTCCTCCTCCTCCTTTTCCTCTCCGCTCTGTTCCAAGCTGATGACGTGAGCCAGCGAGAGGAGCTTTGGAGCTGGTAGCCTGGCAGGCAGCCTAGTTTGCATTTGCGCTTGTCGCTGTCGCAGCTCACTTTAACTCCTTCCAGCCTGGATGGTCCGGGCTTTTTCAGAGATGGATAAACAGAGAAGGAAGAACCACGTCTCTTCAACTCTGTCTGAACTCTGTTTTTAGACTTCTTTAAATTCATTTTCTGCTCTTTCTTAGGTGCAGTGCCACTCTATTTTTTTTTTTCTAAAAAGGTTACAATCACTTAATTATTCAACTACAATGCAGAAAAAGTAGTACTAAAGCTCTCCCTGACTTCAAGTCTTTGCCACTCTCTTCACCTCAGTGCAACCCTCCTCTCTCTTCCTTCTTCCTCTCTGTAAATATGTCTGGAGAAGAACATAAAAAGGGCAGAGTGAGTGAATTAGAAGGTCAGCAGCGGGCCTCTGGGAGAGCCATGTTTCTTTTGTCAGGGCCCCAGAGGGAGGCAGCAAAGAAGGGAAGCAGGGAGTGAAGGAGGGAGGGAAGGAGAGAGAGGAGGAATGGATTCGCTTTTTTTTTTTCTTGGCATGCCAGGGAAATCATGAGGGCTTCGGCCATCCCGCCCCAGCCTTTCTACCTTCTACTGCTTTTACTGAGGAGGCCCATTCACTGCCACTGCCATGTCATCTTCGCCAGGAAGGAAAGCAGGGGAGGAGGTGGACAAGAGGGAGGAGGGGTAGCATGTACTTCTTACCGAGGGAGGGGGGGAAAAGTAAGGGAGGCGCCTGTTGAGACTCCACTTCTAGGGTTTCACAGTTTGAAAGAAAATGCGTAAAGGGAGGACTTTAGTGTTCATCTGATGGTCTGAAAGGAGGATTTCTGGTCCTTCTCTTCCTGTAAGCACTGCTCCCATCTCTTCCCCCATCTATGGACACATACAGGCAGGCAGGCTGAACCCTCCACCCCCCCACCCCCCTCCTCCTCTACCACCAAACAAAGGAGGGGGGAAAATGGGCAGCAAACACCAACTGACATAAAACAGGCTTTAAAGGCCCAGTAATGAGAACCATCTGAGGCAAAAGGAAAGCAGAGAGCAATCTCAGGCTAGCGGAGAGTAAACTCTCATGAACACCATCTTATTCTGCAGTCTGCGGACAGGGCGATGGGTAAAAGGAAGGCAACCCTGCCAAAGGGGATTATGGGAGAAAAGCTGAGGAAGCCCGAAACACGTCCTGCATGAGAGCCGGGAGAAAGAAAGGCGCCTGTGTCTCACTCTTATCCACACAGAGCACAGAGGAGAGTTACCCGTCTACAAAGACATCCCCTGTACGCACAAACACACCCAAACAAACACTCAAATGTCAGTTAAAACCTGCCTTTTTTTTGTGTGTGTGTGTGTGTGTGACCCAAAAATACCACACGCAAAGAACGCATTCTTCTCCAAACAAGAGTTCGGCGTGTTTGTCTTCCACTACAACACAGCACGGAGAGATGAGAGGGAACGGGAAGAGGAAAGAGGAGAAGAGAGAGGATCGTTGTTCAAAGAGCCAGGCAGGAGGAATTTATGTGGATGTGGGAGAAATACGCCACCCTCCTTCACTGGCTTTTTATTACAGAGGGGAAGCAGGGGCCCCCACAATCACTGCCTCATCATCACAAGCATGGAGGGGAGATGAATGTGTGTGCGTGTTTTAGGAAGAATGCATAGGAGAAGGAAAAGAAAACAGAGGAGGAAAATAATATGGAGGAGTAGAAGAGGACAAGAAAATGGGTAATATAAATATATTTACCTGAAAGCCCCACAGGGGCCGAGTATGTCGTTCCCCCAGTATCACTGGATGAAGGTCCAGAGTCTGGAGAATCTAATGGAGACAGAGGGAGATTTTGAATTAGCACTGTGTGCGTTCTTGAGCGTGTGTGTGTGTGTGTGTGTGTGTGTGTGTGTGTCTTTGTGTGTGTTTGCATGTATGTGTGAGGGGAGACGACGAAGCAGCAGCTGTGAGGCCGTCAATCACTCCGGTGAAATCAATGCCTAATGAAGATGCTGACGACGAAGCTCACACTCTCTCACACACACATAAGACTTACAGAGAGTTTCTTACACCCCGATAATCCCCCATAATCCACCGCTTCAGGAGGAACGTTAGCCCTGCTTCTCTGCATAGACGAGCTGCTGATCTAGAGAGCTGTATTCTTTTTTTTGCTAATGACTGAGGCGAGCGTTTCGGGCTGGACACTTTGATCCCGGCTCAATAACCAAATGCAGATCAAACATTAGACGACTGATAGGAGCCTTAATTGGCTGATAATTGTCCTCAAGCTCCTGAAGACAGGCAATGTCACAGCCATTGTCAAATTGGGAAAGTCAGACTTTGATGCATTCAAAGTAGAGCGTTCACGCCAACAGCAAACAAAGGTGTTTCAGAAATAACCTCTGAATAAGTGATATACTGTATGTGCGTGTCGGCCTTGGAATTTAAAATGTGAGCAGGGTACACTCTGCCTGAGCAGAAACAAAGAGACAGACAGGGCTTAGACAGGCCTTGAAAGCTGTTTACTATAAATCTTCTTTATGGCAAAGTAGCAGGCAGACGAGAGAAGAAAACTACTCATTCTCTCCCGCTCCTTCTTTTTTGCATTTGAATGCTGAACTCCCACTAAGACTTGTAATGTAGACTAGTTTCAACATGACACCTGAATGAAGCTTTTAACAAAACCGCTGCATGCGCCCAGTGGAGCAGCACACCGCTGGGAGCGGGCTCGCTCTGCTGCAGAGCTGCTGCTGCTGCTGCTGCTGCTGCTGGAGAATCGGTATTCACTAGTGATACATTCCTTTTGCTGCGCGTCAACTCTGCGCTACACCTACCATCCATTCAACCTCAGTATGTGGCGGCGGTCACCTCCACTCTGACTGAATAATGATGCTAAAGTGAGGTTTTTCCTGACTGTTATATTGCGAGCCGCATGCATGCGACCGTTGCAGTTTGATCACAGAGAAATCCCCGTTTATCTGACAGAATTTGAGGGTTTTTAAAACCTCTCCACATCTGGTGAGGAGGACTCTGATGGTGTTTCCACACTCCGGCTCACAGAACTCGTCTCTGACCTCCTGTTTGGCCGAGCGGAGCTGCAGCAGCGACCAGAGCGGTTTCACTGCGAGCCCTTCACCCCTCCCTCCCCCTCTTCCACCCTGCCCCGTCCGGACGCGGCCCGTGCTGCTGTGGTCACGGTAACGAGATGCACGGGCATAACCCAGCCTGCCTCGCTTTCATTGGCTGCCAGCAGCCTTGCCCTGGTCTCCCGGGCAACAGTTCACAGCTGACCACAGGGTTGAGGGGGCATCAGAGAGAAAGGAGCTAAACAGTGTGTGATTTATATTCCCCAGAGCTGAAACAAGGTAGCGTTTTATGTTTGGGCTGCTTTCATATTGACCGCTGCTGCTGCCGGAGCGGACAGGCGCCCCGACACGTATAATCCCACTTCCTGTCCACTGGAATCGTAAAACCATCGCTCTTCCGCTTCATGCAGATATTTACAGCATCCGATACCCTTTTAAAAGTTAACTATGCAGATTCTCTGAATGTTACAGTGATTTAACACAGCCTAATATAAAGCAAATACAGTCTAGAAAATTGTGATAACGTCCAGTAATGGGAAGGAGCTGATGACTGACAGCTCCCTGCGGCAGTAGGGAAAAAAAAAAAAAAAAAAAGATCTTTCTGCATGGTCGGCTCATCTGTACTGTGTGTGTCCTTCGCCAATACGGAGACACACAGACAGAGTCTCCTTTGATTAACCACAACTGCAGCTGCACTGACTGAATGCAACCAAATGAGGAAACAGCACAACAGGTGAACAACAGCCAGCTGCACTTCTTCACTGAAATACCGATGAAATATGATTGTAAAGAAAGACACGCTGAAACTTTTTCCACATCTAAAAACTCGACTTGTTAAGAAGCCCGATATTTTAATTCACTTGTTCTTGTTGGCAACATTTAATTATCAAAGTTATTCCAGTTTATTCCAGCGAGGAAACGGGGTGGTAACACGAGTTGTATAATCATTTCCTTTGTCTGCATCCAGCTTGCATTTCCTATTTACCTTCCTGTTTCCTTTAGTTGCTGGAAAGTCTCCAGCGGAACTCATACAGAGACACTGCGCTGAGACAGACATCGCATCAGTTAAGTGTCTATTATGTAATTTCCAACATTTTAGATCACTTCTGGATCTGCACAAGGTTTCGGAAAGGCTTTACAAGTACAGCAGTATTGCTGGAGCCTGGTAAATAAAGACGACAAAGAAAGAGGAAAGGGGGGCTTTGAAGAACCGCAACTGCAGCTGCAACGACTTCCTATTGTTTCCACTCACTGAAAGCCACTTTCTCCTTCTCCTGACTAACTGACTGGCTGCCAGTCGGCCGACAGGTCATTGTTGAACTCTGAGCTTTTTTTGCACTGACAGACAGAAGGTGAGCGAAGAAACAAAAGCAGAGGTTGAAAAACTTTAAAAACTGAGGGCTTGTGGTGCGTCTCGTTTTCTGGCTACCCTGTCTCGCACTATCTAGTGTGAAATTTAACACACTTCAAAACCCACTTAATAGACAACGACATAACCCGATGCCATTTTTCTGGGACCGGGGGAAACGAATGACAAACCAGAGCACAATGTGGAGTCTGGCACAAATGGAGGGAGAAAACAATCCGCCAGGATCAAAACATGATGACAACATTTTTTTTATTAAACGTTAACTGATGCTTTTAGGTGTGGAAAAAAAAGGTAATTTCTCTCTCACTCCCTGACACAAACACATCTGAACAGAGAAGTGGGATGGTGACAAACCCCTGCCACACACACACACACACACACACACACACACACACACACAAAAAAAACCCTCAACCTTAATCTGTTGATTATTCCAGTTGATAAAGGCCGGCTGGCTCCAGAGACGCCGCTGTCTGTCTCTCTCTGTGCTGCCATTCACAATAGATAGATAGATGGACACACAAACAAAAAAAATTCCCCCGCCCTCCCTCTCAGACACACACAGACACGCTGCCCCCGGGGATGTGCCAGTTAGTCTATAGCTGGTATCTCAACTTTGTACTGCCTTGCCCTGGCTGACAGCCATGCTAGAACTGGCCAGCCAGCCAGGCGTGCCACTCCACTGCTATCACAACATTACATGGAGCCATTACACACACACACACACACACACACACACACACACACACACACACACACACACACACACACACACACACACACACACACACACACACACACTGCAGAGGTAGTGTGCAAGACTATATGCATATGTAATGTCAGCCATACAGACAACACATAAACAGTCATGAATACAAGATGGCCTTTAAGATGTGGATGTTTGTGTAGCTCAGACAATAAAATATATATATATATATATATATATATATATATATATATATATATATATATATATATATTAATTCATGTATTTATGTATGCACATGAAGCTCACCTGGTGGTTTAAGATAGTCCATGGGATAGCGCGAATATGGAGGAGGAGGAGACTCTGTGTGGAAGGGGGGGAGAAGCAGTGCATGAGAAAAAAAACAAGGGAGAGATCTAAACTTAATGATAAAAGTTGTCATTCTTCAGGGAAAAGGGTCTGTCAGCTCCGCCTGGACAGGCAGGCAGTGAGGCCGGCCGGGCGGCTATTGCCTTTCATTGGCAGGCAGATAAACAGGGGGCCGCCTGGCGCCAGAAGGGCCACTATCAGCGTCTAGGACAAACTGAGATACGGGCCTCTTTTGGCCCGGGACGCCAAGCAAAGCACACACGCACACACACGCGCACACGCACACACACACACACACACACACACACACACACACACATACACACACACACACACACACACAGAGATCTAGACCCTGGAAACTTCACCGTGGAAAGACTGTAAAGCCCTGGCTGAGTCGCGCTGTACTTTGGAAATGCCAATTATGAAATGTTGAAATACCAGATAGGCTGTTTGTTTGAAAAGTGGGGCTCTGATGAAGTTGGAACAAACAGCTCAAGTGCTTTGGCGCCTTTCAAGAGCCAAAAAAAGCACGTTGTGGAAGTTGAGGTCTAATTAACGGATCTACTGAGATATTAAATTTGAAAATATGAAGTAATTTCAATGTAACATGTCAAACTGAAATTTAATGACGCCACACTGCAGAAAAGATGAAGAGGACCACTTGGCACGCTTCGGTCAAGTTTGACCTGACGGAAACTCAAGACAACTGCTGTGCCAAGAGAGGTGATGTCATTTGAATTAGGCTAATTAGCCCTTTAGGAGTCTGGTAATTCTTTGACATAGTGTCACAGTATCTGAATTTGTACTTGATTTAAAAATAGGCCCCACCACCAGAGAATAAAATACAATTTCAGAACATTTGTTGTAAAAGAGGAGGTTATTATAATAATCCAGCTCACCGAGTTCACAAAGTCTGCTCATGTGGTGCGGGTTGCAGCAAACGAGCTCTGGGTTGATTTTCCCGTAGGATTCACAGCAAGACAGCCTCTTGAGCTCCGAGGAATGCCTGAGGTCCGGCCACCTGAACACTTTGTAGAGCAGCATGGGGAGAGAGTAAGACTGTTGACCCACTTTGGTGTCCACTTTGCTGGGCAGGAGCAAGCAGGGGCTTCGGGCACCCCCCTTGGACTCCACCGCCTGCAAAAGCACCTCTAATTGTTTCTCTTTGATCTTTTTCAGTATCGAGTGGGTCAACGCTTTCAATTCAGCCTCCGACCCTGCGTTGGACTTGGCCACCTTTGTCGTTTTGCCCATGCAGCAGCCCCCGGAGCCATGCGTCCCTCTATCCGCCTCCCCGTCGCCCTCCACGGGCGCACGGCTCCTCCAGAGTCGCCGGACGAGCCCCGATCGTTTGGTCCTAAACATGCGGGACGAAAAGAGGGTTTCCCGGCTAAAAAACGAGCATGGTGTCCGCAAATCATGAAGATTCCGGGATCCGAGTCCAGGCAATGACAAGCTGCCTGAGAAAATACGGTGGAAAAACTGGGAGCTGGATAAGCAGAGGAAATCTGTAGCATACGCCAGTCTCCGTTGCCTTCTGCAGACTAGATCACCGAAAAGCAGTCAGGGTTCATGGGACAGTTCGCGATTCCTCCTGGGATCATTTATCATCACCTTCTCGCAGTTTATAGATTTTTTTTTTTTTTTTTTTTTTTTTTATAGCGAAAGGAAAATTAGAAACAAGCCAGCTGCATGTAGCCTGGACGTGGTACAATTTTCACTTGGTGATGTGCAGCCTACAGCGCTGTGAACTGACCCCTTTAAAACATACCCAGTGCCGGTTTTCAGCCAATAAACACGGTCAAAAATCTCGGTCAATGCGCACTATAGCTTCAGTGGAAATGAGAGAGACTGGGGCCTAATTAAGCCTAAACGCTATCGCAATTATCCCATGAAAACTGAAGCTCGCCGCCGTGTCTTCAAGAGCATTAATCCACAAAATCCTTGATCCGACTGCACAGAGAAGGGCTCTCCACCGGGCCGGCGGAGGCTTTTTATCCGTTATCCTCTCAATATGTCAGTCGTCTGCAGAGGATGTGGTCTGCTGGCCGGAATGAGCCTCGTCCAAAGAGTCCAGCACCGAATCTCTAACCTGAGTTGAGTTGCGTTTGTAAAGCCGGAGAGAAAACGAGAGAGACCCTCGGTTAGCGTCCACGCACCGAGCCTCGTAACCTAGTTTAGTAGCCGAATCCCTTCAGATAAAATAATCCAACCTCGTATCTCACACGAAGTTTCCGGGGCTGAGTGTGGGAGAAAGCGAGCCGACGAGTGATCTCGAGGGGGGTGGAAGGCTCTCTGTAAATGAGGCGGATGGTTTGGGTGCCCTTGCTCCGTCTCCAGTCTCCAGTGCGCATTGACGCGCCCGGTCACGTGGGTGTCTAGACACCCTGTCGCTTAAAAGAAATGTGATTGTGTTGCGCAAACAACAGATCAAGCAGAGCCCACGGCGCGCACACGCACACACGCGAACATGCACGCGCACACAAACACGCGTAAACGTTTAAAAGAAAGTTTTCTCCCCCCCCCCCCCCCCCCCCCCCCCCCCCCAAAAAAAAATAAGTGGACCGAGTGAAGTTTACAAAATTAGGACGAGGGTGGAAAACTTGAACATTTAGGCCAAACTGTCATTAGAATGAAGTTCTCTTAAATTCATTTTAAATAAATGGTAACAATGAAAAAAAATGGAGTTTATGCCCTTTGTACCTTATTAAAGCTTTTCCTTTCACAGGCCACATTCAAGGAGCTTTAATGGCCTGAAAACTATGAGATTTACAGCTTTTCATAATTTTAGAGCTATTCGTGCCTGATTCCTCTGCTGTCTGGGGTAGGCCTATTTTCTGCTTTATTAGCACTCTTTTCACATTAAACCAGACCTCCGTGCTGAATGTTGGAGTTAACTGGGATGGAAATCGCTTTGAAATGTCTGCAACAGTCCGGAAAAATGAGATTTTTCTGTTTCTACCAAAACAAAACAAAACAACAACAACAACAAAATCATTATTCAGGATAGTTTTGCTTGGGTCTTACATGTGTAGGCTATTTGTTTATTGGAGTGGGTCAGCTAACAGGATAGCTGTTGGGTTGGAGTTGTAGCTGGTTCAGATATAGGGTTTTAGGACTGTGGGGGTCTTCTATTACAAAATGTGTCTGCGAGACGGCACTCAGGGAGGAAAAGCCCAAGTTCCCACGTCCGAAAGCCAGATGGGAGCGCGCTGCTGCCGCCCTCTGGTCGTTTGGCTTCCAGGTGGGACAAATACACGTGTCCTTGCAGTTTGTCTGTCTTAATTATGAACACAGCAGTTTCCACCCATTTTTATTTATCCAGCAGAACTGGTCCATCAGCTGAGGATCAGTTTCCTCTCTTGGCTGACAGGTCTGTAACAGGATCTGCCCACTTTATTATTGTCTTTATGAGCTGAATCCATATTTATTATGACAGGCGCGGTGGTTTGATTTGATCAATTTGGTGTATTATGAGTCGTTTAAGAGGCAGAGACATAAACAAACAAACGCTGTCGTTTAAGTATGACAGTTTGTTATTAATTTCTTATCTTTATACATAAAAGTATAATGAGGAAGGCTGTGGCTTCTTGGTTTCACAACTGCTCTCTTATTCAACTTATTATGGTGCATATTGGATTGTAAAATCCGGTAAATCTGTTGAAATAATCTCATTTTAAACAAGAGAAGAGTCTCACAACATCTGGGACTGAAGCCCCTCTGAAGACCTTCTACAGCGTCTCCCAGCCACGTTGTAATGTATGAGCATGAATGCAGGAGAAATCAACTTTTTTTTTTCTTTTTCTAATATGCATGCTGTGTCTCCTCGTTTCCTCGACAGACTGCAATCCAGGGGAGGAGGTGCATGTGGAGGTGTATGTTAATGTCACTGTCGCTGCAGGGCAGGTGGGTGGCAGGGGGGGTGGCTGTCTGATAATGATGATGGCAGAGATGGGGGACAGAGGTGTGTGTGTGTGTGTGTGTGTGTGTGTGTGTGTGTGTGTGTGTGTGTCGATGTGGGTATAGTCAATAGTTCATACCCGCATTGTCCCAGGATCCCCCACTGGCGCCGAGAAGGACCGCGACGCAGCAGCCCCTGCGCCGCTTTTTTAAGGGGGGAGTCTGGAAGCAATCAGTCAAGGGAAAAGGTCTGTCAGAGGGATTGTGGAAGTGGCTGCAGACGCACATTGTCCCCTCCCCTCTCTCTACATCTCCCTGCCCTTCCTTTTGTGTGTGTGACTCCAGACTCCAGGAAGTAGCCAATTTTATCTAACAGTTTTCCATTTCAGTCTGGCTCAAAGAGTCTGTCTGCATTTTAGCCCGCATAAAGGCGCAGGACTCGGTTTTATTACACATTTAGCGTCACTGTGTTTGAGCCAAGACACGTAATTGCTTATATCAAACCATACCTCCTATTAATCAGAAAATAGCATCATATTAAATGGTGCATTCAGGTGCACGGGCGTATCATCCTGTTGTTGTGGACTTTTATTGGGTCAATAATGCTATATTATCATGCAGCCTATATTTGGGACAGTGGAAATTTTTGGGTTGGCGAAAGAGGCCGAATTTTATGTTGCACTCTGTAAAAACACACCTTTTACAGGGTTATTCACCTTCCTCACAGGATTATAAAATTATATTACAGTGTTAAACTTGTGCCTCTTGTGTAATCATATCTTATTCGTGCAAAAGGTTATTTGGAATGATTCACCACACTTCTTTTGTGCAAAACGAGTAGGTATGTCAAGTGAGCACTGGTCATTTTGTTGTGCCAAATCCAAATTATATGATGAGAACTACTCTTCAACATCAGACAGATCAAACGTAGATTTGTTTTCAAAAAGTCACTGAAACTAAATCTGATGAGTCTTGTATAGAGGTCAGATGACTTTAATTCAGTCAAAAAGAAAAACACTCCTCATTTACTCATAATTTAAGCACAGTCCCTTGGTTTTGTCAGATTTTGACTTGGAGTCTCTATCAAGGTATCTCACCTTGTAATATCTCTAGTTGTATTAGGGCATTATGGGCAATGTTGCAAATCAATGAGCACAACTGCTTAATAGCTTCTCCCATTAACTGCCTTTTTATATGCGTTTTATATTAATATGTTGATTATTCACAGATTTAATTTGATGTTTTACCCCCTAAAAGGCCCCCCTGTCCCTCCTTTCCCTGTTTCTCAACCTTGTTTCCCTGAAAGATGCACTGCATCACAATATATATTGACAACACCATGTAAAACTACATTACAATTACTGTCATGGGGGATTTTCTCCATATCACCCTCTTCTTATTTATTGCTTACATTCATCATTTTTATGTCTTTTAAAATATTGCTCTTTCTTGCACAAGTATCTGTGTTGGGTATGGCTTATATTGCATTACTGTGACATGTTTCAACTTGAATTTTTCTTAGTAAATAGATAATCTGATAAAGTTCTCTTACAAAAACATGTTGTCGACACACGTTTACATCAAAGTGTCCACCCGGGCCGACTCACTCACTAGTTCTGCAGGCGGCTGTGAAATGGTGGAAAAAGTGCATCAAATGACTCATTTCACAATCAGAATTTGATTCATTTGGTCTGATGACATTTGGAAAGTCTGATTGAATTATTTTAAACCTACCGCAGTCAGTATATAAGGTTTAAACCGGAAGTCTCTGGTGAGCAGGCTCCACCCTTAGACCACGACAGAAATGTCTCATCGGACACCAGATTTTAAAACTTGATATTCTGTGAAATACAGAGATTTACATGGTGGTGAAAAGGTTTAAGAAGCACTGAGTGGACTCGTTTGAGGGTGTAACAGACGTTTTACCTTTTTCCTTTATATTTAAGTCCCGCATTGTAGCTTTAAGTTCCATGAATGTGAATGCTTTTATTATTGTATTGGCCTTTATTATCATAAACCAGCAGAAAAATGTTGGAATAATAGTTTGACACTTGCGTATTCTTATTTGCTCTACGGTAGAATAATAGAGAACACTGACAACGCTCTCCTGTCTGATAAATTTCAGGCTACAATCAGCAGTATTTTCCTGTTTCCAGTCTTTGTGCTAAAAGAATCAAAGCTGTTAATCTCTCAGCCAAAACCTGAATAAGTGAATTTAAAAAAATGCTGAACTATTGCTTTAAGAACCTCTTTAAGGTCTATCAAGTGGCCCGCAGAGCTAATTCAAGATAGGGCATGCAATGGGGTAAAACAGCATTACACAGGAAGAAGGCTGATTAATATTCCAGATAGCCGTGGTGGCCTTTACTATAATTTATTGACACAGTGACTGCTTCCAGACAAGGGGTCATGCATATGCAATTAAAGAAGCTTATTCTGTGTGAATTGCAGAGCTGAAAATAGGGTGAAGACAGCCCACAGGGAGCGGGTCATTGCAAAGATAAGAATGATAAAAAAATAAGACAACTTTAATTAAAAAGATAGAAGAGACTTTTTTTTTTTTTTTTTTCGCCACTTGTACATCTGATATCTTGTCAGGAAAGAGCAAAAAATGCAGACACTGGTAAATGTCATTGCGTGATTAAAATTTTTTTTAATCCTGGGGTGAAAAAGCAAGAGGCTGGATGTGTTTCTGTTCTTGTCTTATTGTGTTGAAAAAAAAAAATCTCCAGCGGAGCTTCCACCATAATGAATAAGAGAGAGGCAAAGCAAAGTCCTGTGTGAAGTCCTCCAACATGCTGTGTGACCCATATTTTACCACAGTCTACCTGTCCTAATCTTTTTTATAGCCAGATGACTTTTCAGTGAATGGTTAGAGGTTAAAGTTTTTTTTTCCCCTTATTCTTACTAAAAGGAAGTTAATGACTTATCTTTCTAGGTCAGAATATCCACTCCAGATTTGTCCTATTGAATAGATTCACCCAAAAAGTGAAAATGAGTCAAATATAATCTGACATCAAAATAATGAGCTGCCACTGTCATCTGGATATGTGGCACATGAAGGTCTAAAGCCATGCATTCATACAGTGAAATATTACGGTGTCAAATCAATAAAAGAAAAATAATGGCCGGTGATATTACGTTTCAGAGTGCAGGAGGAAAGATCATGGAAATCACCTCAGCAGCGCAGGTGTCCACAGAAAAACTACTGACCATAATTTTCAGCATAAATCAATCTGCAGATGAGTTTCTTATTCCAATTATTCCATTCTTAGTGTATGAAATAACAGGAAGATAAAAAAAAATGCCCAGTGTGGTTTCTAAAATCCAACATCATGTCATTAAATACTTATTTTGTCACACAAACAGTCCCGCATCTAAAGATGTTCAGTTTAATATTATATATCAGACAATAAAAGCAGTAAAACCAACCAAATGAGAAGCAGGAGCAAAATAATATTTAGATTTTTTTTTTGCTTGCAAAAATACCTCTAATAGCTGAAGATTATTTCCAATAACGACATAATTATTCAGCTAATTGTTTCATGCAGAGAAAAGTAGCATGAAATTGAAATAATAAAACATTTTTCTGTCAATACTTTAAATTACACATCGTAATGGAAGCTGATATCATGCAAAATAACTTTTTGACAGGTTTTTGCTATTTGAAACAAAACCAAACCCTTCAACCAACTGAAATTGTCTTGAATAATGTTTTTTGTAGATCTTACATTATACAGTAAGTTCAAAGTTGCATCTTCAGGCAGCAGCAGCTCAGTATGAAGCTCACAACCTGCAGACAGCAACCAGTCAATAAAAAGAAACACCTTAATACAATATTAATTACTCTGAATCGATCCAAACTTTTCACATAGATCGGAGTCAGACTGATGCATTGTGATGCATCAATGTTTTTCTTTTTACACACCGACCCATCACACATGTACTTGTTAAAAATGAATACATAGCCAACTATTGCAAGCAATTAAAAAGTGCCGTGAAGCAGATAAAGAGACATGAAAATACTTAAACCAGAAATCAGGGTTTTCACTCAGAATGTTAGCTTTTCATTGAAGAAGTGTTTTATTCTCAATAGGAACTTTTATTTTTTTTATCTGAACTTCATGTTTTGTATGAGATTTTCTTTTTGTCAAAGGGTTTGGTTAAAACGTCTTTCAAAAAGGGATTCATGTCTATAAGACGATTGATAGACGTTTCACAGGATTTACCTGTCAGGGAACATTTTACTGCCATATTTCTTTTATTATTCTTTATTATTCAATTTGTGACATATCAAAGTAGCTGGAGGCTTCAGTGACTCTTTAAAGGCCATTAAAGTGAAACAGCTCTGGAGATATGCAGACGCGCCATTGATCTAGATGACACTAGATAAAACATCAGGGGAACACCAAAGTTATTACAATTAATCTGGAGGGGAACATGGATGTTTATATCGACTGTCTCATGGCAACCCGTCAAACAGTTGTGGAGAAATTTCCCTCAAAACAACAAAAATAACACTTCTGATATCACTGGAAGAAACGTCGGGGATCAAATGAATGGATGAAAAGTGCCAAACCATCAAGTACATGTTAAGATATTCCATGGATTAGTTGGTACATGTAAAGTCAAGGGATTTATCCTCTGGGCACCATGAATGTCTTCACAAAGTTTCCCAGCAAGCCATTCAACAGTTGGATGAGATATTTCCATTTGGACCAAAGTAGTTGAAGATTTCCATGAAACCAGGAAAGTTTAAAATGATGTCTTACCTTTATCTTTGCTTTGTTTGTTTCTTTGTTTTGTTTTTTTATCCTTCGCCGCTTCTGTCTTCTAATATGTGACAGGGTTTCCTGTGAATTGGTCAAGGACCAGTGGCTTGAAAGGGATTTGAGCTAAAACAGAAAACGGTGTCAGAGTAAAGTATAAACACGAGAAAAGCAACTGTACAGGTGAGTGTTTCCCTGAGGTGAGGCTCGTTCACTCTCACTAAAGATAGATAAACTGGTTTCTAGCAGACATCAAGATCATGATAGTCGTCTCTGTCTCTTATTTATATCTCTTTTTGTTTTGTTTTTCCATTGACGGTGCGGCCCACTAAAAAAACACCGTTTTCATTCCAGTCAAGATTTGTAGGAGGGACTGACAGTAGGTGCAGCCGAGTGTTTATTTTGGTATTTAAATGCGAGTCTCTGTGCTGCTCTTGTGCTGCTCTCGTGCTCGTCTCTTCCTGTGACCTCATCCTAAAACCGCCGAGCCTAACGACCTCCCGGCGTTACCGTGGTAATCTGTCATATTAATGAGTTCTGTGTCACAAGGGAGCAACCAGAGCGTCAGCAGACGGGTCTCCAGTGCCGCGCTTTCTGGATCACTCAGTAGACTCTGATCTGGGTATGACCTCTGCCTCTGGAGTCACTCTGCACTGGTAGTCAACACAATCTCACCGAGACCTTGAGGAAAAGGTACCAACATCTAGAGGGAAAAAAAAACAACAAGAACTACCCATCCCAGAATCCCCTGCTCCATCTATCTTCCTGCTGTCACCTGAAATGGGAGCCGATGGTAAGGTGACCCAGGCACCACACAGGAACAAGGAGAGCCATGTCACTTTGTGAAAACCTCTGCTCAACCATCTGGCCCTCCGATAATAGAGCTGGAAGCAGGTGAGAGTCGGCGCGGAGAGACGCAGCGCCTCGGCCTACTCGAGCGTGCAAATCTAACCGTAACCTACCGACGACCCCGCGCCGAAAATGAGCCAGTCTTTACATCAAATTGCGTCCATTATATTGTTCCTTGAGAACAAGAGAATTTCAGGCATGAAAATCAATACAATAGAGACGAAAAGGCATGAAATTCTCTCGGGAAGTGGGAGCTCCAGCAACACAGTGGGTGCCATTGTGCCGTAAACTTTTCCCCCCCCGAGGTGGTTTTCCGCCTTGGTTTCAGCTGCCTCTGCAGCTACGACAGAAACAGGCAACAATAAGACACGATAGACAGACTGAGCACTTAAGTGTATTAATATTTGGAGATGGAAGCGATGTGTGACAGTCGAGTTTTTAAGCTGATTTTTCTTTGGGGTTGTTTACTGTGCAGAGGTAAGACAGGGTCGGAGTGAGCAGTGACGAAGGGGAAAAAAAGATTCATAGCTACATGTACTAACTGCATTGTACAGTTGGTGCCTGAGTAAAATAACAGATCTGTCTTGGCCTGTAAAATCAATATCTGCCAGACAAACTAAATAAATAAAATCCACAGAAGGAAGCCAATCACATGAAGATAAATCTGAGAGGTTGGGAGATGATTGATACGGTAAGACAGATGAAAAAAAACAAAAACATTTCTGCTACACAAATAATTACTTCTTTTCTAGTCCTCTCATCTACATACCCACGTCTTCAGGGCTCTAATAACTTGGGAACGTCTTTGGTTGGACTACTTGGACTTTATGCAACATGCAGCAAAAAAAACTATACATTCATGTGCTCTCTTGCAGACAGATAGATCAGATGATTTACCACTCATATCTGTCAGAGATATGACGCTACAACCAGCAACTAGTTAGCTTAGCTTAGCAAAAAGACTGAAAGTGAAGGGAAACAGCGAGCAGCATCCCACCAGTGTTTTACAGTGAACTGTTTCTTGGCCGGGCGCAGTGACTTTCTGGAGACTTCAATGTGATGCTCCTGAAAACACAAATAGGTGTTTTTACACTTGGTTTAAGGTGAATTTAGTTGCTTTTGGACAGATCCAGGAGAGCATTTCAAGAAACATCTGTTCGTTGTTTGGTTTATGTACCATGTACAGGACATAAATACTTCTATAAAAGAGGTAGAGAGTCGTCAATCAGCAGGAGAACCTCAACGCACGACATCAAGAGATCAAACTGGAAGCACTGCAGCCCTTTCTCAGGCACTACTGGATTTTGTTTTCCACTATAGCTGGGTACCCTCTCAATGCAGCATTGTTACCATGGTGACGCCCCATGAAACTGTCAAACATGAATAGTGGAGGATGCGGCAACAACCAGACAACGAAGGAACGTCAGCAGCTCCTCAATTGATCGCATCGTAGTTTTGCATACTGCCATAAATCGTAATAATTGTAATAAATCAATAAAAAGAATAAGAGGCTGCTGCAGTAGCATGGCGGGTTAACAACGGCGGGTTTGTACAGGGTGCCCCGCGTCGCACACGCAGCGACGCAAGTTATTGTGACAATTCTCTCTGACCAATCAGCGACCTGCAGTGTTTTCACGTCACCTTTTAACATCGCCACAGCTTGATGGAGGTGAACCCAAACGAATAGCACCAGGTACCCGGCACTACCCACAAATTCTGCCCCGTGGGAAACCAAAACCAGCAAGTAGAGTCGAGCCCACTCGGTACCGGCAGTCGAAAAAGGGCTCAATAGATTTGATAGAATCAAGAACGGTTTGCATTCAGTACCCTCATATTGACTTTGCCGTCACAAAGACTCCTGTGTGGTCTGCCGAACAAAATCATAAACCAAAGAAGCCAAAGCTCTCGCCTGAATGAAGAATTTGACTTGACTTAATAACCATGTGACACTGAGGCTGGTTCAATTTCATATTTTTATTTAAACTCCTATTTTCAAAGTAATCTTTGCCACAAAATGACAGCTGTTGTCATATTATATGTAATAATATAAAGCCAGTTTCCCACCTGGGAATAATCAAAGTATAGTACCATGTTTTTTTTTTTTCTTTCATTAGCAGTAGTACTACCACCATTTTACATTTTGGGGTGCTGAATATATATATATATAAAAAAAACATATACATGAAAATAAATAACTTAAGTCTCTAGTTAAGCATGCAAATAAAGTAACAAATTAAGAGACAACTGTAATTATGCACAATAGAAGAGGAAGTTTAATGACTGTCCTAGTTTAAGTACTTGCCGTGGGTTAGCATCAGGAAAAAAAAAGAGCTAATGACACAGACAGGGTAAAGTCAAACAGCTGGAAGCAACAAGGAAATCACATGAATCAGAGTGATGCAGGCAGCTCATATTATCCAGGGACTGAAATCAAGCTTTAATTAAACTGGACTTGAACGTGGGGAATTAAACAACTAGTAACTGTAACTGTGACATATGACAACACAACAGAGTGTGATATACAAACCTGACGTACTCAGGGAACGATTTCTGGTCTAAATAAAAAACGAATTTATGAAATAATCATGCTTAAATGTCAGCATAATAAAGGATACTTAATGAAATGTGTGTTTCAAAGCATGACGCCTGTATGGAAGATCCAGTTGAAACTATTTTAGCATTCAGTGCAGCGGTAAATGACCGGTCACCAGAGCAGTGTAACACTGTATGTAATTGACCTTTTACCTTCGTAAGCAAGAACAAAAACAAGCACGTGGGATTATCGGTCGCCAGTGTCCCGATCTCCTCACAACGACAGAGGTCGGCGTGTGCTGTGGAACCAGGTGAAGCTGCTCAGATGTTAAAAAGGTATTATTGACTACACGGCTGAGTGGACATGAGTGGGAGCTTCTGTGTGAACTGTTAACCAGCGCAGGAGAAGCTTCACAGTGTCAAAGCAGAGGAGTTATTATGATATGAGGGGAGAAGAGGTTGTGCTGCATAAAAAGAAACACCATCCCGTACAAGGTCGAGGCACTTTCAAAGCAGCGTGCACGTACTCTAAAGGGTAATGCACACCCACACCCAAAACACCCACCCACACCCACCCACCCACACCCACACCCACCCACCCACACACACACACACACACACACACACACACACACACACACACACACACAGACTTGCGCCATAAGTCTTTTTTTTTTCTCTTTACTTAACGGGGGATGAAGACAAAAAAAATCTGCAGCAACAGGTGTTTCAGCCGGAGTCCATGCTGAACAGCTCGATGCCGTGCGGGCTCCAGTGGAGTCCGACTCCGGAGTTGAAGACGAGGGACCAGACGTAGGGGATGAAGAAGTCCTCCGGCTGGTCCTCCTCCACGTACTTAAACTTTAGCTCCGGAAACTTCTATTCAGGAAAAAAAAAAAAAAAGACACAAAGAGAAAATGTACATGATTCATGCAAGATAACAAAATTAAAAAAAAAAAAAAGTTACCTGATGATATTGGTGGCTGAAATGCACGGGCCTCTTGCAAAGCAAATATTTTGATTTGTCGCAGCAGGAAAAGCAAAGTAAATGACTCTATTCTATTCATTTGTGTTTGTGACTATTTTGTTTTCTGTGTGGTTTACTTTTTATTTTTATGTCATATGAGCAATTTTATTTATACACCACACAAAGTACAACCATATACTGTGTTTTTTCTTCCTGTGTTTTGCAGCGATGTGGACAGCCAATAACAGCCCATCCTAAAATAAAGTGGGGATGTTGTTATTGTTGTAAATTTAAGTGACAGTTGTCTCCAGTGGAGCACTTACACCTGAGGTCCATGTTGGCCACAAACGTCGAGATGGAAGCCAAAGGGGCAGAAAACGGTCTTTGTGCCGCTCAAGGGTCCGCTAAAACTACGAAATACTGAGGAAGGCCAGTTTGAAACATTACAGCTATGACTTTGACGGCTTGTCAGATGACTCAGCACTTCACAGCAGTTTGTAGTACAATGGAGCTGTGAAGTGGGAAGAGCTATTTTAAGTGCTCCTGGTTCCACAAGTAAAACATTCCTCTTCCTTTTTCCCAAAGGCAGTTACATGACTCACCGGGTGCACTTTGACAGCTTGGATTGACATGAAAGACTCCTGGTTGAGCCATCACTGTTAGACACTGTATGGTTACAGTCCAAATAATCTTCAGTTGTAGCTCTAACTACTTTAACACCTGTGCTTTTTGTTTTATTATACCTTCAGCGTGCCTTTTAAAAAACAAATATTGCAAGGACAGTAGATGAAAATGCATTTTCTGTGTATTTACAGTTCTTTTTTCTGAGTTTTAATATGGATGTCTTGTTTTAATTTATAATTAATTTTTTTTTAATCATTTTATTTGCTTGTCATATGTGCAGATTTTTGTATTCTTTGTAAGTGTAACATGTATTGAGATCCATGATGCTTAGTGAGTCTGAATACATTAATTTAGAGATTGATTCAATAAATGTCTGAAAATGCAACGTTCACACTGATGTGGCAACTAATTATTTCACCTGTCGATTAATCTGATTATATTTTAGGTCTAAAAATGAAATGTTTTGACAATAAAGTGTCAGAATACTCTGGAAAATTCTCACTATAAATAATAAAGCAAGGTCGGCAATTATCTTCAAATAACTTGTTATGTTGGAAACATGAAAGGAAAAGCAGAAAATCCATTAATTTGATAAACCAGACATGGATCATGTTTGACATTTTGGCTTAGAATGATTAATTGATTAATTTCCAGATGATCGACGAGTCGCTGCCGCTTGATTCCACACGGTCTCATGTTTCTTAAGATATCGAGCTCCTCGCATAGAAAAAAAAAAAACACTGGATGGTCTTTTTCCAAACCTGCTGGAAGCAAACACAAGCCCACCGAAGCCGACAAAACCGAGCGGCCCACCGAACAGCAGGCAGGTAGCAGAAGAGGAGCATCAATAATACAACGGTGCCTCATTATATCCTCCCGTCTACACATGCATGTACGTGCGCACACAAACACACGCAGCCGGTAATCAGTCTGCGGTGAAAGACAGACGCCGTGGGTCTTTATGTGATGCTCCCAGTCGGGTCTATTGAGTCCTGACTGCCTCTATTCACCGCCACACTATCAGTATCATAATGACACAGACAGAGGGGCTGCAGGGTCACAGGCCATATGCCAGGCTGGACCACACACACACCACCGCCATTGTGATGGCGAGACACAATGCAGGAGCTGTATTATCCGGCTGGTATTTGTGTGTAGGTGACTGTCTCATAGCCTACCGACTCATCAAATGCTCATATGACACTGATGGAGACACTTACTCAACCCAGGCACGCTGCTTTTACTTGTTAGCATAGAGTCTATGTTTTATCTATGCCATAGACGATAAAACATCGTACAGTTCTGAATATTTCATTTTAATTGTTTTTGTTTTAGCTGTGTTGTTAATCTACAAGCATGAACAAGCCAAAACAGAAGGCAGCCGAGCAGAAAAATGTCCCGCGATAATCATCATGATCTATTGAACCTAACCAGTTATGCAAATTAGGTCATTGATGATTAAAGCATTAATCTGCAACTACCGCTTTGTCAACATACTTTCAAACAACACACGTGTGGTATTAATATCTTTCTGTTTTATAGCATTAATACATTTTCTCTCTAATTAATGTGCAAATACATGCTAACACTTCTGCAGAAACTTGTCATCATATATACGAGGACATGGTCATGAGCTGAACTGTTATTACACACATATCTGCAGACAGACATGATGGAGTACAGTGTCGAACACAGCAGGTTTCCATGGCGGCAGGACATTAGAATAACATGTTGGGTTATATGGTCTTTGAAACCAGCTAAACATGGAGGAACAGATCTCAGCCACTATTACAGATATTTGAATGCTCTTTTCTTTTACAGGTAAAACTGTCTTAATATCAATATTAAATCCCCTAAATTAAACATTTTTGTGAAAGAAACTTTCCCTCAGGATCTTTGTATCCTTGTCGGGAGATGTGGGAAACATCAACAATCACGCCAACATCTGAAAGAACCAAGCTAATTAAACTATCACAAGGTGCCGAGCTGCTTCCCCACGTTGACGCAATGAAACATTAACGTTGTACACAACCACCGTAAGGTGTGAAAATATGGAGACACTCCACTAATGCTCTATAAAAAGGCCAACTGAAGAACAAGATGTTCCACAAATCCTCTGTAATTATAGGAATAGTTTGGCATTTCGGGATATAAGTGTACTGCTGCCGCCTTAAATGATGTCAGTACATTAAATACGAAGCTACGGGCCGCCATCTTAGTTTAGCACGGAGGCTGAAAACAGTTGGAAACACTTATAGCCTAAATTAACCACTAGTTTTGTCTAATCCTTTAAGTTTTACAGGGATATCTGTACAGGACTATTTCTTGGCAGGGAACAGTGGCTTACTTGGGTCTCTATTTGTTGTCTGGTCTGTCAACCTCAAACTCTCCTGAATCCTTCTTCATATTATTTTAATCTTTCCACCCAAGCCTTTGCAAAAAAAAAAAAAAAAAAAAAAAAAAGGGATTAAGCATAGCTGCCAAAATGTTGAATTCCACTTTTAACGAAGCTCTCTCTGTAAAGCCACATCAGTGAAGCATGAAGTATAAAAATCTCTTAAAAAAAACAAAAAACAAAAAAAAGATCCCTGAATCACAATGGCCTCCATTTTCCCTCTCATTTCTATGGTGGACGGCGCCACCGGAGGGTTTGGTGCTACTGGACGTCTTGGATATCACAACGTGCCTCACAGCAAAAATGTCCGTACCGGGCTTAAGTGCTTTTTTTTTTTTGGGCGGGGTGGGTGTCAGAAGATCTGCAAGACTGCCACATCCGAGTCTTACTATTATCTCTGTCCCTTATTCTGTCCATACTCTGTACATATCTCCTCCGGCGCTCTGCTGCCGTCCCTCTCCCTCCCCTCCTCTGTTTTGTTCTCAGCCTGGCTGCTGTCTGGACCCACTTGGCCCGGCCTCATATCAGTTAGTTGTGGGTCCTGACGGGTCAGGCCCTCGCCCCTGAACACAGACTGACTGGCTGGCCTCATATCTCCACTCAGGACTCTGTGTTCCCTTTCCTCCTCTGCACACTGCAGCGCTGTCAGAGCTCGGTCAGACAGAGAAGAATGCGGCGAGGGAGCAAATGTGAACTTCATACACACAAACACACACACACACACACACACACACACACACACACACACACACACACACACACACACACACACTTACATGCAGGTTATATTTCAAAATACCAAAATCCATGTAATAATTTGTCATGAAAGTCCTGGTTTTCATGCTTTATATGCAAATTCTGTCATTTAAAATACTGTATCGTTGTAGACAAAGAGCTTACGACACTCACTGGTAATTTCAGGCTTCGTTTCACACGGTGCCAACAGAGAAAATCCACACTAATATTTTTCAGAAAGTTTTGTTTATGTTCTCATTTCTTGCCCACACGTAGTTATACGGGTGGTGGTCGTGGCAATATTTACCAAATCAACATAACGGTGTTTTCTCATAAGTAATGATTCATTAACAGTTTAAATATTCTGTCTTTTTATCGAGATAAGAAAATGTTGCTTCTCTCTACTTCTGATTTATGTAAATTGAGGATCTTTCAGTTTGTAGTTAACATAAATATTCACAGTGCTCAGAAAATGAATCCTCATCACTTTAATGATCCCCTGGTGTAACAACGAGGTCAATTGTGGTTTTGAATAGTTGTGAAATGGATTTTAATAACTTTGCAGATGCCTTAAATTTTCATATGGTATTTTGGTTTATGATGGAACACCTGCAAAACTATTGCATCCGTCAGTCAGAGAGTATTTTGCGTACTGTTTAGCGAACGCTAGCATGCTATCACACTCAATTAAAACGGTGAACATAGTAAACATTATACCCCCTTAGCATCCCCATGTTAGCATGCATGCTAAGCTAAAAGTACATTTGTGCCTAAATACAGCCTCAGATCTGCTTGCATGGCTGAAGACTCTTAAGTATCAATTGGAGCCTGTTCAGATGTGGCATTACCAAATGTCCTGAGTGATCCGATCACAAGCGGTCAGCTGAAAGTACAGGCGTGAACACACTCAGCACACCGTGAGTGCACACTGAGATTTGCTCTGCTCTGACCACATTCGGAGGTGATTATATAGCCACATTTTATTAAAGGTCCACCTACTCTTAATAGGCACTAGAAATATCCAATAAAAAAATGTCCAGGTAATTCTGCTGAGCGCAGCTGAACTGTACAGAAAGCAGAGATTTACCTGCAAATTGAACTGGTGGCAATAAAACAGCTGTTTATGAATAAAAACTGTTCATCAAAGCCTCCTCTGGGTTCAGTTTTAGTTTTTCCTCTCAGAGCCTGACCCTCTCAAACCCACTGGTATAATTTAATACTCTGAGCCTGAACTGCCGTGATCGGGGTGAGCCTGACGGTTCAGGTTGTGAGTTACAAACTTAAGTGTTCACACATTTACGAAAGCATCATACATTTCTAAGAGGGCACATTGAAATAAGGCTTGAGTGAGCAAAGGTGTCTCTTACATGTTGGTTTGATCACTGTCCTGCACTTCTGCTCCTGGTCATGTGTTTATTTACATGAAAATGAGTTAATTGACTTCTAGAGCAAGAAGTGAGATTCACTCAGGACGCATCCCAAGACGCATGGCTGTACTCAGAGATGTCCTCTTGTGATTGGATCACCCAGAACACGTTAATGCCGGGCCTGAACAGGTTATTTGAGCGTTGTTCAGACGAAAACAATCAGCGTCCTCTTAACCTTTTGTTAACATGACAAAAATCAACTGGTTTTGCAAGAATAATCAACGTATTAATTCATAGTAAATGCAATACACCCAGTCTCTTGATAGCGTTGTCTTCTTTTTAGTTTAATTTATACAAATATTACTGTAACGGCCCAAATTCAGAAATCATGTATTAAAGATTTATGTTAGAAACATGTGTGGTTGGGAGAGCAACAAGGTGCTAGTAACTTCTACAATATGGTTATAATAATCTCAAACTAATTCTACGGTGACCTCAGACTAACTCTGTTACTGTTCGCAGAGCCTTAAATGCCCCTAAATGTGAGCTGTGTCAGAAGGTTGAATTATACCCACAACATCTTTGAGCATTCGTTTTTCTAAAGTTACTCCGCTGAACTGAAAGGAGCTTTATACTTGGACAATGTAAACACAGAGGGTTACGAGTGCGTGGGAAAGTTGTAGTGACCAGCCATCAGGCTTGTAAAGGCCCAGGTAGTGAGTAACAGCTGTTACACCCCCCCCACCACCCCCACCCCAACCCCTTCCGACCTTTCCTGAGGAGCCAGAGAGTCTGTAGGCTATCGCTGCTCAATAAGGCAGATTTCAGCTGGACAGGCTAAACAACACATTCCACAGGCGCTGCCCATAAGCGCCACCCAACCTCACACACCCTGAAACAACACACACACACACACACACACACACACACACACACACACACACACACACACACACACACACACACACACACACAGAACGGCTGAGGGAGACAGATGCGTTGAGGATCGTCCCTGGGATATTTACTATCTTCTTTTAACCCTTTCTTTCAGTTGGAACCTCATTTGCATGTCTGCGGTCTTTGTTTAAACACTTTTAAATCCTTTAAAGTAAACGGGTTTGTTTTTTTTGGAGTCGTGACAACTGTCAGCTCTTCCCAACAAACACGTTACAAAGGCATCAAATTTAAATCGTGTCCAACAGCGAAACGTTTTTGGGTTTTCAAAATCGTTTCTGTCCACACTAAAATGCCCAAACTTTTGTATTTTTGACTGAATATAACCAGTTAACAAAGGATAAAGTTTGTGTTACTGCAATGAGGCTTTCATGTCCTTATTTTAAACTACATTTTAAGTCGTCTGCAGCACAAACATAAACACAAGTCAATGACCACAACTGTATCGTAGGATCAGTTGTACTGATGTTTCAAATGAATAATCACAAGGAAGAACAGAGGGAAATCCGCAATAATGTTTTATATGACTGACTTCATCTATTTTTAGCCAATAAACGGTGGTGCCATCCACACTTCAACACACAACTAGTGTTTTCAGATTTCTCTAGAAAGTGTTTTGGGATTTTAACACCACACCTTTAACGTTACTCATTTCATCTCATCTCATTTATTTACATGCCCTATAATATTAAATGTGAGAATTATCACATGATAAAATAACCTCACTGACAAAGCAACGAAGAGGAACAAACATTCTTGCATCTCCCTTTTTTTTTTCCCAGCACTCTCAACAAGTGATTGAAACACCAATACTTCTTCCCCCCCCCCCGAGTAATTACCAATTTATCGACGGTTCCACACAACATTAATCCGGCCGATGGATTTTCACCTTGTGGGCTTAATAGCAGAATGAGCTCATAAGCGAGAGGTGGCGAGACAGCTGTTTGTTTGAGCGATGGTACCATCAAACGGTGTAGACTTCTCCCACAGGACACATTGCCCAGATATTCTTCTCGCTCCGCGTCCCTTTGTGGGGCTGGAAAGCACTCAGATGGTGGAGAGTCAATGCGCGACTCGACAACACTTTCACATAGAAACAAAGACTGGCTGAACGCTCGCGCGCGCGCACGCACACGCACACACACACACACACCAGCTGATTGCGTAATACAGGTGGAGCCATCTCGCTGAAGGACACGGCGGGGTGATCCACACGGCTCCACGTGTAATTCTACGGGCCTCTATGGTCGATCACTGCATCAGCGGTCCGACACAGAGGGGAGCACACGCACCATCCCTCTTCCACATCGGCAGGCGAGACAAATGCCTCGCAGCCAGCCGCCAAGTATAGAACATGAAACACATGATGAAACATGCAATTAAGAGCTTCTGTGCTGGTGAGGAGCGGCGCTCGGAGACCGCCGGTTACATATTTCCTCACTGATTAATGCCGGAGCATTGGGAGGAGAGGGGTTAGCGAACTCGCCAGGAGTGCTGGGTAACGAGGCGTGGTGGCAGATTTATGTCCCCTCCCCTCCCCGACCCACCCTATCCCCATCACCCCGATCTTATGAGCCCCATGACAAAGTGTCCCGCTCGCCCCCTCCATCCAATATCCTTGAAATGTCATTACATGTTCACGTGTAGCAGAGATGGAATGAAGATGGGCATTATTGCTAATGAGAATTGGGCTTTGGCCTTTTGTCTTAAGTCCCAGTGGCTCTTTTCCATCTTTCCCTCGCCCCAGTCCATACCCCCATCCCATACCTCTCTGTCTTTCACCTGTGCATACAAACTAATTCTCTCCTCTCCCCTCCCCACCGACACCTCGCAGTCTTTGACAACACATTGTATGCGCCACACCTGTGTCTCAATATCCAACATGCACCACTTTTTCTTCAGACAGCAGTTTCACGGCTCCCATTGCGTCTGTCGCCCTGCTGCCCTGCTGTGTGTGTGTGTGTGTGTGTGTGTGTGTGTGTGTGTGTGTGTGTGTGTGTGTGTGTGTGTGTGTGTGTGTGTGAAGTACCTTCAGTCTGTCTTTCGGCAGCGCCTGGGCTCCTTTCATGATGACCTCCTGAACCCTCTCAACTGACAGGTCACTTCCAGCCTGCTCCAGACGCTGACTGAAGAATCCAATCACCTAAAAGGTCACACAAGACAAAACAATCACAAATTTAGCACAACATACACTTGGGTCTGACGGAGAGATGGTTTGTAAAGCACGTTGAGTGTCGAAGTACACGCCGCATTTATAAGGGATGATGCATAGGGAGTGATTGTGAAGTTGGCTTTTGTTATTGTTTTGGAATGAATCATTCAACATTCTGGGAAATCTGCGTATTTGCTCGCTTGTCGAGAGTTTGATGAGAAAATTGATACCATTGTTTTATCCGTCAGCAACGGTTAGCTGAGCTTAGCACAAATACAGGAGGAAACAACTACTTCTATCTACAAAGCCAATAACATTCACTAATTACCCACCAGTTACTGATTATAAAAGACTGAAGTTTGTCAGAAAGACTCCAGGAAGTCGGTCAAGACATGATCCTGCATTTAGATACCATTAAAACTGTAGACCTGTATGTCAAAATAAACGTAGCTTCCAGGTCCAAAAAGGAAGCCAATGTGAAAGTGTCTTAAACTGCAATACCGCCGAGGGCCACTGGGAGCTGGCTCCAAAAAAGCTTCTGGCTCCACAGACTCTCATTCAACTTCTCTCATGAAATATGAAAGTCAAAAATGCTTAATACATAAATTTCACTCCTTCTGATCTTTGTTCTGGTGGTTCTTCTCAAAATGATTACATAAATAATTAGATATTATGCCTCAAAGAGCACTATGTCTGGGAGGGTTTCTAGCTTGATTGACAGGTCAGTGGTGTAGTCAGGTTTCCTGTATCGTGGGCTGGGCATAGTGTGAGAATGAGTCAGATCCATCACTCGCTCCCCCCAGTCGTGTCCCAATATGGTGACTTCTGGCAACAAAAAAAACAAGATGGTGACGGCCAAAATGCAAAACTTCAAACCAGCAGTTACAAACCAACGGGAGATGTCACGGTGGGTTGCAGCTTGGTTCCTGTTATCTGCAGAATTATCCACCCACGCTGGGTTATTATTCGGTGTTAGCATGTACAGTATTTTTGCACATGTAAAAAAAAAATTCAGTGCAATCAAGGTTTTCATAAGTGACTTAAATTTGTATCAATTCAACTTCAATTTAATTGATTTCTTAATTGTCATTTAAATTGTTTTTCAAACAAATTCAATTTACATTTTCTGTTCAACGTTGTCTGATATCTTATATTTCCTGGTACTGTCAGCATTGACAATAAAGTTTACTGTTAAACCATAAATATCTTCACTACAACATATCTTTATTACATCTTTTTCTGTGTCATCTGTGTTTATGTAAGTCAAAAATCTAGTACACAGTACTCGGGACCTTGATCTCACAAAGCTCTCTGACTCTTCTAATCCCACTGTTTGGAGCAGTCACATCAATATTTCAGCAGCCACACCCTATATGATGACACTGGGTGCAATATGGAGCTCTAAGAACAACATGGCATCATGCAACATGCCAAGACCCGAGGGAACATCGGCACTAATATGTTTTCATTTTAAAGAATGGCTTAATAAAATGGAAAACGAACGGCTTAATAAAATGGAAAACGATCGGCGGCGTTTTAGCACCATTTCAGAGCCGACATCCGTCAATAGTAACACGCCTGAAAACACATTTCACATCACGACAACGTCCATGAATCGGTACTGGTGGTCACACAACTGGGGCTGATGACACGCATGTAGACACGAGTAGCAATGCAGAATTGAACTGCTGCTCGTGACAACAAGGTCAGTAACACCTCTAATACGTTTTTCATGTTGAATTAACCTGCTTATTTGCTCTGAGGACGCTGTCGCAAAGGTTATGCATTATAAAACGTCTCACTTGGATGAAGCCGAAGAAACCTTAACTTAAACAGTAACAAGGGTGAATGTTCCAAGCTGGTAAGAAACGTATGTGTCACTGTTTAACCTATGCAGCTAGCTTCTTTGATTTGAGATAAAATATAGCTGCTTCCATCAGCAGCCAATTAAACCTATGCATGGGTTGTCATGTTCCCTAGCAACAGTCAGTTGCTCTGAAAATGCCTCTATACTATGCCCGGACACAGAGCTGCTGCATGTACTTTGCTTTTAGTCAGTGGAAACGGATTACAAATTCAACATAGGGTTTGAGCATGTTTTATCCCACTTAAAATAAGCACTTCACTGCAGCTCAAATGATCTGATGCCTTCAGGGTTTAAGCTCCAACAAGAAATCATGGAAAGTGTATTTTGTGTTTCCACTGCTGAGCTAGGTCCTTCCCTGGAGAAATGTTTGATGTTTGATAATTAAAAAAAACCTCAAAGTATTACCGATTCTTTTTAATGCTCTTTTTTTGTCAAACCAACAGTGAAAAAACGCATCTACGGGCAATATTTTCTCTGCTCATGCTCTGTGATTGCTTTACAGATTTCTATCACACCAGGGCATAGATGAACAGTGTGTGTGTGTGTGTGTGTGTGTGTGTGTGTGCGTGTGTGTGTGTGTGTGTGTGTGTGTGTGTGTGTCTGTCTACATCTATCTAATACTAATCTCTTCATTAACTCTGAAGGCCTCCCATATGGGGTTAATTTAGAAGAGCAAAAAAGCAGCGTCTCGTACTGAATCTCATGCTCACACACATGGATTTCCAAGTGCAGGAAGGATTCGGAGAATAGCCTCAGGGAGACTGACTTAACTGAGGGATTCCAGCTAGCATGCCTCCCTCATCCTTATGGATAACTGCAAAGCCCAATGGCAATGTATGCAGCAACCCCCATCCCTCGTACTACACTCACAGTCATACACACCAAAGCTTCCTTTCCTTGTCTAAATGACTAATACAGCTATGAATGACAGCTTTCCTTCCACGCTGTCCCTTCCTCCCATATACATGACACACTCTCAATGAATCTTTGAGACAGAGCCTCTTGACACAAGGGGACTGATTAATTCATCCATACTACTTAATTTCACAGGGCGCCATACAGTCCAACTGCACACTATGTTAACAACACAGTTTGCATATGCTCCAACCTTTCTCAGCAGGCAAATCTGTACAGCTTTATTCTATGAAATAATCATCTATCTAATAATGTACGAGGGGGAATCAGAAAGTTCAGAGACTGCTCCTGTTGTGCACGAACAGAGCGCAGCACTGTGATATGCACAGAGCACGGAGAGGCCATAACCTTCATGAGCAAGTATTCCAAGTTATGTCATTTGATCTACATGAGGACCTGAGTTACACTTGTTTTTGAGACCACTGATTTAGGCATTTAATAATGCGATTTCATCATGGACATCATTGAGTGGAGAGTGCTCTTGAAAGTTTGTGTCAAACTCTGGAAATCTGCAACGGAAACCCTTGAAATGCTTCAGAAAGCCTCAGCAATGAAGCAATGAGCCTTGAGAGACATTTTAATATAAAAAAAAAAGAAAAAGTGTTTTAGGCCCTTGAATGTGACCATGGGTCACAAAAACCAGTGTAATTTATGTGCTGATTTTGATTGAGCAACGTAACTTGGTATACTTACACACAAAGGCTATAGCTTCCCCCTGCACTGTGCACGTCACAGTGCTGTGATGGGGGCTCAATAGAAGCATCTTTTTGTATTGCCTGTCATATTAATTACTGCTAATCAGTCAACACCATAAGGTAAAGTGCTCTGAGGTCTAAACTTGTCTTAATTATTTATATTTTGAGTGACTGTAGGGGAAAAAAGAAGACTGACCGTGTCAAGGTTCTGCATGATGTCCTGGAAGGATGGGTGAGTCCTGAACTGCTCAAAAAGCTCCCTCTTGTAGAGCAGCGCGTACACCAGGTTGGGGTTGTGGTGCAGAGAGTTGCACAGGCAAGAGTTGATGATTTCCAGCATCATTCGGATCACCTCCTCAATCACATTCAGGTCCTGGGCCTGGGGGAGAGGGAGGAGGAAAAGGTTAATTGGTTTCCCACTACAATGGTTTCACTTATTATGGTGTTTTTTTTTTTTTTTTTTTTAAATGATTGTCTCCCGACAGAAAAATCAGCAGGGGGGAATCGCGAGATGGAAGAAATGGCAGAAGGTGAGAGAGAGGGATGAAAGGAAAGATGGAGGAATGTCAGCCAAGGTCTTAGCAAGGGACAGAGAGGTGATCTTGTAAGCCACAGATCAGGTCAGGTCGCAGTTTGTTTCCTCTCGGGGCAAAGACAACTGTTGCTAGTGACAGGTGAAAGCATGGGAAGAGAGTGGTGCGGGAATAGCAGAGAGAGAAGCAAGGGTTTGAGTGGCAGATGAGCTATTCACAAAGTCCTTCAAATACATAGGCTTGTCACAAACCAAAGTAAAACACAGAAAACGTCAAGTATAAGGATATCAAACAGGGAAACGGTACATCACAAAGTAGTTGTAGTTACTAGAGCTAAAATCTGAAATGTACAGAATGTTTAGATATATTAGTAAATGTTCAGCTTTGTTGATATTGTTAGTTTGTTTGTGCTACAAAAACCTTTCACCACAGTGTGACCAGTGGTAGTGCTTTACCTACAGGCAAGTTTTAATAGTTGAGAAAATCCGTCAAAATAAATGAAAATCCGTATTACAAAAAAGCTTGACCAAAATACAAGAAAAATGAATTTGAAGAAGTCGTTATGAGCTAATAATCTCAAAAAGATCTGTCAATGCAGCTCGTTAATTTTACTTGACAAGAAGTCTTAAAAACAAAAGCTCTGATGAACTCAGAGAAGTGTTCAAAGGTTTGAAATAGATAGACAATGCTGGTTTTTAGATCAAATTGCTTGAAACCAGACTTGCTACATCACAGGAATAAGGGAAATGCAATGAATATTACGGAATAATTCTTGATTAATTTCCTTTGAATTCTTAATTCTAGCACATTGGGGAAAAAATGAAGGCCGAGGAACAAGAGAGTATATCACTTAATTTAAGTGTAAATTACTTAACACGGGTGGATTAGGATTAGGCTGTTACTTGAAACAAGATGGCTCATCGAGGTCGGCCAAAACCCAGGATCCTCTTGGGATTCTGCATGTGGACTAGAGGAACCAGGAATCAAATTGCTGACCTTATAATTACTAGGCAACCTGCTCTACCATCCGAGCTACAGCCACCACAGAAGAGCATCAACATTTATTGAAAATCGAGAGTAGTCTGTAAGCCTTTATAGTTATAGTAATTCTAGTTTTAAGACATACTGCTTAAGATAAGGCTTCTACAGATTTGAAGTGGATGTTTTACCAACATGTTTGTTGTATCTAGTTAAAAATAACTTGGGCAAGGACAAAGATGCTTATCCCGAGAACGAAAGTTATATTTACTTGAATTAAATCCAAAGATCTGACTGAGGAAGCACTAGATGATCCATTTATGTTAAAACAAAACTAAGTCGATTTTAAATCTAAATATAAGATTATTTTACTTGGTTAGATCTGCAGTTTTTACAGTGCAGAGCAAGTTGTTCAATCACATCCAACTACCTGATTCAGATGGGAAACCCCTGGTTTAAGAAGAAAAGAGTCTATCAAGCATTGTTCGTTTGTTAACCGTGTTCACAACAATGTGTATACAAGACAGACAGACGCCACCATGACCAGATAACGTCCCGCCTGGCATGTTCCACACTGGCACACACGGAAAGAAAACTGCCGAGACCACTGGAAAAGGAATAATCTTTAAAGAGATAAAAACCAGGCGACAATGAATTGGCAAATACAAGAGATAATAAATGATTTCTTGTGGTGTGACAACGGTGTGCACAGCAGTGCAAAATCTATCATGTAGTGATGGTATTATAGATAAGATCCCTGGATGATGCGGCCTCCAAACCAATCTAAAAACACAAAACAACAAGCACAATGCCTTTCTCAATGGAACCAGGCATTGCCAACAAAATGGACTTGAGGCATGATGGTCTAGTCTTTCTGTGTTTTTTGCTTCTATTGGCCAAAAAGCAAAATAAATATTGTAACCCTGTAGAGCTCAGTCTGCCCTCAGTACGGCTCTGTCCTTCAGGAGTTTGGTCGGATTTTGCGTATTCCTTACCTTTCCATTAGTTAGTAGTCAGGATTGATTTTAAAATTAGATTGTCTAGGCTAGGACTGGTTTACGTGATAACTTACCTATCTCTGTTTTTAGCAAGATCATGGTAAAAAGAAAACAGCTGCAGTAAAACAGCTTGTAATACTTTTTGGTAATGTTTGTGTTGTCAGTATCTGCACTTCAGATCTGTTTTGAATTGTCCAAACAAGTTCATCACAACTGGTTTGTTAGAGAAACAAAATTGCCTCAGTTTGGTAGATGGCTTGATGACGAATTAATTCAGTTAGTCACATTCCCGTATTCTAACTGGTCTGAACCACTTATCAACAAACAGCTAAGTCAAGATAATAACACTGTCATTATCGGTCCTGTCATACATTTCCTTTATAAGTTATTGCTACACAACCAGTGTTAAGCAACATGACTTTTTAGTCTAGAAGAATTGTAGCCAGGTCAACATCAAACTTCATTTCCTTACTCATTCTATCAAACATTTTAACGAAATAACTTGCATGTTGTAGCTTTAATCTAAAAACAGTACACAGTGTGCATGTTAGGCAGAACAGAGCCAAGGGGCTGAGTGGTCAACAGCTAAAAACAAGCAGAGTTAACAAAATGCAGACTGAGGGAGCACAGGAGTCAAGAACATTTAAAGCAGCTTAGCTTAATGCAATGGACTTCTAATGAAATCAGCCCAATGGTAGACGGACCACAACCGCAACACATGGCAGAGATTATCTGACAGGTTTCAGTACTGATCCTGGATCTGTATGATTCTCCGGAGTCACATCGAACAACTGTGCATGTCTGGGAGTAAATATGAAGTGTAGCCGAGCCTGAACTGATCATCGGACTTTTCAAAGCGTACATTTTGACTTCAGCAGGTAATGCACATTAAAGATGGCTGTGGTTTGTTGAAGTGTCCCAGTCAGTAGTGGCCGGGACCAATAAATGGACAACACCGGTCCCCAGAAACTGAAGCAGCTATATCGAATTCAGCCATCATTATGCTCGGACTAATGTGGCATGTCAATATGTCGCCTGTAAAAAAGGCAAGACCCCCCACAAAACACATCTAAACCACTGTCTGGATACAATATCTCCTGCAAGCGTGCGAGGGCAGATGGAGCAGCTATTTCTGCGGTGTGTGGGCATCAGCTTACATGCAGACCACCACTCTTCATCTACTGCAAAATGAAAACTTGGGACTACCGATCACGACTTGACAGGAGCTCAGAAATGGACGGAAAAGCAACAAAAGACCGGGACACGAACAAGAAATGCTCAGGCAGTTGATCTGAAAACTTCAATCATCGTCGGCTTTACAGGAAGCCTCGCCTCAGAGAGTACTCATCAGCAACGTCCCCCTGGATCCTGCTACATGGCAGGCTAAAAAAATCAGCAGAGCGTATTCCCTCGGAAGTATTGTAATTCCTGTAAAATACATTAGAATAAGGTGCTGAGTCAGACATTTTAATCTTTAATGTGCATGAATTAGTAAAGCTTCATGATAAAATGACTGTTCCCTCTTCAGTACGAGAAACATTTGAACCCTTAGAGAGTTAAACAAACGTTCGTAAAATCAATCTTTCATGTGATAAAAGGCCTTGATAAGGCCTCCGTGACCAGATTTATGCGTAAAGCTTAATTTTTATGACAAACATCATTGTTCTGATAATGACCTGTTTTGACCAAGAATTTGAAATGCCAGATTCAAAACAGCGACCTGGCAAGGACTGCTACCACAAGCTGATTGGAAGCCGAGATTCCCCCTCCAATCTGGGTGAACCATCTGTAACAGAACTGCATGTGGTAGCATTTTATATTCTATCTTCAGCGCCCTGCTTCGGAAACAAGTCCTTATCTTATAAATAACTTTGCTTGCTGTGTGGCATAAAAAAAAAAAATAATAAAAAAATAATGTACAGGAATACACAAAATCACCCCCTGAAAGTAGATAATTGTAAATAATTCTGTCGTGCACTGATCATGAGTTAG
This sequence comes from Embiotoca jacksoni, assembly GCF_022577435.1. Taxonomy (NCBI): domain Eukaryota; kingdom Metazoa; phylum Chordata; class Actinopteri; family Embiotocidae; genus Embiotoca; species Embiotoca jacksoni. The sequence continues at coordinate 17,045,718 of NW_027185230.1, read as the reverse complement.
GCTTGCAACACATGCAATAGTGTATTGCATTGATTTCCACAAACTGGCAGATGAAGGTGTGTGGAAGCTTTAACAGGCAGATGTGAAGAGGTCAGGGGAAGGCAGGAGAGCCAGTTATAATGAGGATTGATTGTGTGTCTGGATGCAGAGGTGTCTCTCTGAGCTTGACTCCATTGCCTAGCTAGACCTGCCCCGCTCTGTTCTGCCGTGGCAGGCCATAATTAGACAGAAAGCAGGAACAGATATGGAAGACAGCTGAGTAGGAGGAAGAGGAGGCAGAGGAAGGAAGACAGTGACGAAAATGGGAGCACATAAGATGAGAGTTGGAGGGGGAGTTGATGGAGAAAGCGAACACGACGAAGAGGAGACAAAAGCATGAGAGGAAGGCAGAGTAGGAGTGAGGGATGCCGAGTGTGTTTGTTCTCCAGTTCTGCACCCAGCTTAATGAGATTAGTCTGGCAGAGAAAAAAAATGCCACACTGGGGAATTCAGGTCACATGAAAATAGGCTAGCTAGACGTCTGCCTAGCACTGTGTATATGTTTGTCAAGTGGATGAGATTAAGAGGTCCATGGTCTACTTGAAACCCAGACAGGATTTAAATATCTTGGGTGGCTCCTCCTCCTCCTCCTCCTCCACCTCCTCCTCCACTTCCCACTCTGTTCTTGTGCACTTGTTTTCTCTGAAATGTATCCTCTAACAACCAGAAAAAACCTGACGCGTGTTGGTTTTACTGCATAAAACCATTACTGCCTTTTCTATCTTGCTGTCTCCCTCTCTCCTCTTCCTCCTCTGGTCCTCCCCTCCTCTTTCCTGCCCCTTCTCCCGCCGTCATGTGCTATTTTCCAACCTCCTGCATTGTCATTTAGTCACAGCCGCTCATGCTGCTATTTAATGTCTTCTCTCCACCCAGGAAAACATAGGCCTCAGACAAGAGCTGTATCATTAGTCTCAATGATCCTGTCCCATTTTACTTGTTTCAACATTTACACAAACCGGATAGCTGTGAGTGTGTGTGTGTGTGTGTGTGTGTGTGTGTGTGTGTGTGTGTGTGTGTGTGTGTGTGTGTGTGTGTGTGTGTGTGTGTGTGTGTGTGTGTGTGTGAGAGCTTTTCCATCTGTCTGTTTCTGCTGCTGCAACATGCTGGGCCCAAATGTGTGATGTCTGCAGGTACGTTTGATCCCTGCTACCTGTCTGACAACTGAAATTGCAGATGCAATCTGTGACTGGGAAGGGCAGTGCGAGTGTGTGTGTGTCTAGCCGCCCTATCATACATACCCGTGCAGGTTTTTTTTTATGCAAGTGTTTGTGTGTGTGTGTGTGTGTGGACAGGGTGTTTAGAGACACAGACATGTAAATCCCTGTAAAGTAGGAGCTGGCATCATTAAACCAATAGCTTAGTGATTCCCTGGCTGGCCCCCACTGCTCACTGCAGGCTGTTGCAGGGCAGACAAACCAGATATGCTCAGAAAAAGTAGTGACAAAGACTAGTGCATGGCGATAGATGAACAGATACACAGAAAGGCAAACATAAAGAATGAAAAGCCACACCCAAACCGACAGAGATTTCATCAAAACAAACACAGTAAGAGAGAATATTAAAAAGTAGTGTCTTAGAATCAATAACTAAATGAGAACTAACTTAAAAGGATAGAAGGTTTGAATGAGAGAGACAGAAGAGGAAAAGCATGAAGAGAAGAAAATAAATGCCACATGGACAGGCAGAGAGGGTCAGACCGGCTGAGTCGCAACCGCCTGCCCTGTCTTTTGGGACTTTTTTTTAAATAGGTCATTGTCTGACCTGCATTATGGTACCACGGCCATGTCATAATCACACCATTTTGCAGAGCTTTGTGCCCAGGTCAGCCTCTCATTACCCCACAACCTCACGCATGCACAAAACATCCTTTGTTGCACGCACACGCTCAAAGAGGCAAAAGACAGTGTTTGACTTGCAGAGCAACAGCAGCATCAAAATCAAGTCTGCCGTTCCAGATGTACGATCGGCGAAGAAAAGACGGTGCTGGACAGGCTCTGCAGCACCGTCTGCGTGGAGGGAAGGTCCAGCATATGTGCAGACGCTTATTAACAGTTTAAATAAGCACACTACTTCTCTGAGACTTGGCGAGCGCTCACAGCAGGCGGTCGGGGTGGGGAACGGAGGCAAAGCAGCAGTAATGTTGCCGATGACGTGAGTGATAATGATAAAAAAAAGATGACGCCAACAGCTGCAACAGCTCTCTTCCAGATAGGTGGGCAGTGCTAATTGATTTGCTACGAGCTGTGTCTTTCTCAGAAAGACCAGGGCGCAGCAGGGCTGCCCTAATTAGCATTTAGAAGCAGACAATCATTATGACTCAAGAGCACCTGCTGCCTGCAGAGGTGGCACTCCTACTGCCCGAGAATAGAGGCAGAAAGAGGCAGAGAGACAGGCGAGTGAAGATAAGAGGACGGCAGATACATAGAGACAGGCTAACAAGTAAAGTAACAACTAGGCCTATCCTCGCCTTCATGGGCAGGTGAGGGAAAAAATTGAAAGATGAGAGACCAAAGACGGGTTCAGTGTGTAAGTCCGCTCTCCACGGGATACGACTTTAATGACAAGGAAACAGACCCACGAGGCGGAAAGGAGGACATAATGGACGACTTAAGCAGTGGCAAAGGTTACTTATAATGTGTGATCATTTTAGTCTATGTTTTATTCTATGTTAAATTTCACAAGAGAGTTTGTTATTTAAACCTCAAGTATATTCAGTGCAGGTGGGAGCCACGGCTTTATCAAACCCCATTTACACAGGCCTCACACAAACAACACCTTAGTGGGAGTTCAGACCAAAAAACTGCCCTGATTTAAATAAATGCAAGGATTGAAAAGTACATGCTGCTAGCTAGTATTTCCCTAAACCTCCACACCACCCTGCTCATGTACCAGCGATATGATGATTCAGGAAGATTACAGATACGCAATGGTTTTTACGAGGAAGTATTTTGACACCTAGAAAGTTCCTATTCTTTTATCCTTCATCGGGTTGTTCATTTTACAAAATAATCTACCAGGAATGTGTGCTTGTGTGTGTTTGATTGACCCACGATAGATCTGCACATAGTACTGACGGCTCATATCGTTTATGTTTGATGGCAATCTCTGTTAGATTGGAACGATCCATTAAATTAAATGTGGTGGACAGTATTCACACAAAAGTGTGCAGATATGTTGTCGTACTTTGGTTCACACAGCGGTTTGCTGGACTGTGATATATTTTGTTCCAGCAGAAGTTGAGCCAGATTCAATAAATTTTTGTTGCATTTTTTTGTTGTTGCTGCATGCTGCTGCCTGCCCACTTTGTCAATGAACTGGTCCCATTAAAAAGAATCTGGGACGTTTGTTTGATCAAGATATATTTGATAAAACAATACATTCCTTCTGGCAAATGACCGGCCAAACGAGAAGAAGAGAAACTGAGCTTTATTCATTTTTCAGAATTTGAATATATATTGTATAGGCGCCCTTTAGCTTCCTCATTTCTCTTGGCATCTCTCCCCCTGAAGTTATTTTCATTCAGAATGACAAGAAGCTCTGTGTGTGTGCACTATAACCTCTGAGGGGTATGATAATGTACATCAGGCTGGCAGCGGGATTGGCTCTACATCAAAAGACCATGAGAAATATGACAGGATAATATAATATTCACATTTCAATCAATCAGTTGCCACTTTCAGGTAAACGATGTATGAAGGGAGACACTGATCCCCGTCATCGCACATGATGCGTAACCGGATTCCCCATCAGCATCGTGGAATTAAATGAAAAGCACACGGGAAAACGGCGGCGCAAAATCCGGGGCGATAAAACTGTCGGGTTTAACAATATTAGAGACGGAGAAGGAAAAATACACCAGATTCCCATTTGTGATTGAGCCATGATGAGGCTACACTGAACATAGAAATCTTCATGTAAAATGATCTGCAGAGGCGGGAAAAACCAGCAGAGAAGGATGGACAACTATGGGAAAGGAGTCTGGACGTGAGAAACATTGTATATGATATATTTCCAAAGAAAAAGTTTTCCACACTTTGAATTCATAAGTAAAACACAGTATAAACATCTAATTAAGTGTTTACACTACACAGTAATTCAGTTGTAAGCAGTATAACTGTTGACAAATACTGTGCATTAATGAACTATTGAGTATGTCTATGCACAACTATATTATTGTGTTATAAACTCTTAATTAAATTTATATACTGATTATAAGTACTAAATAACATAGTACCAAACCAGCAAGATACTAAGGAATACATTTTTATTAATGAAAAGACTTCAGTCCGGTATATTGCCAAAGCATGAGATACACCCGTCAATCCACTACAGGATACCGTGTCAGTGTCACGTTTTGCTTCACTTAGGTGTGAAAAGTACACGCAGATATGACCATGGTCAGAGGGGAGGCAGGTCGGGGGGCGGTTGGATGGACTTTTCCCCAGGAGACCAGGGTTCATGTCCATCTAACCAATCTAACCATGTGGGTTTTGGTGGCTAAACCAAACGCACCTCACTTTTCATGCCATAAGTGAGGCAGAACGAGACACTGACGCGATATCATGCAGTTGGAATGCACAGACTCTGGTGCGTTAATGGATGACTATAGATTTTGCTAAATAACTTTGTAGCCTTAAAAGAAAGTGGTAAATTCCTGAAAGGCCTGATAATAAACAGAACGCATAATGTTTATTATCTGTTGATCTATCTCCGGGCTCTGCCTTTTCCCCCAAACAAGAGGACTGGTGCTACAAAGCTAATGCATGTGTCTACTCCGGCTATTAAAAAGAGATCACAGATTGTGACTCAACCAGCCACATAAACACATAGACAGGGTGGTCCAACATGCTTCTGGCTCTGTGTGTGTATGGGTGTGTGTGTGTGTGTGTGTAGTCTCTTCCCAGAAATGTGCAACAGTAAACAGACTAAGAGGCAGAGAAGTAACATTACCATTACCACTGGCTGGGAGCATAAACAGTGGCACACAATGCAATGCAATACAGTGCGTACTTAACTCCTTTTTATGTTTGTTTGTTTGCATGTACAGGCACATACTGGATGTCACTTGCACACATCTCAACGGACAAGAAAAAAAAGAAATATCTGTAATCAGAGGTGCAGAGGCTGCAAAGAGCAACCATGTGGACCCATGAGAGGTGCCCTACTTGGATGTTCCCTGGGGGGCCCAAAGGGCTCTAGCCCTTCACTCTTTCTTCCCTGACACTAACCAGATACAGCAGCACAAACACATTCAGGGACAGGGGGCGTGTTCACTGTGTGTATATATGAAAGAGAGACAGCAACCGAGAGGCAGACATCCAGAGGGAGGGAGGAAAACAGAGGAGGAGACGGAGAGAAAAAGAGGGGGACATTAACACATAAGCAGAATGCACCCGGCTTTAACCCACAGCTTCAAGCATTTGGCGACGTTTTTTTCATATCCTCCTCCCTCGTAAAGAGAGCAATTACATGTCCAGGACAATCCCACATTAAACAAACATTAGTTCTCTCTGCAGAGCCAGACTTGGCCAAATTACATTGTTTCCAGATGCCTGTCACAAATACACACTTACACCCACCCTAAACCACTCTTCTCTTCTCCCCTTCTGCCTGCTTCTAAGCTTTCTATTGTTCTTCTTGTCTCCCATTTTGCACCTCTTTATCTCTCCCTGTGGTTCCCTAAACTTCAACACCTCCCAAGTTAAGACAAGGGGTTTTGTGAATAACACCAGAGCAGCCTGTTTTCAATTACACTGCCACATCCACTACTACCGCAGGAGGAGAGGAGGTCCAGAGATGGAGGAAACGAAGGAGTCGGCATAATGAGACAGCAGTCCCTTCCTTCGGATGTTGCATCTCCCAAACGGATGATAGACCTGAGGTCATTACAAGTGGCCAGATAAGAAAAGCTATGCATGAGGTTTTATGAAAATTTAAGTTTAAGATTAAAACTAATGGAAGAGGGAGGAGATAGACGGCTAATGTTTAGCTTTTAGATAATATTAGAAAACTATTAACTTCTGTTTTAAGTTATCTTCTTTTCTTACTGTGTATCCGTTACACATTTAACTGTTTAATCCACAATCTCATTTCTCTGTGGATATTAAAAAAAATTAGCTATGCATTTGCTCAAAATTTAGTATATATTCATAGACAATGTAAAAAAAACAGTGTAGGATTTAGTGACATCTAATGGTGAAGCTGAAGATTTCAACCAACTGGATACCGGTTCCCGTTACCCTCCCCTTCTAAGTATGTACGAGAAAAACATGAAGGCCCCTCTGTCGTAACTGTTTGGTTTGTTCCTTCTGGGCTACTATAGATGATGGGCTCTATCTAGAGGGACCCACCCCCTTTATAGATACAAGCAGCTCATCCTAAATTAAAATATTATTTGTTTCATGTGATTAAACATTAATGAAAACATAACTATGAATATTATATTAAATTTCTGCCAATAGATTCCCTTAAATCCTTTGCACTGAACATTTAAGCCCTCATTGTCACACAGCACTACCACCAATTAGACTTTGTTGAGAGAACAATTAATAAATTACTCAAAGACAAAATCTTCAGATTAAAAAATCATGGAAAAAATTATTAGAAGCAGCCCCACTGATCATATTTACATTTTAAACCCTGTATCCACGCAAACCTTCTATTCCAATAAAAACAGAAGAGTCTACAGCCTGAAGGTGTTTTCACTCCTCTCCTCATTACTGTGTTTCTGCTCTATATGGTTGTAATTGAGGGCAGCAGCGCTTTGAGCTAAATGCTACCTTTACCCTGTTAAACATCTTAGTTTAAGGCATGGTAGCATTTGTTCATTTGCACTAGTATAACCTGATGGGAATGTCCTTACATTAGCCGGTTTTTGGTCATAAACAACAATAATATTTTCATACTAATGTATCCAACACTTTCAACCTGAACCACAAAGGGAAGACGGGGTTCATCAAAGTCAAACAATCATCCTCTTAGCACCAACAAATTATGGAGGGAATTACACGGTAAGTCATCCAGTAGTTGTTGACGTATTTCATTCTTGACCAAAGTAGTGAAAGAACATTACTCCCGATAGAAAACGCTTCCTGTAAAAGAGCCTCGACTAAATCTCTGTGAAATTGGTTAAACCTCTGCCTTTTCCATTTTCACCTGTGCCACCGGCTATTCCACTTCCACACATGAAAACCTCGGAGGTGACACTAGAGAGAGGGAGCCGAGATGGACACTCGATGCAAAGTTAGGCACAATCAATGAATTTAGCCAGAATTACAGACTGGAAGGCCTCCTTCCTTCTGAACGGCACAACAGATCTCATTCAAACGCTGAAAAACACCAAATACTGAGATGTTTACTACCAAAGACATGGGAAAAGCTGATTGTGCAGTTCTGTTTGAGCCCATATGGAACTCCACTGCTTGTTCAAAACATAATTAAACTCAATTTATGTTTCAAGGTGGATGTGTGTGTATGTGTGTGTGTGTGTACATGCTCAGAAGGCAAACAATACAGTTTGTTCCCTTTCATCATGTGATGTCAATAAAACTCTTGAGTTGACTTCTGGATGTGGATAGTAGACATGGGAACCTTTGTAGACATGGGAACCAATGTCACATTGAGTTAGTATAGTCTAAGCTCAAGGATAACAGCTGTATCACAAAAGTTCTGCTCTGTCTTACAAAGTCTATGACCCAGACTGGATGTCAGACACTATTCAAGGAAAGCAAAAAAAACAAAGCAAAAAAACAAACATGTAAAATTCCCATGAAATAATTGTGCTGAAAATCTGCCGTGTGCCCTTGAGCGCTGAATCGCTATCGAAAGCAGGAGTGCTGCTGTGTAGGTGACCTTCCACTTTGACCGCTCACTGCACGTATTTGTCTTATTGTATTTGTTACTGGTAGTTTTCACTCTTCCTATGGGAACAGCTGGCTGAACTCAATTTTTTTTTATATACAATATTTAATCACAGCAAAGTAATATGTTTCTTTTCCATTTTCAATCATATACATAGCGTGCAATTACTCATGTATGTAAATAAAAGAGGGCATTAAAACAGGCCCCGAAGGAAGGAGGCATCAAAACAAAGCGGGATAATTGCATTTTATATGTTTTTATGTGTGCGTGTGCGTGCGCGAGTGTGTGTGTGCGCGAGTGTGTGTGTGTGTGTGTGTGTGTGTGTGTGTGTGTGTGTGTGTGTGTGTGTGTGTGTATAGACGTCTGTAAGGGGCCTCATCAGACAGTCACTACATGGTTCAAGGAGCTCTCACATATACTCATGTTTTCCCAGGACCTCAGGGCATCTGTGGGGGCCCCCACAGAACACATACACACAAATATGTTTACGCAAACACAATACGCAAATCTGATGAGACAGCCAGACTGAGAGGCAGACAGACAAACCTGAAGGCAGGGGTGTCTGCCTGATCGTAAACACAGACAATTATATATGTCAAAAGTCAACAGAATGCCCTCATCAGGTGCAGCTACTTATAACATGCAGATACTTGACTGCATGGGGGAAATCATAATAATTAATTTATCGGTTTAAGCTCTGCCACTTAGTTATTGCTGTGTGCCTGTTAAGATTTCAATTTGAGATTAACACTGATGTTGCAGAGAATTTTCAATATTACTTTGGTGCCACTGTGAATTACATAAAACTGATATGAAACATTCAATTTTATTGAATGTTGGCTCCTACAGATGCCCTTAGGTCTTGAGGAAACACAAGTGAATGCGAGTGCTCCTTCACCCGTGGAGTGAATGTCTGATGAAGACCCCCTTAAAAACGATGCACACACATACAAACACATCAATACCAATCACATCTGCATGGGAAATGTGAAGCTACAGCCGACACGTCGTCAAATCAGCTTACAATTAGGGTAAAAAAAAGAAAAGAAAATGATAGCCAGGTTTCATTCAAAGGTAACAAAATTCCCCTACCTGTACCTCTGGAGTTTATGCAAGGATAACAGACAGCTGAATGCAGTATATTTTTTTTGCACTGGAAAGTAAGTCCATCTTTTCACCTAAAACTGTCAGCAACAAGGTGAGCAGGCTCCTTTCTGAAAATATTTAACTATTTATTACAAATAAAAGTTTAGGCTATGGCAGTAACCCCCAAAATGGGGATCCACCTATTGGTAAGTCTAAAATTTTTTTTTTTTTTTTTAAATGGTTATTTAAGTTTATTTGATTAAAGATGTATTCACATCCCAACAATGTTCAAATTACTTGTTCATAATTTCAAACATTTTACAAAGGAAATTTGCCCGTGCTGAGACATGTCAAGTGAAGTGAGTGTAAAGTCGGTCATAGACCAACCTAACATTAGCTTGATGCTAACAGACTCTGACTGTTCAGTTGTTGATTTGAGTGAAAGTGCTGGACCTGACAGGTGAGACAGAGTCCGCAGACGAAGTGGTACTTGGCAAATTTGGTTTGGTACATAGTGGTACATGGTCTGAGAAGTTCGAGAACCTCTGGTCTATTTGAATTACTGAATTACTACGAAATGACAAAAAAAATAAAAACCCTAATTGGTAATATTTCTTAAACCTAAAGGTTTTTTCAAATGCTAAACTTGACAATGTTAAAATCATGTTGCCTCCAATGCAAATTCATGTAACCTCACACAAGAGCTGGGCAATACATAGATTTAAAATTTATATCATGATATAAGATGAGACATAGTCTTTGATTTTGGTTATCATAATATTTTGATAAATATTTGATATTTGGATTTTGTCTTTCCCTGTTATAAAAAGGCTGCATTACAGTGAAGTGATTCCATTTTCTGAGCTCACTGGACTGTTGTAGCTGCTCTATTATTTGCCTTTATCAACTTAGTTATTATATTAATATAACTGATGAATATTAATCAAAACATTTCATTGTGTGAATATTTTGTGAAAGCAGCAATAGTCATCCCAACAATATTGTTGCAATGTCGAGGTATTTGGTTAAAAATATCATGATACTACCTAACTCTTACTAAATGGTTACAAATGCCCTTGTGAAGTTACTGTCTCACATTTATGTAGACATAATGTGGCAATCATTAATAAACTTACCACAGACTGAGTGTGAGTGCGCGTGTGTGTGTGTGTGTGTGTGTGTGTGGTACTCACATAGTCTGGCAAGGCTGTGTTGTCTCCCTGTCTGCCTCTCAGAGACTGTGTTGCCTGCTCCAAAACCTTGTTGTGCTTTTTAGAAAGCAAAGCAAATAAACTGCAGGGGAGACACAGAGAGAGGGAAAGTAATGAAAGCCCCGGTGACAGATGAACGATACACCTCTATAGAGACCAAAGAAACCAAATACACAGTCACCACACTGTACATGTTCTAATTAATGTGCCATAAATATATATAGTGGCCTTTATTTATCTCAGTTGAGGAGAGAAGCCTCTATCGAAGACAGATTATTATTAAACTCAGACCTGTTTTGATTTCTAAATGAAGCCGTTAAAAAATCATTAACAATAATGAGTCTTGCAATAAGAAAATAATTATGAAACTGGCAGAAGACTGTTTTAGAAATGACGGGTCCAAATTTTACAAATCACGCTTAATTTACCACCAATTTACAATCACAATTATGTTTTTTTATGTGGATTTAATTTTTCCCCCAGTATTTGGTCATATAAGTGGTCGTTCCCATTTCAGTCCGACCTGTTCTATATTACGTGTGTTTGTGTAAATCGTTGGATGTGATGGTACTGTGTGACGGCAGGGTGCAAACAAACATCCAGCGTCTCCGAGTCTGTTTGAGTAACCTTGGGTAGTAGCGAAGAGAGGGTGGGTCACACTCACACAAACAAACTGACACACACTGTCAGTTGTTGAAAAGTACAAGAAAAATGCACATGCACAGGTATGTTTAACTAACACAAAGGAACCAAAGATGCACACGCACACAGACACGCAAACTGCATGTTTAATACAGTAAACTGATTGACCTGTGTGGTTGCACAAGACACCTGAGAAAAGACACTTTTTGTTTTTTTAAAGATTTTCTATGAATATCCTGCTTATGCCAAAGTGTTTTTGAAATTATCAGTGACCTTCTGTTTTAATTACAACTTTTTAATTCTCTTAGTAGATGCTTCAGGGTGTTTAAATCTTTCATTTGTGTGTTAATCAAGAAGAAAAAAAAAACAGAATAAATTAAATTCAATGATAGCGAAAGGCCAGGGAAACGCAGATGCACAAACAGGGCTCTGATAAATCCCTGAGAGCTACACCTGTCCATCTGTCAGCAATGTAATCACACACACACATAAACACACACAATCCCTCAGCATTCTTTATCCAGGATAATTGGCCAAACGGAGACATCTGAGCAGCAATGTGGAGGCCTACTTATCATCTTCAGACCTAATGGCAAAGGCCCTGTTGGCCACAACTATTCAAGGACCTGTTGTACTGAGTTTTTTTTGTGTTTTTTTTCCATTTCAAACGAGAGACCACCGACCAAGTTCCACCTGGGATGTTTGCCCACAATAACGCACTGTGACTCGCCGGCCTGTCCCATCCGTCATTTATGCTGAGGCAGTGATGGACGCGGTCCAGGAAACGGCGATACAAAAGATTTCCACAGTGCTGGCATGATCCCAGAGTCAGTTATGAGGCTGTGGTAATGAAAGACATGGTTCACCCTGACACACCGAAGATGTGAAGGTGCCCTGTCTCTGCCTGTCCGGAGGATTCGGTTTTCATCTGGACGCACACAACGCATGACTGAGTGAAACATTTGTGACTGAACATTTGTATGTTTGAGATTTCAGGCTCGTAGTAGCTTTTATTTTTTAAAGTTATGTTTCTGCTTAAATGCTGCTCAAGTTTTAAGATGATATCTGAAATTTAGCAAATGTGTAAATCTGTTGCCTTTATTGTAATATATATTAAAGAAGTTGTGATAAAACTATATCATGAATTCAATAACAGCTATGTTAAATCACAACATTTTATTGCTGCTGCCGACCAAAACTGGTGTTTGTGTTTTTGAAATGAACTAATGTGCTTTTTCTTTTCTTGTGTACTTTGTAGTGTTTTATGTAGATAAAGAGGGTGAATACATAATGAGCTACTGTCTGGCTTTGAAACAGTAATACTGCAGGTACAATATTTCCATTCTTTTTGTTCTTTATTTTTATCCTTTGTTTTTTGGCCTTTCTGGTGGACTTCGAGCAGGCAAAGAGAGTGGCAGCAGGGCCTGAATGTTTTTTAGTAAAAGCAGTGTGTTTCTATCAGTCTTTCATCACATATTCTCTTTTAAAGTAGCTTTTATTCACCTTGGCAGACACTTTTATCCATAGCAACACATAAAACTTTAGGTAAATGTTTAAAACATTTGGAGCACAAATCTAAAGAAAATCCATAGTTTGGTGAGTGGAGTGAAGTTTAAGTAGATTACTGGGATCTAGGGCTAAATAAAAATAATTAATTGAGTGCTTATTCAACTGACAGAAAATTAATAGGCAATTATCTTTTATAGTTAATTGGCTTTTACAATAATGTTTTAAGGAAAGTTGCAAAATGTTCTGATTCCAGCACCTCAAATGTGAATATGTCTTCTGTGACAGTAAACTGAATATTCTGGGGGTTTGGGAACATGTGAATGGCAATTTGCTAACATTTTAGACTCAGAAATGAATCTATAAAATAACTGGCAAATGGACAGTGAAGATAGTCAATAGTCACAGCCCTACTGTGACCTAAACATTATCTGTTGAGTCAGTGGAGTGAATGAGCAAACACATGAGCATGGACAGAGGTAATAGAGGGCAGAACAATGACGCAGATAGGAAATACTGATGGAGAGTCCAGATGATCATAAAATAATAAGATGTGGCGGCGGCGGTGGTGGTGGTGAGGGGTAAAGCAAGCCAGTGCTGCCTGTAAATAAACACCACCAGCCACGATGGTCTCCGCGAGTCAATAATGGAGCAGAGTTCAGAGCTGCCCGGCTGACATTTGGAAATCCCTGGCAGGAAACTCCCTTTATCTCACAGCCAGCCAGTTCAGCCCAGCCCCGGCCATCATAGTCATCATCATTATCATTATCATCAGACATGGAGTCAGTTGCTCTGCATCGCGACTGCACAGACATGTACACATTCACAGACAGTTCCTCTCTGACTCAAAACAGCAGAGTCACAGATATGGAGAGAGACACAAGCAGGGAGATAAGAGGATCCTTGAATGTGCATGAGAGTGCACACGTCTTTGGGGAAGGAAACATTTTCCTTCCCGTGTGCCTGGAGTTAACAAACAGACATGAACGACTTCATGTCCGTGTCTGTGGTTTGGACCGATAAATATTTAGCGATAATTATCTTCTGCCAAAATACACATTCATGCACACTGCTCCAGTTCTGACAGACTTTATTCACACTGTCAGAGGGAGAAGATGAAAACTGCACAGTTTGGAGTAGGCAGGTGTGAGCGATATGACAATAACACTGACAGGGAGCTGTTTACTGCATAATGTGTACTTCTTCCTTGTCAGTCACTAGTTCAGGTTAAAATCCGGATAATAATTTAAACCACTGCAGAAACCATATTTGAATGTCAAAAATGACAATAAAAATAAACATGGCCACATTTACTTTGAAATATATTGTAAAGAATAAGATGAGTGCCTGGATGGGTGCTATAGAAAATGAACGGACACAAGGACAAAGCTATCAGTGAACACATTGTCCTCCGTTCTGCTCCATTTGCTTTGTCATTCGTTACAGCGACAGTGTGGCCTCACCTGATGATGCGTTGGGCGGCATACTGGTGGAGACATCGAAACTGGGCTGACATGTTGGCAAGTGCAGCAAGACAGTTGGTGTGCAGGTACTTGTCCTACGGAGGACGCACAAAGGAACAAACACACAACGATAAACAGCATATTTACTGTTAATTTAGTCTTTATATTCCCGTTATGAAAGTTATGAGTCTATAAAATAAAATAATTATTATTTTACAACTGAAAGATTTATTTAGAGTAGATGCCTCTTTTGAAAGCTTTAATGTGTGTTGATCTTACCCTCGTCCGGGTCATGTTGAACTGGATGGTGCGGATGACCACCAGGATGAGCAAACTGCCGAGAGAGATCTCCGTCAGTGACCTCTCCGAGTACCACGTGACGTTCTTCAATATCTGTTAGAGAGAGCGAAGGGGACCAAAGTGAAGGATACTGGTTGAAAACATCAGTGATGATTGACTACTGTCCCAGCAAAGTGTGTGGTCACATGGATGTCCACCTACCACTTCATGAATGGAGCGATTGAAGGCGTCGTCCTCTGTGAGGATGAGGAGAATGATGAGGGCCATGTAGACATGGTGAGAATTTCTTTCCTCTACATGGTAAAGGATCTCGAGGATGGGCAACACCTGAGAGAACACAGTGGGAGAGCAAGTGGAGATTTTAAACTACTACCTTTTATGATTGGACAGATGCTGGGAAATATAACAATCGGTTGCGTAATTTTCATGATTACCCACATTTCCCTTAAACCCAGTAACTTTCGGTTTTGCTGTTTTTTCCTGGTCAACCAGCATGTGATTTGTTTGTTGGCTGAACAGCCTTGGTGTCTGTAAATGAGGAGCTATTTTTTGTTGAAAAAGCAAGTTTTGTTCAGAAAGGCTTACTCTGTGCCTTTAGTAGAACTTCTATTAAGTACCTTTAAGGCAAGCTCCTGCAAATAACATGGAGATTGGTTGGATATGCATTAATTATTGCAAATGAAAAGGTATTGTTTTTATCTATTTAGGGAAAGTTGTGAAAGTAAAAGTGATCAGCTAATGACAACTTTGTCCAAAAGTGTTACTTCTCAGGAGGTAAAAGCAGTTAGTAGTTTGTAGTACACTCAGCTGTTGTGCAGTGGGATTTCATTGTTCAGCAGAAAAAGTGGTTAGACTAATTAGACCTCCAACTAAATAAGCTTAATCTAGTTCTGTTAATGATGCTACTTTATTGAGGCTATGAATAGGGAGTAACACAGAAAGGTCACGGCGAGAATTTAATAGAGCTGCAGTTTCCAAAATGCAGATTTTTTTGGAAATTGTCATACATTTATAGTGGTTTTGTGTTGCAATTATTTTTAGCTGCTGTTCCTACTTCCATGATTTATCCAAAAAGACCAGATGCGTGAAAAAGCCTCATTTATAATTTTCTATCTTTCACCTTTGTGATTCCATCTGACATGCCGAGCTAAAGAGTGATTTTCATTTTCTAAATGCCTCCCTACATTCATTCCGCTATAAGGAGTAACTGGCCCCGTTCCACACCAGCTGCCACTGCATACATATTTCCTGTTTCCTGCGCCATGGCATTGGTCCGAGATGAAAACATTTCATGACCGTACCCAAGTGTGTATGGAAGAACCGCATAACGTGTTTTATTAAACATTACCCAGACACATTCGGAGTGATTTTGAACAGTGCTTCCTGCCTCCACCGTGCTGAAAAGGTCTGATTCGGACAGAAATAATGAAATAAGGATAAAGTCAGAGTCCCTTCACTCCCCTTCTACCCACCAGATTGTCCATGTCGGTTCTTGACAGCATGTATGTCCTCATGTTGGCATTCTGGTGAAGCAGGGTGTACAGTAGCAGTGTGGCTTGGTCAGAGCGTTGCTGCTCACACAGAGCTGTGTACAGACTGTTGAAATTGATCTGGAAAGTGTGAGGTTGCTCCACAGGCAGTGATGATGTGTCTACATGAGCAAGGGTAAATATTATCAGGATTATTATTACGCCGCTTCAATGCCCTCTGGTACATGCAAGACATAAACAACCGTTTCAAATATGTGCAGTGGAATAAAATAAACAATATGTCTACTGTGCATACATCACCTTGTGTGTTTCGGAAACAAGTAATAGCCTGGCGGTAGGGGTTGGGCCAGTCAGGCCCATCTGTTAGATTGGCTAGTACCAGCAGTAACAGAAGGCTTTGATTGGACAAAGGTAAAGGGTTGTGCTCCTGGTCTATCCTAGCTTTACTGCCAGCTCCACCCAATGTGAAGACACTCCACAGGCCGCCTGCAGAGAGACAGACACAAGCAGTGCAGAGATAAAAATATATACATAAACACACCCAAAACTAGTCTGGTGCTTTCTTCCATCCCATTAATTTCCTTTAAATCTGCAATAACGAATGAGTTGTGAACAGAACATACACCATCTGTGGTGCCAAAAAGTATTTAGATTTACAGTTTGATTTCCACAAGATTCATGAGGGTACTTCAATATTGTTAAACAAACTGGTATTTGATCCATATAAACACACATTTAGCTCAAATTTAAACAAAAACAACAACAACAAAAAAAAAAATCAAAATTTAAAAAAAAAACAATCAGATTGAGAAAGAAAGCACGGACATGTACTCCTATAAATGCTAGCCAAAAGGTATTTGGGCAAGTTCTAATTGTCAACTTTGGATAACATGTCCATTGTTAATGTAGTGAACTATATCTGTGGTTTCTCAACAAAAGGGCCATCTGTGTAACCTTTAGGGTAACTGAATTTACAATATACATCCAATCTAAATAACCTTGGAACTGGTTAATCAAAAGCAACTGAAAAAATTACAAAGAAAAGTGAAGTGAGCTCAGAAAATGTCAAGCATCTTTTGATTGCACAAAGAAGAGCACTCTATTCGTCAGATCAACAAATAACTCAATTTTCCAGCCTCTACAGTCGGGTATATTTTCATAAAGATGAAAAAATATGGAGTCTTTGAAACTGAGAACAAAAGATGCAGAAGAAAACCCAGAAAGGCAAGCGTAAGACAGGCCCGATAATTGTGAGTAAAATCAAGAAAAACAGGCGAGGGATGGCAGTGAAGATTGCGTCAAAGATCATCTGCAATTACCAGACACGCCATTTGTAGTAGGATCAATGAACTGTGAGAACAACGGAAAAGAGATATGGTGGAAACCATTTATAAACACACAACTAGGATTCAATTTATAAAAGGACAAGCAAAAGAACAACTTTTGCCATTTTCAGACGAGTCTAAATTCAACCTAAAAGAATGAGGTTGCAATTCTTCCTCTGCTGGTCTTCATACATAATTTCTACCATCAGACTGCAGTAAAGGCAAGAAAAGTCTTGGGGCTGCCAGCCGCCTGCTGAAAGAATATTTTTCCCAGGAGAAAATCCAAACCTGAGAATCGCCTTCCCAGAACCCTGACCTAAATCCCAAAGAGCCCCCATTGGTATGCCGTAGAGGAACAAATGTACGCTTGTCGATATTCTATGTGGATGAACCCAAAGCTTTGCCGGTTGAAACATGAAGAACACTTTCGTCACAGCTGTCCCAGAAACTGGATGATTCATGCCAAGATGCTGTGAAGGATTGCAAACTAAATACTAAAGTACTCTTAACTATGATCTTCAGTGAAGCCACTGTTGGCTGTCTAAAGACTTTTTATGTTCATTTTAAACTACTGTATATCCTTTATCCATTAAAACCAATATTTTTGTGGAAGACTTTTTCTTTACAACTGTGCTTGTGCTGCCTTTTTAAAATAAATGTTTGATTGGTATTGAAATACATTTTGGTATTGTCACTTCGTTATTTATTATTTGAACTCGTCAAACAGTTTCATATTTACACATTCAGCCGTTACAAAGCAACATTATCATTTAAAATCATGTTTCTCTCCACGAGACAATAGACTGCATAGTATAAGCTGACTGAGTTATTGGTTTGCCCATTTTATCGGCCGATACTGACCTATCACAGATCAGTGTATAACTTACTTACGTATACCTAAACAGTTTCTAGTTGAAACCAATAATGATGCTGCGAGTTGTGAGCATGAACCAAAACAGTACATATGTGAGTTGGACTTGGATATGTGAGTTAGCAATTAGCTAAAACTGACTATAAAGCTCTGTAAGGACACAAGGAGCTGTTATGAGAGACTCCTTTCACAGTGTCTTTTGACCCACCGTCATTGTAAAATATCAATTACAGCCACTTGTCTATCTTAAGTACCCCTCTCCACGTAGGACTTCAGCACAGTGAGAAGTTTCAAGACTGGATGGAGAACTGCAGCTCGCTGTAATTCGAGTAGGATTCAGTGAAGAAGAGCAATTAGGCTGTGGATGTCAACCTTTTCATAGAACGTACTAAAGTATTCTCACAGTTCTTCAGCCTTAAAACTGATTTATATTTCACTGGGAAATGAATTGTGAAAGAGTATGTGCAGTCAGACTGATGTAATCAAGGCCTAAGTGGGCACAATAGAGTCACGCACAATGGTTTGCAGCACCTGAAATTTGAAACAACATAGACGGCGCCACAGAACAAAGAGAAAGTGGAACTACAGGCCAACTGGAGTGGGGTTAGTTTTTTTTGTTGGGAGATCAGAGAGAGCTGAGAGAATTTCTTACAGAGCCACTGAAGTGCTGGCGCTTTCAGGCATCACGAGAAGCACGAGAAACATGAACACTAAGGTACACAGATGACAGTCTGTGGCTCCTGCACGTCTAGCCAGACAGAATGCACGAAGCGAGCTCTGGTGAGAGGCAGTGTGAGTGTCGCTGCTGCAGCTCCACACTGACCACGCTACTGAACACCAGGGGAAGCCAAGTAGATCTGTTGCCATCTAGAGGTCAAGTTTGGAAGAGCAGGATAAATCTCTGGCTGCATTTACACATTCTCGCCTTGATGTAGGAGTCATGACAACAAATCATCGTGATCGCTCAGACAGTACGACATCTGTTTTTTTGGTTACTGAACCAAAAAAGAAAAGTGTACAATGAGACATTAGTTTAAACCATTAAAGGGGTGATATGCCTCGTGTATATAGGCATCCTACTGCATACAAAATTTTACTCAGGGAGAAAATGACAGGTGAGATCCAAGTGGCACTGATGGGAATAAAAAGGAGACAGAACAAAGTCTGATGAAGATCATGTGAGATAGAAACTTGTAAGTTTTAAACAATTATAAACAGTGAAGTAAAAGCTTTTCAAACAGTTTCTCCTTGCTCTCCCTGAGTGTTTATATGTTGGTGTGCCTCTAAATTCACTAATGGCCAGTAGAGAGCTACTCCAACATTTGTGTATAACATTTATTCAATTCCACTGATGAGGGGAAGAAATTTGTTTATATCTGTTGTAAAAGGACATCAACAAAGTGCTTTCACAACAACAAGAAATCCCCAGGAGAGAAATGACATAATTTGCACTGGTCAGTCTGTCTCCCTCCACACTCACACTCTCTCTCACACACACACACACTCTCACACACACACACACACACACACACACACACACACACACACACACACACGATAATCGTCTTTGTTTCTACTGGCCAGACAGAGTAGTGAGCGTGAGAGAAAACAAGATCTAGCGAGGGAGGGCCAAGTTGTGACGGAGCCCCGTTCATCTCATCACTGGCACCACAGCGACTGGCCCAGCAGTGTCAGGGAGCCTGGTCTGGCAGACACATTTCCTACACACACACACACACACACACACACACACACACACACACACACAGAGCTTTATTTTACCTTGGTGGGTGCTGTTTGTTATCCGTCTGGCTCGGTTCCCTCTGCCTGTCTGCCTACCCACCACATAAACCCAATAATGCTACACTGCTTAGGCTGCTCCAGCCCTGGCCAGCTGCCCGGTGGAAAAAGAGGAGGAGGAGGACACGAAGAGGAGGAAAGGGAAAGGGAAAGTGAGGAAAAGAGAAGGTCACGCACTGGCAGAGAGGCTGGTACTGAAATCAGGATCAGGACTTGGGGCATTGAAGGCATCCTACTGTGAGACACGCCACACGTCTGTGCCCCGTTTCTAAAACATACAGTTCATCTTCTCTTCTCTGAAAACCCTTCACAATCTACAAATCTTTAAAAGTCGAACGTGTATGCACAGTAGATGTCTATAATAATCCATTCAATGTGCCCACGAACAGACAAAACAGACAGCTAAGCTTTGGCTGCAGGACAGAAGGCCGTAATGTCCAAATTGTTGTCTTGCATAATATCCATCACAAACATCACTGATGGCACAGAGTCAATTTCTATATTCAAATCAAATATATCAGGCAGTTTAAATCTACATCTGCCAGCTGACATCTATTGCACACAGTTACAGCGGAGAACATGAAGTGTGCTTCAGTGCAGACAGAGACGTGGACGGCTGGTGAACAGAGACAGACACAATGTGCTACTTACTTATTTACTTGCATAACAGAGAATGAAATACGACATCAGGGCTCGGGGCCAAAGCTTTGGCCGAGCACGCAGATACAAGTACACGCACGCACGCACGCACGCACGCACACACACACACACACACATACGTATGCCAAAGTCATGATGATTATTCAAAAAAATGCATGTGGGGGGGAAACATGCTGTACAGACAATAAATAAACACACTCTTCTGATAATCCCCCACAAATAGAAAAATAAGCTCAAAGCCCTTTTAGCCAAATACTTTCTAACATAAACATATACAACATATGAGAACATTCCACCGACTTTTCTTCGTCACATTATTATAATCATAATAAAAAGCTATCACTAAAACAAACCCTCCAACACTAATACCGAAGTCGTGACAGCAGTTCCCAGTACGAACCACAAATATACCGTTTTTCCTGGTAAGTGTGCTTGACTAATAATGAGCAACGACACACGCATGTAGACATAACACGGTGTCTGTGTTGGTGGAGTTCTCACTAACTGATTGGTGTGTGTGTGTGTGTGTGTGTGTGTGTGTGTGTGTGTGCGTGCGTGTGTGTGTGTGCGATTAAGACATTTTTGTTAGATGTCATTTTGGATTGCAGCGCCGGTCAGATGACTCACCACTTCGGTCCAGACTGAAAAGTCCGCTGGATAATCGTGACAGTGACAGTTTTGGCTTCCAGTGAAATATTGCAACAATCTTTTGATGGGTTGCCTTGAAAGTTGGTGCAGACGTGCACACAAGTGTCACAACTTTGGCAATCCCCTAACGTTTCATATACACAACCTCCATCAACATTGTGCTACATCAAAAATTCAAAATTTGAATTTGTACAATACTTATACCGACAGTACCTTCGGTTGTACCTTTTTTTTTTGTGCTAAGTAGCAAATGTCAGGCTGCTAAAATTATAAGGTTTATATTATTATAAGGACACTTATTGGTATTTGTGATGACGTATGTAATGTATGGAAAGAAGAGGAGAGGAGAGGAGAGGAGAGGAGAGGAGAGGAGAGGAGAGGAGAGGAGAGGAGAGGAGAGGAGAGGAGTTGCCAGTCTGGGTGATAATCCCCCTGCAGACACTTGCTCAGACGCAGACAGCAGAATGTGTGACAGGAAGACAGGAAGAGACATCCGTCCCCCCAGACATTAAAATGGGAAAGGAAATCAAGAACTACTTTGCTTTGCCAACGACCAGTGTTTGGTTCTGGGAAATATCCGGCTCATCCATGAAACAAAATGTGTTGCCGCGAGTGATTTCATTTGCAACTAAGACGAGGAAGAGTATGTTCTCATTTTCCACAGATTGTGATAAACAATGGTTCCCATTGATCTCTCTGCAGCCTTAAAATAAACCAGTACAGTCTTGATATTTGCTAATGTTGTTAAATCTCTCAATGTGAACATCAACTCTGGATTAAATTCTCATCAAGTTACATTATGATTTTTACTGTTTTACCACAGACTGCTCTGCACTGCATTACCTCCCAACAATAATATAACTTTAAAATGTTAATTCAAACTTCACATCCAATGACATGGATTACACAAGTCAAGAGTCTATTCATTTATTATAAGCTGCATATAAACAAAGTTGGTGGTGTGCCAGTGTCTTATTGTTGCATTTATATAAATATGTGAGACTCATAAAAGATAGAAAAGGAGAAAAATGAAAAGTCCAGTCACACAGAACGTGTGCTACTACCAGGTGTGAATAGGGCCTTTGTGTTAAACATTGATTGGTGATGCCCTGACATTTCTTCCACAGTAGCACGAGAATAAAGTTGGCTTTTGTGGTTTTAAGTTACCCGTTTCAACAATCATTAGATGGATTGCTGTGATAGACATTCATGATCCCAACAGGATGAATTATAATACCTTTCATGATTCCTTGAGCATCATCATCA
The DNA here is from genome assembly GCF_022577435.1 of Embiotoca jacksoni. Classification (NCBI taxonomy): domain Eukaryota; kingdom Metazoa; phylum Chordata; class Actinopteri; family Embiotocidae; genus Embiotoca; species Embiotoca jacksoni. The sequence goes on along the minus strand of NW_027185230.1, from coordinate 17,023,551 downwards.
AAGTTCAAACTGAAATGTGTCTAAGATCAAATGACTGTAAATTTATAGCACTGACATCGGCCCGAGGTGTATTTTTCTGTCCTTAAATTAAACTGATTGAACCTGAACGCTATAATTCAGCTCTCGGCATTCTTATGCTGCAGAACAGCCTAACAAGGCTCAAGACTCTTAGCTTTGTTTAATCTCTACTGCCAAGCTTGATGGGTTACTTTCTACGATTTAAAAAAATATATAGAAACCAAGGACAAGATGCAATTGTTTTCACAGGCTGAGCAGTCCTAACCATGACCTCATCTATAGGTATAAAATGTATGTACCAAACTAGCTGAATGTTTGCTAATGCTGCGAAGTTCAAGGAATGAATTCTGATATTTACTGTTGGAATAGAACAACACCCATTTATTGTGTGTTCTGTTAATTGCAAACGCCTGTACACATACGGGACGGAGACAGAGAAAGAAAACAAGTGTTGTTTCTGAGCTCTGAGCATAAGAGAGCTTGTGTCTTTGTTGGTCTGCGCGTGTGTGTATAAGGGAGGCGGCAGCAGACAGACAGGCTCTAGGGGATTACAGAACAGGACAAGGCACCATAACTCATCGAGCCGATCACTGGCCACAGACAGACAGGCTGGGCTGAATGGTGATGGCTCACTGATAGGAATCTGCCACCAACAACCGACAAAGAGCATTTATCCATGAGGGAAACCAAGCCCTATTCTCACACTCAAACAAACCTGCATTCAAAACACACACACACACACACACACACACACACACACACACACACACACACACACACACACACACACACACACACACACATTACCAGTCTGATACGCACAACATACTCATGTTCATTTTTGACTCATCACAATTCGCATGGCTCCAACTTTGCCTTCTCAGATTAATTATATTTCTTCCGATCTCTGGCTACAGAGAGAAAAAGGAGAAGAACCAGCAATTTCAATTCTTTTTACACCGTGACTCTTATTTCTGTAAGTTAACCATCACTTCTAGTTTGATCATTTAAATCAAGCAGTTCAATTTTGATGCGAGGGAGGTAGCAGCATCACTAGAAAAGTGTAAAATGGGTGAGCAACACGAGTGGGTGTGATGACACAGAAACGCAAGCAGCCGGTAAACAGTCATAAAGTTTTCTTGAGAAATACTTAAAAACATTTTTATGTCTGCGGAGGCCCTGAAAAGTGACCTCAACCAAACAATCCGAGAAAGAAAAGTCACTCTTCAGATGAAATGCTCAACAATCATGTCTGTACGAAGGCCAAGAAATGGAGGCTAAGGATCTTAAGTAGACACTGCTTCATTTTAGCGGTCCCAAAGGTGAGTGCATCTAAAATGCCCATTATGGAGAATGAAGTACAAAATAAGAAACTGATCAAAGTTGAACCAGAATGTAACCTTGCAAAATTTCTACAGGAGTTTAGAAATATTCACTTCACTTCAACATAAAAACCAAAAGTAATACCGCAAATGAAAACTGGGGATTGTAACTTTGGTTTGGTGAGTAAAATTTGATCGAAACCAATACAAATATTTGCCCCCGAAAAAAGACGTTCCTTTTGCATGTTTATTGTTCTTTCCATTTGTTTTTGTGTGTGGATGTGTGTACTCGTACTTGCCACCCCGGACGCCAGACCATACAGCAAGCCACCCTCAGCTTTCGGCTCAAAAATGTGGGTAGCGGGAGGAGGACACTTCTCCTGCCTGATGAAGTTGTAGAGCAGCGTCTTCACCAGTCGGCTGGTTAAACACAAACTGCAGAAAAAAAAGAGAGTCAGACGGGTTTAAAGGACCGAGCTAGAAACCTTTACTGTTAACAGGAATGATAAAGATCTAAGAAATGAGTTTATATTTATTCCTAAACGCACTTGAAAAACCACAGGGAATATGAGTTTGATTTTATTTTATTATCGGATTTGTCTTGCATCACAAAGAGAGCAGAGTTTTATACACGTAAGATGCTGCAATAAACTGTTACATTCAGTGCTCTCAAGCCGACATCTTTATACCTAAACACACGTCTGGAACCACGACTGTGCTGAATGAAATCTAAGAAGAGAAGCCTGTAGCTGTAATCTTAGTTTTATTCTTTGAAATCAGGTCAGTGCTGAACCAACAGGTTTTCATCAAGATAGGATTTAAGACTACAACCACTGTGTTCCTCAACCTTAGCTGGAAGTATAATATGTGAAGCCTTTCACATTTCTAAAATAACACTAAACACTAAAAAATAAGCTGCAAAAGCACTGACTTTGTCTTGTGAACTTTAAAATGTCTAAAAGTGTTTCTAACCTGCTCAACAGAAGCATGAATTTCTTTTAAATATGAGCAGAATCTAAATGAATCCACTCCATTACTCCTGCTAACTCAGCCTTGTTATCTGCCAATGAAGTGCTCTGTCACATCAGCTGTAACTGGTTGTATATTAAATATCACAGTATTTGCTTTGCTTTTTGACAGACCAGATGATTGTAAATGGCCTTCCCAGCTGTTTTGCTGACATCAGCTACTTTCTTAAGCCTTTCTTCATTAATCCAAAGTGCTCCTGTTTGGCTCTTATGCTACGGGAGCTCAAAAAGATAATTACCTCCATCCTCTGTTCACCCATCCAAACTGCGACTACTAGACTTACGCAAAACACATTCAGTGCCTCAGCGTGTCTCTAAATTTAATATTTAAGGAAAATAGGGTACAAGTCATTTTTTGGAAAGTATCAGCACTTTGTATTTTTGGGGAAATTTAGGGTTATTATTATCCTAAACTTGCTAATTTGTTTTCGCTCACAATCACAGACAGGCTAGATTTCATTTTTTTCCTTTAGTACCAACTGAATGGAACAAGAACACGCTGTTTGGAACATGATGAGATTGTCTGAAAACACACAGAGAGGCCAACTATATCAGAGTGTCAGATTGGACTGGAGAAGGTCCAAGATGATCTGGGATTGCGTTCAAAAAAAAAAGTGGTCGACAGATTGGTCGACCCGCTTCCTGAGGCGAGCGAGAGGGTTTTTACTTTAATCTCAGCTATTTATGGTGGAAAATAAATGAGGTTTTTTATTTTTTATTTCTCACCAGCGTCCCTTCATGATGTGTTGGTAGATTAATCCATCTCGGAGGATTTCTTTGTGGAAGAGCTGATAGGAGAAGAAGACCAGCAGCATGGACACTGCTTCAAACAGGATGCTGTAGGTGATGTCACTACAGGAAAAGATAGTTACAAGAAAAGTTCATGGAAAATTTTTTATCTTTTCCTATAACATAAAAACACAACTAATTAAGGACACATGTTTGACAGAAATGGAATCAAATATTCACAATTATGTTTTAAGTAGTGTGCAATCAACTGAAACTAAGAATCGTCGTGTTTTTGTTACCTTAGAATGAGCACTTCATTGAGCCATGTTTTTCTACAGTAGCCCAAAAGGGACAAACCAAACTCCGACTCCAGAGAGGGCCTTTTGTGTTGTATGTGCCCACCATAGATTCTCTTACACAGTTTGAAGGGCATGGTGAAATGAAGGGTGTTAACTTGGACTTCAACCTCGCCATTAGATACCACTCAATCCTAAACACTGCTCCTTTAAGACATAAAAAATGATTTGCTTAGAATAATAATTGATTTCCTACGGAATGAAAAATTCAGATTCTAAAGATACGCATACACAAGTGTGCAGACAAAGTGTTTTCCTCACATTATCCCCCTTTACTTCAATGAATATTTTCATATTCGCTTAAAGTGTTGATTTGTTTTTCTCGCTACGCCATAAATTATTTGTTCTAAAAAATGTGTGAAAACATTAAAAGAAATGTCCATCTCAATTTCCCCAAGCCCAAGTTGATGCTTTGATATTGCTCGTTTTATCTGACCAACAGTTTAAAACCTTATTATGTACAGTGGCCTCTCCATTACCGGAAAAATGGTTTCATTTCTACACAAAAATAACCATCAACAGTGTTTTTCTTGTCAAACAAAGCCACATGAGGTGCAGGAGTCTGTTTGGGATTTGGGGAAGCCATATTAAAAGAATGGTAATATTCAATTCCTAACCAGGAGCACGTACAGAGGAAATGGGCCAACAGCCACAAAGTGTTGAAGGGAAGAAAAACAGGGAGAGTCTTTAAGCTTGGAACAATGAGTAATGTTGGAGGGCTGAATGCATTTATACAAGAGCCAGGGTTTGATGTCCAGAGACTACAGAAGAAAAGGAAAGAGAGAGGAACTGGGAGGGAGAGAGAAAGAGAGAGAAGGTAGACTGATAGACAGGCGGAGGAGGGTGTCGAGAATGACGCACAACAGACGAGAAGAGGAGGATGATCTGTCAACGTATTAGACACCAACCGTCATGTTTCTGTGAACTCGTTTTGGCTCGAGAGAAGATTTCCTGCTCAGAAATGGCCTTCTATGTATGTATTCCATTGATAAGTAAACACATCGCAAATATTCATTCACCATTAGGATTGCGTTACCGTGTACGCCACCCAGTGGGAATTAAGGATGATTAGCCTTGACTCCGGCCACCTATTGTTCCCAGCTTCAGTCTTTACTGTGATTAAAGTCTGGAGACTCTGTTCACATGAAGGTTTGCTTTCAGCCACTCTGAAGGGTGTGGACAGCCTGAGAGCAAATGTAGTTCCAGCGGTGGGAGGGCTGTATGTTGTTTATAGATGGATGAGTTTTGGCGCACAGCATTAGCCGTGTGGTGGTCGATGACAATTGGCTAAAGGCTGTTCCAGTAGTTTAAAAATCAACCCGAGATCTACGCCGATGAAAATAAAAACAACTGCAGTTCGGCCGCGTTATCTTTTCACAAAGTGAAATATGCTCGGCTAAAGTAGGATAGCATCAACATTGTGTTCCCTTCTCTTCCCCTAAAAAACAAAACAAATCAACACTTTCTCTCTTTGTTTACTTTCTTCAGCTACTTCCCTTCCCAGTTCATCATGCTGCCAGCTCACAGTTTCGGCATGTTGTTTTGGCAGGTTGCATAATGGACTTCATCTTCTTCTGGTTACTGAATCAAGAAGCGAATAAGCAAGCGCAGCACGCAAAACAGATCGACACGTAGAAACTTTTCACAAACTGTTTCTCATTAACTGCTCGATGACTAACATCGCAGGCACTAAAACATCAGTGAAAACAAACTGTAAGATAGACTTGAGAAACGGAGCAAAAGGGATATTTTCATATTTCAAACATGCGATCCTGAACGATCACCTGTCTCATTACTAATTCAACGTCTTGGGACAGAAAGGCCAGCGTGGGCAAGATAATATTGCACAAACGTCTCAGTATCACTCTTGCATGACTGACCTTTTCAGTGTATGCATGGCACAGCAGGGGGGGGGGTGTTCATTCAACTTTCCCCTCACACACACATTCATACAGGCACAAACATGGGAGATACTTACAGCAGCGGCACTTCAACAATCAGGTGAACCAGGTTGGACAGCAGCTCCTCGAGGAGGTCCTCGTTCCCTGTTTCTACACAAGGGGTTGAGGGAGTTATTGTACGAGACATATATGGCAGCTTCCTGTTGATCATACTCTTTCCATCTCCCACTACACCTCTAACCTTCCCTCCCTATCTGAATGCTCATTGTACAGAGGAAAAACACATGCATTAAATACTTGATCATATAAATATGAAAACACGGTGGGAAACCAGTAGTAACAACATGGCCTTGAATTGTTTATTATTAAACCATATTTTTTCAGAACTTCCCAGCAATTAAGAACAATAATTCCTGAAGATTTTAATTAATTAAATTAACGTGACCTGGATCCAGATGAGCAGCAGAAAATAAATGGACGGATAAACCCATCTAAAGTTATGAATTAATTTAAGTCAATTTCTTTTTAGTTACAAAAGGAAGTTTTAAACCTTTGTTATTATGCAACATAATAAGCCTTATAATAATAATAATAATAATAATCACAGGGAGCAACATACTTTTAAGATTCCTCAGCATGGTGTGGATTTTTGTGTGACGTACACTAAAATGTAAAAATGCACAACATTTTCTGAAGGCACCTTCCCTGTTGTTTTAGACAGAAGAGCTGCGAGTCAACAACAACTCATAATGACTGAATCCTTTGAAGATGACTTCTTCATTCAGTTGGTGGCCCCATTTTCAATCTCCCAGTGACAGCCTTCCCTCTCCAAATCAATCTGTGACGGAGCTCACCTCCGCAGAAGCCTGGTGCCCTCTCCTGGTAGGAGAACTGTAGGTGCAGCTCTTCTTCGCTCATCTCCCTGATGAACACCTTGAGCAGGCAGCGAATCATGAACAGGGAGTTGTGGGCCTGCCAGATAAACAGCTGACTGCGGAGAACCAAAATGTAAAGACAATCTCATTCCAGGTCAAACACAGACAGAAAGATGTGAAGGATGTGAAGGGGCACATGCTGTGCGGCATTTACAAGCTGGCGACCTGCCATTTGTTTAGGAAAGCTTGGACGACCATGTATGGTCTTCAGTAATATGCTGTTCCAAGTATTCATTGTTGCTCAGTATACTGTGGTACAAAGTGGCAGGGATTAAAACCTTGATGTATTTTCCTGAAAACTAGACTACAACTGCTCCAATGTCCCATTTACAATTAGAATGACATTACACTACATGACATCTGGATACGGGAAAAACAGATGTTACTGTCAGGTGTGAAATGCATAAAGGTCAGCCCGGGGTCAGGCTCGCTATGTGATGAAGATAAAAATGCAGTCCGAACATTGTGAACATATTCTTAAGAAAAAAATAAATCAAAATCTTTCTAACAACTTGAAAGGTCACCTAACTCTGCCTCTTTCTGCTAACTTAAGTAAGATCCTTTCTTGAGCAAAGAAAAATGAACAGGAAGCTCGACAGCAGCTTCGCGTCCCTTCACTTGGGACGCAGCATGTTCGTAAACAAGTCAGCCCGAGAGTGCGAGTCTGCACCCAGAGCTCAAACCTTCAGGGAGAGGAGCGAAGGATAATCACTTTATCACATTGTAATCATTATGTTCCACTGGAACAAGCACAACCAGTTACCAATTACGGTCAAATTCGCATTGTGTCCTGCCTGTGTTTCTCAAAGTATCACAATATTTTCCAGTTTGACAGGTGGCTTTCATTTGACTACATTGTGATGATGCAAAAACATAACAAAAATACACACGTTCAGGTCAGATCATATTTTTTTCCCATTGCAAAAACTCTGCTTTTTTTGAAAGGAAGCAGCAGCTTCCTTCGAAATGAAGGAAAAACGTTGGTGAGAAAGAAATGAAGAAAATAAATGACTGGAATCATCCAGCGTAAGCCACGATGTTTCAACACAAGGGCGTCTAATTAGTCCCACAAATTGTCTGTCTGCACGCCAATTATGTCACACTGAAGATTTTTGGGACCAAACCTGTCATGAAATGTGAGATGGGAGTAGAGGGGGAGCAATAACTGCGGCCGCTATGAATGAAGAGTTCCCAGCCGAAGCCTTCGGTGACTTGGGCCGGGTCAATCTCTGCGGAAATGGAGCTCGGCTGTCAGTGCAGCATATTTCCATGCGTGCTGGTGGTTATACCGCAGCAGTTTTCTCATGGGAAAAGTGCAACCACTTCAGTGTTTCTCTCTCCTAAAAAAAAAAAAAAAGTGGTATTCCCTGTCTGTGATCAGACAATAAGTGTCGTGCAGCGGGTCCATCATCACAGAAAAGTTATCTCAGGGTCTCATACTCACTCTTGACATTCTGTCGAGATTTTCAGCTCTTTGGTTCTTCCCAGGAAGATTCTCACGAGAGCGCTAAAGTTTCCCGTTCTGGGATTGTTTTCAACTTGGGAAGAAAAAGAAATGGAGGAGAGAAATTTATCATCGGCGGATTTCAACATAAAGAGAAACCTTTAAAAAAAAAAAAAGAAAAAAAAAAAAAAGGAACATTTGGGAATGCGTACAACAAGAGGAATTTAACAGTGAAAATAAAAATCCAGAGAAATACTGTAGATATTCTCTGGGACATCCTAACTAAAGTATTGCTCAGCGAAAAAATATGAACACATGAAGCTTTACGTATCATAGCCGACATACTGAGGGTCTTGGCCAGTGGAATGACAGCTTCTTCCAGTAACTTTGAGTCTCCACTGTTAAAAAAGAAATAAACAATAGTTAGAGAGGAGAACACTTTAAGGCAGGGGTGTCAAACTCATTTTAGTTAAGGGGCCACATACTGCCCACTTTGATCTGAAGTGGGCCAGACCAGTAAAATCATAGCATAATAACGCATACATAACGACAATATTTCTCTTTGTTTAAATCATTGGTGAAGGTTTTTGGATGATAAACCCTGTTTTAAGGTCTTTCTACAATAAACTAGAAACATAAAGACCAAAAACTCAGACATCAGCCCACTGTTTATCTGCCCCGGCTCTCCTCTGCAGATTCCCTCGCTTTGTGATGCGTTTGACGTCAAACACGTCACAAAGCGAGCAGCGAGCGCGGCTGCCTGTGGCACCGAGCGCTTCTTCCTCCGGAGCAGACGTCACATTTACGCTGTTTTTGAAGCAATTACTGGATCGACTAAAACAAAAATAACAAAACGTTTGTACTCATAAACCTCCATATTCTCGTAGAAACGCAATTTATGTCTTTCTGTAATTTTCACACTTAGCAAAGTCATCCGGCGGGCCGAGCTGGACCCCCTGGCGGGCCGGATCCGGCCTGCGGGCCGTATGTTTGACACCACTGCTTTAAGGATATACAAGCTAAATGTTAACGTTTAACAGGTGAATCCTCAGCCAAGCAGGACCTTAACCCTGTTGAATTATTACTCAGGTGAGCTCTGCAAACATCCTGGTTACAATGTTGGATCCTGGGTGTGAATCATAAAAGACTCTCTTTACTGGAAAGGTCTGTGTGTGTAATGCTAGTTTGTATAGCGTACAATAACAGATGCTTGACAACACAAAATCTTGGATAATGGTCGTTAGTCACAAATAGTTTATCCACTATACACCAGTTATACAACCTTAATGAGGCCTCTGCTGTCAACAATTCAGGAAAGTTTACTTATGTCACGATGAATTTTACCTCTAGCTCCTTTTCTTTCCTGACTGGCTTCTTGCTTTGAATCTGTTGTGCGTGTAAATAATTAATTTAAAGCTCAAACGTTTCATTATCAGCTATGTGAAAGTAAGAGAGTGTGAAAGTTCTTCACTTTGGAAATAAAGTCTTTAATACGAGGTGCAGTTGTACGGTTTAATCCTGGGCTTTGTGCTCATGGCCTATTCTGAGATACTGTATTAATTAATGTATTATCCAGGTGATAAATCAATTCATTGAAATAAATAGAACAACATGAATTGAAAGCTCTGCTAATTGCTCTTCAGCTGAACCCTAAATCCACAGACAGGAGGATGGCGAACAGTAGGGCACAAAACTGAAACATTTCTGTTATATAATCCATCACACTTTTGATTATGCGTGTTTGTTTACCTGCAGGTGGGACTGATGAAGGTGAAGGAGATGAGCTGGTTCCAGAAAGGATCATTTTCTGAGATGGACTCTGTTCCCACTAGCGCCTTGAGGCTGGGGTTATCGGACAGGTCGCTGACCTGGCTGGTGTTGGCTCCCATCTTTACCGGCTCCGCTCAGCCAGACTCGCCACTCTTCACTGCTTTTTCAACAGGCATATGCCAAATCCTAGAGTAAAAAGAAAACGCATCAATCTTCAGTGGAATTACACATTATGGACAACTTTGTCACAAACCAATTGCGCATGTAAAAAAAAAAAATAAAAAAAAAAAGTCACTTCACAGGGTTCCTGATCCATCTGCTCTCAGATATGTGTAGAAGTGGGCACGCCGGGCTTTTTAAGGCACCAAATTCTCAATACGAGTAATTGTATGTAAGCAAAGTAGATCTCACCAACTCCAACGTATTCACGTGTCAGGATGACACGTCATGAACCAGGACGTGTGTTTTGTTTTCTTAAAAACGACACACCTTCAACATACAGGTGCAGATGAGAGTTCAGTGACGGTATTCAGATTCTTTAGTGAAAAGTGTGAAACTAACAAGAAACCAATTTTTTTTTTAAAAAGACTCAATTACAAGTAAAAGTCACGCATGGAAAATCACACTTCAGTAAAAGTACACAAGTATTAACAGCAAAATGCAGTTTATAAAAAGTAAGAGTTGCGGTTGAGCCCCTCTGACTGGTATATTATATAAGATGACATCATTCAATTATTAATACTTATGCACGAGGTGTTAAATAATCGTAGTGGAGTAGAAATTACGATATTTCCCCACCTCTGAATTATAGTGGAGTAGAAATATAAAGCACCACCAAATACAAAAACATGCTACTTTCTTCCTGTGACCTTATTGTCACTGGCAAAAGCTAAAAAAAGCTAAATAAAAAGTCGTCAGGTGTGTTTGCTCGTAATGTGACTGCACATCTTTCTTTCTTCTCCGTTTGACCAGCTGGCATGACGTTAGCTTAGCTCGCCCCCCGAGCTCAGGTGCAGGAAGTCAGCCTGCGCTTCGCCACAAAAAAATTAAAATAAATAAAAATTCCCGCAGTCAATGCGGTAAACTTACAGCTGTGCGAGCTCACCGGCTCGGTACGTCACCGATTCAAGAGGGCGTCCGGTTCGTAACTTACTATCCGGGGAGCAGCTAACGTTCACCGTTTGTTTGCGATCAGCTGACCGCTCGGCTTACCTGTCACAAACGCTTCCCGCTCTTGTTGACGTCCGAGGACCGTTAAAAGAAAACCGTTTGGGTTTTTTTTTTTTTTAAACACCGATCTGAGCTTTTGTCCGGTTTTTTTTTTTTTGTATCGAGTGTAATTTACAAAGGCAAATACTAGAAACTGTGGTGTATCTGTGACAGTGAAGTTTACTCTACACACTCCTTTCCTCCATGTTTTCCACGTCGCCACCCCTTGCGTGATGACGACACGTCAGTACGTCAGTGACGTAACAGAACGCTCCTTGGATAAAAAAAAAAAAAAACACTTATTGTACACCTAAACTTTATATTTCTAGATAGTTTATCCTAGAAGACGAAATGGTTTTTAATAAGCCCCCCCCCCCATTATATAAAAATGTAAAGATTTTCTTTTATTCATTAGTTAAACTCTGAGTTAGTTTTACTACAAGAAACCGGTCTCATTTAGAGTGGATAGCACAATAAACAAGTACATAGTCTGTGAATCAATAAATAAACCAGGAGAAGAAAAAACATCTTCGTAGTTATTGTAAAAATGAATGACTAAGAAATTGAATCGACCAAACAAAGTACAAACAAAATCCTCGTTTGCTGAAGTACTTTTACCGCCAAGTTGAGTTTCATACAAATGATTTCCATTAAATGTCCTTTTATTTTTCCACTGAAACATACTGTTGTAAAATATATTCTAGTAAGAACAGAAGACCGAATATGAAAAGATGTGAGTCCTGATGGGCTGATTTTAATTTATTTGCATAAATTGTTGACACATTATACAATGCTGAATTTGGCTTCCAGTATAAACTTTTATTTTGTTTTGTTTTAAGGGTCTCAAATATTCAAAAGATTAAGCATAAATCTGCATTTATAAATAACAATTACACATTAATTTTACATTACAGTTGCCCTGCTGTGAGGACTTTTGAAGAGTCTAATAAACCTAAACATAAAGTATTTTCACTGGCGATGTAAATAAATGTTTGAACTATGAATTTTTTGCTCCTTCCTTGTCAAAATTGTCACAAGCCCGCTAAAATGTTTTCTTTTCTTTGACAATCGCTACTAAAAAAAAAAAAATCAATGACAATGATCAATCTTAAACAGATTCATGATATTAACATCACATTTACATTGCTTTAAAATATGATACAAGCCAAATTATATTATACTTGAAGGTTCTCTTTATTCATTTAGTAAACTACAATCTGTTTCATTGAGACTTAGTATTCAATACATTAAATGAATGTATCAATCAATGATTAATGAGAAAAATATATCAACAATATAAACAAAACAATGTAACAAACAATTTTAGAAGAAGACTGATAAGTTAATTCATAGTTTCTCTAGATTATATGAACGGGATATTTACACTGTTTTTGGTGCATTATTAACATTAACAGCTATCAGTCTGTCTTCTTATCTGCTGCTATAGTAGATCCGTTAGCCGTCGCCTCGCTGTTGCTTTCAGGCTGAAAGACATGAGAAAAGAAAATTATTTAAAAGAAGCTGCAATCAATAACAAACAATCATGAAAGGTAAATATGAAGAAGAAAAAAACATGAATTGTTTAAGTGATGGCTCTTCGATTACATGTTTAAACGTGATTTAATTTTAGAATAAAATGTTGTAATCCCCTGTATAAGAGAAGGGCAATAAATTAGATCAAATTAATATCAACAAGACTATTTCCATGATGCTTTTATACAGTGTATAATGGAATCACTAATACATTAAAAACAGTGTCCTCACTACAATGGAGTTCATGAGACCCGTTTGTATGAATAACACAAAAAAACTCAACACAATATGATCATGTGTTGCAAAAATAATAATAAAAAAAATATTAAATTATCACCTACCCACACCCAAATAGATAAGTAAAAGGAAAAGCTGTTATATCGTGATTTTGTTTTTCATAACTTACCTTGCAAGTCCCGTTACTCTTTTCAGTAACTTTTTGGTCACTCGTGCCAGTTTCCTGCACGGCCTTTTTGGTCCAGAATGTATTGATGAGGGGTGAAATGAAAGGATAGAGGAACGGCTCCAGGAACCTCTTGTAGACCCACAACAGGACAGGAATCACAATGCAGGGAATACACACCATGACTGCGGCTCAGTAAAAATAAAAACCTGCAGCAGAGAGAGAAGACGGGAGAGATTGACTGGATGTCAATACAACAATGCGTCTTTCTGTCATTCATCACGGGGGCTGTCACTCCTATGTCTTTATATTATATTAAGTTTATATAAGGTGTAGTTTGACTGATAACTGAGAAGTTGCATATTGGTGACTGAACTGACAAATAAACGTGAATTATTCTGTTATTTAAAACGCAAAACTTTGACAAACAAAAATATTCCACACCAGCTTCTCAAATACAAATGGGCTTAATGAATTGAAGCCATTTTTCTTTTTTTTACTTTTAACATTTTATAAACGTACAGATTAATCATGTAATTTAACACATATTCGACATCTTAATTGATTTAAAAAATAAAAATAAAAATAAAAATAAATAGCTGCAGCCCTGTGACGACACCAGTCAGCTGACCGACACTTCTCACCGGCAGGAGGCAGAAATAAAAGCACAACGAGGATCATATCAGCGACGTGATGTGACCAAGAACTATATTTTATTCGAGTTTATTCTTTATTAATCACGACTGTTAACGTATAAAACGCGTCACCAGCGACCAGTCAGCTGATTAAGACCTCAATTAATCGCAGAAGAAGACGCAGAAGTGAGCTCTCCTGTACAACTTTATTCATCTCCCCACCCCCCTCCCTCCCTTAACTACTTAACGCTTAAGAAGGCATTTTATGTGCTTGTTAATTATTTTTTTGTTTGTTTATTGTTGTTTTATATCATCTGTTACTGATGCTTTATTACGTCATCAAGCTACCGCTAGCTGGCTAACAAAACGGCTACGAAGAACGGACAAACCAAACATTTCGCCAGACACACGAGACCTCAGCCGAGTAATCGTTCTCACCTGTGCTGATCAAATAATAATAATACAAAAAAAAACCCAACAATTATGGTCTCGCCACTCGCGACGTGGACAGAGAAATATCTCCTGTGTTTTTGGGAATCTCCGCCGAAACGTCCGGAAGTTGGTCACGCTAATTCTGTTTCCGTAGAAGAAGAAGAAAAGCGGAAGTTGTTCGACGCCGAGCGCGTTTTCTTCAAAACACAAACTGACTCGTTGCTGAAATACAACTCTGTAAGTGGCTGGCTCTTCATTTCACTTTATAGTTATACATTATTATTTATTTTATTTTTTATAATTGTTTTTAGTATAATATGGCGGTGAAACTAGCTGCGGTTTATATTTATTGACGTTGTTTTTAAAGCTGTAAAATGACAAGTTGTGCATTTCGTGTTGTATCTGTTTCATAAACTCTTTAAAAACAAAAACAAAACGTGTCATTTTCGACATTTAACTGTCGCTTCGTTGCTGTGATGAGCTGAGAGCTGCTAATTTGACGTTGTTGGTTTTTTTTTTTTGCACTTTCAAGGACCGATAACTAGTTTCTCATAAATCTCTTGTGTGTGTGTTTTTTTTTATTTATTATTATTGTTATTATTATTATTATTGCAGCCCAACGATGCCTCTGTCCACACACTCTCAGGCTGACGACGACCTGTACGTCTTAGTGGCCAGTTTGGATAACGCTCGCAATCTCTCCAACATACTGAAAGCCATCGCCTTCAAAGACCACGCCGTCTTCACGGCGACACCCAACGGCCTGAAGGTCACCGTGGAGGACTCCAAATGTCTGCAGGCCAATGCCTTCATCCAGGTGTGGGTTTTTTTTATTTGTATTTATTGAGCTGACACAAAATTTTGTATAGAAAGAGAGAGAGAGAGAGAGAGGGGGGAAACAACAAGTTGAACTGTTTTGTTTCAGGCGGAGATCTTCCAGGAGTTCACCATAAGGGAGGATTTGGTGGGTTTTCAGATCAACCTCACTGTTCTGCTGGACTGCCTCAATATCTTCGGTGGAAGCGCAATACCGGGTGAACAAGAAATATCAAAATGATTGTAACTCTGGATCTTGAAGTTTGAGCCACCTCAGAGATGACTTTTGCATTTTTATGACCTCCCCTCGTATGACGTTACAGCGGTATCGACGGCCTTACGGATGTGCTACCGGGGGTACGGTTACCCTCTGATCCTGTTCCTGGAGGAGGGCGGTGTGGTGACTGTTTGCAAGATCAACACACAAGAACCAGAAGAACCGATTGACTTCGAGTTCTGCAGCAGCAACGTCACAAACAAGGTTCACTTCACTGTCTCGGTCCCAAAAAAAGACATCGTAATGACCAAAACAGACCACAAATTTATGTAAATCTTTTTTTTTAAGAAGCTATATGTTGACAAAAATGTAACTGATTGCTGCTCGTGTGTCTCCGTCTCGTTTCACAGGTGATCCTGCTGTCGGAGAGTCTGAAGGAAGCTTTTTCTGAACTGGACATGACCAGTGAGGTGCTGCAGATCACCATGTCTCCCAGCCAGCCGTACTTCAGGTGTGCTGTCAAAAACTATACTCGTCCTACAGTACAATGTTGGCTCGAGACATTATTGCTAAAAAAAAAAAAAAAAATATCAAAGAACCATGTTTTTACAGATAATTGTTGACCTGTAGTTGATGGAAGCACACTTAAACCTTCTGAAGCCTTTATTTGTTTTAACTGTCCTGAAAAATCAGCTCCCACAGACCGTCTGCACTTCATCTATATTAATACAAAGCTAAAGTTCAGTACAGCAACTTTCTTAAAGCATTTTGTTGTAACTAAATGCAACTTTTCAGTAATTTTATGGTTATTCTCATCCACACAGGTCCCAATGAAATGAATTACAAGTTTTACAATTACTTACAGATTCCTCTTACCACCTCTCAGATGCTTTGTTCTTTGATTTCGTTCTCCTCTTCAGGTTGTCCACGTTTGGAAACTCTGGAAATGCCCACTACGATTATTCCAGAGACTCTGACATGATGGAGCTGTTCCTCTGCAACAAGACGCAAACCAACAGGTCAGCGCAGAATCCAGAACATCCGTGTTGAGAACGGTAGAGAAATAAACGTCCCTTTGGGGGACGAGGAAACACCGGAGACGGAAACACAGAACAAAAGCAAACAGAAAGCGGTGGACGAAGAGCAGGAAATGTGTGGTATTTAACTCCCTACCACTTCTGCATGGATATCGTTTATTATTGTCCAAACACTACAAAGTTATGGTAGAACTGATGCAGAAAGAGACTCATAAGATAATGTAACCCAGTCAACATACAGTAGATGTCGAATATACTGTATGTCTTTATCTATAATGCCCGAACCATTCAGAACAATATCATGCTATTATCTCTCATGAAGTCGTCCTACGTGTGAGATAACTGTTTAATTACTTTATTAAATTGTGTTCCTTCCTTCCAGCTCCTAAAAGATTGTTTTTAAACCGTCACCTGACATAACTGCAATGATTGATCCTATTTTTTTGTACCAATAACCAGAACTCGCGTACGATATTCGATATAATGGAGCGACTTGATATTAAACAAAGTGTCTCGGTGAAATGTTCCACACTTTTTGGGGGTTTTGAGTCTTTGCTAAAACTGCCCGTATCGGCACAGAACGCAGACTTTTTTCCCAAACCACAACACGCCGTGGTTAAATGAAAACACGATGTGCCTCATTAGATTTCATCCTCAGGATGACGGCTGATTATATTTCAAATCACAAAGCTCTATACGACAACTACTTTTGTAATTGGACTTGTTGACAGGAGACATTTGACTTGTAGATAATCAATAACATGAACAAAGTCAAAATCATGTCAAAATGTCTGCGATTTAAAAAAAAAAAAATATATATATATATTTGAATGTCCACCACAGAAAATTGAGGATTACTCTCACTGTATTCTTCTGTATCGAGTTTCATTAAAGCTTCGTATTGTGTGCTTCCCTCCTCTGTAAACCATGACAGATACAAGATGTCCATGCTGAAGCCGTCCACCAAAGCCTTGGCTCTGTCCTCCAAAGTGTCCGTGAGGACGGACAGCAGGGGCTTCCTCTCCCTGCAGTACATGGTGAGGAACGACGACGGACAGATCTGCTTCGTGGAGTATTACTGTTGTCCCGACGAGGAGGTGGAGGAGAAGGAGGAAGAGCGATGAAGGCCCTGTTCAGTTTAGACTTTAAATGAACACCTTTAACTTCAGCGGAGGCCGGTTGCTTTGACTGAGCGCCGTACAGAGAAGACGAAATCAGCCAGAGGAGGTCGGAGAAATGCTGGATTTACAGGGAGCATCGTGGACACGGTGGGAAAAGGTCTAATGGAGCATCGATGTGGAAAGATAATTTCACCTACCTGATCTTTGTTCATGCATCTGTGTGTAGGTCAACCACCGTCACACTCACAGTTCTGAATTAACTAGAATATGGAAAGTGATTGTGCATATAGTTTGAGACCCCTCGACGTGTGAGCATTACCTGTGACTTTAAGTCCACACTGTTGGTAGAGCTACTGATCTGTCGGCGTACTGTACGCATCAGCTGTAATCTGTTCTGACATGGTGATTGACAGCCTGTAAAAGTAAGACATTTATGCGAGACGGCACACTCATACCAGTTTTCTGTGTGTCTAGTGAAGCACGTGTTCGGTCTCCTTTCAACAGGCCTGAGTTCTCTGCACATACGTGTTTGAATTTGTGTGCCGATGCCTTTTACAGCCGTTAGTTTGGAAAATATAACATTACACAATACTTCCTGCAAGTTGACATTGTTTTATTTCCATGACATAGAAAACAACTGTGCTGAACTCAAACTCAATAAACATGTTTTTTTTTTTTTTTTTTTAATGAAATATTTACTTTTATCAAAAAGAATGGGCAAATACTGTAAAAATCAAGCTACACTCCTCATGAGGAGGAACAGAATAGATCTTATCAGTCAAGTCCACAAATGACTGCAACAGGTATTTAAGATTTTCAATGGGATTTAAAAGGTCATAACATTGGGCTCCAAGCTGACTGCACTGCCGCATTAACCACATTTTCTTGAGACATCACTGAATCATGGCGGGCCGTAGGTTTCCCACTCGGCTGAATGTGGTCCATCCGGTTACCTGCGGGGCCTCTGCATCCTCTGTCTTTTGAAAGGTTTGTGTTTCTTCTTCTTCATCACTTTTGGCGCGGGCGCTTCGGTCTGGATGTGAACGGGCTTCTCCTCCGCCGGTGTCAGGAAGACGTCGGCCGTGACGTCTTTGTCCACATTCTCCTTGGCTTCCGTCCTCTTCATTTTCTGGAGCTCCTTCACCATCTGCTTCTCGCGCACTTTGGCTGCTGTCGCCAGCCGGATCTCTCGCCGGGCCTGGAGGCGTACGAAGAGACAGGCGGCACATACAATTAAGAAATGTATAATGCATCAAGCACATAAATGATGACTCACTAACAGCACGTTGTGAAAGATTTATAGCAACATGCACTGGATTTTTTTTTTTTACCATGTTAGGAGACTGGAATTCTTGGTTTTCAAAGAGCGTCGGTCCTCCAAAGCTTCCCTGAAAGATCTTTATAAGGTTGAGAACAAAGCGAGGCCCGATCTCCACGAGAGACGCATCTTCCTCAATTATCTGAACAAGGAGAGAGTGAAGTCATTACAAAAGAAAAGAACGTAAGCAAATGTTTTATTTCGGAAGCCCCCAAATGGAAGACAGAATTTCTTATCAAAGCAAGTAAATATCTGACAAAAAGAAAAGAAAAAGCCCCTTTAAGTCTCGAATGTATTTAAACGTGGAAAAATTACCTGGTAGTTCCTGAACCATATCCTGTTGTCTGCGATGGTGAAAGTGAAGACGTGGTCCACAAAAGGCTGACTCTTGGGGTGGTAGCGAGGAGTGGAAAAAGTCTGGAAAAAGGAGAATTTAATGAGAACCTCCTTACATCCCAAAAAAAAAGAGATTTGTTACGTTAAGACGGTCTAAACAACGATGAACTCTGTCCAAGTCATCGTGCATCGATCGGTGCAGAAGACGTCCTCTAACAGGCTGCTACAAGCTGTCGGTATTCACATCTGCACCATTTGACAGGGATCTTGTACATTGAAAACACACCTGGATGAAGAGCTCTTTCAGTAAAGCGAAGTGCGGCTCCTTGTCAAATTTCTGTGGGAAGAAACAAAAGAGTTCAATATTTTTCTTAACACTGATTTTATCACCTTTCAGTTTGCAGATTCTCTGAAAACAAAGCAAAACTGCTCAAAACTCAGATCTCGGCCTGCAAATGTTTCAGAGTGCAAAAGACTGCAGGTTTTTTTTAACGGCTTCACGTGCCTTCTTTGGCTTTTATGTTGTGCTACTTACTGCAAATATTTGGTGTTGTGTCACACAGCTGCCCGTTCCTCACAATAATAAATAATAAACTTGTATTAATGCTACAATAAAACTGTCTTCATTTAACTTTTCAGGCGCTACTCACGGGATCGAACGAGAGCAGCGGTCGGGATCCTTTCAGGCAGTTTCCTGTCATTTTCAGTTCAGCCAGTGTGTGAACTGCAGAAGAAACGATAATATGATTTAAATTTCTCAGTGGCGAGACAAGAGACCTGCTGCATTTCAGGACGGTGGGAGAGAAGTAACTTACTGTTCTGTACCAGGAACTTGGCAGAGGGTCCATGAGGACTGTTTGAAATCCTGCAAGACGACAACATTTTTAAAATGAGTTCAGATTTGCTCTCCAACAGTAAATCAGCCTCAACATCACATTTAGAAAATGTGAGTGCTGGAAAACTGGAAAAACCTTCTAATAAATTACTTCTCTATAGAAAATGTATCATCCTCCATCAAAAAAAATCTGCAGTTTGGTCATCTCTCACAAACACATTGTCTTTTTTGCGTTGCAATTAATAAAAAATTTTTTAAAAATCATTAAAAAAAAGAAAAAGTCAGTGCTCACCACATGTAGAGGTCCTGCTTCTTCTTGGCCTCGAAAAAGAGGCATTTGTTGCAGTTTTTGATTTCACACACCTGCAAAAACACCACTGATCTTCAGCTCTGCTGTAATGTGTAAGATTTTATATTTTATAAAAGTGCATTCAGAAATCAACCAACAGACTCACCTCGTTGACGATGAACAACTTGTCCTTTCTGTCCATTTTGGTGTCTGTGCAGAGGATGTTATTGTTAGCATTTCATAATCTTAAAAGAAGGCTCAAAACATATCTCTAACTAATTAAAGTTAGTTATGCATTTGATCTATTCTTATGCATTTTATCTGTTTCTTATGCATCTCATTTCTATATTTTTAAATGTCGCATTTCTTGTATGAAAAGTACAAATAACGTTTATTATTATTATTATTATTATTGCACAACTAGGTTAGTTGTAGTCCAGATATTTGTGTGGAAACGACAGTGTCCCACTGACCTGCTTTTGAATGCGGCATCATGGTCCTCAGGTCTTGCATCAAATGTCTTGTCCTGAAGTTGATTCCTCTTGAAGAGAAAATGAGAACTCTTTCCTTGTTGGTCCATTTTCCCTGTTCAACGAGAGTTTTATCGCATTAAAATAATAATAATAATAAATTAACAAAAAAAAAAAAATGGCCTCGATGTATTTTGGTGAAGTAAAGTCAGCTGAATAACAAACCGGAACACTCACCAATGAAACCGGCGGCGGGATCGTAACTTCGTGGATCGTCTCCTGGACGGTTTGAACAGTCGACTCGCGCTCATCTGCGACTATTTTTCCTTTTTTAGCCTTTTTGCCGACAGGACCCTGGTCTCCACGTTTTCTCTTGAACGCCGACATGTTTTGTACGCGGACGCAAATCTCGCGTGGACTCAGCTCAAAAGAACACACGTGCGCACACTCGAGCATCGACTGTATCGTGCCGAGCAGAGACAGAGACAGAGACCCCCCCCTTGGTGGCGCGGAGGAAGTACTGCAGACATTGCACTGAGAGCAAATGGTCACATCTGGAGACAGAAACACAAACCCCACAACCAGAACTCAGTGAAGTGAAGATATTTCAGATGTAGTGGATTGTTTTTTGTTTTTTTTTCTGGAATATTTGACTTGAATTAGCAACTTAAATGGATATTTAGAATTACACAATGTCCTCAATATGCACATGCAACAAAGTTCAAGTCTTCCTGTCACCGATAGATATCATCATGAGCTAACTAGTTACATTAAAGGGGTAAAATAGGGGTAAAATACTATAGAATTGAAATTTATTAATGGGATTTTGGGGGATAAAGTTTGTGGTAGTTTGGACAGAAATCCAAGAAGATTTAAAGGGGTTTTTATTTTGTATTTTAGTTGACCTTTGGTTTGGTATTAGTGAAGAAACCTGAACTTGTGGCTTACCCTTAGAGAGACTCGCCTTAGGAGGGCTCACCCTCTGCGAACCATGTGGCTTACCCTTAGAGAGACTCGCCTTAGGAGGGCTCACCCTCTGCGAACCATGTGGCTTACCCTTAGAGAGACTCGCCTTAGGAGGGCTCACCCTCTGCGAACCATGTGGCTTACCCTTAGAGAGACTCGCCTTAGGAGGGCTCACCCTCTGCGAACCATGTGGCTTACCCTTAGAGAGACTCGCCTTAGGAGGGCTCACCCTCTGCGAACCATGTGGCTTACCCTTAGAGAGACTCGCCTTAGGAGGGCTCACCCTCTGCGAACCATGTGGCTTACCCTTAGAGAGACTCGCCTTAGGAGGGCTCACCCTCTGCGAACCATGTGGCTTACCCTTAGAGAGACTCGCCTTAGGAGGGCTCACCCTCTGCGAACCATGTGGCTTACCCTTAGAGAGACTCGCCTTAGGAGGGCTCACCCTCTGCGAACCATGTGGCTTACCCTTAGAGAGACTCGCCTTAGGAGGGCTCACCCTCTGCGCACCATGTGGCTTACCCTTAGAGAGACTCGCCTTAGGAGGGCTCACCCTCTGCGCACCATGTGGCTTACCCTTAGAGAGACTCGCCTTAGGAGGGCTCACCCTCTGCGCACCATGTGGCTTACCCTTAGAGAGACTCGCCTTAGGAGGGCTCACCCTCTGCGCACCATGTGGCTTACCCTTAGAGAGACTCGCCTTAGGAGGGCTCACCCTCTGCGCACCATGTGGCTTACCCTTAGAGAGACTCGCCTTAGGAGGGCTCACCCTCTGCGAACCATGTGGCTTACCCTTAGAGAGACTCGCCTTAGGAGGGCTCACCCTCTGCGAACCATGTGGCTTACCCTTAGAGAGACTCGCCTTAGGAGGGCTCACCCTCTGCGAACCATGTGGCTTACCCTTAGAGAGACTCGCCTTAGGAGGGCTCACCCTCTGCGAACCATGTGGCTTACCCTTAGAGAGACTCGCCTTAGGAGGGCTCACCCTCTGCGAACCATGTGGCTTACCCTTAGAGAGACTCGCCTTAGGAGGGCTCACCCTCTGCGAACCATGTGGCTTACCCTTAGAGAGACTCGCCTTAGGAGGGCTCACCCTCTGCGAACCATGTGGCTTACCCTTAGAGAGACTCGCCTTAGGAGGGCTCACCCTCTGCGAACCATGTGGCTTACCCTTAGAGAGACTCGCCTTAGGAGGGCTCACCCTCTGCGAACCATGTGGCTTACCCTTAGAGAGACTCGCCTTAGGAGGGCTCACCCTCTGCGAACCATGTGGCTTACCCTTAGAGAGACTCGCCTTAGGAGGGCTCACCCGCTGCGAACCATGTGGCTTACCCTTAGAGAGACTCGCCTTAGGAGGGCTCACCCTCTGCGAACCATGTGGCTTACCCTTAGAGAGACTCGCCTTAGGAGGGCTCACCCTCTGCGAACCATGTGGCTTACCCTTAGAGAGACTCGCCTTAGGAGGGCTCACCCTCTGCGAACCATGTGGCTTACCCTTAGAGAGACTCGCCTTAGGAGGGCTCACCCTCTGCGAACCATGTGGCTTACCCTTAGAGAGACTCGCCTTAGGAGGGCTCACCCTCTGCGAACCATGTGGCTTACCCTTAGAGAGACTCGCCTTAGGAGGGCTCACCCTCTGCGAACCATGTGGCTTACCCTTAGAGAGACTCGCCTTAGGAGGGCTCACCCTCTGCGAACCATGTGGCTTACCCTTAGAGAGACTCGCCTTAGGAGGGCTCACCCTCTGCGAACCATGTGGCTTACCCTTAGAGAGACTCGCCTTAGGAGGGCTCACCCTCTGTGAACCATGTGGCTTACTCTTAGAGAGACTCGCCTTAGGAGGCTTAGGTTCTATTTCACAATTAATGGTTCAGATTCCAGCTCGGCCGGTTGATGGTGATTCAACTTTTAGTGAAGTTGAAACGTTTGGAGAAATTGAAAAAGTTTTGCATACACTACACATTACAGGAAGATATTTAATATCACTGCAGACCCCCTTTGAAAACATGTATATCTACTATCCAAAGAATGCCTGCACCAATTTTGGTCGCATTTGAATGAATATTTGTGGACGGTGGAGTTTATAGGTTGTAGTGAGCCAAAGAAGGTTTGTGGTTCGACTCCCCTTTGATCATGACTTTAATAAAAAAAAAAAAAAAAATCATACTATAGCATGTTGTCCAAATTATGAAAAAAAAAAAAAAAAAAATCATACTATAGCAAGAAGTGACCTAAAAGTCATTTTTGGACGACATGCTATAGTATGACTTTTTATTTTTCCGCACCATTGGTGCTCGGGCCCTAATAATAATAATAATAATAATAATAATAATAATAATAATAATAATAATAATAATATATTTTTATTTCGTCAAGGCTTACACGGGCTTACACTTTCCACTCCCAAACAGTAGGTGGCGGCAATGTATCTCGAAGCTAGTAGCCAAAATAACGGAAGCTCAGAAAAAAAACCCAAAGATCTCGCGAGATTTCGGTGGCATCAGCCTGGGGAGGCGGCACAACGTTTATTTTAGTTAGTAGAAGCGTCTTAAATATATTTTAAAGAATATAAGCTCATGATTAGAATTAAACAACAGCGCATGGGTTCCATTATGTAATGCCCAAACATCACAACAGCATCGCGACCAACCGAAGAGGCCTAATTGTTTTTGTTTTAGCATGCGGCAGCTAAAGTGCTAACGCGTATCCTCGCCCGAGACAACGTGGACATTCGTCCAGTTTGTCCCGAGAAGTCCACGTTTCTCTGAAGATGAAGTGTCACTATGAGATCCTGGGCGTGAAGCGAGACGCGGGAGACGATGATTTAAAGAAGGCCTATCGGAAATTAGCCTTGAAATGGCATCCAGGTAAAGTGGTAGTAGTTTCTGAGCAGGACGTCACTGCTCCATCAGTCCTTTTTTTTTTTTTTTTTTTTTTTTTAAATTATTTTAATATATATTTATCTATCTTATCTAAATATTTGTCAGTGGTAGACAGTTAAGCTGGTTTATTGTGCCCATAAAGACGGTTATTATCACACTCAAACAGTTCAGACTGCTCCTGTTGTACGTGAACGCAGCGCAGCAGTGATGTGACGTCATTGGTTTTACTTTTTCCAAAAAAAAATAAAAAAAATGCTTTTATTTTATTGTATACATATTTGTAATTATTTCTTATTGTGTGCACCTTTTTTTTGTTTTTTTTCCTAACTGTGTTTATGTTCTGCTGTGACGACTAAATTTTCCCCACTGTGGAATTAATAAAATCTTATCTTATCTTAATAACCTTTATGAGCAAGTATTCCCAGTTACATCGCATTAAAAGTATGAACGTAGGCTCAAATCACCATCTTCCTGTCTTGTTTCTTCTTGGTTTTGCTTCTCCCATTTTTTTTATTTTTTTTTGTGACGCCGCCGACTCTATAAAACCCCACAAAAAGTTATCGACGCTCGGTCTTAACATGTTTGTGTTTTTTCCAGATAAGAACTTGGACAACGCCGAGGAGACGGCGGAGCACTTCAAGCTGATCCAGGCGGCTTACGACGTCCTGAGTGATCCACAGGAGAGAGCCTGGTGCGTACAAATGAATATAATGTGACTCGGCGGCAGCGATAAGAAGTATTTCTCATCGACGTTTCTGCGTCTTGCTGTGCGGCAGGTACGACAACCACAGAGACGCTCTGCTGAAAGGAGGCGTGAGTGGCGACTACGAGGACGACAGCATCGACCTGCTGCAGTACTTCACGGTCACCTGCTACTCCGGCTTCGGAGATGACGAGAAGGTTCGTGTTCGCGGATAGAGTCGCTCGATATGTTACGAGATGAGGAAAATGCCAATAAAACGCTCCTCTAAAGCCGCCCGTTGTTAAGAGGAGATTAACTGTCATCATGTGAAATCTTTCTTGCGGTTAATCACTGTGGTTTTGGCCACAACAGGTTTAGAGATAAATGATTTTGAAAAATTGAATTTGAAGTCCAAACACGTCATCCAACCGGTCCCGATGTTTCCTGACTCCCTCTCTGTCCTCACAGGGCTTTTACACAGTTTACAGGAATCTTTTTGAGTCTGTTGTAAAAGAGGAGATGGAGCACAGCCGGGCGGACGAGGAGGAGGAGGAGGAGGAGTATCCGCCCTTTGGAGACTCTGAGAGTGATTACGATACAGTGAGCCGAACCCACACTTAAGAAAAGCATTACGTCTGTGAAACGTTAAGAGTGAAGCCAGGAATCTCTGGTGGTTCTTAAATCAGTCCCCGTTTCCGTACCGCAGGTGGTTCACGTGTTTTACGGCTACTGGCAGAGCTTCTGCACTCGCAAAAACTTTGCGTGGAAGGAGGAGTACGACACGAGGCAGGCCTCCAACCGCTGGGAGAAACGGGCCATGGAGAAGGAGAACAAGAAGACCCGAGACAAGGCTCGGAAGGAGCGCAACGACCTGCTGCGGCAGCTCGTGGCCTTCGTCCGCAAGCGTGACCGGCGCGTTCAGGCCCACAGGAAGCTGGTGGAGGAGCAGAACGCCGAGAAGGTGAAGAAGGTGGAGGAGCTGAGGCGGCAGCAGAAGCTCCAACAGGCCAAGTGAGTAGAGAACTTGGTGATTGATGGGGACGGATGTGAATTTCCTGTCGACTCACACCGAACTGCACTTTCCATCCCAAAGACTGGCAGAGGAGTACAAGGAGCAGAGTTGGGCAGCCATGTCGGAGCTGGAGAAGGAGCTGCAGCAGATGGAGGCTCAGTACGGAGAGGAGTTCGGAGACGCATCGGAGAGCGAGGAGGAGGAGGAGCTGGAGAGGAACAGCGAGGAGGGAGGTGAGATTTACGCTTATTTTGTGACTGGGAGCGTCATCTTCGTCGCTACATTCATTCATGGATGTCTTCCTGTAATAATTCAATAATTTAGACCATTTAATTAATGTAAATGTTAGCTAAGTATACTAAGGAGTAATTGTGTGTGTGTGTGTTCACAGAAGCAGAGCAGCCTGATGGAGACGACCTGACGATTGATGATTTCGATGATCTCTACTGCCCAGCCTGCGACAAATCCTTCAAATCAGACAAAGCGTGAGTTTCCAACACATTCCTCCTTCCTCCAAGTCAATTTCTTAACTCAGGAATGCTGTGCGGTTTATTCATTTTTTAATTCATCTAATTTAGCTTTGCTGTGATTCTAATTAGATTATAATCCATGTTAACATCTGTGTCTTTTTTTAAAAAAAATTATTGTTCCTTTTACAGCTTGAAAAACCATGAAAAATCCAAAAAGCATCGGGAGATGGTGGCGTTACTACGGCAACAGCTGCAGGAAGAAGAGGAATTGCTTGTTTTGAACAAGGATGGAAAAGAGGGAGGAGAGAATAATAATGAGCAGCAGGAAGAAGAAGAAGAGGAGGTAGAAGAGGAGGAAAAGCCAAGACAAAAGTATGTCGGACCAAGTCACGTGTGTTTCGTTCATTTCACCCGGTTGTCAGTTAAAACTCACTCATAAAATGTTTTTTTTAGTTGTTTTTAATTGAGATATTTGTTTGCGTCTCCACAGGCTGTCTAAAAAACAAAAGAGGAAAAAGAAGCAGCAGAAAGTGGTGAGTACCGTCTTCTCTGTCTCTGTTTAGTGCATCAGGACGAAGTGAACGTTTCGTAACGGACGTCTCTCTTCATGCTCTTCCTCCAACACAGCAAAGTGTTCCAGAGGAGGAAGGCGAGGAGAAACCGACACCGGCCGCCTGCGAGGAAGATGCCCCCGAGACGTCGGCGGACCCCGCAGAGGCCGAGAGGCAGGATGACCTTCCTCCCGCAGAGGTCAAGAGGTTAGTCCTGTCTTTTTTCTTCTGGCTGAGATACAGACTGGTTCTGTTTAAATGTGAGCATCAGTCAACTGTGCTGAATGTTTACACTGTTTATTTTACAAACAGTGACTGAAAACGGCATGATTGACTGGGAACCCAATTTCAAAACTGAGTGTGTTAAAGTGGATTTTATTAGATTGGTACAGAAAAAAAAAAAAAAAGGAACATTAAGGAAACGGTATCAAATTTAAAGTATCGGTTCCGGTATCAAAAATTATTGAATGGTACCCGTTTTTCTAATTGAGACACCGTCTAGCTCGATGTGTTGTTGGCCGCTGACGTCGTCTTTCTGGTGTTTGATGCTCAGGCAGGAAGCGTACGGTAGTTACTGTGTCATGAAACCAAAATGAGACCAAAGACTCTTAAAGTGCCGTCCAGAGCTGCGGGGAACTGCTATCAGGTGGTTATTTTCTGAGGATTTGTTACTTTAGATTCATTCATATTTTTTAATATGAAATCTTAATTAGTGCAGCTCCAAATTCTGAGATGGGACCCAGGATGTCTCATTTAAAACACTGTTCTCTTATTAAACCCTTGGAGACCTGATGGGTTCCTGTTTTCAGATAAAGGAGAGTTTTAAATTATTTTGGCGGCACTATTTTTTAACATTCATTTAAATCTAAGATTTGAAGCAAAGGAAAGCAGCATTTTGGAAAAAAAACATCAAAGATCTAAAAATCCTTTCATAAGCAGGATGTTACAAAATATGATTTTCTGACAGGTGTGATGAGGACGAGCAAGAAATGAGTAGTCATAAAGAGGGGGGTTGAACAGTTAAATCCTGGAGTAAATCACGCAGGATAACATGAGTTTTATAATGTAGTGGTGTTTGCAGTTTGCAGTTCTGATTTGTATTTGTGCCACTTGAACTTTACCTCAGCAGCTCTGGGAAGACGAAGGGAAAGAAAGGAGGAAAAGACAAACCGAAGAACGTCAAGTCACTCACAGGAGAGCAGTGTCCCGAGGTTGGTACAGGAAATGTCATGGAAACAATATGTCCATTTTTATTATTATTATTATTATTATTATTATTATTATTATTAATAATAAAAATCTCATGTCTACTGATGCTTCCACTCTTGTCGGTATGATAACATTAGTTTTTTTTGGCCCATTTATTAAACCTATAAAAAAAAAAAAGGAATTTATTGTAATAAAATGATTCTTCACTTGTATTATTAAATCACATATTCCCATTTTCCACCTCCAGAGGGAAGAAATTCTCCGCTGTGTTACCTGTAACAACGAGTTCTCTACGAGAAACAAGTTGTTCGACCACCTGAAGACCAGCGGCCACGCCACCGCTCTCTCCGCAAACACTCCTCACAGCTCCACGAGCAAGAGCAAAAAAGAGAAGAGGAAGAACAGATAACGCGTCTTCATCTGGGCCGACGAGCCGCAAAGAGTTTGACTCCGTAGGGACGCACTAAAAACTCTGAGGAGTCTCTCAGGAGGCTGAAAAAAGCCTTTTGAACGTGGTCTGAAGTGGACTGTGCAGGCTCACTGGGAGCACATGAACTTTTAAAAAACAAAAATGACACTATAATCATTTTCAGTGAGAAAGATTGAGTCTTCACCTTTCTGAGCAGTCTATCAGTAAGTTCCTCTGTAATTATGACTCTCTGCTGATAAACCAGAAAGAGTTATCAGACAGGATATTGTTTCAGGAATCATCTCTCCCTGTTTGTCATGAAGATCTCTTCGTGGTGCTACTAATAAAAGTGATGCTGCCTGCTAGTATTTATACAACCCTGGAATAATTTGCTTTAATGCCTCCCAGGAGCTGAAAGTTTCAAGTCACGGTTTCCTCACGGATGCGGAGAGTTTTTAAACTGTGTTTGTACAAATCAAAGTCCGGCAGCAACAGACCTACTCCATCGTTCCCACGATGGCATGAGGTGCACGTTACTGCTTCACGATAGTTGGCATGGTGTTTGTGTGTCCTTGTACTCTTTTTTTTTTAATGAAGATTTATAAAAAAAAAGTGAAACAATATCCTCGCGCAGCGTCTCCTCAAACCAAACATCCACTCTGTTTTCCTGCTGCATGTGCAGGCGGTGAGCTCGCAGGACAAACATGCTGAATCGTCACAAGTTTTGGGTGCCGACTTGAGCAGATGACGAAATCTACGACGCGGAAAGCGTGAACCGGCCGTAACACTGTTGTCGGACGTGTTCGTCGGAAACATTCACCCATACTTTCAATATACTGTTTTATTGATGACAAAAATTTGTATTAACAAAACTAACAGCATGAATCGTGGTTTCATTAAACACCTTGTCAGATATATTGTCTGTTCACCTGCAGACTGACTCCAAAATAATCATAATGTTTTTTCATTAGATCTAACCGGAGCAAAATGAAATACCAGCAAGCCATAAAAAGGACTTATGAAATTAATTTTCCCTCATTAGAAGAAGTGTTTTGAATAACTGAGTCGCTTTAAGAGGAAAAACATGTTGCAAAGCAGGACGGACTGCAGTGTCGGTGTTTTCCTGCAGAACTTAACAAGGTGAAAGAGGTCACAATTAAAAACATTTTTGGGGATTTACAAAAAGGAACTGGACCGCTGGGGTTCAGAGTCGCTCACTGTCTGTCCATGTAGCCGTGGACGGCCTTGTTAAACACCGCCAGGAAGAAATCGACATCTTCCTTGGTGATGCACATCGGGGGCTGAATGCGAAAGGTCTGAAGTGGAGAGAAAAACGAGATGAGAGGGGAGATTATAGACAGCCAGTGACACGCAGAACCAGAATAACACGCAGAACCAGGTCCAGTGCCTCATTATGTCAAAGGTCAAAGGAAATCAAGTTTTAAAGCAAAACTTTTGTGAAGTAAAATTAGTTGTGATAGGTGTTAAAATTGTAGAATTGGCTCGTAGTGTTTTGTTAACTGAAAATCTGTTGAAACCAAGGTTTAAAGCGAAAGGAGATTCTACTGATTTATTTACTGTTGCTTTGAGAATGAATCTGAGAGGTTTAATACAAAATCTTTCTTCTATTCTTCAACGTTTTTGGTTGGAGATCATACGTGTATGTTTTAGCGTTTCCTGGCTGACGGATGTTTACGGAACAATTCATATTTTTCTTGCACAAGTGTTTGTGTCTGAGGTTGACTCGTCCACGGAGACGGTTCCAGATTCCAGACGGTGAGTTCCTTCAGTCTTTGTTCTTGTAAGAACAATAAATGAATTTGAGATGAATTTAAAAGAAAACGTTCTCCTGTTTTCCACACAGCTTTTCTCGACACCCACAGCAGAATAGCGGGACTCACGGGAGGTTGGTGAGAGAGATGAGGAATACTCTTCTCCCAAACACTGGTGTAGTGTTTAGTTGTAGT
This sequence comes from Embiotoca jacksoni, assembly GCF_022577435.1. Lineage (NCBI taxonomy): Eukaryota > Metazoa > Chordata > Actinopteri > Embiotocidae > Embiotoca > Embiotoca jacksoni. The sequence continues at coordinate 16,993,249 of NW_027185230.1, read as the reverse complement.
TTTATAAAGACAAAAAAAAACATCCTTCATTACAACCTAACTAAGATCTTTTGTCAAAAAAAAATTAGTTTTATTCCATGAAATATTACTTTTTATACGAGCATTTTTATTTATTTAGCCCAAAATCAGCTTGTATCCTTCGACCCCGCCTCTGAATAAGGAAAAGTTATTCATATTAAGATTTTTTTTTTAATTTTCTCCACAAAACCATAAATGTGATCTTATATTATGATAGTTTTTCCTCTAAATATTTCAACTCATTCTTAAAAAAAGGTGAAAGTTTTTTTATGCTACATGTTGTTGAAGCTGCAGGTGAGTGGTTACCTGTCCGTACACGCCTCCTTTCCCTACCAGGACTCCCATGTCCTTAATATCCTCAAAGATCTCACTCATTGCCGTCGTAGGCAGCGGATCTCTGCTGGCCTGTGGATGAAGGAGAAGAGATGAAAGGATGGATGAACCTTGACATGTTAAAGAGACTATATTCATTATATTATTATTATTATAATATTATTACCAGTTATTAATCAGTTCGATGTGTACTATGTGTGTACTATAGACTGGGTGATCTGAAATCTGAAATTTAAACAAACTGGATGAAGTTAAATATATATTTTTAAGTATGACAGGTATTTATTCACTCATTTGTCATGAAACTGTTAATTAAATAGACTGACTTTATTCAGTCAGGGTATTTGTTGTTTTGAGTATAATTCAAATCCTCTTTATTTGTGGTTTTTCACAGGTCATCAGTATCAGTTTTGCAGTATGAACTACTGATGCACAAGCATTAAATGACAATTTAAATGGTAACTCTGAGCGTAAGCTTAATGTCTCAAGGTGAAAGTAAAGATAATTATGCAATTAAAAGTTTCAGAAAGCTGCTCCTGAAATTCCTGGTAACACAATTATGAGCACTCAGAGTTATTAAATATAACAAGCCACAAGGAAATTGTATTAGAAAAGAGGAAGAGGGGTCAAAATAAGACTAATCAGGGACACTTCAGGGTATCTGGCTGACGGTCAAAAGATAGATGCAACAAAACCAAACATTACGAGCTCCATCAACCCGATACTGCAGGACCATTGTGATATTTGAGTAGAAATTCCTGTTTCCTATTTAAATTCAATATCTGACTCTTCACAGAAGTAAAAAAAAAAAATACATCAGAACTTCAGGCAGGAGAACTCGTGCTGCAGCTGAGTTTGTTCTGTTGACAATTACAGATGGTCGCTGCTGCTGCAGTTAATGGTTAACTGGGGCACTGCTGAACCATGTCCTCGAGAGGCACAGCGCCGACGCACACGTTGTACAAAGAACACGTGGTGAGGTGAGTGTCACTTCTGTTACAAACTCCATACCTTGTCTTTCACCATCTCCACACCGATCTGCAGGCCTTTTCCACGCACGTCGCCGACGATCTCGTACTTGTCTCTGAGTTTTGCCAGTTCGGTCATCAGATAGGTTCCCACGTGGAGGCTGTTCTGCTGCGTGCCGTCCTCTCTGATCGTCTGTCGAGGCAAAATGCGTTGAGTTATAGTTATTGTATGTTATGTGGCATTTTGTTTACAATTTTACATCGTTTCATTTAATAATGTCATAGAAGGAATATGAACCCTAACCCTAACCCTGACCTTAACCTACTGACGACCTTCATTTCGGTGCCCACAGTGACATGTCCCCACAGATTGGTGTGTTTTACATTTTTGGTCCACAACAGGATATAAATACATGTACACACACACACACACACACACACACACACACACACACACACACACACACACACACACACACACACACACACACACACACACACACACACACACACACACACACACACACACACACACACACAGAGTTGTGTTTCAACCATTTCAAAGGACACCACATTGACTAACATTAATGTCCTGGAGACTCAATCTTCCCTCAACCATGCTGTAACTACTAATGTGTAACTCCAACATACAATCTAAAACATAAACCAAAACCCAATCTTTTTAATAAAATTGAATGATTTACATTACGGGGGGCTAAAATGAAAAAAAGCTCTGAAATCTGTAAACCGATTTATGTCCCCTGAACATGAATAATACAAATACACAAAAACAATGATTGCAGCAAGTTACTGACTGCAGGAATTTGTTCTCACTGTTGAGAGTTGAGTGTGTTGTTTGAAAGTAAAGACCACAGCAGCATCTAAACACAGGATGTCATTTACAGAGTAGATATTTATGCTGCACCACAAAATAAACATGCAAATTCCTCTCAGTTGATTCTCAGACATTATAAATGAGTTTTAAATCTGTGTGCTCGTGTGATTACGGATTTATGTAACATCTACAGAAATGATTCAAGACTGGATTATGATGAAATTAAAGTCTCCTGTGCAGCCCTGATGAAGAAAAACAAGATTAATTCTCACATCAAGCACCGATGAAGCAACAGTACAGGCCAAAGGATTTCCTCCGAAGGTGTTGAAGTGGAAGGCTTTTGCAAAGGAAGCGGCAATTTCTAAAAAAAACAACAACAACAACACACGAATGAACGAGCTCACTGCTGCCTCATTAAATCTACAGCCATGAATAGAATCTACTGAGACTACATGTATTACATATGACTTGTCAAAGTATCATTGGGTGTAGTGTTTTTTTTTAAGCTACGTTAAATGTATTCAACAGTATTTGTTTAGGGTTTAAATGAGTAATTATTGTGTATTAACTTGATGTCAGGTCTGCAACATCGTATGAAAAAGAAGTAGAGATCTAATATACTGTACATGCAACTGAAGTGAGTGAAGTCATCACGGGGTCAACGTTTGGGCCGGGCACACTATAGTTCAGTGTAATTAAGCTATTGTGAATACACAAGCACATTTTTCAACGAGAGTTTTATGATCTCACCTGGTGTTGTAACAAGTGCTCCCATTGGGAATCCATTGCCGATGCCCTTCGCCATGGTGACCATGTCAGGAATGACGTCATGCCCTTGGAATCCCCAGAAGTGGCTTCCTGTTCGTCCAAATCCAGTCTGGACCTGCCCGGTGCAAAACACATTATTACACATTCATAATTTCTAGATATATGATACAAGCACTAGCTGGTGCTACAGCTCCATCATCGGTTGGCCTTGTTACAGTGTTTACCTCATTCAGTACTTTTTGTTCGAGCAAATCCTAACAAATGTATGTGTATCTATTAATGTGTGTCTAACCTCGTCAGCAATGCAGACTCCTCCTCTCTCTCTCACGAGCTTGTAAGCCTCCTTCAGGTAGTTTTTGGGGTACTGCACAGCTCCTCCCATCCCCTGGACAAACCGAACACATCCTCATGCTCCCAACCTCATAACACAATGCTGGATGTCATACTGAACATGGATAGCATGAGAATACAATATTTGAGTTAAACTCTCTTCATAAATTATTAAATCGAGGACATGAAATCCATTTAGTCAGCTCAATCCTCCACAGCCGAGAACAGTACCTGAATCGGCTCTCCAAAGAAAGCAGCAATTTGACTCGGGAGACTAGTTGCAAACGTCTCCTTGAGCTGTCCAATGTATTGCTCATTGGCCATGCAATGACCTGTGGGATCAAAGAAAAGTTAAATTCAAATTCAAATTCAAGTTTATATTACCAAAATAATGCTTATCATTTCACAGGAACTAAGTACGGAGCAATTATTCCATTTATTGTTTAATTCCAGCACCTCAGCGCTTCTTCTGACTGATTTCCAGGATTACAACTGATCTTACTGTTCAACCCTGATTCAACTTTACACACACTCAGTACATTGAAGACACTTTTACTAAAAAGACACAGACACTTTTGAACTGGTAGCAGAGATTTATATAGAAATATAAAGACAAAGTACTGTATGTGCTATAAATATCCAGTTTACCTTCGACCACCTTACGCTCTCAAAGGTCAAGTATTCACAACACAAGCAGTTTGCAGTGCAAATCATTGCGTTCGTTTGTTGTAGGACTATCACAGAAGCCATCTAGGATTATAATGCTGAATCCCACAGACAGTGGTGTGTGTGTGTGTGTGTGTGTGTGTGTGTGTGTGTGTGTGTGTGTGTGTGTACCTTGGGCACAGCTACACTCTCTGATGGTCTGCACAGGAGAGTCCCTGCAGTGGCTTCCTCCCCACGGACCTCTGAACACATCAGGACACACGGCCTGTTTAATGAGCAGAAAGCATGTCAGCTGGGTCAGTCTGACACCCAAAGGTATTGAGAATTAACAAAGCACAAATAAATCTTCATGATACCTTAAATAAGACCACAGCATCATTCCCCATGGCCAATGTGTAACTGTGTACAACAGGGCATTAAGATGCATGAAGTACTGAGGAAGGTTTATATTAACCTCCGTTGACTAAAGGACATGTCCTGCAGACTTCACCCCTCAGGTCTCCTTCACTTTTCATCGTTTAGTTGTCTTTCTGTGTCTTGATTGTCATTTGCTTATGTCTCTCTGTTTTATTGAGGGTTCCACGTTCATTTCCTGTTTTATTTTAATAACTCTCCTTTGTGTCTTCTTTCTATTTGTCTTTATTACCCGTCCTCGCGTCTTTCCATCTGTGTCTGATTGTCTTTGCTCCCCTGATTGTTTCCAGCTGTGTTCAATTATCCCCCAGACCTCCTGTGTATAAAGTCTGCGTTCTCCCTGCCTCGTTTGTCAGACCGTCGTCATAGTTCCCTCCAAGCTGGTTGTCTTTGCGCTCCTTTCTATGTCCAGTAAGTTTAATGTTTGACCTGCGGTTTCCCCTTTCAGACTAACTTTTTGTGAGCTTCTGGACAACCTTTGTGTTTAACTTCTGAAATTGTGGGATTCAGTAATTCAGGATTGAGTCCAACTCATTGTTCTCGTGCATTTGGGTCCAACTGTAACCAATTATAAAAACGTGACTGCTGCATTGCAAATTTCAGCAGGTGATCATGTTACACATCAAGTTGTGTTTTCAAGTGCATCTGTATTGTCTTTATAGACGGAAGACCAAAGTTTGAAGAGTTTTAACAGCTGAAGCCGCAACCAGCATCTTTGCAGGATGACATTGCATCAGGTTAGTTCAACACATTTTACCTCATTAAAATGTATTATATTGTAATTGTAATGTATGTTTTAAGCTTTATTTGTACTTTCTTATGGAATTGGACTGCAGTGCATTAATGTCCACCTACAGTTGTGCATCCTGCACTTGTGGCGACGGGGTATTTATATGATGAGTTGGCCGTAAGACCCATCGTCTGTTGGGTCCCACCATGGTATGACCCTCTGGAAAGGAGAAAAAAAACATTTCAAATGGAGATGCAAGACACTGATATTGAATATTTTGTTTATAAATTGCAACACGTGTACCTGAAAGTGATGATGTCAAAGTTGCCTGTGTGAAGCCGAGCCATCAACATCGCCAGGTCATTGGCTTCGGAGCCGCTGTTGGTCAGATATATCACCTGAGCAAGGAAACAAACCAGCAGACATTTTAGTTACAGCTGACTTTTTTTTTATCCAGACACTTGCCATTGCTCATGAAATCCGACAGCGCACCTTCAGAGGGTCTGGCAAGTGGGAGGCCAGTTTCTCACAATACTCGTGGAATGGGGAGTTCATGTAAATGTTGGTAGTATGCCACAGCTTCTGCAACTGGTTCGCTGCCGCTGCTGCAACTTTTCTGTGCACACAAATGTCAGGATAATGGACAAGAATTCGAACTTCGTAGCAGAATAAAACATATTTTCAAGGAATGACATGACAAAGGGAAAAAAAAAAAGGACCTTACGGGTGGCAGTGGCCCACACTCACAGTAGCCACACCAGCAAAGAGATCCAGATATCGATTTCCATCCACATCCCACAGCCACTGCATGTATCCCTGGTGGATGTTCACTGGTCTCTTATAGTAAGTGATCTTCATGGTCACTGGGTTGCAGTTCGTCCTGCGGATCTCCATCATCCGCTCTTTTGACATTCCCTGAGTAGATAAAGAAGAGATGTTAGATAATAGGAGGAGGTTTTATGGGTGGTGTGTGTGTGTTAAAATGTCTTAACAATATAAACAATATTTCCATCCTGGTTTGTGGTCTTTAACATTAGAAACTTACTTCGAGCTCTGACTTAATTGTTCTTTATCCAGAACCAATGGAGTTCATGTTTTACTTCTGCATATCGACTTGCTGTTGAAAGGTACTTTATCATTTAACCTACTTTGCCTTATAGGCAACCATAAAATGTAGACCAGTAGTAAAAGAACAAAGTAGCACAAAAAAACCAACAGCTCTTCATAGAGTGAGCAAGATGTTGCACAGAGAGCCTTTAATTACTTGCAGCTTATTAATGTTTGTGTACTTCAGATATTTCTGGAGTTAGATTTGGGGCAAAGTTACATGCAACACCTGCCAGCCTTTGTAAAACTTCATCATGACTAAGATGTACTACTAAAGCCGTTACAGAGGCCAGCAGTGCAACTCTATCTGGATGCCTCATCCGTCTCACCTTGTACTCCTCTGGTTGGACTTTGCACGGGGGCATCTCCGGGAGCTCCGCAGAACGGTATTTGAAACCTGATTTCTGACATTCTGCACCTGCAAAATTGTTTCATTTGAGATTCAGGGAGAGGTGAAGAATCCCAGCAGCCAACCAAACACTCACCATGATATTTCTATGACAGTATTTACAGTCTTTTTAGACCTCAAAATGCCAGTGAATTGAGATTCAATTCCTGAAAAAATAAATGTTGGCAGCAAGTCAGAAATCTGAATCGCAGCCACTGAAACAATGTTTATTATGTAACTTCTATTTTGTTAACGTTTAATCGGATTGAAAGCTGGTTGATGGTTAATCACATTTACTACACATTGCACCCAACAGGAAATACTCGCTTCCTGTTTCTCCAAGAATATTGATGGTTAGAAAATGTCAGTCAGAACTGGTCTAACTGGCAAGTGCACTTTTTATGAACCAATAAAATATCATGCAGGTACTCTTTAATTTGAGCGCAGAAATGTCCAAATAACACATCCTCCAATAAACCCCTCATTTCAAATAATGACTAAGAATATTTTATATTTATACCAATGTGTGCAGAATTACCGAATATCTTTGCCAATTTATTTGATGCAGTAACTTTAATTATGTCACCATTTCTATTTGGAATAGGAGCTAATATGTGACGGTGCTATTGTTTTCAGTTAGTTTAACGAATGCGTATCTCGGATGTGAGTTTTACAGACACAAACAGATTATCATGCTGTAAAGACTTTACAAGTGTTTACGAGACTTTAAGAGTCCTGAGATGACCTACGCTGCAGTGGAGGGATGTAACCGATTACATTTACTCAAGTACTGTACTTTACTTGAGTATTTCCATTTTATGCTACTTTACAGGCTACTTCTACTCCACTAAATATAAGAGGCAGATATTTTACTTTTTACTCTATTGTCTGACAGATTTGGTTGGTAGTCCCTTTTAAGATTGCAGTTCTTTTTATCCAGTGAAATTTGTTAATTTGAGCTGAATGATTTTAAAACCACCTTGGATTTGCTGTAAAATGCATTTGTTTTTCTGAGCTTATTAACTTCTTTAGAGATAAGTATTTTTTTTACAGAACAGAAACAATACAAATATATGATGATCCTATAGAATATGATGCATTATTGTCGGTAAATCTAACCAACAGTAATTAAATTTGTTAAAATGACCACAACCTTAAATAACTAGAGCACTAAAATGCACAATATTGCAACAGAATTTATAATAATCCAAAACCATCATGTATAACTGTAAACAGGAGCATTTTCTGCATGTTTAGAAACATTTGGCAGATAATACATCATTTTACTTCAGTAAGGTTTTGAATGCAAGACTTCAACTTGCAGTTGAGTATTTTCACAGTGTGGCATTAGTACTATTTTACCTCCACCACTGTTGTTTTGTGAATTTGCACTGTAGAAATAAAACTAAATTGAATATAATTTTTTCTCAATTATATTATCTTGTTGTCAAGATACAGCTACAAGCTGATAAAATTCACTTGAACAATTAGTCACATGAATTTCTGCACATGCTACAATAAACATACAGGCTACTCAAAACACACATCATGTATAAGCATCAGCGGCAGATACATGACACACAAAGCATGTTTTTTGTTCGTCTCCATGGTAACTCACCACTTCCCAGATGAAATCTGGCCAAACTGGTTGAACAGCTAGACTGTCCTGTTAAAAGTGCACACCGGCCACTTAGGTAAGATACCACTTTATACATGGTGAGCAGGTACAGAGGGCCCGCTATAACTCGTCTATCTTCACTGACTAACTCTCAGAAGCGTCTTCAGACTTCTTCTAGCAACTATGGGTGTGCAGTCTCCTGCCAATGGTGCCTTGATCCTACTGGTCAACCATGATTTTCCAGCAACGTCACGCAGATAAATATAAGGATGGGTGGCCTCCTGCCAATGGTACCTTGATCCTACTAATCCACCATGACCTCCCTGCAACATCACACATAAATATGTAACCAGTGGAAATCGGTTAATGGATTTCAGATAGTTGGTTTGTTCTGGTTCTTGCCTGTTGGAGAAGATGACGGCCTTATTTTTAGGTAAGTGGGAGTTTGATGTATAATGTCTTTTCCTCCTGGAATGAGAAAAACAAGCAGCTACTCTCATGACCTGAGCAGCTGGTTGTCAAAGCAGCTGCAGCTGAGAGGTGGAGCCAGCAGGGTGTCCTACAGTCCTCCATCTCCTTCTGGGAAGCCTTAAACTCCTTATTTTATTTTTCATTCCAAAGCAACATTTTGCAAATGTTTTTTATTTTTTTTACCTTCACGACTTCAAATTCATTTTGATGGTACACCGACTTATAAAAGGGAGAATGGCCCTCCACCATAAACTCTCCTCGGTAGTCTGGATCTGGGGAACCACTAAGAGCTGCTGATCCAATGACCTGAGCAAGCGACGTGGGTTACAGACGGTCAGATCGACAAGACCGGGCTGCGACGTTAAAGCACTTTCATACGCCGACAATATAGGTTTAACATTGATCCCAAACTGAACCGGTTGTCAATGTATGGATACATTGAACAGGATGGGTGAAAGCCGGGACATTTGTCCCCGACACATTCCAACATACAAAGAATTACAATAGTCCAATCTCGATTTTTAGCCCTGTCGCACTCATCACGTGTGCTGAGTGGAACAATTTTATATGGTATCAAAATGTTCACCATCGTAATCACATTTGCAGGCGTGTCTGTGAACAGTCATAGTTCGTGCACATGAATGTTTTCAATTAAAAGAATTCCATATTGTCTCGGGGTTTTTTTTTCCAGAAAATCAGCTTTTTATTATTACGTGAAAATTGTATACATCTCCTGTTATCTCTGTAAGACAAACTTTTAAACAGATAACGAAGCTCTTTTTTTTTTTCAGGAGAAAACAGCTTTGTTATTGACATGGTTAAAGTGTGATTTACGAGATTAATAACTGTGGCCAGTCTTGGTTTCATCAAGCTCAAAGACACTTTATTACCATACTGATATCTGTACCAGCAACAAAGCATGCCGTCACAATTTGTACAGATTCAGTAGATCCAAAAGAACTTGGTGAACTTCCAGTCTGTTGTACCAAGGAAACTGTACAAAGTGTATGAAGTCTTTGTAATTATGATATAGTGAACCGTTTTAAAAAAACTTCTCTTTTGGCAATGCAAAGACAATAATAGTTAGACTTGATTATTAATACTGAAATGTTCACATTTTGAATGATGTAATTCACTGGTGAGCTCATATTTCCCCATTTGACCTTTACATTGAGCAATCCGTCAAACTTTAATCTGGCTCTCATCTTTTTTCCATGTAGTTGTGGAGCGACTTGTTGAAAATAGCCAAGAAGAAATCTGCATCTTCCATTGTGATGCACATGGGAGGTTTGATGCGGAAGGTCTTCAATGGTGAAAAAAGAAAAACAACAGGAGAGTTCATGGAGCACTAAAGATACCAGAGCAGTCTATAATCAGGTAAACTGCTTTATTCTGTCACATACTGATGTTAACGCAGGCACTACTATTACTCTATAAATGACTGTTTATAGTAATGTAGGCCATAAAAATGTTAAAGGTGATAAAAACAACTGGTGAGTGTTTCTTGGGGTGATCAATATGTCCTGGATTCAGTTTGTGGTTCTTGAAATAGTTCATTTATATCTTTATGAAAAAGGTGCTGTGATGACAAATGTTAAAAGAACATTAAATTTAAGAAAAATACAGAGGAAAAGTTTATATACAGTAATTTCAATGGACTGTAGACATGAATGCATCTTGACTGTGTAGTGGTTCGTGTCACAAAACATATGCCCGTTATTAATTGTTTTGTTCTCGGATAATAATCCCTACGCAGCTAAAACATAAAACACCTGCAGTACTTTACTGTTTAAAGCCAATAAGTGAAGCTTGCTGGCTTCACACCAGAACGGTCCTTTCAGGGTGTCACATGATGAGCGGCGCTGGAGGCAAAATGACCTGAGATGGTCTTTCTGAAAGGCTACAGCAGCTCAACCAAATAATCACAAAGTAATGAGTAAAGTTTCCATATTTAAATGTATGAATCTTAAGGCCAATAACAAAATCAGCAGTGGTGACGAAAACAACTAGCTTTGTGATCCTAGACCGGGAATAAGTGAGGTGAGTGCTGTTACCTGTCCGTAGAGTCCTCCTTTCCCTATCAGGACTCCCATATCCTTGACATCCTCGAAGATCTCACTCATTGCCTCAGGAGGCAGCGGATCTCTGCTGGCCTGTTGATGACAGAAAAGATGGATGTGGCTGGATGATACCGTAACCATAGTAATACACTGTAACACTGACAAACTACTATAATTACCTGATTGTGGCTGACCTCTAATTGCGAGCTGGCATGAGCGGCTATTTGTGCAAATACTGACATGGCTAACTTGAACATATGATTTCCATTATTAGACACCCACAGCTACAATTTCCAGGCTCATTATATCAAATGGCTAAAAAGGAGTCGAAAACAGTATCCTAGAGGGGTAACTAGTCTCTGCTCATAGATGATCAGTATATTATTTTAACTGTAATTTAAAACACAAAAACCTTTTTCACATAAAATGTGTCGTGGTGAGATGCACCATTTCCCCTCAGTCAATTTATCATGAGTGGTATTTTCTAAGATATGTGACAGAAAAGATGCAAAGAATACTAAAAGAAGAAAAAAACAAAATAATTTATAATTGTTTAATTGTGAAGGACATTAATGCACTTACTTAAAGGAGGTGCACAAGTTAAAATCCTTCTTTCACTTTTATCAACATTACGTGGTCGGGTCTTTTTGGCCTACTGAATGCCATACGTTTTCAAATCCAGTAGGTGGCAGTAGAGTTCAATCGTGAAAAAACATAGGCCATTCGAGAAATTCAATGACTCACAATCCACATTCCTGGATACCAATGATTAAACTTAATACAGCAAAAAGTCTTCATGAAGCACCAGATGCGTGCTGGGAAAGAAATTGAGCTCTGGACTTTTCTGCTGGGAAACAAACGCCTGTCACGCTTGACAGAATGAAAGTGATGGTACAAATTGATTTTTTTGACTGCCTGCCAGCTCGCTGCTGTCCGTTGGGATTTGTCCCAGTGTTCCTGATGGCTACACCACCGTGTCGCACTTGGAGGCAGTAGTTTCATAACGGCCCCTGGAACCAGCACAATTGTAAAATCTGCCACAATTGTAAAAATATCCCGACATTTATAGTGGTTGCGGTTGTAGATTTGCATATAATAGAGTGGACTACTGACATAGTACTCTCCACGTGCCTGTTTAATTTTGATCAGAATTTTTCAAACATTAAAAACTAATCAGAATTTAAACTTCAGGAGAACTCGCACTGCAGCTGAGTTTGTTCTGTTGACAATTACAGATGGTCGCTGCTGCTGCGGTTAATGGTTAACTGGGGCACTGCTGAACCATGTCCTCGAGAGGCACAGCGCTGACGCACACGTTGTACAAAGAACACGTGGTGAGGTGAGTGTTACTTCTGTTACAAACTCCATACCTTGTCTTTCACCATCTCCACACCGATCTGCAGGCCTTTTCCACGCACGTCACCGACGATCTCGTACTTGTCTCTGAGTTTTGCCAGTTCGGTCATCAGATAGGTTCCCACGTGGAGGCTGTTCTGCTGCGTGCCGTCCTCTCTGATTGTCTGTCGAGGCAAAATGCGTTGAGTTATAATTTAAGAGTGCTTTTGTGATTATGAACTTAACTGTTTTTTTATTAGCACTGTGACGTAATTATAATTTTAATCTATAAATAATTGAGCTCTCTTGTGGGGCTGATGTGGAAAAGGATGACGAGTTCTTACATCAAGCACCGACGAAGCAATGGCACAAGCCACGGGGTTTCCTCCGAAGGTGTTGAAGTGAACCCCCTTCGCGAATGAGGCTGCAATCTCTGGAAAACACAAACACACCAGCTACCACCTCCAACCGCTCTGGATTCAAAGGAAATCCCTCAAAACATAGTTCAAAATACATGTCTTAAAAAACGATTTGTGTTTTCATGTTGCTCTGAAAAAGGATTTCAGGATGATATCGAAAAGACAACAAAGAACTACTGGGAGCTTTATGTTATATATAACAGGGAGCTATATATATGTTTATGGTAATCAACACATCGGGTTAGCTTGAGCATACAGAAAAGAAGGTAGACGGCTATATCAGGTGAGGGTCAAGTCAACTGATCCTGTCAGACTGTGTTATAATCCAGGAACATTGTTGATCTCAGTCTAAGTCTCACCGGTCTCCAGCAGTGTCATGCGAATGGGAGTGGTACGAGAAACCTTCTAATGGCCGTATGACCTGCTCACTTTCACATTATAATCCATTCACATCGTAAATATTCAAAAGTGCAACTGTGATGTTCCGTCTCCATCTTCCACCTTCAGCAGAAAGCACGGATGACGTGGCGAGTCGTTAACTACCCACATAAAAAAGTATAATGTTTTGTCTTCCTAAAATCTTGTTGCTTTCAGCTTTTGTTGGAATGAATCCAAATTCTCAGCTCACAAAATAAAGCTGTATGATTCACTACCACCTGGAAAACTGGACATCTCTAGCCATGCCAATTTAATAGTGAAAATAATATAAAACAATACACTACGCACGCTCTTTATAACTAATTATTTGTGAATACACAAGCGTTTTATGTCTCAAAGTAAAGAGGTAGAGATCTAATATACTGTATATGCAAATGAAGTGAGTGAAGTCATCACGGGGTCAACGTTTGGGCTGGGCACACTATAGTTCAGTGTAATTAAGCTATTGTGAATACACAAGCACATTTTTCAACAAAGGTTTTATGATCTCACCTGGTGTTGTAACAAGTGCTCCCATTGGGAATCCATTGCCGATGCCCTTCGCCATGGTGACCATATCAGGAATGACGTCATGACCTTGGAATCCCCAGAAGTGGCTTCCTGTTCGTCCAAATCCAGTTTGGACCTGCCCGGTGCAAAACAAACAGGTAAATGTATTTACAGTTTATTCACAGTCTTTTCTCTCAGGCGTAATATCCCAACGTTGTCATGGAGTTATCAGCCCACATGCAGAAATCCGTATGTCAAGATGATCAAATCTGTCAAGATAAGTAGTCAGCTGACTCCACTCAAACATCAACTTGCTGTCAGATGAGCAGTAGGTGTTCAACTTTTAATTAAAAAAAAAAAAAAAGCTTCTTTGATGAATATTGTGTTATTAACAATGGTTTAAATGACAACATGTATTGTAGAAGGAGTTGCTCACAGCACAACCACAGAAAATTATCATTTTGTGTTTAAGCATGTTTCCGCTCAAGGATTTTGTTACATTAAGTTACAACAGGTTTTAATTACTTTTTGTAGGAATCAAGCAAATTTAAATTGTAAATAGGAAATTGATCTAAAAATACATACAAATCTAAAAATATGTGTCTAACCTCATCGGCAATGCAGACTCCTCCTCTCTCTCTTACAAGCTTGTAAGCCTCCTTCAGGTAGTTTTTAGGATACTGAACAGCTCCTCCGACTCCCTTTATAAACAAGACACATTCACATCTTAATTAACACAAACCGCCGTCAACAGAAATCAACAGATCAGAAACAGACATGGAGTAACATAATTACATGTTGATTGTTGGAGAACATTTATTTTAATACTCCCCAGAAGAATAAAGTACCTGAATAGGTTCCCCAAAGAAAGCAGCAATTCTACTTGGGACACTCGTAGCAAATGTTTCTTTGAGCTGTCCGATGTAGTGTTCATTTGCTATGCAATGACCTGCAGGATCAATGAAAGAAACGTCCTGTAGGTCAAACTAATACAGACATTAGTATGTGCACACAATTGGAAACTTCTAAGTATTCAGTATATTGATTACCATTCTTCCATAACACTTATGAGAATGTTCTCACATCACAGTTAGTAAAGTTAAAGCTTATCAAAGCACACATTTTTGACTGTTTTCATGAGATATGTTTGTGATAATTGAAAGCTGACTGATGTTGATATCATATCATATAAAAATGCTAACATACTGAGCATTTACAGGTAGACTCAGGCATAAAGTACTAGAAAACAAACATCCCCCAAAGAGTTGGAAGGTTAAAAAAAGTAAATGATCAACAGTAGACTTTGAACTTCATATAGATAATTCAACACTTCTTTTGCCTCATTTTCAGGGTTTTTACTGAGCTGCTTTACTGTCACGACTTGAAAGAAATACAATTATTGGATTGCGACTCTACGTAAATACTGCAAAATTTGACAGCATGTAATTTAGCTAAGATTTACATGTTTTTAATATATATTATAGAGAGCTGTACAAAAATATAAAACTGAGCAAACACTTTAAAATATTTTTTCAGCATGGATAAAGACAAATCACTCTCAAAGATCAAATATTCAAACTAACAAGCCATTGTTTGATCTCAGACTACTGTGGGCGTTTTTACTGCTTCTGAGAACAGTGTGAATGTGTTATGGCTCCATGTGTTTGTGTACCTTGGGCACAGCTACACTCTCTGATGGTCTGCACAGGAGAGTCCCTGCAGTGACTTCCTCCCCACAGACCTCTGAACACATCAGGACACATGGTCTGTTTATTGGGCAGAAACCAATTACGCTGGGTGAGTCTGACAGCAGATGTCAAGCTTCGATGTGTATTGATTCAATGAAAAAAAAAATTCCCATTTCAGTCGCACCACAGCTTCTCTATTTTTTTTTCTTTATAAGTTTATCATACATCGGCCCATTTTTTCACATTCATTATCGTAAAAAGTATAATATGCAGGGCAAAAAAAATACACTTTTCTTGCATTGTCATACATACGTTTGCGCAACCTAAACCGTTGGCTACGGGGTATTTATAGGCTGCGTTGGATGTAAGACCCATAGTCTGTGGGCTGCCACCGTGATACGATCCTCTGGAAGACAAAAAGAAATCAGAAACTTCATGGACATTTTAGATAACAGAGAACTTTATGTAGTAAACAAGCAAGCATAACAGACATATGTAGATATAAGAAAAATAAAATATGAATCATCAACATGTATGCTTCTCCTGCCTATGCATCATAAAATCCGTCCTAATAGAATTAAGAAATAAAAGGGGGAAAAAGACGAACTGCCACAAAACCAATAAATATCTATTACCAGGTTGAACAGAAAAGAAAAAGTTGAACCTGAAAGTGATGATGTCAAAGTTGCCTGTGTGAAGCCGAGCCATCAACATCGCCAAGTCATTGGCTTCTGAGCCGCTGTTGGTCAGATATATCACCTGAGCAGAAACGGCAGACCTTTTTTTTTAATTACAGCCAACATATCAGTCCAGGCTCCTGTCCTCAAGTGATCAGAGTAAAAGTACACTGTCATACCTTAAGAGGGTCGGGGAAGTAGGAAGCTAGTTTTTCACAATACTCTTGGAGAGCCGGATAGACGTAGATGCTAGTTGTGTGCCACAGTTTTCTCAGCTGCTGCTCTGCGGCCGCTGTCACTTTCCTGTGAACATACATATCAGAAGTTAGATCTAATGACACTGATCGGGTGTTTTTGTACAACGTGTACGTCAGAATAATGACAAAAACAAAAGGACCTTACGGGTGGCAGTGGCCCACACTGACAGTAGCCACACCTGCAAAGAGATCCAGATATCGCCTCCCGTCCACGTCCCACAGCCACTGCATGTATCCCTGGTGGATAAACACTGGCTTCTTATAATAAGTAACCTTCATGGTCATGGGGTTGCAGTTCTTCCTGCGGATCTCCATCATCCGCTCTTTCGACATTCCCTGGACAGAAACAAGAATTAAAAAGTTAGACTATAGGATTATCTCTTTGTTTTTGCTTTGCAAAGCACTCGGCATTGTGGATTCATCAGTGCAACTTGTGTAAATGTGAAAATGCAGCTGTAAAGGAAATTAAATTTACCATCATATTTGTATTTACTTGGTAAAACACAACAAAAATATATAAACACTGTATGCTCTTACCTTGTATTCCTCTGGACGGAAAGTGCACGGGGGCATGTCTGGCAGGTCCGTGGGAGGGCATTTGATGGCTGATTTCTGACATAATGCACCTGTGAAATATTTGTGGTTGCAGTTCAAACAGAGACTTGAAGAAGTCAGTAATTCACTGAGGAACTCCATCGGCTCGCTGTGTTACTTGGCCGAGGCTAATCAAAGCTTAGTGGGACTTTTCTGTCACGTTTGGTCGTCATTTGTGCAACAGCCTGCCAGTGACATACTACTCAGAGGTCTTACTCCTGTCATCTTTCTTATCAACAGAGAAGACACACATCAGATGTTAAAATGACTCCTAAAAAGACATTTCTAATTAGTATGTAAACAGACTAAAACCTGACAGACGTTCTAACCAAATGAGGTTCACCTTGACCTCCCATTGTGCAACACAGGTGTCCACGGTAAGCCATTGCAAGTAAGACTTCCTCGAAGGGGCATCAAGCATTCATTAATACACATATGCTTCCCTACAATGACAAGTCAAAATGTCAAAGTCGGATCAAAACAAAAATTCATATTTTATTGTAACCCAGAAAAACATTGAATGGGAGTGCCTTTACTGTGAAGATAAAAATAGCACCTGCTGTCTATCTTCCAGTTAAATAGTTGTGTTTCAATTAAGGTGACATGACTAAAAGTATTGCACTTACTAGTTGTTTTTTTTAACATTGTGTGCTGCATTTTAAATGGACTTCAATCACATATTTTTAGGTCAACTTGCTTTCCACTTTTAGTTTATTCAACAGAGACTTGTGTTTTTGTTATTTAGTTTACTCTGATTGATATAAATGGTATGACCAAAATAATAGAAACGTCTGTCAGTACTTTGACTCAAAAGTTTGTACAAACTTAATAAATGTATGCAGAACTGCATCAGGCTGCATTGGTATTTACTAGATAAACTGGCCACTGAGTGTAATGTTTTTCTCTTAATAACGTAATTGTTTAACTAACACCATATTATATGTATTACATAATATAGTAAAACATAAAGTATGGCGTTAACAGTAGATATAAGTGAATTTATTTATGTTAATTCGGGCTTAAACTGGGAAACTGTTCCACTAACGCAAGTTACGCAACATTTAAAATCAGTCGAGATTTGCGAATTCGAACAATTAAAGTTTATTAACTGAAGCTAATAAAACAGCTGTGCCACTTCTACGTTACTTTAACGTGACAAAACACACAGAGGCGGATTTAAACGTGCTCCCTGTCGGGCCTGTAAAGGCTCAACCACTACCAACTGGTTTGCTCTGGACTTCGCTCGTCTCCGTGGTAACTCACCACTTGCCCCATGGAAGGTGGCCAGGCTGGGCCGAGAGCAGAACCGTCCTGTTAAAACGGCCCAACGGCCACCGAGGCAGGATACAACTTTATACATGATCAGCGGGCACCGAGGGGGAACGTAGCAGTCCCGCGTCTCACCGTTCTGACGCCGAGCAGCGGCGGCGGGAGACGTTTTCCTTCCATAAAGTGTGCGTAATGGGCGGTGACCGTCAGCGCGCGGCTGATCCTGATCGACCCAAAGGCCTACCGTCCGCCCGCCTCACCTTCTACTACGTCACCGGATGCGCGTGCAGTAATTACAATAATATCATGGCACTAATACATTGGAATAACAGTCCTATTTTTTTTCTTTTTTTAAAACAAACAAAAAAAGAAAACTCTCCGATGGGGGATAAACAGTTAAACCATCATTTTTGAAAAATATAAAACAACAGTATTACACAGATGACATGTATTTATAAAGATTTCTTTATAGGACTAAATGAAACCCAATTCACTCTGTACTTCAGAGACCGTTTGTTGTCCCAAAATCAGAGATTACTGTTCAGGTTTTTTTTTTTTTTTTGCCTTATTCCTTGTAATTACACCCAGGTAATAATAACACACGTAGCTATCAAAATACAATTACACACAAAGTAAACAATATTCCATAACTGCGTTTTGGAAATTTATTCATAAACATGATTTTTATGGTAAGCTTTCCAAAGAGCTTTGAGGGCAGTTTAAATGGCATCTTTAAAAGCTATATGTGCAGCTGTACAGACACATATGCATGCACAAAAAAAGTACAGTACTGTACACGGCCATCCAAGCATCTCAACACTACTTTCCCATCCAAAATAGTAAACGTGATTGTAGAAATAACTTCAATGTATATACAGAAAAATTGTCTCTGAATGGAAAAACAGAGCAATACATTACACTTTCGGTTTTCTTCTAGCATGTTACACACACACACACACACACACACATATGTATATATATATATATATATATATATATATATATATATATATATATACACACATATACATATCAAGCAACTTTAAAACGTAGTGTAGTGCCGTAAGTGTTTCTAAGGGGGTAAAGGAAAATAAAAACATAACCCAAGTATCTGATGTTAGAGCTTTCCGTCATCTTGATTTTTAAGTAATTTTAACAGACACTTGAAACATGAAAAATGATTAAAAAACATCTTATGAATGACAACATATCAGACCACATAACTTATACAATAAATTATATTCGTTATGATGTGAAATGAAGATTATAATTCCAATCATCCAATCAAATTCTCTTGCATTAGCAAAATCAGAGTGTGTCACTGCACTGTAATCTGTGAAAAGAATAATAAATAACAAAAATCATTTTGTGATAGCAAAATATTGTCTTCGCAACAACTGTTCGGACTTATTGTGCACCTAGTAGGTGGGCAGGGTGAACACCGAGGCGGCGTCAACATAACCGTTCCCTGCCGAAGCCCTTTCGTCCTGGACTGGCAGCGCAGTGTAAACGCAGCTTGTAGGTTTCTGAGCTGTGGTGGCACTGGACGACGTGTAGTTCCGCCGTGTTCCTCCGTCCGTCTCCCGGTTCTCACAAGGACACGTGTCCAGCTCTTCTTTCATCACTCCTCTCTGGAGCAGCAGCACATTGTCATTGCCAACTCCCTTCACCTTGCTGTAGTTCTCCCCCTGGTGCACCTGGGGGCAGCGTTTTCCGTGGCCTGAAGAGACAGGATGGAGGAGCACCGTGTCCTCCTCATCCACCCTGTGGACTTCAACGTACTCACTGGACCGCTCGGCGAGCAACCGCGGGCCCGCCGGTGCGTCTTTGTGGCCGACGTTGGAGATGTTGACGTCGCTGTGGGCCCGGAGTTGCCGTCGGGCCTCCGTCTGCGGATGGAGCAGGTGAGGTTGCTTGTTGCTCATGCAGAACTTCCAGTAGGTTGGTCCGAAAGCCTCTTTGGAGCCGTGGCCGGGCTGAGTGAGGTAGGAGGACGAGGAGTCCGTGGGAAACAGGCTGTCCGAAAGGCAGTGCTGTTTGGCTGTTTCCAGTGACCTCGGTTGATCCAGTGAGGTCGAGCTGTACTGGGGCAGTGGGGAAAACACAGAGGGCCAGGTCTTCACCCTCCCGCTAGACATGTCAGGGCTCACCATGTCTTTGTGAGCATATGTCAACGCTTTCTTCTCCCAGGCTGACTGGTGCCTTTGTGCCTTTGTCCCCATTTGACCGCCCTCATTTCCTGGTTGCTTTTCCTCTTTTGCCCGACCGCACTTATCCATCAGCAGCGTGTGACTGTCGCAGCTTCCCCGGCCAGAATCGCTGTCGGATGAGGAGCTCTCGGATTTGAGGCCACCATCGTGCAGATCCTTGTTTTCCTCCAGCATCAGTTCCTGCTCCTCGGGGACGTACACCTCCAAGTATTCCACCAGCAGGTCCTCGTAGTTAGACGACGACGTTGGGGGGAAATCAGACACCACCAGTGCTCTGAAAATATCTTCAGACTTGCCATTCTACACACGAAAGAGAAAAACACAAGTATTCGTTGGTCCTTTTCTTAATTAAACATGATGATTTGCAGCAGATGAGGAATACGTCCAGACATTGGTCGTCATCTCGATGCTCTACCTTGAGAAGCTGCTCATCAAATCCTTTGATTTTCGGACCAGGGACTGGCGGCAGAATGCAATGCTTCAGACTTCACACATAAAAAGAGATGAGATTCATGTCAGGGTTTGTGAGCAGCAGTTGAATATCAATGAGATGAAAGTCGAGAGTGGCAGTAGTTCCATGGACCTTTTTTTTTTTTTTTATCATCACACCAAGTATCACAGTATCCCAGTTTATATTCCAGTGTCTACTCTATAACATGCAGTCAGATTAGTCTCCTTCAGATGAAAATTTATAAATGTGAATTAGATCTTTTTGTGCTTCTCACATCAAACTGTCAATATTTTATAAAAAATAAAACATGCATAAGGAAGTCATGATCATTCTTACCTGTGGCTGTTCATGACTATCAACCACGTGAGGATGAGAAAGATTAAGGCAGAAAAAACTGCAATGAGGATCCAAACTGACTTTTCCCGATGGAAATCTGAAAGATACAACATACCAATGTGAGACCTTCAGCACAAAATATAACCTTCTATTGTCTCACTAGTATTTTATTATTATTATTATTATTATTATTATTATTATTATTATTATTATTATTATTATTATTATTATAGGATATTGAAGAGGCTGGATAATTATAGTCATTCTATCCTTGCCCCATTAACTATTGACTAAAGCGATAGTTCACATTTTGAAAAATATGCTTAGTCACTTTCTTGCAGAGTTAAAACTCATCGACATTTATAGAAGTCAGCCAGCGGGAACGCCTTCTCTCTATGAAATGACCCGTGATTGGCCCGAAGTCTCCGTCAGACAAGATTCTCTAAGGCATGAACACGGAGCCAAGACGAGGTGCAGAAGTTAACTGACTGCTGGCTGCAGCCATATATTTAAATGACAGTCAATAAGAAGGATATCAATATCTCTCAGCAAGAAAGTGGTTTAGCATATTTCCCAAAATGCTGACATTTCCTTTAAGAAATGTATTATATCTTAAAAAGACTGTTAAAATTGTACGTGCTGTAACTACAGATAAATGTTGGTGGATGTCTTACAGTCAGGAACTTTGATGAAGGATGTGGAAGTCCATTCACTCCAGAATCCATGATCGGGTTTACAGCGCACCTGAACAAGGTACGTCCCACCTGACCGCAGGCTGAAGATGTTAAACATCTTCTGCTGGCCTGCAAGGTGCATCTGGAAAAAGCAACACAAATAACAGACACGGTTCAGGTTTCAGTCCTTCAAGCTGTCGATGACTCGTCAGTTTTCAAATTTGGAAGACCAACATTTTGACCGTTATGTCCCTTCCTTGCGAGTGCAATGACTTCCCTACCTCCCATTCCTTTTCTTCCTCCAACTTGATCCGGATCTCGTAGATGAGCGTGATCCAGCCGGAGCGGGTGTCAGCCTTGTGCGGCGGTTCCCATGACACTCGGAGGAAGGGCCAGCCTTTGTCCTCCATTACGATCACTGTTAGTTTCTCCGGAGGATTAGGCTTGACTAGAGAGGCAGAGAGACGCCATGTGTTTTGTGGGTGGGATTAAGAGAAAGGAATGAAAAAAAAAAAAATCTAAGTAAATAAAACAGTCTTTGGAAGACAGAAACAACTGTGACTGTGAAAACGGGTCCACGTCTCCCACATTGCGTGACAGATTTGTTGACGTGTAAGGACATGGTAGAGATAAATGTAAATGTTTAGGCTTTAATTTATTCTCTTGGAGACACATATGAGGTCAGACAACTAAACAGATACAGTTTAGGCCTGATCAGGTCGCGAGGGACCAAAGAAAAAGGAATATTTCATGAACCAAACAATGCGTGTTTGTATTTTGCAACATCACAGTGGGGACTATAATTACAGACCTCTTACGATATTTATATATTGTTCCATAACAGAAAGTAGATCTGCCCACAATTTATATTTAATCCATTATCTCCACTCAGACGAAAGAAAAGGCTTAAAGTACTGAAAAAAGAAACCATGTGTTTAGTCGCTCTCGATAGTTTGCTGTCTGTGTAACTTCATTTGTTCCTTTTTTTTAAAATAAGCCACAAAGTTGTATTTTTCATTTGTTAAAAATAAACAGGGCACAGTGCAGTTTAGAAAACATCACAGGAAGAGGAGAAAATTATTGTTGGGAACTATTTTCAGCCATTGATTAATACATGTTTGGTACCGTAGTGAGTGTTTGTAGCAGCAGGATTGTGTATGTGGGATGTGACTTAAAATAGTTTCTGTGTTGTAATGACAGAAGATGTTATCCGGTGAAACAGTGCGGCACGTTTATGTGTTGGTAAAAGTTTTTGGACAACATTGGAGACTGTGGTTCGGCATGGTTTTGGCAGCATGGGCGATGCTTATTATTACGACCAACCATTGCAGGTTTTGGTCTATTAATAGGATTTTAAAGACAACAAAATAAACATTAACAAGCTTTATCCCTACTTCCTTTAGGTATTCAGTACTGTGACAAAGTCTTTTTACTTCTATAAATTGGTGACCTTCAGCGAGGAGCTATAGCCAGAGGGAGGGTTAAGTACACTCCAACAGTATTAGCCACAGTGTAACCCAGTGTGCCGCTGAGCAGCTGTGGGAGTGTGTGTTACATTTTTTTTAATCCTCTCGGGGAAATTGTGTCTGGAACATCATGCTAAATCAGGTGAAACCTCACCCTCCCTGTTCCGAACCCGTGCACACATTCCTCTTACCGATGTAGACCACGTCGATGTCCACGGGGTCAGAGAAGGTGCTGCCCAGCGCGTTGTTGGCCACCACCGTGATGTTGTAGTTGACCCAGATGGACGTGTCGTTCTTGTTAAAGAAGCAGGAGTTCACTCCGGCCGTGTGGTAGTCGGGACACTCGTACACCGTCTCGGAGCTGCAGGAGAGGAAGGGGAACGGCATGTATTCGCACAGTGCAAGAACAGCGTGCATTCCTGAAAATGTGTGTGTGTGTGTGTGTGTGTGTGTGTGTGTGTGTGTGTGTGTGTGTGTCTACTGTAGGTGAAGGACAAGGTGTTTATTTCCTGCACTCTCAAATTGCGTTTCTGCCTCTAGGATGATGATGTGTTGTGTATAAACATTTATAGCCACTACTGAAGGTTCAAATCCCAGCAGACATGAGTGCGTTAATGACACAACTGCCATGTTTTTATGTTTAGAACAGGAAGAATGCGTTGTTGTTGAGAGTGTTGGTTTCTGCACGCATTACTCTCATCGACTGGTGAGGTCAAATGAAACAGCTTTGTGGCTCTAAATGTATTAAGAGTTGGAGAAGAAAATCCACAGAGTCTTTATTTCATAGAAAGTGGAGAAAGTGACTCATCTAAAGTTATGTTGAACAGCATTTAACTAAAGTGCATTTATTCTACACACAATAATCATTCTTATAGAGAGAATAAACAGCAGGACATGTACAAACACAAATACCCTAGCATTGTCTGTAGCTGTAGTGCTAATGCTTGAAAAACACAATACATGTGTAACTTAAAAAAAGATGATGTTACTTAAAGACACTTAGTCGTGTCTCTGTGAGCTATTACAACGTAGTGTGGCAAACCATGGCCTCATGGCAGGAATGACTACCTGGACAATCCCCTGATTGTTGGCTTTTAAAAGACAGAGATGAATTAAGTTTCATCTCATTTTATTGTTTCTTTAAACTTCAGTTCATTCTTCATCTACATTTGTTAAAAGGATGAGATCAACAATTTAGTTCAACAATATGCTTATTTGCTTGTCTCGCAAGGATGAACACCTTCCTCATATCTGTCCGGCCACAGTTTAGCTCCAGTTAGATCAGCTTAGCATGGGATTATGCCAACCAACATACAATACATGCAACCACTTACTAGTGTAAAAAGTAAGTGTTATAGGTGGTTATGTGCTGGACTATTTATGTACTGATGACTTTTTAAGAGTTGTGTCACCTTTAGGCCTTTATGCTGCTAATCAGCACCTGGCTGCAACTTCATATTCAAGAAACAGATATGAGGAACATTCTGCTAACGATAACTTTCTCCTCTTCCTCTCTGTTTGCATGCCACCTTCATCCTTCTGAATGTGCACCGTAACCTTGCTAACTTGAGCCTATTAAGCCCTGTAGTTGAACACAATGGTCCCAGTTCTTCCCCTCATTCTCTGCATCTCTTATCAATGTTGCACAATGTTAAAATCCCCGATCACGGCGGGCACAACCAGAGCCTTCACAATCTTTATCCTCTTAGACCTGTCTGCTGCCCTCAATGCTAACCACCACAAAGGCTGCTCACTAACAACTGTGCGACCTTGAGAATGAAGAGACATTCAATTTTTTCGGATGCACTGATGCTGCGCTCCACTCTTCCACCGACATGCATGTTAATGCAACATCTAAATGCTTGCTGACACGTAGAGAAATTTTCTCTTAAACATTTGCTCTTCGACTCATTTTCTGTTTCAAATCAGTAAAAAAAAAACCGTTTCATTAAATTAAAATAAGAGTCAATGTGTTACTGCATGAGACTGGAAGCCGCTTACTTCTCTTTGCGGTAGTACAGGGCGTAGGTAGTATGCAGTCCCCCGTCAGAGCCCGGCTCCCACCAGCAGGTGAAGGTCTCTTTTTCAGGAGAACGACATCTGGTCAGTGCGGGCTTCCCCGGCAGGCTGTAGCCTGAACACAAAACAGCACATATAAAAAAAAGGATATTACATCCAATACAATACGAAATGTAGTGTATAATATCACAAAAATAGAGAACCACAAATCAAACTTTAACAGATGTAAACAACACCACAAACAAGACCCTTTAAGAAGTATGCTAAGACTGTTTCAAGTCTCGCTGAAGCCAAACACTTACGTGTTGCATCTGCGTGCGGCGTGAAGAACAGCAGCAACAACATCAGCATGACTTCCCCAACCTTCTTCATCGTAGCACCACGAAGCCTCATCTGTTGCATGGAGAAAAAAACAAAAACAAAGAAAGGTGAAGATGGGAGAACAGTTGACAAAATACCTCGACTGGAATTTTTGATGCACATCTTGTGTCGACTCACAACATACTTGTATGACTAAGAAAAAGCTGTCCTGTGCAGCAGAGATGCTTTCTTCATCACGGTTTAAGAGTGAGTCTAATGTCCAATCCTCAAATTCAAAGTCCTTTAAGGCATAATTAGGAACAGACAACAACAAAAAAGGACGACGTCCACATGTGGACAGTTCACAATTAAGTGTTGGACACTTTACTGCTGATGTAAAGAGTAATTCGTGCAGAGAAAACATCTGTGCCGTAGTGCAATACAGAAGTTGGCGTTAAACTCAAATTACAGAGCGCACATGTCCAAAACAGGTCTGATAAGTCAGAATAAAATGTGACTACAGAAGATGAACAGAGAGAAAAAAAAAATTCTCCCACAGAGAATGTATGCTGTCTCACTAAGGATTAAAAAACATCCTCTCCGTTTCGGACTACCTCTACCAGCTGGTACATGCAGCGTAACTGATTGCATAACCTGAGTCGGGGCTTTTGCCCTTACAACAGACACACAGCAGGAGGCGGGTTTGTGTTGTTGGCGACCAGCTTGACTCCCCTTCGCTTGACTTGAAAATCTGCATTTGCCGGACCATGTGCAGACGTATCAGATGTATTTACTAAACCCCACGGGGAAGGCAGGGAGGGAGGAAGAATAGGGGATAATATAGAGGTTAAATAGATGGCAGAGCTGATGTTGGATCAGCAAAACCTGAAAGCTGGCAGGAAATACTTCCTGTCAAATGCTGGCTCATGTTCTCCCTGATTACTGATGAATTGTTGCGGTTCAGAATTTGACATGTTGAACAGAGGACTCTTTTGTCCTACTGGGGTTTGAAAAGGTGCACGTTCACATTTTCAAAATTCAAATGAGCCCTAATAAATCTAAATATATGCATATATATTTTCTACAACCCCCTAAAGCAAAGACATTCAGATTCACTTATTTAGTGAGTGCTTCTGAATTTCTGCCAAGTGTCTTATCAACAAAATACTGTCTGCATTTTATAAGATGATGTACACTTGGGAAAATTCTGTATTATTAATGTACAGTAACACTGGTGCGGGATGTGGCTGCATGTGTTATCATATTGTGTATAGTGGTTAAATATGACGCAATAGTAATGTTGTGCCTCATGATGATTGAAATATCCAAGTTTTTCTCTTTTTTTTTTCCAGAAATGTTTCAAACCACTTGTTTACAGGTTATTACACTTTCTTAATATCATAACAACTTCCAGCAAGTGGTAGTTACCAACTGCGGTTGATGGTGCCTTAATTTCAAAAACGTCACCATGATCTGATAATTGGCATTAAGATCAAGGCACTGGATTAGCCTCCTGCTGCATATAGCCGTCTTACGTAACCAGGAGCACAAACTGAATAAGCTGCTAAGCTGAGAAAAAGTGCTTGTAAACAGACTGAGGCGCTTCCCTCACAGATAACAATGGTTGAATTTGAACTCTACTGTGTGGATTCTCAGCAGGAAATGTACGTTATATTACAAAAAAAAGATAGTCTTATTCATTCATTATACCGTATATTCCACCGCATTCATGGCCATCAAAGAAAGCTTGCTTGCTTTAGTTAATCTTATATAAACATGCTGATCTTACAGTTTAAAACTACAAATCTACACATGAGGAAACAAGCAACCAACACTTTAATATTAATAATGGAAAATGACGCGTGTCTTGAAAGTCATACCCAGAAGTGTCTCTGCATGATTTGTGAATAAATAACTATATTTAATGTCGAAGAAAAAAACTGGAAAACTACAGCGTGACTGTTGTGCTTTGAGAATTGTCCGTCATGCATGGTCAGAGAGTCCTTGTCTGACACAGTTGACCTACAGCGACTTGTTTGAAACCTGGTGTTCTCTTCCAAAAGGTTTCTAAAGAACAAGGGGCACAAAGTAAGAGAATATATCTCGTATAATTTTGCGTATCTCAGTTTTATATTACCTTGAGGTCAGTGCAAATAAAATAAGTGCCCCACCGAGGCCACTGGGATTTATGAAAGCTTCAATATTTAGACAGGAAAAGAGTGTCCAGCATATTTACAAAGTACACCAGCAGGTTTGACTAAAATGTGTTGTTTTTGTTCCTCCAGCAACAATTACTTACGTGTCCTTTTATCATAAAATATCCTGTTCATCACAAATTGTAGTTTGGTTTAAGAAATATCTAAAACAGATTAAAAAAAAATTACTTTGTGCTGATATCAAAATCTTGACCTGCAATCCTGCTTGGGTGTAGAAAACCGGTTTGACCACAAGCACCTTTCTAGGAAATTTTTTATTTTCTTATATGGGTAGTCAAAGGCAGAGAGCAACAGAAAACCAGATGCAGTAATTTTCAGGGCAATGAGAAACACTCAGGACAAACTTTAGGTCCCAGGACTGGTGAATTATACCACTTATAACTGTAACAAACTTGTCAGCTGTACTGTAGGTAGTAATTTTTTGTTCTATACTTTCATGTGTATGGTTTCAGGTGTATACCTGAAGCCAGGGAACATAATCTGTACAGTTTATGTTTGTACTCTTATTTAAATGGTTAATGAGAGCTGGCACAGCCTGTTATTAGTGTAATAACAATATGGCATCCCAGTTTGATGCCAGAAGGACTCATTCAGATGAAGTTCTCTGACACAACTCTACATAAAATCCTGTTTCTCATTATTCCTCTTGAGGATATCACCGAATGCACAGGTTCAAAACAAAGAAACTATAAACTAAAAAAAAACTAAAAATATACAGCTCTCGCTCTTTTTGCCTTTTTCAGCAACACTACAACATTTTTACCTCATTGTCGCACATGAACGTGTTGCTTGTCAAACTGTACTTCCTCTCTTTTCTTAGCTGAACTTTTGTATGTACATTTTTAAGGGCAGCAGTCCGGCAGCACGCTGTTCTCTACCGGCAGCAATAATGATCCCACTGATCTTCGGCTGTGCTCAGAGTAAGAAATAGGTTAAGAAGATAAGGGGACAACCTGCAAACATGTATTTATAGGCCTCCAATGCTGCTATAGTTCCTGTGTTTGAGAGAGAAGCAATATTCCTCTGAGGGTCTTCTGTTAGTTCCAATGACACAATTAACCTGGTGAAGCAGAAACTCCATATTTTGAAAGGTATATTTGAAGATCTGAAACACCTGAGGCGTAGCTGCGTGTTAGATATAATGTAAGTGGCTCGGCCAGGATTTGTTTGAAGCTGCATGCAGGCATGTGCTTTTCTAATTGTGGATGTAGTCACTTCTGTCTGGTTAGTTCTGATCAATCAGTGGACGAGCTGGGCTGTATGTACAGTGTGCGTGAAATGGTGAGAGAAAGAATATATACTTCTTTTGTTATTTAACTGAAGAAATTACAGAAAGTGAATCAGCAAATACTTTCCTTACAAAACAGCAGCAATTACAAGACTGTGAACATTTTTTTATTATCCTGACTTACCACTTATTTTTGTGCAAATTATGTGCAAAAAAAATGTGTCAACAGTTGCCACCAAAAGATTATCCATCTTAATATAATGTTGAGAAAGCCTACAAGTCAATTTTCAGCCCGTGCTAACACAGATAATAGATCTCTATCATATGACACAATCAGACCTGAACAGGGAAAAGTCACATTACAGTACAATATTTTAAATCAAATGAGACTTTTTTTGATTTTTCAAACCAATATATACACTTTAAATGAAAAAAAAAAAAAGACTATTGTTGATAATAAATATTTCTAAATATCGTAGGAAGCGAGGCAACACTTTAAACTATTACTTAAGCCTGAGACAACTCTTATGCTTTCACTGTATGGCCAATCATTACAGCAGTAATCAGCATGCAGAGCTCAACACTGATGAGGCCGTCTATATAAAGCCTGTGGGCAGAACTAACAGTGGAAAGAGTCAGTAAGCTGCAGGCAACCCATGCTGTAATCCACTATTGAGTTGAACACTTTGGTGCAATAAAGACCAATAGCCTCTCTCACCTCCTTTAAACCCGACTAAAGGCCAATAAGCACGTGGCAGGTATTTGAAGCCCCATTTATGCAGTTGACACCCCCGCATCATCCTCCTCTTCTTCCTCCCACGCGGAAACAAATTCTGCCTGCAGCCATCCATCATATCATCACTCTCAATTTTTTCCATCTCTATATGAGTCTGTACCAAACGCTAGGAACCAAATCACACCAGTAGTGATGATCAATTCTGAGTTTGTTTGTGACTTACCAGCAGCTGGCAGGAATTTCCAGTCTCTCCCTCAGTATCTTGGACGCTGGCAGCTCCCAGAAGAGCAGACTTTTCACCGACCTGAAACTATGACTGGTTTACCAAAGACAACAGAAGGGAAGTGCGCACATTATTACCGAGCGACCCGGGCAGCTCAGACATCCGTCCCGTTTCCCAAGCATCCCCTCTCCTGCGCCCTCCTGTGATCCCGAGGAGGGCGGGGCATATTAGTCCAGCCTCGCCGTAAGCCCCGCCCACCGTGTAGGTTCTCCAGACCTGCAGGGAGGAAGAGATGGACATCCAGCATCCTTTAAAACAGCTGAAGACATATTGGAAAATCGGAAAGTTTGAAGTGGTTTTTAATATAAAATCTTCTCATGCAGATTAATTCGGTCAAGCGTGCTCGATTTGATTTTGAATTACCGAGTTTATGTGCAAAACATGTTTTACTTGGAGATTATTTTCGGTTTGTTTTTTGACATTTCTCAATGTGTTTGTGTGTGTGCATCAGAGGTGGAAAAGGACAAACTGCATTTACTTACGTGCTTAGATAAAAAAAAAAAAAAAAAAAAAGATATTTGTTTAGTTAAAACAGTGTTTATACCTTTTACTGGTTCCTCTTACTGTGAGCTGTAAACATAGCAAGGTCTCCCAGTATTGGACGTCTCCCTAAGTATTAGATATGAATATTGTAATTGATACTCTTCCTCCATTCACCTCTTAATTCTTTAAAAGAAAAAGAAACTACTTCATATATACAGAAACAAAAAAGTTATCAAGATAATTTGTATAACAGGTGGTAACCCTGAACAACAATGTCTGTTTTCAGGTATACAGGTATGTATGGATGCAACCTGTCATAAAAACGTACCTACTTTTTCCTGAGAGTCTGAATGAACAACTGTACGTGTCTGTAAGCAGAAGCTCTCTCTGCAGATACACAGCAAGCAGGCTGCAGAAGATCACAAACTACAGCCTCGAAATGCACAACGGTGAACTATTTGTTTCCAGGGAATCTCAGACAGCAGAGATGACAGAGAAAGAAGTGACGACCGATTCTTTTAGGGATCTTCGGGGATCTGTCCCCGTATATCCGATGATTGTCTGTTGAACCAAACTTCCTTTTTGCTCATTGTGTTCAACACACAGAGATCTCACAGGTGCAAACGTAAAAATGCATTTACGTCAAACTGGGGGCTGAGAGAATAGAAATTCCTGGAAAATGGACAACAGTGTGATTTCTATATTAAATCATGTAGCAGAGCAAAAAAGAAAAAGTAAATCATACATATATCTGAAAATATAACAAAGAAAAACTTGCCCTCTTGATGCCCTGTTGCTGTAAATTAGTTCTTTTATCTGCAACATTTCAGTTATTTTTTTGTGTGTTATTGAATTAGTTTACTTTTTTCACAGTACAAAAAAAAATATTTACATTTCATTTTAAGAAAAAGACAGCATGTTCATGTAGATTTTTATGGTTTAGATTGTAAGTAAACACACAATTTTGTTTTGCTTTGGGGCAGAGTGTATGATGGCTTTATATCAAGGGTGGCTCGGGAAATCTCCTGCCCTCCCCTTTTTCAGCTCTACTTAGAAGCAATAATGTTATATAATATGGCCATCTGCTCTTCACATTGATTTAAAAGTATCGTTATGCAGCACGGCCATATGTGAAAGCCAGCGAACATTTGATCGAGGGCGGGTTTGATGCATGACCTCAAATAAATGTTTAAAGTGCAGATTTATTGCACCACTGTCCTCCACTGCTTCTGTTTTTTGTTTAATTTGTCTGTCTTTGAAAATAAAGACGCCTGTGTGTACCAGTAATTTTGGTGCGTCAGCTTTCATGTCTGTACTTGTCTGTTTATCTTGTTGTTGCTGTAAAACAAGAGAACTGAAACCTGAGAGACGACCAGTAGTGCTCGGTGAAGGACTGAGGTCCGCCTCCCTCCTCAGTAAAACAATCAACAGTGGCATTTCCCTTGACTCTTCAATCACTGAACATCAGAACTTGGAGTAATCAGGTCAAACCTTGCAACGATTGCACACTGACATCTAGTGGCGTTTTTGGTAACTGATTTGATGGAAAAACCTGTTAAAAAGTCCAGAATAATGGCCTTGATTTTTTTTTTATTTTTATTTTTATTTTTTTTTATTAAAAGCAGTTGGTAATTTGAAGGGGGATGAGGGAGGGAAGTCATCTTCCTTGTTGGCAATATGACACGTGTTATCTTTGGTAGAAGAACGAGTGCAGCAGCAGGTGCACACGGGAGGTTTAGCTGAATGTGAAGAACTACATGTAGATTGCTTGCAAGCACTTTGAGCTGCTTTTCTTGTATGAAAGGTGCTACACAAATAAAATGTATTATTGTTAATATTATTAGGGAGAACCTCTTCAACAGCCTGTTCGAAATCATTACATTATTTTTTTTTTTTATATCAAACAGCGTGTCCTGATGCAAAAGGGTCCTAATTGGAACAGCTTTTATATAATATAATATAATATAATATAATATAATATAATATAATAACTTCTGTTTCGGATTGCTTCTATATCCTTAAACTTTCTGATTATTTCCAGGTTCAAATGAAAATATGAGTCTCGTATACAAAGCGTTTATTGTGTTGCCTTTGTCATAGGTGCTGAGATAAAGGACGCTGTGGTTATTTTTGCTTTTCCAAAGTGACTCAAACTTTCGCCGCTTCGTCATCGATTTAAATTCGTGATCCGGATCAGTAGTTTGAGATAATGTGTTTTTTTTCTGCGCCTGGGATTGGCTGTCATAAACCCCGCCCACGACATCAACACATTTTGGGCCTTCACGAGACCATTTCGGTGTAAATCGTGACACTATACATAATAAAATTTAAAAAAAAAAAAGCCTAAAAATCCCAACAATATTAATTTAGTTGCACTTTCAAGACATAAGCTTCAAATACCTCTTCATATTTTTTTTTATTTTTTTTTTTTTGGGGGGGGGGCGTCCAGGAGCGACGGAGGAATTTCTGACGCATCGGATTGGTCGATGTTGACGTCAATCACGTCTAATCGGCACGCGATTGGCTGACGGGCCGGGAGGAAGTCAGGGTGTCACAACATTTCAGGGGATAAACTCAGAGTTGACAAAAGCGATCTTGTCTCAGTCGAAACATTTTGAAGCTCTGAGGGTTTTTTTTTTTTTCTCCATCTCCAAGTTGTGTCTCGGACCAACGCAGGCGGGCGAGGATTACGTGTTCCCCGAACCGACCCCACTTGCGTGCCGGTGCCAAGGACTTGATCTCACCGCGGACTTTACGGCAGAGAGAGGAAAGTGGGACTTTATTGTTTCACGGCTAAACGAGCTAGCTCTGCCAGGCGGATTGTTTGTGTGTGTGTAGCGTGGACCGCAGGCTATATGGCTGCGATTTACGAGCCGATATATGGACTTTCAGAAGACGAGGTAAGCTCTAATTTAAAAGAAAAAAAAAAAGAGCCTTTTTTAAAATGTAAGACCGCAGTCATGAATGAGCGCTTTCTCACGAGGACGGTGGTTGAGCCGGAGATGAGCTAACGCCGACGTTAGCCGACAAGTGAAGCTAACGAGCCCTCCACCCATTACATTCCTTTGTAATGTCCAGGCAGCTGTCAGTCCCCCCGTCTTAGTTTATTTTAATTTAAGTAAACAAACTGCACCACTTCGTCTTTGAAAAATAAACCGTCCCCTCCCCTCCGCTTTTAATCCTGCGAGCTTCATTAGCTCCGCTGCATCCTTTTATTTGATTTTTTTAACGTCCGGTCGACTTGTAGACGAACTAGGAGCTCAACGCTGAAGCCCAGATGTGCAGAGCTGAAGCCCAGATGTGCAGAGGTGAAATGGTTTACTTTCTTAGCTTGTCGGTGATTTAAAGCTGTCGGATGGTGAGCGGGCCACTAAAACGCGTCTTGAGGGCTGAAGCAGAGAGATGGAGGTCCTGCTCCGTCAAACCAGGTCGATATCCTCCCGTGTGTGTGTGTGTTTTGTTTTTTTGGGACTTCCGGCAGTCAGACTTGCATAAATAATGTAGTGTAAAACCATTGCAAACGTTATGGTTTTACACGGCGGGTACCGTTAGTCACCTGTCTACTAATATGACAAAATACTTTTCTAACCGAGCCAGCCAGCAGCTGTCATATCAGCCGACTTACCTGTCAGATATGAGTAATAATAAATAATCACGTTCATATGTTCAATCATTAAATGACACTCCGGCCAGGATGCAGGAGAGATTTCTATCTGGTCTCTATTAATCCAATATATTGGACAGTGTCTTGGCAAGATACACTTTTGAGATGTCAATTATCTGGATAGATATGCCAAAACCCCACAAAATGTTTATTCCTAACAATAACATGTATTAAGATCAGAGCTGGTATCTGCTTTGTGGTGCTCTGTCTGATGCCTGTCTTTTAATAACAAACCACACACTGCACTGCACCACACTGGAAAAGGGTTGTCTGGTCTTTTTCTTTATTTTTTTTTATAGCATTCACCCAGTTACAGACATTTAAAGCCCATCATGTAATCCCCACAACTAAATATAAAGATTCTGGATCTGCGCTCCATGAGACAATGAACTTCTTGTGAGTGTGAGGTAAACATTCAGAAATGCTGCACCCTCCCAGAACATGACCACGGCCCGAGGCAACAGCTGGGTTGGCCCGTGCTCCCAGGCCCGCTCCATCCCTCCCTCTATGGCACTATTACTGTAATCATAAATTCCGACAGACTTTGTCATCATGCTTAATGTGGATGTCATTAACTCTTGACACCTGACAAGAAGCCTGTGATTTTTACTTTTTAGGCTGCAGTGAATTAGAGAAAAAAAAAGAGTGTGGGAAGTTGTAAAGAGAGCTTGGTGTGAGGTGGTTGAAGTGAGCCTGCAGCAGGCATTGGGAAATTCATTCATACAGGCACACATTAACTGACCGAATAGCCATAAAACACAGTCAAACTGATGGAAAGAAATGCGCAAGTTTACGTATTTTGAAATATAGTCCTGCTATGTCGGTGCTTCCCTGCGTCAGGGTTATTGGCAGAAAGTTGCAGCTGCGAGATTATTGAGATAACTGTCCCATGAGTTTGATTTAATGTTTTGAACCGTCATCTCTCTCTCCTCCGCAGCATGAAACAAGAGTGCTGCGGGTTAAGGTCATTGCAGGAATTGATCTGGCCAAGAAAGACATTATTGGAGCCAGGTGAGTGTCACAAGTATTTTTATTTGAAACACCAGAAAATGCCGTTTTGTTTTTTGAGTGTTTAGAGTAGAACTGTTGGATAATTTTTCTGTCATCTTTTTGATAAGAAGTGTGTGTCTGTTCAGTGCACCTGCTGTGGACACAGTCATTATTTTGTAATATTGAATATCTAAGACACTTCAGGAAATACAAAAATGATTTGTCAGGGACATTTATATGATGAAAGCCAAATCTAAGACCGAGATTTAGCTCCAGCATTATGTTTAGCATCTCCCTCTTTAAATTTGAAGGGTCTCCTTCGGTCCGTCCCGTCATCCTTGTTCAGCACCTTGTCACTACTTTCCTTCTAGTTACACAGACCTTGAAACCAAAGTGTTAATCAATGATTACCTACCTGCCTCTCCCATCCTCCTCATAAGCTATAACGGCTCTTTTTTCCAGATGAAGGAGTTTGACTAATTATTATACACACCACATACTTTCTCCCATGTGCGACCACAGCGATGTTACACTTAAATCTTTGAATTATTCAAGTGTCCATCCAGGATCCAGTGTAACCCACTGTTAATGCACTTTTTACCTGGCGTTGCATAACATCCTTCTGTGCAGTTGTATTTCCAGTCTTTGTTTGGTTACTATAATTTTTCTTGCATTTTCTCAGCAGTGTGACTTTTGCCCCTCGGATTGCAGTTATCGTTTTGTGCCTGGTGGGAAAATTCTTGTGACTGTGGTCCAGGAAATGGCATCACGCTTGCAAATGCATTTGAAAACAGGCTTCCAGTGTCAAAGCGAACATACATCAGTCTGCACACTGAAGTTCAAACAGTCGAGATGAGTAACTGTGACTAAAACGCGTTTAAATATCAAGTCACGTGTACGAAAACAGAGCAACTAATAATAAATTGGATTACTTGTTAATCTGTCGATTATTTTCTGAAACAAATTAAACCAGCAAATATTATTATGTCTGGAACCTGTGACCTGTTTTGCGTTCATACTTAAAAACGACTTCCGCAATTAATTAATAAGCCTCCTATTTAATGTTCCGTCAATCTGCTTGTTAATTTATTGGTTAATTGTTTCAGCTTTAGATACGAGTAAAACTGATTTTATGCTCCTAAGGTCTTGGCCTCCACATGTGCTTAAAGTATGTTGCTTTTTGTCCCCATACATTTTTTGACAACACCCTCCCTCGACAGCAAATACTTGGAAAGGCTGAGTTGAGATTCGAGTTCACCAAGTGGCTCTTCCACCTCGATAAATGCACTTGAATGGCTGAAGAGGACTGCAAATGACAATAGAGTGAAAACACATGTAGCAGTACCTCAGCAATGTCCACAATCTGCACACAAAAAGCCCATGAATATATACAGTAGATGAGACAACAACCATTTAGACCAAGGCTATTTAAAAATGCAGTTTTATACACTCGATATCACCAGATGACCAGTGCAAGCCTCATGTAATTGTGAACACTGTTCCCACTGTTGGTTATAGTAATGCATTGTATCTCAGCTATGAGAGAGCAGACATTGTCAGAGGACGAGCTTGGCATGTTTAGCGCTGTGTGAGTGCTACTCGCATGCCAAAGTGCATGTGTTTGCATCCTGATGCCCTGCTGGCAGGACAGCTCAGCTTGGCTCGGGAGAAAGCTGAACTGTAATGAAGAAGCACTGAATGAGGTCTTGATGTGTGGCAGCCTACCACAGGAGACAGTGCTGACTTGGCAGTCTGTCACCTCAGAAGATGCTCAAACAGAGCCGACTTGTTCTTTTCTTCTTTTTTCTCCAAATGTGTTGCTGTTGCTGCTGTATGTTGCGCTCTGCCCTGGTATTTTGGACTTAATGAAACACCCCGAGCCTTTTGTTTTTGAGAGGTGTTGATGGAAACTAAAGGAATTTGCAATCAAACAAAAAGTGGTCTGAACCAGGTTTTAGAATCCAGCAGCATCTTTCATTTCGCTCTTAACCAGAAGCAGCCTGTCTGTCTCCCTCAGCAGGAGTTTTGTTAATAGAGGGAAGGAGACGAGAAGAAGTCTCGATGTGGCCGAGATACAGTAGGCTCATTGTTTTTGTTTAGTCGCAGACCATCACAGAACCACACAAACACACAATTAGAGGCTGTGGGGTTCCTGGAGATGTTACTGAGCAATCAAGCAACAGCAGTTTCTCTTGGGGGATGTTTGCAGCTGGCTTAAAAAAAACCAACTAAAAACAATATATGTCCATTTATTTATCTTCCTTCTGCCCTTTTCTTTACTCCCTCTCAACTGCTCCCTTCAAATGAATGAAAGGCTGCACTCTAGCTGGCAGGCTAAATCTAATTGTGGGTATATCTGTATTTTAATTAGATTAGTTGTTTAGATCAAGTCTGGGTAGTGAAAAAAAATCCCAAGAAAACCAATGATTGAAAATTAGATTTAAAACATATTCATAGATGGTTTAAAATGCGTTTAAAATCGACTTTCTAACCTCAAACTGTGGATCTTTTGTTGAGCAATGGCTGCTGTGGCCTCGTGTAGCCACAAGTGGTAACTCCAGGGTGGGCCGGCAAGTTCTGTCTAGTTGTTTTGAGGAGCAAGTGGTGATATGAAAAAAAATTAAATATCACAATGATGAGGAAATATTGTAGCGGTGACTATTGGCACTTTCACAAAATGTTATATTTTTGATAAATAATGATAAGGAACATGGCTATAATGACTAAGTGGGTAGAATGGTCTGGGGAGTTGAGGAAATTACATTACTTTACTGTAATGTAGCTTTTGAAACAACACCTATGCCATTACAGGAAATTATGATGTCCAAAATCTGAGCTGATATCTCGTCTCATATCACACTATGGGGATATGGATATGTTATGAATACGTCCTAATGTCTAGTCAGCCTACTGCTAAGCTGATTCCTGCTTCCGAAAACACCTGAACCGCAGACTGTAGATAAACAAAAAGGATGTAGTCTATGGCTCTAAAAAGGGAAGCCAATGCGGAATTGCCAAGAAGTGCAATACCACTGAAGGCCACCAGGAGCTGGCTCCAGAAAACCGCTGGCTTCAATAGACTTCCATTCTAAAACGGTCAACTTCTCTCATGAAATACAAAGTCATTCCATTTTTTTCCACAAGTCATTATGGTGTTATTAGAAAAATTGACTGCTGATCAGTTTTCTGGTGGTCTTTCTGAAAAATTGTTCAATAAATAATTAGATATTATTAGAGGTTATATAACCTAACCTAACCTAGATATTAGTTCCCAGGTGCAGTCAGGTTGCCGGCGGGCGTATTGCCTTCGGGCTCTCAGTCAGATCCAACCCTCGCTTCTCCTCGCAGCTCCCCCAGCTCATCCAAGTATGGTAGTATGCATAGTAGCCCTCTTTATAACACATTAAGTTTTAAAATGCTTACTGGTATCTGGTTGTATGTAGTTAAATCTGTTGATCAGCCGAGTTATAAATACAGTTGGGCTGATAGTCTGGACTTTGCTCTGTTGAATACCAGCTCACAGTTCATTGAAGGGGGCTGATAAATGAAAGAAAGCAATTAAGATCTGGCAATACAACATGACGGAAATAAAACTGTAGTAATGCTACACTGTGAATTAGTTTGTGTAATTAAGTAACTTGTGTTACGTTTGCTTGGTTGCATTCAACCTCCCAACATTAGGACACTAAATCTCAAACATAAGAAAACCGAAAAAAGGAATGCACAGTAGAAGAGTAGAAGCCCGAATAAGAAGTAACTGGTTAAGTAAAGCAGATGCCATCTTGCGGTCTGATATTGTTGCAATAGGAGTTATTCTGGTCTCACCTCACTGTTTATCACTTTCTCTTTTGACCTCTTCCAATCAATGCAACACTCAATCCTCCAATCGGTGGAGCCTCTTTCACTTCCCTCGACATGTTCGTTGTGTCACTGGTGTCTTTTCTTTTTATGTTGGAGCCTGTTTTCACACCTTATTGCTCGGGGACATACAGTACATGTGTACATGCATTACGTGTCTCAGCCAACGCATTCGGAGCATCGTTGTAAGATGGAGAAACCAAAATGAAAGTCACCTGTTATGTTTACGGCTTGGAAATTTAACTTTTGTTTTTGTTTTATGAGGATTCATTTTCCGTTTTGTACAAATAAAATGTGAGTTATCCAACTTGTAACAACAAAATCTCACCCAGATGTTAGGAAAGAAAATACATTTTCACTTCCTCTGTGTCATCTGGGAAGATGGAAACCTCCATGCAGCGACTGGATAATGTGTTGTTTTGAAGTATTAGATGATGTGGGTTTTTTCTCCTTGTAGCCTGCAGCTTTAGAGCCACACTGGAGAATTACACCATCTGTTATATTATATTCATATTGATAGAAGTTATTTCAGAATACACAGATTCATTTATAATAGATTATACATCATGGGTAACTTTTAGACTAGCAGCAAATTAGTTGAATGATTTAATAGATAATTAACAACAAAAAATGATAAGCAGCTATTTATTGCATTGTTAATGATAGTGTCACATTCTCAAATGTATGAATGTGCTCCTTTATGACTGTAAATGAAAGAGCTTTTAAATAACATAACTATAATTTTCTGGGCTGCTGTTTTCTCTTGTTATAGAAACTCTTAAATCAAGGCTGAAGACTCTTCTGTTCAGCACTGCCCTTTTATTTAATTGAATGATTACTCATTTCTAACAGTGCCGTAGCTTTTACAGATGAGTTGCTTATTTTTCTATTTAACTCCTTTCATTTCTATCTAAGCGCTTTTTTTTTTGAAAGGCTTTTGTCTTATGTTGCTTTTACATTTTGTCTTCATTTTTGCATTTTTGTGTTTTATGTAATGCCCTTTGAATTACCTTGTTGTAAAATTATACAGTACTAATAAACTTGGCTTGCCTGATGGAGCAGCTAACCAACAGATTAATAAGTAATGAAAAGATCCTGTAGGCATTGCACCTGGATTTTGGATATATTATTTGGACAAAAAAACAAAAACAAGGCACAGTTAAAAACCCGTGTTTGTATTGTATGATAATATTTATAAAAACTTTCATTAACGAACGTGCCCTGTTTGTGTCTACCATCACCACACACCCGAGAAGTTTTGCCTCAGAGGGAGATGCTGGGAAAGTTCAAACCTGACACTGTACCTCGTGCTGCCTGTTGGGACTGACATCAGTAGGGTAATTGGTCTGCCCTGTGAATAGTCGAGCTTTGCTTCTCTGCCCAGAACTCACTGGAGATTTCTACCCTGTCAGCACCTTCAAATAAACTATTTAGCTGTTTTTTGTTTTTGTTTTTTTAAAATAGCACGCAGTCACATACACTCTGCATACTATTTGCACTGCTCACCTCAAAATGTTTCTATTTTTAGCTCCTTTTTGTCAAGAAGGCATTATGGCCTTATCTCACGATACCCAAATGTAAGCAGATTTTACAGGCTGGGCAGACTCAGGTTTTAGGTCTGGAAACAAGTGTTGTGTTGGAGCGTAGCCTGAACAGTATGTGTCCTGGCACCCGTGTCCACGGTTAATGATTCTAGATTGGAATTAGGTTTCAGTAAGATGAAGTACACTAGCCTTTTTTTTTTTTTTTTTTTTTTTTTTTGGATGTGCAAGATGGGAAACCTTAATTCATTTTAAGACAGTTTAATTCCAATATTACATGATGTCAACCATGATTTTGTTCATTATGTTATTGATTTATTTTCTTAAATGCCTGAGAAGTTTGAGTGTTTATTCTCACTGACTGGAACATTTTTGTTTTGCTACGAGCACTGAAATATCTTATCAGCAATTTTATTTGTATATATTTTTATGACGTTATTTTGTTTTTAAATTGGGCTGAGTAGATTTGAAGCTGTGACAACTGTGAAATGCTCAATATATTTTATTGCCTCAGATTTTTAAAACTTGTCCTCTGTTTTGTTTCTGCAGCGATCCTTACGTCAAACTTTCTCTCTATGTTGCGGATGAAAACAAAGAGCTTGCCTTAGTCCAAACAAAAACTATTAAAAAGGTAAGTAAAGGTTAAAAAAAAAAAAAAAAAAAGTGTCTTTGATGCATGCAATGTGACTTTTATCTCATCTCATCGTCTCAGACCCACTGAACTCTGATGTGTTTGTATTGTGATCAGATTGACCACAACTGTTGCTGTAATCTCCTCCCACACCTGCACCACACATTTAAACCTGTTCAGTCTCTTTTTAAATCATAGGTTTGAGATTACCAGATCCGCTTAACACCCAACTCATTACCTCGACCACCTTTCCTACAAATCAAGGCGCTCCTGTTATCCTGAGAGAGAAACCACAGGAAGGCACCAGAAGGCAGTGCTTCCTCTTTCTGTTCAGGAGAGTAAAGAGGGAGACAATGGCCGAGCTCTTTTCCCCCAGTGGCCTATTTTGGGGAGGAAATGTGTTCACAGCAGGGGGAGCTATTACTTGCTATTAATGTGTACTCTCCATTCAGGATCATTTCATAGTGGGCTGTATTTCTGAACAGAAGGTCTATAGTCATTCTCAACATTGTGGACTGCTCTGGACTGCATGGTTTAGATGAAGTCCTCACTTCGAAGGCTGGGTCTGGAAATATATAATATGCAAATTGTGTGTCACTGTGTGGACTGTGCTGACAGGTCATCATTGTAAATGAGAATTGGTTCTCAATTGATTTTACCTGGTTAAATAAAGGTCATATAAAGGTGAAGCTTTAATGAAGAAATAGCCTGAATCTTCATATTCTTCTTTTGTTGTTGTTGTTGTTGTAAATTTCCCCCAGGTTAGCTACAAGTAGCTGCCAGCGAAGCGCTCTCCCGGAGTCAGGCAGCTCAGGCCTCCACGCAGGCAGACATATGCTGCCAGTGGCCACGGTTGCTTTATAGGATATAAATAGCTGACAATGCACTGCTATGTGGAGCAGAAAAAAAAAGAAGAAGCATCACTGCTCAGCTCTTCTGTGGGCTCGATCTGTCTTTAAGTGGGACACCTTTTGATAGCGTCTTTGTTGATGAAGCTGAGAGTTTGGCTTGTGGCAAGTAGACATGACAAAAACCAGTCGGAGAGCACTATCAGTATCTAGACGTAGCCCCGGGCATATACCAAACACTTTTGTTAGTCATGCCAACCTGGCTATTTTCATTATTCGTTCATGGATTTATGCATCATGGATTTATTTTTATTTTTTTTAGTATTAAATTGGCTCTTTGTCAGAGTGCAGCGGGTTCATTTGTAATTTCTACCAGTTGTTTTTTTTTTTTTAACACAGACGTTATTTTATCGCAGCTGTAAAATGTCGTGTTTATTAATCAGAGTGACTCGTGAAATTAAGGCTTCGTTGACGTTGCAGTGTTTAAGGCATCTCAGTCGACAAAAGGAATTTTAATGAGAAGTGTCACATAGTTCTCGGTGCAATAAAATATCCAATGTGTGAGGCAGAAGGAGAGAGCCGGGTGTGTGTGTGTGTGTGTGTGTGTGTGTGTGTGTGTGTGTGTGTGTGTGTGTGTGTGTGTGTCTGCCTGCTGAGCCGATTCATCCCAAAAGCGGGTGAAATATCCTCATGGTCGTTAATCTGGAGACTCATGCCAATCACTGGGACATGTTGTTTGCTAGAAACTTCCTCTAACAATTTAAGAGGATCACTGACGCACGAGACTGAGCCTAATTTCTCACTTGGTCTCTCCTCTCTCACTTTGAGTTGGATGGGTTTCATACACCTGTTCTGTTTTCTCTATATAGAGTTATGAATTTGAGGTCTAATCATGTCTTATACTTTGTTTTTCAGACCCTCAATCCCAAATGGAACGAAGAATTCTACTTCAGAGTGAGTTCAGATTAAAAAGCAAAACAAAAATCATTGCCTGCTTTAATGAATTCCCCTTTTTCATGACCGTCTGTTATTGCGCTCTGGAGTGGTAGTGTTAGAGTTGTTAATCATTTAACTCGGAGCCGAGTCCCACCTCCTCCAACACTAATCAAACCGACCATATTGGACTTTACAAGCCCAGCCACATACGTACGATAACTCCTCACTGGTTATTTATAAAAGAATTATAGGGCAGTCCTGATTAGAGGACTTGACCACCTTCGTTGTAAATTATAGTGACGCAAAAGCATCAGGATTGGCTTTGTATTGACACGTAACCACGAGACCACTGCAGTAACATCTCCTTCATTATTTTGTGCCCATCACAGGTGTGTGCGCAGAATCACAGGCTGCTCTTTGAAGTCTTTGATGAAAACAGATTGGTAAGATTCATGTTACCGCCTACATTTAAAAAGTATTTTTGAATTCAGTTCAATTTATTTGCACCCACAGCTTTCGACGAGGTACCAAGCTTTGATACTGTTGTGGCACGAGATACATTTCTCCTGCACTGTCTATAGTATTGAAAAATGCCTTATTATTTGGTGCCCAATTGTAATACCGACGATACATCCACACTAAAATGTTTTTGTTTTAAAACACTGAACTTTTTCTACATTTACACAGGAGTAAATGTAATCGGTGTCTGTGAGCCACAGCATTTACTATACGTATAACCCGTATCGATAAAATAACTTGGTTTCAACTTGGATAAATCTTTCATTAGAACTTTTGGCCACACACCTGTCTGAGTTGTGTGTGCTGCAGTAAGTACATGCTTCTCTGAGGACAACCAGCTAACTAGCGCCTCGCGATGGCTTTCTAGACGAGAAAACTTTTGTGTGAGGCATTTAGGGAACATTTGTAAATTACAGCATGAGGTGTTTAGGGAGCATCTGTAAATTGTAGTTACAGAAACAACTTGGGTTACACTCTTCCCCCTCGAAACTGCATGAAAATTAAATATTTGCACCATAATGTGGTATAATTTTATTTTTATGAAATGGCCTGAAAAAAAGTATTGCTCTGGGGTCTTTAAACAATACCCAGCAGTCATTATGCTTTTAGATAAGGTCTCATACCATTTCCTGTAGTGATAATGAGCTCTCCAATATTTCTTTATTTTATGCTTTAGTCCCCGTCATGAAAAATCATTTGCCACCAAATAAAACGTGATGATCGTAAAACTGATATTGCTGCATTTTTCTGGAAAAGATCAACAATCATTTGACCACAGATATCATCAACAACTTGGAGTGAACTGTAGGAACTGTAGGATCCTAATCTGTATTCTCCTCTTCTGAACTCTTTCACAGATGTGCAGATTAAATATTACATATTTTTCAGCTGTATGCTCACACAGACTTGTACACTGTGCAGCATGCGGCTGCGTTTGTCTGCTACTTTCATTGTCCTGCCTTCACATTGTAGTCCACTAACAACTCCTACATTCCTCTTATGTCAAATTTCTCAGATTTCCCCCACAGACGAGAACACAAGTTTCCTTGACTTGTGAAATTAGACCCGCCGTAGGCCCTCAGTTGCCATGACGACTCGATTAAATGTCTTCACAATGTCAAGTGTTGCAGCAATTCAAAACGGCATACGTAGGTCTTGATAATCACTTTACTAATCCACTCTTGTGTGTAAACTTCACCTTGCTGAAGAGGAGAAAGAGGTGAGCGAAGTGCTTGTTGACATCATGACGACATTGTTCTGTGGAATCAGCGAAAAGCAACCCTGGTCGTGTTATTTGTTTCTTATGTGTTCTTGGTAACTCTGCGGTCTGGATTTCGAGTTTGATGTTTTATAAAACAAACAGTGGATGCGGGCCGACATAGTTTTGGTGTTCTTGGCTGGATAAGGCGCGTTCTGTCTGGGCCTTGCAGGTTTCGGAGCTGCTGCCTCTGTGCAATGGAGGACCGTCGTCGTGGGAGGTTGAAAGATTTGGGACTTAATTGTAAGCACATT
This sequence comes from Embiotoca jacksoni, assembly GCF_022577435.1. NCBI lineage: Eukaryota > Metazoa > Chordata > Actinopteri > Embiotocidae > Embiotoca > Embiotoca jacksoni. The sequence goes on along the minus strand of NW_027185230.1, from coordinate 16,948,476 downwards.
CTGTAGTTTTCCTGATAGTTTCATCATATGAAGAGAAGGAGATTTTATGATTAAATCTAATCCAGGCACTTCAATGTGCATGTTTCATCTCCTGATAAAATCTGAGCATACACTGGTGCATGTTCCACCCGCCGCCGCAGCAGAGGGGAATCATTGGCTCTCGGCCTGTGAAGAAAAGGGCAGCTCTAATTTTTCCCTCAGTACAGTGTGAGCTCTCTGTTGCAGTGTAGAAAAAGATGGCAGAAGAAAGCACAGCCCAGGCAGCCTCCAGCACGTCCTCTCCTTATATGTCTGGGGAGGTGCTTTCCGTCTATCTCGAGATGCATGCCAAGACAGCTCCTCCACCACTGGCCAGTATTTCTTTGAAGGGCCTGTTTGTTCTTTTGCCTCTATTAATTTATGGTTTATTTAGATGAGATGAAAAGTTGGACTAAGCTTGTGATATAGCACACACGATAGACTGTGGTTTACTAATGTAAACATACAGAATGCTCTCGGTAGATGTCATCTAATGTAACACTATACTGTATATAGTAGAACTATTTATGAAGCTCGCAGTATTTAAAGAAAAAGGTTGAGTAGATCTACAATACAGTGCATTGTCTAGTTTGAAGCAGGCATGTTATGTCATTTGGCGAGCTGGGCTTGCTGCCATTGGACCACACATTGGCATTTTGTTTCTTTTATCCAGAACATTCTCCATAACATTTCACACACACATATTTATTGACTGTGCCTCACACTGTAGGCAGTGTGTCATCACTGAGTGCAACCGGCTGCCAAACCACAATTTCTTCTTGTACTACTGTCTCTTCCTTTTTGGTTTTTCTGCCTCCAGTCAAGATCCACTTGTCTCCTTGGTGCCCTCTTGTCCACAATGCAGTTATGGTCCCCTCCTTTTTTTCCTTTTTCCCCAATGAGATACACCATCAGTGGCTGTTTGAGACAGATATGGTGACGCACAGTGTGCTAAATCAGACAGCCGCTTTTCATCCATGTAGCTCTGAAATGCCAAATTATGACAGGGGCCTTGTCAGTTCTGTGCATGGAGGCGGACGACTCCTCCACTAACTATGGCTTCAGGGCAGAGTAGCCTCAACCCTTCTTCTCCACATGCTGATGCGCTGGTGAATCACATTGCTGTCGAGCTGTGTAAAGCATTCTTTCATGAATGTACAGTATGTTGCATGTAAAATGTCTGTTGTACTTTCTGCTCTAGCTGTACTTGTAATAGTGTATTAAAAGTGCTTAAGCATCGTAAATTGATGTGCCTGATTTCATTCAGTGTTCCAGACGCGGATCACAGTTGAGTATCTTTGTCGGTTTTTGGATGCGAACAGACTGACCTATAAAAACCAGCCAGTTAAGTGTTTGGCTGTGCACAGGAGACCGTGTGTGCCTCTGCTCTTTCAAGTAGACATATCTTTCCCCAGAGATAACTGCGCTGTTTACTTTATCAAGCTGCGATCTGTCAGATATTCTGCTCTTGACTTTGCCTATTCTTTTTTGTTTGTTTTGGTGGTCCATTTTTAGAAACATCTTCTATATGCTTGTTTTTCTGTTTCCAAGCTACAAAAGGTAGCAGGAAACAATTTGTCCTCCAGGTTTGGTGTTGTATTTCTGATGTGATTGGCCCTGACTGGCATTTTGTGGGTAAATTGACAAGAAAATCTTGACTTCATGTCGTGACCGATGTACCTGGTTGAAAGAAGATATTGATGTCTATATTGTGTGTTTGTTTATGGGTGCGTTTGATTCTCCTACCTGGGGACCATAGTAGGGTGATCAGAAAAAGACAAAAAGGTGATGTTATGATCTTAAACTATTACATAAATGAAGAGATGATGTAGAGGTCATATTTACCATGACATTTTAAGATATGTGTTTTTTTTGTTTTGTTATCTTTAATGATAAAGATGGTGTTTTGAGAAATATATTTAGTGATACTCTGAGAAACTGAATACACCAACTGAGATAGCAGTTTTAGCCATCATGTGAATGGAGGGAAGGATGGACGTAGCTGGGGGGCCGGGGTAGTGTGTGGTTGTAACAGAAGGTGGTGGGGCCATTTGCAGTCACATGACTGACGGGCAACCCACTGTGTCACCTCGGAAACCAGGAGCGCCGGCCGCTCTTATCCAATCATGTCAGGAATGCTGGCTGTCACTCGGCTTAGGCTATTTCTGCTGTCTGTCTGTCGCCAGTGCCTGGTAGTGCTAAGAGTTTGGCGTACAGGGAACCTCCTTCCTTTTTTTTTTTTTTCTTTTTTGTGTCCCCCCCCCTTCCCCTTACCCTTCCTCTCTTTCGCCTTCATTCTGCCTCTCCTTTGAGTGCGCAGTGTAAAGTTGTCAGCTGTTTTGCAGTGGCTGTACAGTTTACTGTGGGAAGGAAAGTTGTGGAAGAGACTGGGAGGGGGGAAGAGAGAGGAGGGTGGTGGTGGTGGGGGAATGGAAGAAAAAAGGGGAACAGTCATCTAGCCAGCCAAAGGAGAAGTGGGCGACACTAGGAGCCAGAGGAGAGAACCAGCAGCCAGTCGGGAGAGAAAGTGAGAGGGGAACGGGAGCTGTGAGGTGAAAATGGCACAACGTCTGCGTTTGTACTTTGGCTCGGGCCGCAGCAACACAGCGCCGGAGATACTGGAAGGAGAGTCCGAGGAGCAGCGGGGAGACCGTGATGTGGTCACGGCGCTTCGCAGGCAGCCACCTCCGGTATCGAGGCCTTCTCAGGAGTCTGCTGCACAGTACGTCCCGACGATGGCTTTTGGTTTGCGCTCGGAGCCTTCGCTCAAACGCAGCTCCTCCATGTTCATACCCCAGCTCGCCGCCTACAGCGAGCCGCGCGCCACTAAGAGCTCGTCCATGCACATCTCCCTTCAGCGCTCCAACGGATCAACTAATGGAGATTCCAGTAGCCATGCTGATGATGTCCCGCCGCCTTGTTATACTCCTCCAGGACCTGCGCCTGCCTATACCGAACCGCTGACTCGAGCAGACTTTCCAGGACAGCCGCCACCTCCGTACTGCAGCCCAGATTCTTTAAACTCACAACCTTTCGTGGCAGAGCCGAACCTCTCCAAACGACAGGTCTTTAATATCGGCTCCTCTGGTCACACCACGTATAGCAGAGGACAACCTGGTATCAGTGTTGGTGCCATTTCTATCCGGAGGAATTCCCATGACGGTTCTGATGTTCAGCATTTCAGAATTCTTCCCTACGGCGGTTCTGGCTGGTCTGTGCGGCAGCAGATCCCGGACCAGTGCTCCGGTGCTAACGGTGCGACGCAGAGACTTGTGTTTCAGCTGCAGCAAAATCAGAACCAGGATCAGAGCCAGGGCAGACAACAAGCTGCTGCATCCCAGGAAGACTGCCCAGATGTCGGCCGAGGAGGCTTAAGGGGTTGCCGTACGGTGCGTTACCCCAGAATTCGACTGCAGAGGAGCTCGTCTTATCAGAGGCTGCTGCTGGAGAATCAATATCAGAAAACTGGTGCAGACAGCCCGACTATAGAGGAGAATGAAACGGACGAGGAGACAGAAGCAAGAAACAGATTTAATGGGTGTACTTTTAAAATCAGTGGGGAAACCCCCAGAAGGCAGCCACGCTTCAAGATATATTTCACCCCTGGTGGAGGTGGAGATCAGGATGTGAGCCTTGGCAGTGAATCGGCAGCGAATAGTCCCAAGGTAAAGATTATTGGAAAAGTTTCGACAGGCTTACTGTCTGCCTCTAGGAAGTTTGGTGGAAAAAAAAAAAGAAAAGGAAAAGGATTTTGTTATTTTTCCTCGCGGTCTAGACAGGTTTCGTAGACTCATTGTCCTGGTAAAGAAATTAATTTGAGAATTAATTGTAAACAAATCCAAAAATAGTGAATGGATCTTGCACATTTGACATTTAGTTGAAGATATGAATGTAAGAATGGGATTTATGTAACATGTGCAAACTGTCTACAGTTTCTGCATTTAATTTGTAAAGTTTGTTGGTATTGAACTTATTACAGTGCAGGAAGAAGGTGGTGACATTCTGGGAAGTGAAAAACTCAGACACAGTTGCTGAGCTAAATCACACACACACTCACACACACTTACTCACACTCGCACTCACACACTGGCTTTCTTTCACTTCACCACCACAGGCATTTGAAATTTTACACACATCAGCCAACTCGGTTCTGAAATGAAAACGGAAACTGCCGTTTGGATAAATGGATCATTTGTCCTGGTGCACTTGTTGCCTTCTGTTTCACAGATATATGACACTTAAGTTTGAATAATACCCTCAACTGCAGTCGGTGCTCTTTAAGAGTCGGCCGTCTCTATATTTAGTCTGTTTCGAGCGTGGTTGTTGATTTTGAGAGCAGGCAGGCGGCATGTCTTCTCTGGTTCGAGGCTGCTATGGATCCGTAACCTCGCAGCTGCTCTGCGAGTGATTAAGAACTGAGATGTCATTACTGCCCGATCAGGAAGTTTCACAAGCAGTTTCTGTATTTCCTGAGAGTCTTAAGTAATTTCATGTTTCTGTCTGTTCTCATATATAGCTCAAGTTTTTGGAGGCAAAACTGATCTTTAGGTTGAAGTTTTTTTTTTTTTATTATCTTCATGGATCTTAAATCACTTTAGATGTCGGACTTTTCAGAAGCAGCATGTTCTGCAGCCGATTCTTTCCTTTCCGTTTTAAATTAAAATGATAAACTGAATCTTTGAATAATATGTAGGTAGATTGTACATTTAAATAATGGGGCTGCCATTGACTAGGTAAGGATTTCTCCCAGTTGTTTGTCATGAGGGTTAAGGCTGCAGGAGGGACCGTCTATAATGGAAATCCTTCACCCGTCTCATTTTTTGCTTTTTTTAAATTTTTACAACCTGGATGTTAAATCAGCTCAATCAGTAGTTCCCAACCTGTTGGGCTCCTAATTCCTGAAAATGAAGCGGTATCTATTTACAGGTTGTATGTATACAAGTTGTGAGCGATACCCCCAAAAAATAATTGTTCTTACTTAGATTGATCTCGAAGGTTTGTGCTTATGCACAAGCAAGCAGATGATGTGCTACACAGTCCTGCTAATGGTGTCACATTATTCCAGTGATGAACAGGTGGCCGCCAAGACACACAGCAGTGCACGATGGCAACGATGGTGATGAAAATGACTGTTCGCCAGTTCCCATTGATATCTATGCACGTTTTAAGATATTAAAAAAAAAAAAAAAAAATAGCCCTGTTAATGTTTTATATGGAAGGAAATGCATTCAACACATTTACACAATCCCAATTCACTTTACTATTGCAGTGTATAGAATTGGACAACCACATTCAAATATTAATGTGAAGTAAATGTTAGAACAACATGCATTAGTGGTACAACTAAGTCTCTTTGTTATGCTCTTTACAGTCACAGTGAATTAAATAATAAATAACCACAGTACATTATCGATGTTAGATTATGTTATTTAATACACTAGTACTCCTCACCATTTAGGCTGGAAAACAACATCCTGTATCTGCAGTATAAAAATAATTAAGAATTTTGTAACCTTGAGTTGTGAGATTTGGTCAAATATCTCTTAGATTTTGTTACAGCTGCAGAGTGGCTGATTTAAATGATCAGACCTCAGCTGTTCTCCTCTAATGCATCTGCAGTCTGTTTTTTGGTTTTTTTAGACAGCACTTAGGCCATACTTACACACCTTCTCCTCCCCTTATTTAAGACACGTGGTGGTGTGACTGGAGGGCATCCTGTTTCTCACACAACAAGGAAATCCTCATTTAGACTATAATGACAGGTCTTCCCCAACCGGTTGCCTGGAGTCGGAGTGCCCCTTTTTAAAGCCCTGTGTGTGTGTGTGTGTGTGTGTGTGTGTGTGTGTGTGTGTGTGTGTGTGTGTGTGTGTGTGTGTGTGTGTGTGTGTGTGTGTGTGTTTGCCAGACGGACTAGCTGCAGACAGCTATGCCACCGTGCCATGCCCTCGTTACAGCCCTGCTTTGACACCCTTCTGTTGCCATTCACAAAGAGCTCCTGCAGGCCACTCGGCTGGCTATATTTACCTGAGGCAGGACTGTTGATGGATGTCGGCGGGCCTCTCTTTTTATTTTTTTTTTATTTTGGTCCAGCAGCATGTGAGAGGGATTCAAATTGCTATTGTTGTGAGGGGCTTTTCTCTGTCAGCTCTGATCTCTCCGAGTTGCATGTCATTGTAATTCAGTGGTGTCAGCACAGAGACTGGAGTTGGTGAGACAGACTTTTCACACCTCAGTGCCAGTCTGGACTTGTTCCAGGTCGCCCTGCATCATAAACTCTGTTACCACTCTTTCCTGTAGCTTCAGCTGCAGTTAGCATCACCATTTCTTATCACTTTTCTACAGTCTTGAAGCACTGGGAAAACCATTTTTCTTTTCCAGACAGGCTGATACTTTTTTTTTTTTTCAGGTTCAATGCATTTAAATTGAACTGACAGAACAACAACTTAAACAATTAAAACTGTTTTGTTGGTGTGTTCTAAGGCTGCAGGATTGTGGATAAAATTATGATTATGATTGTCTTGCTTAGATTTGAGGTCACAATTCTTTCTTACTATTTCAATATACATGTTTATTACACTCATTTATATGAATGGTGCCTGATATAAGACACATCAACAGAAAGGAAATGCTCTCGTCATTAGTTTAGATGCAAGAACTTCAGGAGTCTGACATTTATGCAAACAATCAGCTTCAGTGTCTTTGAACCTTTGACATTTTTTTCATTTACGGTGTCGTCCACTCGCGCCTCTCTCTGGGTTTATTTACCTTCCTCTCAGTTTCTACTGCTCAGCATCACGTGGTGTAATGCCGTGTTGTCATTTGTTGACGGAGAAAGTAGGAGCGCTTGTTTTGATGCAGCTGATGTCCCTAATGAACATACAGCGGATTGGTTGACATTTAGAAATGGGATCACAAGAAGTAAGTGTTTTGTGATCTGGAATGAACAACCTCTTTGTGTTTTTTTTGTATTTTCTACCTACATGCAGTCCTTCATCTGCTTCAAGCCTCTTTCTTTTGTGCCTCCTCCTCTGAGTGTAACCGGGTCCTGGGAGGCAGCTGCAGGCTCAAATGTGACCCTTTAATGACTCTGCAATCATATCCCTCTGCATACACATACCCACAGCTTAAAATGCTTGTTATGGTTCAGGACATAAACAAAAAGCCACGTCTCCCAAGAGGACATGTGTCCCATATGACGCTACCTATTTCATACGCTGGAATAGTCACTCTTGTTTATTTATGGTATCAAACGAGGATTAAATGCTCATGGTGACTCGTCAGTTCTGAAAAGCAGACTTGGCAGCATTAATTGTGATTTATAAATTTGACGTATGAAGCATGAAGTTCTGAAGTTTAGGAATAGTTTACGGTGTCTGTGTCTCGGTGGATGTGTGTGTAGGAGAAGAGCACGCACACCTTCACAAATGTCCGCTCGCGTGCCTGGGCATTAGTAACTCTGGGATTTTATGTGACTCATCTGTAACTGCGGGGGGAGTTCAGTGCACTCGCATCCCCAACACCGCTTTCACTTTTTCCTTCTGATCATCAGAATAAACCAGTGTGGTCACTTTACACTTTAACCACAAGCCAGTGTGAAAACTGCTTTCAGACCAGCATAGTTGTGAAAACAATGCGACCTACTGTCTGATGAAGCTGCTGGTTTGTTTGTTTGTTTTTACCACATAACTTTTGACAAACTACATTTGATGAGATTTAAGGAAGTGCAGCGGTTTCCAACCTTTATATACGCTCTTTTTAAAGCTCCTCTTTCCTGACTCAGTTAAAAAAGACACCACAGATATTATTGAATTTTATTGTCAAATCAAGTGCATATGCAGGTTTCGCCACAGTTTGAGTTCAGTTGGAAAATGTTTTCATAACTTTAAGCGTTTTATGACTGCACCTCTTTTATGCAGCAGCGAAGCAACTTTCACAGATGCCACAACTTTGAGTATTTTTTCTGCTGCACATTAAAGAAACCTTGAAGAAACATCGTGTGCAGCACAGCAGACTGCAGAGTTGCTGGAGACAACGTGATTGTTTTCATTGTTGAGTCTTTGGCAAACCGTTACGTCCTCCCACAACCTACAGGTGGTTCACAACTCCGGCTCAAAACTGGACTACTGAAGTGCAATGAATTGTTTCAACCCATCTTCCCTGTCAAATCGGTGTCAACAAGCAGACTTTATTGTTAGTTTATACCTCATGTCTAAATAAGTTGTGTCCCACACACAGGCCACTACCAAGAATGGGCTTTTCCATCTCGGACAGGTAATCACGGACAAATCTCTGGGCCTCTCAAATCTGAAACACAAGCCTTCCCTGGTTCTTCCCTGTTGTCACATCTATCTGTCTCTCCCTCTGTCTAGTTGACTTGGCTTCTATCATGGTGGCAGTGGTTGTTATTTTTCCTTGCTGGGTTCACAGGTTTTTTTTTTTCTCCTATGAAATGATACCAAAGGCCTGTCCATAAATAAACTGCCTTCTGTCTGAACACCTGCGGAAATTTGTGCTGATTGGCAGAGAAGATTATACAGTAGTGCAGTCCCCTGATAAACTATAAGAAAAATAAATAACCTCATTCAAATGGAGCAGAAATTGCTCAAACACAGTTGCTCTTCACTGCAACCATGTGCGATTTCTCAGATCTCCGCAGGTGTTCACAGATACGGCATGAGGTTATTTCTGGATGGATGAAATGAAAATCTGATCATCTTTCTCTCTGTCTGTGATAAATACACACAAAAAAATTCTGGTGCACCAGGTAATTAACCTCAACATTGTGGTTTTCCCCCCTTCACTACCCCTGCTGGAAATTTTGGCTTTCCCCAGACACACTGAGAAAGGCATTACTTCTAAAATTAAGCTCCTGAAGGTGACTTTCTCCATTTTTTTTTTTTTTTTTTTTTTTTCCTCCTCCAGACTAGAGATGATTTCCTTGGACAAGTTGATGTTCCTCTCAGTCATTTGCCGGTAAGTTGTGTGTGTGTGTGTGTGTGTGTGTGTGTGTGTGTGTGTGTGTGTGTGTGTGTGTGTGTGTGTGTGTGTGTGTGTGTGGAAAAGACTGACTTGTTTAACCCTGTTTTAAATACTCAGCTGTTTCTTATCTTCAGTTTTGCTGTGCCTGAGTAACCTCTGTGAAGGTCAGGCTCTCTCTGTGTGTGTGTGTGTGTGTGTGTGTGTGTGTGTGTGTGTGCGTGTGTGTCCGTCTTGACTGTGAGAAAGTGCACGAGCAGAATTTTGTTGTGATCCAACAGCACTCTCCTTGTTGTAAATAGAAAGCGGGCTGTCTAGAGTGTAAACAGACTGGCTGCCCTCAGAGCCAATGGAGACAGCGACTCTTGCAGATTCACACACTCGCCTCTACTTGGAAAGTGTGGACTGCTGGGAGATGAGAGCTTTGGAAAACAACAACATGCAGTATCAGTGTGTGCTGCTTGGGAGTATTTACAGTTTAGGTTTGATGTAAATGAAGCAGGGCTGGACATACTGACTCTTTTCATCATTGATTAATCAGCTGATTATTTTCTAGATTAAATTAATTTGCTGTTTGGTTTTTAAAATGTTCCCAGATGGTGGAAAAAACGTCGACCAGTCAAAATGTCTTGTTTTGTTCAGACAAACACATTCCAAGCAAAAAAATATTCAGTTTATTATTACGAAAGACTAAAAGGAACCAGAAAATATTCACATAATTTGGAATCAAAGAATTTGGACATTTTCTTTCACAAAACATTCAAAACAATTAATCGATTATTTACATAGTTATGTATTAATTTTGTGTTGTTTAGCTAATTTTGTGAACATCACCGTAACACCAACAAAGAGAAAGCTGCAGCACCTCTATTCAGTTGTGCAGTGTCCGCTCCGCCTGGTTGAGGCACTCTGAAGTTTTGTCTAAGTTGTCAGCACAAGTTGTTGGGGTTAATTATTAATGTCCTATTCAGGTCCCTGTGGGTCCAGGAAATTATTAGCAGACGGTAGCTGCAGCTGAGTCATGTTGGGGTGAAGCCTGTGCCGTGGACAAGATGGAGAATGTTTAAACCTGATGCAGCTAATGCTGAAAGTCTTATTTTAGGCATTAAACAAAGTGGCTGAGCATGAATAAGCTACTGTAGTGCTTGTGTTAATGTTTTTTAATTTGATCCATGCATGACCACATGTGGTAGAAGTTTGTGTCTTATTCAGTTACTGGACATTATTTTAGTCATCACCTTATTCTCCATGCTAGCTTCTTTTAGTTTTCGTGAATCAGGACAGCTGTGCTGACTCATCAGAAAAACATCTGGTAGCTGCACTTGCCATGTGGAACCTTGAGCTACTCTTTACGAGCACAGATTCATGCAGCATCAACTCATACTTGATACTCTGGGTTTGAAAGGAGCCCCACATGAGAGTTTAACAGCAGTCTCTTCAAACGGTTATTGAGATCCATGATTATTTGTGAACTTGATATCAATTCTGAATATCGAACTTGTTGATAGTTTGGCTCCAACTGATTCACCGTAGCTCCGTTTATTTAAAAAAAAAAAAAAAAAAAAAAAAAAAATTAAAAAAAAGTTTTTCCTTTCTACACTTTCCATCATTCTCGATGGCGCGCTTGATATGGGAACATGACAGTCTGATCCAGAGTGATCTGACAGAGCAGTATGTGGTTTGCAGCTGGTGTGGACTGGTTTGGCCCGGTCAGAAAGCAGCGTGAGATTTCTGTGAATTACAGAAGACCTTTCTGCTGTTCAATATGTAACAGGAGAAGCTCAGCGTTGCGTAATGATCCCGGGACGGCTGTGCAGGAGGGTTGTAGCGGGGCAGGAAACTGGTGACTGTGATGTTTTGCCAGTGTGTCTAACGTGTGTTTTCCTTTGTGGGTTGATTTGAATGCTGTCAACAAATGCCTCCTCTTCATTTTACAGACAGAGGACCCCACCATGGAGCGTCCCTACACGTTTAAGGACTTCCTGTTGCGGCCGAGGAGGTTAGTTTACACTGGATGTGGCAAGTAATGAGTGAAAACACAAGGATAAAGTTACATCTCACATTAAACTGTGTCCTCATCAGTAAGAAGAGGAGACGGCGAAAGATTAAATCATTGTTTTCAACACGATGTATCCTCTCAACTACACTTTAAAGCATTTAAAGCAGATGTTATTCTTCCAGCCACAAGTCCAGGGTGAAGGGTTACCTACGCCTGAAGATGGCCTACCTGCCCAAACAAGGAGGACAAGAGGAGGAGGCTGGAGAGATGAGGGAGGAGGCTGAGGTAAGGTCTGGGTTTAAACTGCTGACTTAGCATTACCGAAGGCATTCGTTCAACCGTGTTTTGAATAATAACACAAAGCCAAACCAAATTCTAGTTTTATTACTTCCCTCCACACAAAGACAACACAGTTCTGAGCTAAATGATCAAAGTAAACGTCCCACTGTGGACCATTCGAAATGTGAGAGCAGCCTTCACTCGGAGTGAGCGGCGAGAGGATGGCTCTTCTTTTTCATCTTTTCTCTAAGAATCTGGGAAGCGTCCTGCTGCCAGAATCTGGTCAAAGTCTTTTCCAGGTCAACGCCTGGAAAAAACATTTACTGTTATTTGGAGAAATAGGAGCTGCGCCTCTTTTACTTTAATGCACGTTCGTGTGTGTGGATTTCTAGTGGATTGGTTAAGAGTCCTAAAGAGCACGATAAGTGCTGAATATTTACGACAATGAAAAGCTTCACAGATAAAGTGACATTTAGCAGCCAAAGTACAAAAACCTAAATGCCACTTGGCTAACCTCGATTCACTTCATGTTCTCACCACAAAAAAAAAAAAAAAAAAAAAATCCTCGTTTTTTCCACTCTGATCTCCAAAAAGATATTTCTTTGTTTAGTGTCCTTCTCTGCCTTCATATTCTTACAGAGAGTTTGCGGGAGAGCTATTGATGCCTAAATATTAGCTCAGCCTTAGATTGCGGTCGGAGAGAAATCCCAGCCTGCTGACAGCTTGTCAGACATAAACACCAGTAAACGTTTAACTAAAACATTTCAAACCACAACACAGTAGTCAGAACAAACGTAGCCGGCTGCATAGTGACGTTATTTCCATGCTTCAAGTCGCCCGCTGACGTTCATGCGTGTCTGATATGCAGCTCGCTGGGATGTCTGTGGCCGTGGGATGTTTGGCCCGAGCCGTCGGTGAGTTCATCATGTCGCTTTACTTCAAAACTAAATCTGGACTTTTGTCTTCCAGGGTTGGGATGAGTCTGCGGACTCGGGCTCCCAGCGGCCCCAGCAGCTGCTGCCCCCGCTGCCTCCAGGCTGGGAGGAGAAGGTGGACAACCTGGGACGCACCTACTACGTCAACCACAACAACCGCAGCACGCAGTGGAAACGGCCCTCCAACGTGTACGTCGGATCTTTTACTTTCTCATGCTTACGGTCAAAATCTGTTGATCTGTACTCATGTTCTGCTCCGGTGGACCTCTGCACTGAAATAAGAGACGGCTCTCTTACTGTCTCGCCAAATATATTTACAGACTAATTTAAATTTGACTTTATACGCTTTCTCGTTTTGTTTTGTTTTGTTTTTTAGGAGAGATTTGAAAAATATATCTTTCCTCTTTCCCCTCTGAGAATTAAATGAGAGGATTGGACATGCCAAATCAAAACAATGGATTGTGAACAATTTTAATTCTTAAATCGTTTTTTGTTAGCATTTAAATCCTCCTCAGGTCTGTTATTACTTTCTCAGCTACTGGTTGCATTTAGGTTTTCCTTTGTATGTCATGTGTAATACTTGTTCCTTCTCGTGACATCACTTCTCCCCTCTCAGGGATGTAATTTCAGAGACTGAGAGTGACAATCAACAGCGGCAGATCCATCAGGAAGCGCACCGTGTTTTCCGTTCGAGGCGCCACATCAGCGAAGACCTGGAGAACGACCACCTGGAGCCCAGGGACATAGACAATGTGAGAGAAGTGAACAAAGACACACATGTAGTACACAAACGCACTGAGCCACAGCTGTGCCGAGTGATAAGTTCACTAAAACATTCCTGTTGCGTCACGGTTGTGTGTCTTTGTTGTTCCCGTAGTCCTGGGAGCTCATCACAGAGGAGGATCCTAACGACAGCTTGGCCCAGTCTCTGCCGGGTCCCTCCTCCGTCCTGACACCGCAGGCCCCCCCGACACCCGTCACCCAGGAGTTCGCTGAAGATTTAAATCTGAGGCTGTCACTCACTCCCGATACTAATGGCGAAGTGGCGGGGCCCAGCTCCGCTCTGGTGAGACTCAAACACGACCGTTGAAACCAGTCTGATTTAAATGATTTGATGGTGTAAATGCAGGAAGACAAATTCATTCGCAGGCCACTTCTTTGTGTTAGATATAAGAGTGACAAGCAGTGCTGGCAATAACCTTTTTAAAAAAATGTTTTTTTTATTCCCTCTCTCCTTGCTTACTTTGAACAGAGCCACCTGTCAAACAGACTGCGTTCCTCCAGTATGACGGATGGCGTCAGTGATCAGGCCCAGGCTCCTCCTCCTCCTCTTACGGTACATATTTCTGATCCCTTGAGTTTTCTCCTTCATCCTGTTTACTTCCTTCTTTTTCCTTCCTCCCTTCACTTCTTGGTGTTGCGGTCTCATTTGCCTCCCCTCTGCTGTCATGCCTCAGTGCTGTGGGTGCACCACAAATTCAATCGCTGTCTTGGCGACTTTTTGCATTTACAATTTTCCGCCCGTTTCACACACTGCAGATGTCGCTACCTCCTCACCTTTTTGTACTTTACTTTTTATCACTGTAGGATTATTACACCTCCTCCTCCTTTCTCATCACTGCTTTCTGCTCTTTGTGATTCACATCCCTCTATGTATGATGTACCGTGGAAATGTTGGCTCTCCAGCTGTGTCCCATCAGAATATCCGTTCCAGTAGCAACCCTTGACAGGGGAGTAAGATTAAGGACAACACCGCCTCAGTTGGAGCGTTCCCCACAGAGTCCTCCTGAGTCAGAGCATCAGTGGAGATTCAGCTAAACACACTGTCACAAGATCTGAATCAGATGTTTGTCACTGCTGAGTCACAGCAGTGAGCTTTGGCTTTGTGAAGCCAAGGAAAAGTATAGGTGCTGATGTCAGCCTTTCCCCTGAATGATAAGTTTCTCAGCGACTGGACGACTGTTGGATGCCTTCAGAGGGAAAATGTAAACTGTGTCAGTTTCCTGTCTATTGTGGGTTTAATAATTTCCTGTGGGTGTGGTGAGCACTGGAGAATTTGAACTAGAATGGCAAAAAGCAGATTTCTATCGCTGTGTAAGGACTAAGGAAATTGTAACATCGTAACAGTAGGTGGACTGATGCTGCTTGTACTTTTGCACCCACTGTCACTGGTACACCTCTAATGTAAAAACTTTCAAAAAGTAAAACAGAAATTTGAGAAAACTGGAATTCATAGTTGGATTAAAAAAAACTTGTACTTGTGTTAAATAACTGAAATTCATCAGTGAAGTGGTGAATTTGATATTTTTCTGTGGTTATAGTGAAAGTAGTTGCTTTATTTGGAACTTTATTGGCCATTATTTCCTGTAATTTGTGATAAAATGTATCAGGACCTTAATAGTTGGTCGCGAGGTGGCTTTAGATTTCAAAGAAGATGATTGCAGCTCTGAGTGAATTGTAGTTTGGACAGTAGAAATAATAGTTGAGGTTGTTTCTCATTGTAGTTTTAAGGCTGGTTGCCGTTATAGTGCTGGTAGTGACGTAGCTTTTAGGTGCATATTAGGTTGCTAATTGTTTAAATTTCTAATACCCAGTACATGTCTTTGTAAAACACTGATATTGCCGTCTTATTGCACTCTGGATTGCTTGGATGAAAACTACAGTTTCTTTTCTGCATTTGATGATTTTCTTCCCGTGCGAGATTGAAACTCCTTTTGTGATTTTCAGCACCATAAATCATTTCACTGCTCTAAGATTCACCACAATTTTCTACTCTGGTTGAAATTACAGATGCTGCATCAGCGGGGGATTAAATTTACAATTCAGGGAAAAGAATCTGTGTCCAACAATTACTGACAGCACTATGCTGAAACTTAAAAAAAAAAATCTGCCTCTTGTATAATCAAGTCATCCAATTACAATAGCAGCTTTTTACTCTCTGCTTCAGTTGGTGTTTTAAAAAAAAAAAGAAATTTGTATATATATTCACAGCCACTGCACTTTCCCACCCTGGCACATAAATCAAAAGAGTCTATTCTCTCTCTGCCACTCCTCACCCCCTTTGAGAATGAATTCCCCCCTTTGTCCATTCAGTTTCTCCTCACTCAACCTTCACTGCTGCCCAAATACTTGCCCCCTTTACTTACACTGTGGCACTGAACTAAACTACTGTGAACTAAAGACCATCTTCCCCTTGTTCTACCACCAGCAGAGGTCCCATACCAGAAGAACAAGAGCTCAAACAGTCTCAGGTGGTGAGGAGCCTATGGTAATATCTCAGTTTATATACAGTATAAACCCTCTCAGTCACACACCTTTTAGTTCCCAGACACCATGTAGGACGGGCGTTATGTGTCACCTGACTAGTTTTGTGAATAACTTTTATTCAAACCTGCACTTGGGCAGAAAGCCAATGAGGGTTTTCAGTCATTTATCCTCCTGTATGGTCTTCATGCAAACAGTCCCTTCGGGAAATCGACATCTTACGATGATTAATGCAAATTCAACCAATTACGGCACAAAGAAAGCAAGTCAAAACTTTATCAACAGAAACAACTCCTCATTTCCTGTCAGCAAGGCTCTTCAACCTCTCCTTATCATCAAAACAAACTGCATGCTGTATAAGCGAAATGCAACATGGCAGCGTTTATGGGAAATTTGGTCCCATCATGAGAAATTAATCTAATCATACAGAATGTGTTAAACCACATGAGTTTAGAAAAAGGATTGTATACATGACAATTTCTTAGACATTTTTTTTTTTTTTTTTTTAATTGTACTACCACCTAGTTCCACAATTGTATTATAGAAAATTGCATAAAACCACAAAAGATTTTGAAAAAAATGAAACGTTTTTAATCGCAACAATCACAATCACAAAAACAAAAACCTGCTAAAAATCTTGGAGGGACTGCTACAGAAATCTCTATGGCAAATAATGTATAATAACTCTTCCTGAAATGCGCAGCAGAAGTTTGTATACATGTGCATTCTTTTTGGCAGGTGATTGATTTGTTCTATAAAATGAGCTGGCGACACCTTTAATAGCTAAATAACTTTTTTTTTGTTCCGTTCTTTTATTGCTCGTGTTTTCATGTGCTGAAGTGCTACGTTTGAACAACAAAATGACTTTTGTCATGAATGTTTCTGCAACAAATAGTTAATAGTTCACTAGTAATGATCTCCTACTTTTACCTACGTGGTGTTTATTTTAATACTAATCTGTGTTTTATTGTTCTGTGTGTGAAGGTTGACTTTGTCACCTACTTTTCCATCAGAGTTCAAACAAAACTTTTGTCACATGTTGTTTTTAAAACTGTTTTTGTCTCCGTACTGTGCAGCTAAAATGGAAAAATGATTGTCAAGCCTTTGTGTTGCTGTGTTTGGAGGACTTTTCTCTCCTTCCCTGCAGAAGTATTTACAGATAATCAAAAGATTCCCTCCTCATGTCTCCAGGCGTATAAGCCCGTACTGATTAGTTGTCTTTGCTTTGCTCTCTCTCTACGCTTGGCCAGTCTCCCTCGGCGACTGCGTACGCCTTGACCACCCCTGGCCTGCCCCCTGGATGGGAGGAGAGGAAGGACGCCAAGGGGAGAACTTATTACGTCAACCATAACAACCGCACCACTACTTGGACTAGGCCAATTGTGCAGGTACAGCAGGTGTGAACGCTGGCTGTCGCGCCGGCTGGACTCTATGCATGGGACTGGGACGTTACCATGGCACCCTGTCATGGCCTGTGTGTCAGACCTCTTCTTCCTCTGTGCCCCCCCTCCCACTTCCCCCTCTGTTTCTCCCCCGTGTAGCTGTAAAAAATGACGGAAAGAGATTCAGCTTTGAAGTCTCTTTATTTTTTCTTGTCTTTGTCTATAGTTTCCTACTGTGTCCCACTTTATTGTTCTTCTCTTGTCCAGCATTTTGTTTGATATTAGGATGAGGTGCAGCTCTGTGTTGGTCACGCCTTTCTAAACTCTGGCATGGAAGTACAACCACCACTCTTCCCTCTTCCTTTTTCACATATTGTCCCCGTTTTTTCCTCCTCTCGTCCTCCACTTCGTCTTTCTGTCTGCAAGTGAGGCAGCTCCGGGCTGACGGAGAGAGACTGCTACATGGGACTGGGTGTATGTTTGATGGTCACGTCGCTCCTCTTTGAAATCCACTCTGTCATTTGTGCCTTTTTTCCAAATGCTGCCGGCTGTGTTCATCATCCAGTAGTCTCCTCATCCTCTTATTGTCATTTGTTTTCATTACTACTCAGAAGGAGCGGACGCTGACAAATGATTTATATAAAATGATCATGTATTAGCCTGCTGTAAATGTGGGTTCACCCAATGTGCCTGCCACTTGGGTTATGGTCCAAAGAAACTGAGTTCATCCCTGTTTTCTAGTGATCATTATCAATTGTACTGAAAGTGACATAAATGATTGTTTTCTTCATGGGTTTAAATGGCCCTTTGCTTTTGAGATTTTAGGGGTTCATTTCCTGAGAGAAAACATCCAGACCATTCCGGTTCAGGCAAAGTTTTGTTTACGCAGACAGCATTGCTTGCTTTATTCCCACTCCACTTAACCTCAAAAAGTGCTGTTCTCACTGACAGCTCACTGAAGACGGAGCCAGCACCTCAGCAGCAGCATCGGGAGGAGCATCGGCCCTGCCACCCGCATCCACCCCCTCCTCCTCTTCTTCCAATGCCTCCAACAATCACCTCCATGAGCCCCAAGTCCGACGACCTCGTAGCCTCAGCTCCCCTACTGTCACCCTTTCCACCCCCTTTGAGGTGAGAATTAGCCACCTGTACTGTCCCGCTCCATCACACCCATATCCTCCTCTTCCTCCTCCTCCTCCTATTTTCACCACCTGACGACTCCTTATTTCTGTTTTCTTCCTTCTCCAATCGTTCCCCTCCCGCACTTTCTTTTTATGGAGTTCAGGATGACCAAATCATGATATTCACTTTTTTTTATATCAGCCTGTCTTTCATTTCCTTATTTTAATATTATACTCTCCATCTGTTATCTCTCCTCCTTTCAGGGTAATTCCTTCCTGAAGCTGCTTTTCTCTCCCCGTCTATAGAAATATAAGTCTCATCTCTTACTTTCATCTCCCCAATGATGACAATTTTCTTTCTTCATTGTTTTTTTTTCTTCTCATCAATGAATGAGCTGATGACTGAGCACTACAGCAGCCATAAGTGAAACAATAATTAATCAAATGAGATCATCTGAGCTCTACTCCAGCTTTGTTAATTATGACGATGAGGTTGCTGGATCCATTTGGCACAGTCGGCGTTTTGTTCTGGCGCACGGTGTGTTTTACAGAAATAACACTTAACAGGATGAAGCTGGATCTAAGATGGTAGATTCAATGACCGCTGCATGAATACATTATTTGAATTGGTCCCAAATCATTGCCGTGATTGGCTAAAATAAACAAACACGAGGAGATCAAAAAAAAAATCTTTAAAATCGCTGATTCTTCAACGAAACTCCAAGAATGTACAGATACCTACTTGTTTACACCATCTTTAATGAAGGAATAAGGACGCATTCAGGCCTAACTTGCCTTTAGCCACCTGGAATCTTAATTTGACCTCATCGTGATTCATCACGACCTCTCTGTGTGTTCACAACATTATGCTCTTCCTGAAGCCAGTCTCGTACTCATTGATCAGAGCGTGTTAATAATCAGACAGCGCAGATGGTTAATGTGTTAGCCACATGACACTCCAGGTAAAACGGGGGAATTTCTGCTCCTCATTCTGACCTCTTTTTAGGCTGTGACAATATGGAAATAACTTTTATCTGTGTGTGTTTGTGTTGGGAGTCATTTCTCAGGATTGCAGCTTTAAGAGATTGGTGCTCAGAAAACCTTGGATTTAGTCATTTATGTTCGTTGCACATTTCTTCTCGACGTGGAATAAAATGTATAAACTTTAAGTTATGAACTACGGCCACAAATATACCACAAACTTGTTTAATTAAGACCAACACAGTGCAAGATGCCCTCTTGTTGACCTTCCTCTGCATTTGAATGGCTTCACTCTGCGGTGAAGATCCTTCTGTGCCAGCGAGGGAACAGACCTTAAGGAGGTTTAATTAAAGTGCACGTGAGCACGTGTGCATTAAGAAGGCTTTGTGGAAGGAAAAGCAAGTGAAACACTCACAGCACAATGTTGTAATTGCAAATTCTAGATGAGGTTGTAGGTCTGAGACTAATTAATGCTGTGTTTTCTCTCATTAGAAATCAGATAAGTAGGTGATAATTACCGCTCAAATATATTGTGATGCAAGAACACTCATTAGTCTGGATGGCTTTAATCTGTTGAAGGTTGCTGCAGAAGCTTTGAAAGCAGCGGAGAGTGCAGGTTTCCTGTATATAAATAATCTCTGGATGATTATGTTGTCACACATTTTTCTTTCAGTCTTGACCAAGGTCTGTGTCACCAGACCGAGTTTAATTATGAGTTCTGGTAGAAGTTTTGACTTTCACGTTACCCAGGAAACCAAGAGGGAATGAAACAAACGGTCATTGTGTCGTTAAGCCTCGGGAACATTATCCAGGGAATTGGATCAACCTGACATCTGTGACATTTCTTGACATTTTCATTGGGAGGTTGATGGAGTGTGCAGCGTGAGTGTGGCTAAGCTTCCCTTCCTCTTCACATGGGAATCAAAAATTAACCTGGCTTTCTCAGATATGATCTTGCGAGGACGATGAGTTAACCTGAGATTGTGATTTACGATGGTGTCGAGATTTCTCATCTTATTCAGGTTTGTTTTTTTTGGGCAGAAAATGAAGGCAGTCCTTGGAGGACTGGTGTCCGTCTTTGTAATTGTTTATTGTTTGTTATTGTGTGTTTCAAAGCATCGGTGATGATTTGCATCACTCTGTCAGTCATCCGTAACCAGTTTCAGCCTTATTTCGTAACCTGTCTTCCTCATCCTCTCCCTTGTGACTGCTAATATTACACTTATTTATTTCATTTTTCCATTTTGTTTCCAGGGAGCCAACAACATCCAGGTGCGAAGGGCTGTGAAAGACACCGTGTCCAACCCGCAGTCTCCCCAGCCATCCCCTTACAGCTCCCCGAAGTCCCAGCACAAGACACAGCAGAGCTTCCTGCCGCCAGGCTGGGAGATGAGAATAGCCCCAAATGGACGGCCGTTCTTTATCGACCACAACAGCAGAGTCACCACCTGGGTGAGCTAGCACATTGTGGATCTAGTGTTACTTTAAGCGAGATGATTTTCTAAAAATACAATTGAAAAAAACAAAACACTTTTATTTTATTTTTGTATGGGATTATGGGCATTATTTGACATTTCTAGTAATCCAGTAATATAAATCAAGTCATGTTGGTTTTACAGGATCTTTTGGTGACATCTGGTGGTGTGAAAGTCAATTTCACAATAATTCCTTTTTAGGATTCAACTCAGACAAAACCAACAGAAGGAAGTTCAAAGTTACAAGTTGAAATAAAGGGCTGCTGGTTTATCATTAAACCAGAGAACAAAAATGAAGATCATGTTTCTGTCATTGATGTTTGTTTTTTTTCTTCTTTATCGTCTCTTTTTTGCCTTTTGCTGCCGACAACCAGGAGGATCCCAGGTTGAAATACCCGGTCCACATGAGGAACAAGAACTCAATGGAGCCCGGTGAACTCGGCCCTCTTCCTGTAAGTACACTCACATTTTCATCAATTAGATATTTAACCTTTGGCCTACAAAGCACACTAACAACTCTGCTTTGTTCACTCACCAGTTTGTATTCTCTTTCTTACGTGTGTAACAAATTAATTGATTTTAGGTCTCTATAACTGTTTAGTCTGTTTTCTTAGAAAAAATAGAAAAAGGAAAAGTAATTTTATCTCGCTGCACCATCAGTGACTTTTAATGTTGTTTTTGACTGAATGCTCCATTTATGCTTAGATTTAAAACTATGAATGAAGTGACTTTTGCAATAAGACATGAGATATGATCATGTGATCAGAGCGTATTAGACATTTCCTTTTTCTTTTTTGTTCTGTTAGAAAAGAAGGGTTTGGGGGGGAAACGTAGCGGCGAGGAGAGTTTTAATGGGCTGTGATAATTAGGAGTTAAAGACTTCAGTCACCTCTATTATTTGTCTGACAAAGTCATACTCCCACTAACAACGTGGGCCGAATGTCACAGTAAGCAGATGTTTGATAATGAAAGCTTCATGGGTTTGTACATCTCACAGGCTTGTGTGGTGTGTGTGCATGTGTGTGTGTTCTCTCTCCCTCTCTCTCTTCTCTCTCCGTTCTGATGGATCTAATGTATGCTACTTCTTCTACACCTGGCCATGTCTGTTTGGCAGAACCTACCAGAGGAGGTTGGTTGGTGCCTCCCTCCCTCTGCCTGCCTTACTTACCTGTCTGGTCCAGTCTGGTCTGGTCAAATGCCTGCAGACAGCCTTGCGATTTCTTTATTTCTTTTTTTTTTTTTTTTTAAACTTTCCTCTCTCTTTCTATCTTTCTCTCTCATGACCGGCATGGATGGACTGTACCTCTCCCTTCTTTTCAGTATTTTTTACCCCACTTCCTCTCTCTGTGTGCGTCCTCCCTGCACCACCGCCACCCCTCCTGGTATTGATTAACATTTTGGAGCTCCCCACCATTCTCCTGGGATTTCCTCAGACTTGTCTGTGTACCTGTATCAGCGTCTGAGGCTCAGTTTAGACGAGTTGGGGAAAGTGGAACAAGGCGAGATGCCGCCTTAGCATTCGTCAGCGAGAGAGAGAGAGAGAGAAGGAGAATGAACAAGAAGGACCGATGGAGGAAATGGGGTGAATAAAGAGCAGAAGGGGAGGGAAGGAGGGAGGTTTCAAAAGAAGCCATACATGTATGTCAGAGGAAGGAACTGGCTGTATGCTGCATGTGTTCTCAGCTTTTCGGTCTGGTCTCCACTCATGCAGCAGCAGCATACTCAGAAACACACATACTGCTGTAGCTCCACCCTGTTTGACAGATTATCAGCCCCTTCCCCCCTCCTCTCCCCTCTCCCCTCCCTTTACTCTCGGTTCTACTGTAATTTGTTTAATTGCTTGATTGCTGGTGCCGTACGAGTGTGCGTGGCCTGTGACACCGTGCTGAGTGGTCACCGTGTCAGTGGTGGTTTACTGGTTTGAACTGGTAGTGGTGATTAACCTTCATGTTGTGGTCGTAACCCTGCCTTGCTGACGTATCAGACCTGACTCAAATAGGACAGAAAATCCTTTCATTTCCTTTGCCGCGGTTTGATTGAGCTTGCCTCGCCTGCAGTGCCGAGGCATCGGGGTTTGGACCGTTTGAATGGTCGGTCAAGTTCAATTAAACATGAATTAAAAAAAGGAAACACAAATGGATGGATTTAAATTACTATTTGAGCACGGCCTGTTTAATGATGCTATCTAACTGTTTCCTCACTCTTCTTCTCTTTTGCTTCTTTTTCAGCCTGGATGGGAAGAAAGAGTTCACTCAGACGGACGCACCTTTTACATTGACCACAGTAAGACTTCCATAACTTTTATTTGTTCATGTTTTTGGTTTAGTTTGTGTGTGCAGCTACAGATCTTTTCACTGTCACAGATAGTGAAGCACCTCATCCATTACAGCAAATCACCGATTGTATATGTACCCTAACGCAGTGCAACTGTGTCATTTAAAGGAGCCATATTAATTGTTTGTAATATATATATAATTTGATTATAAAGTAGGTCCAGGTGCCGTATAAATACTGTGAAAGTGTTAAAACCCTCAGTCCACATAAAAAAAAAAGCACACGGTCCATATTCAACAATTGTGCCGTTTGTGATGTCACAAACTCAAGCTGACTTCATGTGTAGAAGAAAACAAAGAGCGGTCATTCCGTCACTGAGCTCTCGCAAGCTATAACAAAGAAACCTGTGTTCGGCTTCGGTGCGTCACTCAGAAAAGAGTCAGCCAATCAGAAAAGAGAGTCACTGATATCAATCAACCTTAAAGACACAGACACAAAACAGCCTGTTGTTGGTAGAAGTCCAGAGAGAGATGTAAAACTATATTGAGATGGTTTTAACATTTCTAACCAGAACGTTTTTAAATATGGGGCCTTTTAACTTTAACACACAAATGGGATCATAGCTAATGGAGATATATTTATTATCCTGTTGGATAGATCTCACGTCACCTGCAACAATCATAAATGAATCTGTCGACTAATTTAGTTGATTAAATGCTCATAAAGATGTTATAAACAGTTAAAAGCAGTATATAAAGTAAAATGTGCCCCTTTCATTCCCCAAAGTTCACATCTCGAGGATGATTTTCCACTTTGTTTATTTGATCCAGATACAAAGAACACGCAGTGGGAGGACCCTCGTCTGCAGAGTCCGGCTATCACAGGACCTGTGAGTAGTTTCATATCCCCGTTCACCACTTGTTCAGAGAGCCTTTGCCACAACAGTGTCGCTACATGGAAACAACAGCGTCTTCCTTTTAACGTTGTAGCTCTATCTGTCACACGTTATCTTCAGCCTCAGTGTGTCTTTGCACAACAGATAAATCACTTTGTCGCCACGGCTGTCACTTAACATGCTAACGCCTCCGTGTCATTTCCGTGTACCACTTCAGATCTTGTTGGCAGCTCACCTCCTCGTCACTCCGCATAATCTTCTGTCTTTTAAACAAACGCATTTAGTTTGTCTGTCGAAACATTTCCATCATTTATTGTGTGTTGTCTGCGCAGGCTGTTCCCTACTCCAGAGAGTTCAAGCAGAAATACGACTACTTCAGGAAGAAGTTAAAGAAACCGGTAAGAAGTGATTTCTGTCCTTCGAAGCTAAATGTGGTTCAAACGTCACGACTTCCCTTCGCTCGACAAAACCATGTAATTAACTTCTATTTTGATAAGGCTTGATCGCATGCCAACTTTTCTTCACGCTGTCCCCGACACTCCACGACTGAGTTTAATATCTTTGTTGCATATTAAATAGTCATTCGTTCATTTCCCATTTTCTTACTCTTACTCTTTTTTGCAGGAGGTGCAGAGTTGAAAGTTTTCCTGTTTTTATTTTTTTTTATTTTTATCTTGGCTGAACAATAATAATAGTAATTGAACTGTAATTGCAGTTGCACTATTTTTGGTTCAGACAGAGTTCTCAGTTTAGATCAGTAAACATTATCGTCAACTGCTTGTAAAGCAGTAATCTGTAGGGAACGTGTTATAAATACAGTTTGACGTGTATTTTATTTTTTAACTGCAATGTATTTATCTCCTGGATGTTTTTGCTGTTTGCACTATTGCAACCTGAATTCTGCAATTTTTCAAACTTTACTTAATAATTTACACAAAGTAAAAAGAGGAAATGATTTTACAAAAGCATCCAACATGTAACAATATTGCACTTCATTGTCCTCTTTGAGAAGTCTTAATTTATTTGGTGTCTTTGTAAGAAGGTCTCCTATTTCCATCTTACCTGAACATCTGATTTCATTTGACCTTTATTTCTCGTTCTTTCTTATTTGCAACAGAGCAGTTGTGATAAACTTTTCTCCGTGAACTCTTCCAGGCTGACATTCCCAACCGCTTCGAGATGAAGCTCCACAGGAACAACATCTTTGAAGAGTCGTACCGTCGCATCATGTCCCTGAAGAGGCCCGACATCCTGAAGGCGCGGCTATGGATCGAGTTTGAATCGGAGAAAGGTTTAGACTACGGCGGTGTGGCCCGAGAGTGGTTCTTCCTCTTATCGAAGGAGATGTTCAACCCTTACTACGGCCTGTTCGAATACTCTGCCACGTGAGTCTCTGCTTGCTTTTAGATTTACGGAGCTGCTTCTGAGACATTTAACAGGATATCACACAGGACACGGTGACAGTAGTTGTAGTAAAGGTCCTCAGCGTTACATGTTCTATCTGGTTGGATTTTTCCACCAAGTGCTGCCATGTTGTTTCCTCGTGAGACTTGTGAAAGTTTCCTTTTACTTTGATGAACTTTTCCTCTCATTCAGCCGTCCATCCTGAACCAAACATTTCCCGCATGCAGTCTACGTATGTTAACATAATGGAAGTGTTGTATGTTTTGTTCCTTTTCTCGGCAATGTTGTCAGTACATGATGACTAAGTGCTCGCACATTTTTTTCTTTGGAAAAGCTGAAGAAATTTATACACTTCAAAATAAGAGTATGATTATGAGTATGATCTTTAAATTAAAAGCATTGTGATTATTTATCATGGCATCTTTTTTAATGTAGTTTGAATACCATCATAAAGCTGATGCATAGCAATCACCTTGAAATGTTCTATCTCCACTAGTGTGTTTGTTCCTGTGCGCACACACACACACACACACACACACACACACACACACACACACACACACTCACTCTCCAGTGAGGTAGCATAAAAGAAAACAAATCAATGAATATCTTGAAGACTCGTACTTTAAATTGCATTTAAATAATTAATGTGAATTAAGAGAAAAGCTATTCACTCTCATCAATTACATTTCCTTCATTGTCTTTCAAAAAAAAGTCCTCCATTATATCTTAAAGCTATAAAATGGGAAATTTCAGTCAAGATTTTGATTTTCCTTCTTTATGGTTTCTGTAATTAAAGAGACATGAAGACAAATAATCCCATCTGACTGAAACTATTGTCCGTTCTGAACATCACTGAATAACTTCCGTCTTCCTCTGTGCTCGCCTCTCGTGTCTGTTCAGGGACAACTACACTCTCCAAATCAATCCCAACTCCGGCCTGTGCAACGAGGATCACCTCTCCTACTTCAAGTTCATCGGCCGTGTGGCAGGAATGGCCGTGTTTCACGGGAAACTCCTGGATGGTAAGCTGCTTGATGAAGGAGGTTCTCTTTCACATTATGAATGTCCTAAAAATGTCCTTTTTGATGTGTTGTTATGTGTGAGAGCGCTGCTGCAGCCGCTCTGTGATACAAACACGTCTGTATGAAATCCAGTATGTGAAAATGTTTCAAGTGTATTTTACTTCTTTTGTTTTGTGATCTACTGTCAGTTTGTGAAGATTTTGGTGGATTTTGTTTTCCCAAAAATAAAAAATAAAAGTTATTGTTAAAATGTCCCAAAATGAGCCAAGAAATGAAGTGGAATCATTTTTATCACGGTGCCATCAAAATGTGTGCAGTAGAGGGTTAAGCTTTTTTTTCATCGTCGTGTTTTCTGTCTTTTTTCTACTCAGGTTTTTTCATCCGACCGTTCTACAAGATGATGCTGGGAAAACAGATCTCTCTTAAAGACATGGAGTCTGTGGTAAGAGCTCATTCCTACTGAATTATTAACCAATCCGTCTGAAAATACAGAAATTTGGAACGATTGTTGCACTCTGAAATAGATTGAAGAATATATTTAGGCTTCATTGTTTTATCGGAATGAATCTGCATTCAGTAAATTTGGACAAAGCCAAAACTAAAAACCATAAAAGCTCACAAATTACAGCCAATGAATGACTTAATGTTCTTTGTGTTTCTACCCCTGCAGGACAGCGAATACTACAACTCTCTGAAGTGGATCCTGGAGAACGATCCCACTGAGCTGGATCTGAGGTTTTGTATCGACGAGGACAACTTTGGACAGGTGTTATAAACCGTCAAAACCTTTAATTGCAATAAAGTTATATAATTTGGAATCAGAAATAACCTGACCTTTTATCGTATTCATGTTTTCTTTTCTTTCTCAGACGTACCAGGTTGACCTGAAGCCCAGCGGCTCAGACATGGTCGTCACTAATGACAACAAGAAGGAATACATCGAGTAAGGATCTTCCTCTCGCCTCTTCCTTTAACTTCATGAGTATTAATTTGACGGTCACTAACATAGAACCACATCGTCCTGACGTTAACGTAAAACGATCTTCTCTCCGTCAGCCTGGTCATCCAGTGGAGGTTCGTCAATCGGGTCCAGAAGCAGATGAACGCTTTCTTGGAGGTTTGTATGTGCAGTAATACAGCTTCCACCAGGGGGCGATGTGACCACAGCACCTAAATCTGACTTATTGATCATGCTTTAAAAACTTGAACATCTTCAATATTTATCAATAATTTAGCATTTATGTTATCTGGATTGATTTTTATGAGAGCTATTTTGTCATAATGCCTTTTGTTTGATTTTCAAGGGCTTCACGGAGCTCATTCTCGTGGATCTGATCAAGATCTTTGATGAAAACGAACTGGAGGTAAGGATACTTTTATTTTAGGAGAGCCAGAACAATTAGCCATTTATTTAATTAGTCAATAAAAAAATAATTTGCATGAATGTTTTAATTACTTTTTAAGCAAAATACCAAAAAACTAGAGGTTCTAGCTCCTCGAAAGGGAACATCTGTTAGTTTTTTTTGTTTGTAAATTGAATATATTTTTGAAGATGACGCCTCGGGTTCTTTCACTGTTTTAGAAACTGATCGATCAATCGAAAATATAATCAGCAGATTCATTTGAAATGAAACTAATTGTTAGTTACTGCTCTGCTAACAGCTCTTGTTTTAGTGTAGTATTTAATGCTGTCTGCCCCCCCCCCGCCCCCTCCCGCCCCACCTCCTCCCCCTCGTCTCCGTGCAGCTGCTCATGTGTGGTCTGGGTGACGTTGACGTCAACGACTGGAGACAACACACTGTTTACAAGAACGGCTACTGTCCCAACCATCCTGTCATCCAGTGGTTCTGGAAGGTTTGTCCGTTATATATTCACACACAGACGACACGTATCAGGAACATGCAGACTACACAGAAGAAGTCGCCGTTAGCTGGATATTTCCTAATAAAAGCTGCTTCCAGTCATCCTTCCCTCCGACCGGCCTGCGACAGGTTTACTAGCCTCACTTTTGAAGATCAAAGTCTGTTTGGACGAACGGGCTTGTTTGCTCTGATGAAAGAGCCCAGAGCAGAACCGACCCTGGTTATCAACTGTCTTGACTTGAGCGTTAACACACACACACACACACACACACACACACACACACACACACACACACACACACACACACACACACACACACACACACACTGGCTGGATTGCCAAACGGTCTCCAAAAGCTTTCTTGCTTCAGCGAATGAACGAGTATCAATTCTAAACACTCTTTTTAAGTTATTGATTTAATGAAGTAATTCTGTAAACTAATTGAAAATAAATTTGCCTTTCCTCTGTCACCAGGTCGTCCTGTTGATGGATGCTGAAAAGAGAATTCGACTCCTCCAGTTCGTTACGGGAACGTCACGAGTGCCCATGAACGGCTTCGCCGAGCTTTACGGTACGTGACCCCACGTACCTCCGGGTCTCCTCCTCGTCCCGCTTTGTGCGGCAGCGTTAGCGTCTGTTTGGCCTGAAGTTGAAGTAACAGTCCAGCAAAAATAGTTTTTCCCAGAAAAGATGAGTCCACAGTGCTGCTGTTCCTGGAACTGAATTAATATCACTGTACACATACAGAGATATAAATGTCAGGATTCACCAAAAATGTCAGATTTTACGACATCCAGCTTTATAAAATAATGCATTTTATCAAAATGTAGTCGGCGCTTCTTTTTTTTTTTTTTTACATTAGTGAGTGTTTTTACTGTGGAATTATTCATGAATGTCTACAAATGAAAACAATATCAATGTAAAATGCAGTGAATGCCCAAAGAATCTCCTTCACTCAGGATGAAGCGACCAAGAGGATGAACATGTGTTGAAATACAAGCATGTCTACAACACCTCAACAATGGTATCATAATCATAATTATTGTTTCATCCTTCGTGATAGGTTCTAATGGTCCTCAGCTCTTCACCATCGAGCAGTGGGGAACGCCAGATAAGTTGCCGAGAGCTCACACATGGTACGTTATCGCTGCACACATCACTCTCATAAAGTACCGGACAAGTTCAAAAGTTGACATGATGATGGGGCTTGTGCAACGGTCGAGGACTCATCAAATAACTTGAGATTTCTCAGTGAACTGAGAGACTAACTGAATCGACTTTGTCCAGAGCTCGTACGCGAGAGTCAAGTGGTTTAAAGGGTCAGTGTGCAGGATTTAGTGGCACCTAGTGGTGAGGCTGCAGATTGCATCCAACTGAGCCAAATTCCACAGATCCCCCTTAAATATTCTACACGCTGGTCCTTTAAAGTCACTTTTTTTTTTCCCCCACTGTGTTGCTTTGTTAATTTATGAATCGGATGTGTTTCTTCCCAGTTTCAACCGCTTGGATCTGCCCACCTACGAATCCTTCGAGGACCTGAGAGAGAAACTCCTCATGGCTGTAGAGAACGCGCAGGGCTTCGAGGGCGTCGACTAAAACGGCAGCGTCGCGCTGCATCCGACCATCCGACAATACAAAAAAATAAATAAACAAAAAGCCACAGAGATGTCAAAACCAGCTGCTGTAGCAGTTCTGTGCGAGCATGTTGTACTGTAAATGCCTGACCGTGAGCCACCTCCATAGCACGGTGGTTTGAGACTGTACAGCGACTTGTCGAACCAATTATGCCTACGTCTTTATATCTTTTCAGTGTGGGTAGGTCACTCCTTAAAAGGTGCTGGGAAAAGAGAGAAGGGAGCGTTGCACTGTTTGAATGCTGAAATCTATTAACCACAGGCATGAGCAATGAATGACGGGAGCCGGCGGCTGATCCACTGTTTCTTTCCCCTCTACCCTCGTCCTGTGAAAATCTACAGTGCTGGAAAACACCAATGCATTTCAACAGCTCCTTTGTGTTCAGTCTGGCACAGTGTTCGAGCGCCCTTCAGCCGAAGGGTCCTAGCATGGCCTTAATCTGGCTCCTTCATGCACTATTTCTCTGTGAAACTGCAACGGCACTACGATCACAACTCTCTCAAAATCCTTAGACCAACACCAGATTACCTTAGGAATGCTAGCCAATCACATTTCAGGAAATCGGCCACACCCCTCCGTCGAGCCTTGTCTGTGTCTGGTGATCAGATGTCACCGCTGCAGCCTTTTGTAGAAGGTTTTTTTTGTTTTCTTTTTTAAACCACTGGTGAGGATCCAAGGATGCGGGGGGGATGAAATTATCCCCAAAAAAAAGATGGTTTTTGTTTTTGTTTTTTTTATATAGTTTTTGTCATCAAGGAACAGATTTTCTTTTAATCATTGGTATAATTCTTGCTGGAAAGTACTCAGTGTATTTGTACTGATGAACAATGTTCTTTACTACTTTGACAACTATATATGACATGATGTGTGAAGTGCAAATTTGGCTAGTCTGGGAAATCATATCATTTGTTACGGTGATAGCAAATGTGTTGAATAAAATGTTTTTTTTTTTATTGTAGTGCTTTGAAAGCAGCATGAAACTGTATCTTGTGTTTGCTTTGACTACATATTCATTTGGACGTGTAATCGGTCTGGAGGTCGGGAAGGGAAAACCGGGGGGTTTGTTTCTGTGAGATGTCATGATTATATTAATATTCTCATGCCTGTTGCTGTTCATAATGCTGTAAATTGTTCTTGGAAAAAAAACAAAAACATTTTAAGTTCTTTCATGATATATAAATATATGTATGTATTACATTTAACAAAAGTATTACTGATCGACAACACTAAAATGAAGCTGTGTGTGCGTGTGTGCGTGTGTGTGTGTGTGCATGAGTGCGTCCGGGTGTTTGAAAGATAAGCTGTGATTGCCACTGAATATAAAGCAGCACATTTCTTACAAAGACGAAAAAAATTGTTTTCTTTTTTATGTTGTTGTTTTGTTTTTTTTCCTCTCCTTTTTCTAACACCATTGAACCTAAAGGGCACTTTATAGATCACTCTGAGGTCACGTCGCCTGTCGTATGTCTTTTGTCATTTACTTGACTGTGATTCTTTTTTTTTCATTCAGAGCACTTACTTGGTGCAATATGAATAGTCTGTAAATCTGGGCTGCTGCTAAGGTAGAAAAAGAGAAAAGTGAAGCTGAAACTTCATTTAGTTTTCTCTGTTTTATCTCTTCTTTTGTCCTCTTTCTCTACATTTCCCTCCCTCGTGTTTCTTCCCTCCCCGTGATCCCGCCTCTCAAATGGACTCCGTACGTATTAGTCATTTTTCAGAAGATTTTCTTTGTTGTTGTTTTTTTTGTGTTTTTTTTTTAAATGAATGAGGGGAAATATCATTTTTGTTAAAAGATTCCACCACTTTCAGCAACTCTTTGTGGTTCATTTAACTTCAGTCAAATAAAAATGAAACTTCTCAGACTGTTGTTTGAGTTCATCGAAGCTGGATTTTTACTTTCTCTGTACGTGGTGTAAAAACAATGAGGAAATCTGGGAAAACATGATAATCGGATAAAAGGACTGGAAACTGGGAATTTTAACTTTAGACACTGCTAATATCTATTCAAGTTGTACAACTTAAGACAACTTGCAATTTTATTTCTACTTCACTCGACTATATCCGTCACTCTGCCCTTTATTGGGCTGCTGTGATTAGTCGTTACGTGACCATTGACCGTTTTATACTTTTGAGAGGCTGAATTTAATCAATAATGATGATCAAATAATGGAAAATTATATTTATTGTATTATAATATATAATATTGTACTAGACACTCTTCCTCCATTTATTATTGATTGTTCAGTCTCTTACCGAAATATCTGAGTAGCTCTTTGAACGTATCATATTTTATTATTATTTGTTATTTTATTCTTGTGGTGAGTGAGCAGCAGTTCCCGAAGGTTGTGGCTCATGATGGAACAGGGTTTCGTAAGGTTGGCAGTTCAATCCCCAGTTCCTTCCCATCCATATGCTGAAGTGTCCTTGAGCAAGACACTGAGCCCCCAAGTTGGTCCCGAGCACCTTGTGTTGCAGTTGTGTTGCCATTGGTGAGCGAATGTGTGTGAAAAGTGCTTTGCAGCCCGCTAAAGTGAAAAGATGAAGTCCTTTTACCGTACGGGGGGAGATTTAAGGAAGCTTTAATTCATCTGCATTATGAATGTGTTCTTAAAATCTCAGCAAAGTTTCTAAAAATTCAAATAATTTTCAGAGGATAAGTGTGTCGAGAAATTTACGAGATTTACAATTGTTTCTTTTTAGTGTGTGTGCACGTGTGTGTGTGTGTGTGCACGTGGTGTGGTGAAGGGACCCCAGTTCATTCACACAGGCAATCTGAGAGTTATCAGCTCCAAGGACGAGCAAATAAAAGCCACACTGCCAGCCGGGACATTTTATCAAGCCCTCCTACCCTCAATCTGGTCACAAACAAACCAGGAGCCAACTCGGCCCTCCATTCCATCTGATCAGAAAGAAAAAAAAAAAATCACAAAGTGCACGAGAACAAATTTGTCGTTTGATCTTCTTGATTATTTTAGAAAAGATGGAACTTCTTGTAAATGTGACGCCTACAGTGTTCGATGTTTTAGTTTGTGACTCTCACACGGTCCGCTTCTGTTGCGTCGCCACAGTGACCTTAATGAAACGCCAAGAAAAAGTTTTAAGTGATGAAAACTGTAAATATAGTAATAATTAGTTCTGGTAATAATATAAATGTTGTTGTTTTTTTTCCCAGGTTTCACATGGACATCGTTAATATGTCTTTAAATCTTTAAAGCATTTTATTTTGAAAGGATTTTCTTAATATCTTTGGCTCAGTTTTTACAGCAGAATTTCATTGAGCAAGAACCTAATAGAAAAAAAAAAACTAAACCAAAGTGGTTAGTTGTTACTTTAAAAAAAAAAAAAAAAAAAAAATCCTTAAACATACAAAGAGTAAAATACTCAAATGCTCTCACAAACAAGTTTCATTTCTCATCAAGAGAAAAGATGACCTTTGACCTTTTGGGTATAAACTACCATCATGTTGTCATTTTGTCCTGGTAGATGTTGGTCAGAAATTTAGTCATTATTTCATTAATAAATGTTTTACTTTTGGCC
Organism: Embiotoca jacksoni; assembly: GCF_022577435.1. Lineage (NCBI taxonomy): Eukaryota > Metazoa > Chordata > Actinopteri > Embiotocidae > Embiotoca > Embiotoca jacksoni. The sequence continues at coordinate 16,915,413 of NW_027185230.1, read as the reverse complement.
GCAAGCGTGTTTTGTGAGCTCAGTAACTTTTGACCTTTGACCTTTAACCACTAAACTGTGATCAGTTTATCTCCGAGTTCAAGAGAATGGTTGTACCAATTTTAAAGAAACGACCTCGAGGTGTTCTTGATATACTTTCACAAAAATGGGACGACATGAGGTCACAATGACCTTTGACCCCCCCCCAAAAAAATCGACTGAAAAATACGACTCGCCGGTGTGACGACGTGAAAAGGTAAAATAATGTTATTTTCTCTTTGCTGGAGTAGTGAGAGTCTGTAAATTGTTTCCTCTTTGGTTTTAGATAACTATTTGAACTTTTAATGCTTTACTTTCAGTTATTTCAACCATTCATTCATTAATTTTAGTTTAGTTAACTGTTTTTATTTTTTTATTTTAGTGAACTATTTCAACCATAATTTGAACTAACCAACTTCAGTTAAAAGCCATTCATTTTAGCTCGCCTATTTTATGACTTGTAGTGTTCTGTTTAAACTGTTAGCCAGCTATTTTGACAAAATTCATTACGTTTAGCATTTTGTATTTCAACTGTTTTACTTAGTGAACTATATCAACAATTTCTTGGCATTTCTTGTATGAAAGGTGCTATACAAATAAAGTTTATTATTATTATTATTACTTTTAGCGAGCTATTTCCACTAAACACGCTACATTTAGTTGAGTATTTAAACTGTTTTAATTTTAGCAAACGAGTGCAACATCTTATCTTACAGCTAACCATTTATTTCAACTGTCTCTCGATTATGTTGAGCAAACGACTTCAGCCATTTATCTATCACTTTCTCGCTAACTTAAAATGTTATTGTTTGTTACTATTTGGATGGTTTATCTGGTATTTTTTTTTTTTTATCCGTTCCAACTGTTTAGTAAGCAGGTTACTGACTACAGAAGGTGAAACATCCTCAGGGACGTGGCACATCACATATTTGGGATTTAACATGAAATACAAACATGACAGAAATGCAACCTGCTTTTACTTCATGGCCGTCTACTTTTATACTCTGCCTGTTGGTTATGTACCTCAGTCCCACCAAACTGCACCAACCTCAGCGTTAAGGTCCTGACTAGGGTATTTTTTTTTTTGTTCTCCCCCTCCTCCACCCTTCACCCTCTGCCTCTGGTCAGGGTCGATCAATACTTCCCCTGTAGCTTATCACTAATGTGCAACTGGCTGTTTGTCCAAACTCTGCTCTGTCTACATAAAGACTTGGACGCCAAACCCAAACGCAACACGGATCACCTCATGAACCTGCAGCTGTGGACACACTACTGGACTTAAACTGGCATTAACAGAGACACGGCGGTGTGAGAGGGACACGGCGGAGAGACGAGAGCGTCTGCAGGAAGACGAGCAGGAGACCGACTGATGGGCCGCACTGAAGGAATCTGGAGACCTGAGAAACTAAAGGTGAGTTGGTATCATCCTCCGATGGGTCTGAAGCATTTAATAATTCATAATTATTCAGTGAAGTTTGTATTTAATGAACTATGATAACTTCAACCATTGGAAAAAAAAAATGCCCCTGGTTCCATTTTCAGCTCCTAAATTTGATGTCATATCGTTTAAAGCAGGACCAATGATAATATTTGAAAGCTTGTGTGAGATATAATCTGAACCTGCTTTATTTACTCACCACTTACATTTAAAAATAAATAAATATTCAAAGCAGTTTTCTGTGGAAAGAAATGGAGACAGCGCAGGTGTTCCTTTGCTTTGTTGCTGTCTCACACACTCTTAATCACACACACACACACACACAAGAGCACACAGCTGCCGTCATCCCCACAATCAGTAGAAAAACCACCCGACCGGACTTTGGCCTCATCAGATAAGCCTCCACTATTTACTTGGCACTATTTTTTTTCTGTGGTTATCTGTGGTTTTTTTCATTCCTTTTAAAAAAAAAAAAATAAACCGAACTGCATGAAGTGCTTTTGTTTTCCCACGTCGCTGCCAGAAAACACCACAAACACACACATTATGCTGCATGATGGTTTTTTTTTTTTTGTCTTCGTGCTTTCTTTTCCTTTCTCTATCACTCTTTTCTGATGACACACTACTTCTTTTGTCCTCATTTCACCAGGTCCTCCAACCATCACCAGTTTGTGTTAACGACCTCTTCGTCTGCGCAAACGCCAAAGCTTGTCCTCCAGAGCTGTGGAGTGTGACAATGGTGTTTGTTTCCTGAGTATCAAACGCCATTATCACACTAAATAGCTACAGTGCGAAAAGGACCTCATTGTACTCCTCCATTTCCTGTTTTGCCGGGTTATTTTTTCTCGTTCGTACTGTGAAGCGTGAACATGTGTCCCCGTGTGTCGGTGGTGGCGGGAAACATTACACCCCTGCAGGAGAGGCGGAGACGGAAATAGCCAGTTCGGTGTGTTGATACGTCGTCCGTGATGTTGAACGTCTGAGTGTGACCCATTTACTTTTGCATGTGAGGTGCTAATTTGCTGCTGGAGACCTTTCGATTACAAGTATACAAATTAAAAATAGACGGCGCGTTTGTTTTCATGCTGCTGCCACTTCTCCTGAATGTTTTCAACGTGTAAACATCGAATTTAAACTCTTGTCGTGCTTTGTTTTATAATCCGTTATAACTGTTGTCTTTATGCATTCCATAAATAAACAATGTTTGTTCCAGTATTTTCTGTCTGGAGTGAGCATCTTAACCGTCACTAAGAATTAAACAGCACACGATGTTACTTCGGTCAACCCCCCCCCCCCCCCCCCCCACCCCCCCATCCCCCACCCCCCATCTGTCATCGTATCTGTCCCATTACAGAAAATGTTGAGTGGATTTAGTAACAAAGATGTACTGTTTGCACTGGGAAAAGCACCAACTTGAGCAATCTGGGTCAGAGATTTAAAAGGCCACAGTGGGAGTCAGATACTTTTTATATAGAGACAGTTTAAGACTGCAGTTAAATAGCTGGAACACTGCTGAGATCATGTCGGGTCTTGATGTCATGTTAGTATGTGATCATTAGGTTCACTCTTACATCGCTGACACTTTTCATATACTGAATAAGGATCAGTAGGACACTGATAAACCAGGGCTGCATAGATCCTCCAAATGATGGCAGAGAAACACAGAAATGCCACAAATAATATAATGACAAATCAAGAAATCTTCACATTTCTTATTGAATACATTCAAAGGCCTATTTTACGTGAGCTTTATGTGTACAAATGGCGTTGTGTCGTTTCCAAAATATAAACAGGAGCTCATCCAATCAGTAGCCTCACCAAATAAACAACTAATACAATAATATAACATTAAACTGGATATATGGTCATGAAATACCTTCACAAACACACACACAAAGTACCCACTCATACAACCTACTTCAGAGACATTTCTTCTAATTAATCAATAAATAAGTCCATTAATTTAATGAACTAATAGTTTGAAAACATCACAGAAGTAGAAAAAAACAGGAGATAAATCTGTTAAGAAAAATCTTTGCACCTCATCAACCAAGCAGTCTAAGACATCACAGTTCATCGCTCTGGACACACTCCTCATTCTCAGCATTTTCAATTGTTCCTTAAAGTTATCACATTTCCCCCCCAAAACTAGTGAAATGAAGATAAATACGACGCCCAAAACCCTCCAGCGAAATGTTCATTAAAATAAATATTTCCAAAATTGTTCATTATTGGATGCATAGATGACCCAACAGCAGCTGCTGGTTGCGTAACATCCGCTTCTGTCCGAGTCAGAAACATTCGTCTCTTCAGTGATCTGTTTCGACACCCTCCTGATTTCCCTTCAAGAGGCGAAACTCTGCACAACGAGGTCCAAAGTGAATGAAGCAGATCAACAAAAAAATGTCACCATTTCATGTAAAGAAACTCATAAAGATTCTCCTCCGATTACGACTTTCCCTTCACCGTCGGCCCAAACGTTTTCTTCTTGGGTGCAGCGGAGGGTTGGGGTTTGGGTTTGGGAACGGACGCGGGCTTCTTGGCTTTGGGCTGCAGAGATTTGAGGCCCAGGAACTCACAGTACATGTTGCACTGATGTAAGGCTTTGAACTGGTCAATGAAGGAGGTGGCACAGTTTCCTTTGAATCCCTTGTAGCTGAGGAGAAAAAGAAGACATTTAATAGATCAGATAGTTGATTCAAAAATGAGCTTTTTTTCCTTGCTCTCAAAATAAAAAATACTCACCCTTTCTTACAGGTAGCTATTCCTACATCAGTAAGCCTCATGCCCACACCTGAAAGAAATCGCTGACACTTAGTACACCAGATTGTAATTTAATTTGCACTTGAAAGTAGTTTGAGCTTCCTGTGTCCCTGACCTTGCATGTCGGTAACCAGCAGGTTGCCTTCGGTCTTATGGTAAACCCAGTGCTGGAACGCGCAGCATTTCTGTCCGGCCTCCGAGTCGCATCTCATCAGGTTGATTTCTTTGCCGTCCTTCACCGAATACTTCACGAAGTTACCGATCAGCTCCTCCTCCAGCGTGGCGTAGGGGATGTCGTTGGACGGACGGTGAACCAGGTAGATGGGAATGATCCTGGTGAGTCAAAGACACGAGTCAGAGTCAGCCAACAGAGCGTCGGCGTGCTGCAGAAAGTTAGAATGTGCATGTTAAACAGGTCACTCACTCTGGGATGTCTCCGAAGGCTTCAATAGACTGGGCTGCGGCCGTGTACGCGTTAATGTACTCTCTTGCTGTGTTCTGGACCTGACACTCCTACACAGCAAAAAGTCAATGACGTTACTCTTTCTGTCTGTATTGTAGCAACAGCTTTTATAGAAGACTTCTAAAAAAATTTTAAAAAAACATCATTATGTTTTAGAGTACAAATTTGAACACCTTTCTTACCTCCACAGCCAAAGTGAAGTTCTTCTGAACAAGCTCGTCACTGTTATTGGTCCCGTAGCTGACAGCGTTGTGTACTTTGAGCACACCGCTGTGTCCCGGCAGGAGCAGGGGAATCTGACCCGTGTGCATCTTGGTCCGGAAAGCCCGCCGGTGCATCCCCTCCCCGAAGTGCACCTTCTCCGTGATGATGCTGATCGGTTGGTTCTCTCCGAAGTATTGGTCAGACAGGAAGTCCTCTTTGAACATCAGCCTGGAGCAGCGGACGTCTTCCTCTTCACTGCCGACGTCTACAGGAGCAGCTGGGGGAAAAAAAAAAAAATGAAAAAAAAAAAAGATGGAAACAGTGAGAAATTTGTTAAAGCTGTGTAAAGAAATAAATCTTTTTCGGAGATTCACAACTCACATGAAATGGTCTTCGGAGATGGAGGGATGACAATCTCACTGAGCACTGTACAGTCGTGGAAGAGACAAAAAGAAGAAATGCAGATTAAAGATAAATTATTCATTCTTCTTGGTTGGTGACTTTCTTTAGAGGGATTGCTTTATTTTTTTTTACCTTCGTATGTGAGCAGGTAGTCCAGGGCGGCGGATCCGTGTGAGCTGCTGAGGCGACACTGGTACTTGCCCAGGTGTTTGTGAGAAGTGTTGGTGATGGTCAGTGACACTCTGCTCTCATCCCCTGCACTTCAGAAGAAGGTGCAGTGTCACAAAATGCAACACTCTCTGTACTAAAGTCATTACATCAGAAAAAAAACAACCTAGTAGTCACACCTCTTCTTGAAAATACATTCTCGTTATCTGAGGTAGAGAAAAGGTACATAAATTGGTAGATTTAAAAGATCTAAAATCATATTCTATCTTTACATAGAATTGCACAACAGATTGTCTGCCTACTTCCATCAGTTTTTTTTATGACGTCGAAAGCTGCATGTTTGTGGTCTGATTCTGCCGGACTGCTGCTCATAATTTAAATCTTTGCTGGGATTATAGTCTGGAAATCCTGTTTGCATTAAGGTTTGTGCAGCCACTCTGAAGAGTGGACCAATCAGCAACCAGTGGGCGTGGCTCAGAGACATACTGTTGAAGTCAATCATTTGTTTTGAAATGTGGTTTCAACAATGGCGCTTGCAAGTATTGAGGAATTGAAACCGCAGTGGAAACAATGTCAAAGTGTTTTTATTTTTTTCTAAGTAAATACCTCCTCTTGATCTCAGACAGAACGGCGCTGTCTCTGCTCCACGTCACGGTGTGATCGGAGAAAACGGCAGCAAACTGACACCACAGGCAGAGACTCTGGGGGTCCCCGCTCACTGATACCGCCTGGATCGGCTGCACCACCTTGGGGTCTGCAGAAATGATCATATGCTTGTGTTTACATGCCTTCACGCAGTCCAACAGCTGGGAAACTGCCCCTGTGCTGATAATGGCTCAGAGACGAAGAGCCGGTCTGCGTCTTCCCTTACCTTCCTTGGGCGGGACTTTCTGTTTGACCACCTCGCTGTACGCCTTCTTGCGAGTTGCTCCGACATCTCCCTTGAGCTCCTCTGCCTTTGCCTTCGTTGAAACGTCTGACTTTGGTAGTTTAGACTCAAAAACACCGACGATCTTCCCAAACTTATTCTCTGACAGGCGTCGCCTTTTAATGACATCATCATTCAGAGGACTGGGGAACTTTTTTGGCTGGTGGTCTTTAAGGTCCGTATGACGCGGAGGTTGTTCCGCCAGGGGCGCTTTAGCCTCTGTCTGCTGGGCCTTTTTCTCAGCACTGTCTGACAGCTCGCTGTCCTTTTGAGCTTTCCCGGATTTGGCACCCAGCTTGGCCTCGAACATGTCAACCCGTCCTTTAGTGGTCTTCGGTTTTGCTCCGTTCTCTACTTCAGTCAGCGGCTCCCCAGCGCTCAGCACCGACGTCGTATTCTGACCATGCTTCTTTTTCTTCTTGCCGTGTGGCTTGCCTGTGCTCTTCTCAGTCACCACACCAGTCTCAATCACCAGTTTAGCCTCCTTGGCCTCAATCCCAGCCGGAGTCTTCTCACTGGCGTGATTTTCTCCAGCAGCAGTGTGAGTTTCTTGCTGTTTGCAGGTCTGCTGGGTGGAAACATGGTGAGGTATCACCTCCTGTTTCTTGGGAGCTTGTGCACCGTGATGCTGAGCCGCTGATTTATCCTTCTTGGAGCGTGCTTTCCCCTCCGAGGTGATCTTGTGAGTCTTGTGAGGCATCTTTTCAGACGTGATCTGATTCAGCTCAGCTTTCACAGATTGTCTGACAGGTTTTGAAGCCCAAGAGACAAACGGGTCGTGAAAATCTAAAGTGATGTACGCAATGCGGTTCTTCTCCGAGATGACGAAATGATCTGCGGGGACGGCCGTGAAGACTGGAAGTTCTCTGCTGAGGTCATTAATCTCCTCATGTATTGTTTTCCTGGCAGTGAAGAAGCTTTCTGCGGCGTCACCAGTGTCCAGTAGCTCCTCTGCTGAGGACTTCTCAGTGGTGTCGACTGCGTCCGACTTTTTATGAATCAAGTCCTCATCGACTTCCAGAGATGGTTTGTCGGTAATTCCATCCGGGGTTGGCCAGACAGCGCAGCGTTGAACATGATCACAACTGACGTCTCTGTTGTCGTTGAAAAACCTTTTGGCGCAAGTCTGATCTTTTTCCAAACTGCTGCTTGCCCGGCAGATGAGGGAGGAGCCAATGCTAAGAGGAGCTAAGGGCATAATAAACTGAGGAATCCCCCACTGTGGCCCCACCTGACGTGCTCCATCAAGGTCTGGCAAAGGGTCAAATGACACGCGTGTGTGAACATTAATGTGCAGGCCAGGATGCGTGTGCACACCTGGCACGCGTGACTTTGTCAGATCGTGTGTGGGGAGGAAATTGAGATCTGGCCCAAATCTCCGTTTAGCCTCCTGCTCGGCCTCCGAGCCCAGCTGGAGGGTCCTGCGTTCATCTGTCACTTTACGCAATCCATCCTCAGCGGGCTGATAATGAAAACAGACAAATAATGTTTAACTGATTTTAGTAAATTGTACATTTCTGACACTAAGATGTGCAGTGACGAGAATTTCAGTTGAGTATGAGGCAGTCAGTCTCCACATCGACTGTCAACAGTCTGTTGTTCTGCTGTTCAAGGCTGATAATACAGGCAGCACATTATAGAAACCACATCAGGTCTTTTTCTGTCCAACACATACCTTTCTATAGAGGCCCAAACCATAGCAGACGTTTATGAAACAGTGTGCTCCTATTTCCAATCCACCAGTCCATCTGTCCTGTATGCAACTGAACCCTTCAGTGTCACCGTTACAGTCAGGAGCTCCAGCTACATTTACGCACCTAAGCCAATCCAAAGTAGTCTCCTCGGCCTGAGGACCTGTGAGCGGGTTTTTAAAGGAGATGTTGTGGGAATGGGTGTGTTAAAAGGTGCATGTGAAGAGAGAGGGAGCAAGGGAGGGTCGTGTTTCAGTCCTCAGCTGTGCTGTCCTCTCACCCCTCTGCCCTGACACGCCACAGATGCATGCTATTATCATTGAACTCTTCAGCTATTATTAGATGCCATTTCTGTCCATCTGAAGTTTTCCTCTCAGGCACTCCTGGTTCCTCCAACACACACACAGCTGTCAGTCTTTGAGATGGGAGCCAAAGGACTTATCCAATTATACAGAATCGAGGCTGCATGGGCACAAGTCCTTGGTTGCAGAATGAGCGGCTCCTATCCAAAGCAAGCCGACAATACCTGCGAGTCTCATGTGTGGTGACATGCGTGGAGTTCGTCGTCCTGACTGGCTGTCAATAACCGAAGGTATGACAACACTGACAAGGACAAGAGCAGGAATGTCTCTGAATGTTCTGGCCGCGTATCCGAAGCGCCTGACTGATTTGTGTGTTGGCCAGCGATGTGAAGGTGATGGCAGTTCTCTGTAGTGTAAAGGGTGCATCTTTCCACTGCTCCCTCACTCTTCGCCACACCCTTTAGGGAAAGTAGTGTGTGTTTGTGATGTGAGAGTGTGTCCCCAGGATATGTGTGTGTGTCAGTTGGCGTGAGACCAACACACAAACAGACACAAAAATAGAAATGCATGCTGTCCCCCAATTCTTTTTTAAATCAGACTTTTTCAAGATTTTTCTCATCAAACTTTCACCTGTCAAGTACATTTAAAATTTCACAGTACAAGAGATCATAACCAATATAAATCTGTACAATGAGCCATCTTACCTCCTCAATTACCAGCTGAGCAGGCGTGTCCAAATCTGTATCCTCTACGATATTCAGTATGATTGGATCTTCTTCATTGCTGATGAAGATGTCTGAGTCCAAGGACTTGACGTATCCCCCAAACTGAGAAAGGTCCAGATGAGCAACAGAAGAGGAAGTAGATCCAGGCATCACATCTACCCTGTACCCTCCAGGAGAGGCCACCGTAGCACCACGTGAACCCATGGATGAGTGCTGTGGAGTCGGGCGCGTGGAGCACGCCGCCTGGTGGCTCGGGAATTCCTCTGGCTCTTTTCCTCCTTGTGTGGCAGGTGTTGAGTCACACAAGGACTCGACGCTCTGGGAGCCCTCTCTGTCACAGAGTTCAGGTCCCTCCGCTTCGAGGCACAGATAGCTTCGCCCAGAGTGGATGGAGCTCTCCGGGAGGCTCTGTGCCTTCAGAAGCTGATCCTGGACACCCATTGGTGGCTGCGATTGTCCCTGCGCTGCTGTTTCTGGTCCTTCTTTCGAAGTTTCTATGTGAGTATTCACCTCTGCTAGTGCCTGTGTCAGAGCATCAATCTCAGCCCCTATCTCTGCGAAGGCGGCAGTGATGTCCTTCGGTGGTGCCGCGATGATCTCGGCCCAGTCTGAGAGTGCGCTCGCCCAACTGTCCACCGATGACCACCTCTCGACGGGTGGCCCCCAACCTCTGGTGTCACCGCCGGACCAGCCAATCCCCTCGCTGCCATCGGGGCTGTAATCTGACCCTCGTGTCTCTCCTGGGAGAAAAGATAAGTCACTGGTAGCTGAGAGCCCTCCTTGGATCACAGAGGGACTCGTCTTGTTCAAAACATCCCTGCTGTCTGTACCCTCACCTGCCAGATACTGGCACGCGTCCAGCCAGAGATCATTAGGGCTGTTGCTGCGCTGTAGTTGGGGGGTTAAACCGGTGACTTCTGCTTTCCCTTGTCTCACATCATTTACCGACATTGAGCCCACCTCCCAGGCATCCGCAGCAGGTGGTCTTAGCCCTGTAGGTTGGCTCGCGGCTGACTCATCGTTCTGTATGGCTCGTTCCTCACTAGTGACGTGATGACATTTTGTCACAATGTCTGCTGAATCACACATCAGGACTTGTGTATCGCAGGCATGGTTTGCCTCCCCCGTGTCTGTTTGTGATAATGGCTGGTATTCTGGGCATTTAATCTCTGCGAGATCTACAGTTGAGCTCAAGATGAAGCTCTGCGTGTCACTTTCAAAGATATAAAGGTCCGACAAAGGTTCGACAAGCGTGTCACTGTCTGAACTGTCTGACTGAGGTAATGACGACCTTGATAAAGCCGGCGCTCGACTGCGTTCACAGTTGGAGTTGTGGCCAGAGACGAGCTCAGTGACAGACGACTCCATCGAACCCTCAGATGTGGATGACACGGCCTGGAAAGATTCAGGCTCTTGTTTAAAGTAAAAGCCCAACGTTTCCGATTGGGCTGAAAAAAGGTCATGAGACAGATGAGGTAAGCGATGTAATATCGGTTGTGATGAGCCCAAACAGCAGTGAACCCTGAGATCATCATCCTCCTTTGGTGGAGGCTCAGAGCAAAGTGGAAAACACTGAGACACATTACAGCTGGACGACGAAGACGTCAAACTGTCTGAGATGGAGCTTTTCTCCTGGAAGAGGCATTTGGAAACATTTAGTGTGGATTTGTCGGTGGTGTCTGAGAGGTCGGACGCCATCTCTGTTCCTGGTTCATGTGCACACAACGTGTTTACCGTAGGACTGTGCAGAGGGAGGGTGGAGTCTAAATCTGCAGTTTGACCATCCGTGAGAGCCGGTGATGACCGGCGTTGGTCGTCTGTGCAAAGGAGTGACAGATCCATCCGCACGTCTAGAAAGCTGAATGTCAAACAGCAACTTCAGGCCGATTTTGGGGATGACGAGTTGTGCGCAGTGACATTCTGTTTGTGCCTCGATTTTTCTGGCGTCATTCCTTCCCACATCTGTCTCCTCGTGGTTTTCCACTCAGTACCTGCAAAGTGAGGCATGAAGTTACCAGAGAATTCAACTAGTTCACAGTTAAACTGCAGAACCAGAAAAGTCAGATGTTCAATTGTCCTTAATAATGTGACTGGAAATATTTGAAGTAAAGCCCACTATCTCCCTCTAGCTGTCACTCTGTGTGACGTGTTTATCTAAGCTGCAGGAGACGGCTGTTCTGCAGTCTGTTTCATCTATTTTAAGGGTTTTTAAAAGACCCTTCACATACCTTATCAACAGGAAACCTTCCTGTTGTTATTACTTTGTTGATGATAAAATAAAAAAAAAAAAAAAAAAGGTCTATGAGGTGGTTGTTTTGACTCTTCAAGTCTGACACAGATAAGAGGTGGTAAAATATAAAGTGGCTTTATTTCTAATTAACTATAATCCAGGTCCAATTTACCAGATAAAAATAAACAAGGCCTAAGAGCTGTGAGTAGCTACATATTGGAAAAGTAATTTGAAAGGATCTAATAATAGCTGAAGACTTGAATGTTATTCTTTATGTCACGGAACTAGTACATAATATGGTCTCCAGTTTATTGTATCTTATATTGTAAATAAGATATGGAGAGTATGTGAACAAACTTGTGAAGAAACTAGAGCAAACAGCTGTTTTGATCTTCATTTGAGGTACACGCTTGAAAACCACTCAACAGAGAATCTGTATTTCCAGATTAACGTTAACTTGATACCTGATGTTTTTAAAACTACAGGGAACGTGGTCTGCAGAGTTTCATTATTGCTTTAATTAAATCTCTACACATTTATGGTCTCTCATGCTTCATACTCACACACTTCTCAAGTATATTATACTTGATATTTAAGGGATGTATCTTGATATTTCAGCTGTGGTTCATGTTATTTTACAGCTGTAGTTATTTAGGGCCTTTTGGTGACTGTAAAACCGTAGATGTGTCCTAAAAGCATATTGCAGGCAGCCTTACATACGTGCAGAATTGTGAATGTGAAGTGTTGAACGGGGAGGCCTCAAAACATGCACCCTGATATACAAGATTGCAGGAAGGGACGTGGTGGCACAGACTTTGGAAAAATACCAGTACATCTTCACCCATGACCTGCATTTGTGACATTCCTGCTGCAGTGAAGGACACCTAGCCGATACCTCCACCCTCAGATGTTTACCATGAAATACACGTAGTCACCACTGACAGCGTACGGAAAGATACACCGAATGGAAATGAATATCAAAGACTTTTCAGGCTGTAACAAACATTAAAACTCTGACAAAATGCCCATCTTAAAATAGGCGGAGTAGATTCCAGGTGTATCACAATATTAACATCCTGTACTGAATTATCTAAACAAGATCCAGAGTAAAGTTCACTTTTCCTTAAGTTTCATGTACAGCTGTCATAGAAGTACTCAGACCTCCATATATAGATGTTATGAAGGCATGTAGATTGTCCTTATATCTGTCACAAATCTACTTTTAAATCTCAAAGTTTCATGTTCAATTCAAATCAGTCTTGCTGCTCAGGTTGATTGGTGCATTACGGCTCAATCTGTACTGGCCTTAAAAACAATAAGTCTGTCAGTACCTGAGAGCAATGAAATGTAACTTGATGTCATCTGGACGGTCTGTGCCAAAATAGATCCAACCTCGTCACACAACCCCGACAAGAGCCGGCTGCATCTTTAAAGCTTCTGTGCGTGAACGACTTGCTGGAAAGACGTTGATTTTAGCAAAGGTTTGAAAATAATCACGAAAAATTTAAAAGTGTCTCAAAGGTGACAGATTACAGAAGAGCACAGAGGTGATAGATTAACAAATATTTGTCCAATTATACTTGTAGATCACTTTAAGGAATTAATTCTGCTGCTTGACAAAGTGTGTTGTGTGTATCATGCAGCACAGCAGAGAGAGAGAGAGAGAGAGAGAGAGAGAGAGAGAGTGTGTGTGTGTGTGTGTGTGTGTGTGTGTGTGTGTGTGTGTGTGTGTGTGTGTGTGTGTGAGTGAGTGAGTGAGTGAGTGAGTGTGTGTGAGTTTCTCAACCTATCAGCAGTGTAGATGAAGCCTCGTGAATGACGACATTCAGCTCTCCTTTAGAAAACCATAAACAAACGTCCATCAGATGAATTACAACTGATCAAAGTATTTCTATCATTAACTGAGGGGGGATTTCCAGCCATGCAAGTAGTACGTACCCTTTTCATAGCCGTGATGGTGAGGATATCGTACTATGATGTAGGACTTCAGTATGAGCTCAGGCAGAGCCGGCGGTCTCAGGGTGTGAGTCTATTTTTAAATGTTGTCCCCCGCAAGTACAAAGTCAGTTACCTGATATTGTGAACATGTGCCAATCTTGAACATTTAACACACGATATGTATATTTACAGACTGTTTCTCGATGGCCTGCTTTAAAGACCAAAGATTTGGACTTGTGGTTGTTATAGAAATTTCATTTAATTAAATTTTTGACTCCTGCCAGTTAGAGAAATAGCAACTTTAGTCAAGCACACACCGCAGTCATAATCAGGGTTTAGATAGCAGTTTTATCACAATCAAATACTGTGTATTCATGGAAAACAGTAATTCAATGTTTATTTCAGTCTGTCCAACTCATCCCAATGTGCATTATAGAAAGGAAGAAATAATTAGTATTTTATAAAATGTACAATTTTCCAAAGAAGTAATTTCTTTTTTCTCTTGCTGGTGATTTTCCAAATGTTACGTTAGGCTTTCAGTGACTGTACGCTTGCTGACTGCTGACGGAGCGTTTATGCACTTTCAACTGGTGCAAAGTAGTAAATACATGAGAAACTATGCAAAGGTTACTCTGTTTTCTATTGAAATGGATTAACGGTGAGCCTGTTACATCGAGGGTCATATTTCTGGCAACATTAACACCCGTCCAACTTCTCTGGCAAAACAACAATGCTCTGTTGTCGCGGGCCAAAACAAACTAATGAGGCCGGACCTCATGCTTGATTGTTGGTGGTCAATTTGCTCGCTGTGGCGTGACAATGATTACATGTGACTTTGCTCAGGCAGTTGGAAAGAGATAATTGGTTTCCGATTGTTTGTTCTTGAAGACATCAAACAATGATGCTTAAAGTCAAGTTTAGCTGATGTACAACAAAAGTTGATCAAAGTGAAGCACAACATCGAGTAGAATTAAAACAAATCAAACAGAAAAATAATTTCAATGTCCATAACTACTTTATTTATTATAAACAATGGGTGTATATGTTTACATGGATTCACATGCTGCGCTTTTTATACACTAAATTACAATAAATTCGCTTTCTTGGTGAGAGTTAAACGAAGAGACTGACAACACTCTCAAAATATAGAGAGAGCCTGCAGAGAGTTTTCTTAGAGACACTGAGAGGTCACTCGATTCAAAGTAGTTTTGCACACAATCTTCCATAAATCCACAGACTGTCATATTTACAATTGTTTGCATGTTATTTTATTATAATTTTGACTGAAATAACTAATTTTGATCACTGCATGTCATTAACAATAATATGTGAGTAACCTGTAAACTTTACAGTTTCTGGAAGGTGAATTTTGTTACCTTGAGACAGAGACGGGCTTATTGTTTCCCCACTTCTAGTCTTCAAACTAAAGTAGATCAACCATCTTGTGTTGACGGTCGTGTCAAACGTCTCATCTAACTTCAATGCAACAACACAAACATATTTTCCAACATGTCAAACTGTTCCTTCATCTTTTACAAGGTTTGGAGTCAAGTTGGTGCTCCAAGTCAAAAGTAACCTGTTCATGCATTCATATAATTGGGCATTGTCTTTTAAGTGAGGCTACTCTAAAATCACAATCTAAAGCCATCTCTAACCTCTCTCCCAACCTTGACACATTAAACATAAACCACAGAACTTTATTTCTTGGAGATCAAGTTTAACTATTTGAGGGAATTTTATATATTTTTTCTTTTTCTTGATTTTTCTTTCTTCTTTTGTTTGCTGCCCCTCCGATGGTCCTGCTTGAAGCGAAGGCCTGTTTTATAACTGAGTAATTAACGACCATTACATCATTGTTCCCGTGACATGTGAGAAGAGCGGATCATTTTACAGCTTTAAAATCAGCACATTGTAAATAGTGGTTTAACAACAGAGACCCTCCAATAAAACAACAATGCCTGGAGTCTAACAAATAAAATAGACTGTTTATAAAGCTACTGCTTCTCTGACGGCATCGATGTCCCTCCAATTACTTTGGCAAGGTGATGTGCAGAGTCACTATTGTTGTGGTGTGTGTGTATATATATATATACACAAGAAATCAGTGACAGGTTTTATGAATGAGAGGATAAGGACACAAACCATACAATTGTGTCATGTCCTTTTACCGTTTTGGTGTCATTGTGTAACACTTGTGCCCTCACACCTGTTCCTGAGGTGCCCTGTAAATTTACTAAGCAACAGAGGGAATATTATTGGACTTTTAGTGTGTGTCTTTGTGCATGTGTGTTTTGTTGATTTTTCCTTGGTGATCTTCTTTTATTTTACTTCAGAATAATATCTAAGTGCAGGTTTAACGTATTGAAAGTTTTAAAGTTAAATTAAGGAGAGCAATATTGTTGAACACCAAAATAAAGCCGAACTCGTAATGTTCTGCGTTACCTGACTGACCGTGAGGTCACTTGGGCAGGACTTTAATGAGGCACGACTTTTTTTAAATGCCGCTGTTAAAGGACATGTGTGTATATTTGGTTTTGTGGCTTCTCAGAAGTCACAAATTTAAAGTGTCAGCAAGGAACCGCCGGTGGCTTCAGACGGTCCGATGGACTGTTGAGCAACAAGAGATAAATATGGAGTCTCACTGCATGCAAAGAATAATAAAAAAGTGAAAAAAGAACCAGCTTCTACTTAGCTGGAGAAAGAATTACAAATTATACCGAATTACACTAAATTTATCTGTCAGCAGCACCAACAACAGTTAGAGACTCTCAATCCTATTCAGTGCTTCTTAACCTGTGAGTTTGCTCAATTTCTCCAAAAAGGATCTAATGCAGTGTTGTTGTTAAACATTTTAAAATACTCTGACAGTCTCCGACATGTTGAGCCTGTTGTTGGGAAGTTTTGGATTGGACGTAGCCCCCGTGGAGTCGTGTAGTCATGGAGAGAGAAGTGTCATCTTACCAAAGCAAGATATATTTTTACACCATGTTGTTACAGAGACAGCTTTGACCTGGCGTCTGCTTTCCTTCCCAAAACTTCCCCGGGCAGGAACGGGTGGAAAGTAGTGTGGCACGTGTAAGGAGTGTGCGTCACAACCGCATTTTTGTTTGTGTGATTGCGTGTGGAAGTCGTCTATAAATGATGCTGCTCTACAACCAATTAAAGCAGGAATGCTGTAGCACGCAAAAACAAGATATGAGACACAAGTTTAGCGAAGCCTTGTGAAAGAAAAAGTGTCATAATTTGGCATCAATCTTAAATCTTAAAAACAGTAAATACGGAAGCTGGAAATACATATAAATATGGCTGAAATTATACAAATTGTATCACGGTGTTACACATACACTAAAGAGGCCCAAATAGACATATTATCAACAGTTTAAAAAACCCTCACAGTGATTTATATAAACAGACATGTAATTTTATCATGTGAAAATCACCACATAATAGGTGTGCTTCAAGGTATTTGTTTGAGGCTGCTCACCCAGAGCTTCTCCGCTTAATGCGACATACAACACAGCTCATGCCCCGCATAACTCAAGCGCTCGGATGGGAACGTAGCCGTGTCTGCATCATGTTATATCTTTCAAACCATTAACCTGAAAACCCATTCAGTGATACGAAATATGGACTTCTCCCATCGCCTCTCTGAATACATCTGAATAACTCTGAAGGCCCCTTTAACTTGAAAAAAAGGAGAACTTCATGGCCTTATCCCTGTGAACATTATGGGTTCATTTCTACTGAAACATTTGTACAAAGTCCTCAAAAAGGGCACGGTGGAAAATGTTGTTCTAAAATAATTTTGCCTTCACCTTAGTTGTAATGACTGTAACACAAACTGCATGCAGTGGTTGTGTGTCGTGTTGACATGGTCCTGTTGCACCAACTATCCTGACCTTCTGTGGTGTAACGGTGATCTGATCTGTCCTATCTGAGAGAAGCACTGCAGCTTCAAATCCAGGGTGGATTAACAACACTTTCTTGTCTAAGGTTAAAGGGAGCAGTAAAGACTGGATACAGTACAGATACTGTACAGACACTTCATAGCCTATGATTATGTCTGTGGCACCATAGATTCAGCCACAAATGCCAAGGCAATTACTTTATTAAGTGCTGAGCGATGAGTCAAACGGAGCGACTGCATGCAGCTTAGTTGACAGGCTGGCTGTATACTGTCACAGCTTGGCATCCTCAGTGGGGTTGCGAACAATAAATACATAACTTAAAGTGATTATCTCCTTCCTCTATCGTCAGTATCTGCAGGACGCTTCCCAAAACTGTGTTACAACAAAATAAGTTTGATGATGGGCCAGGGAAATGCAAAAAAATATTGTAAGAGAACACCAGAAATGCAAACGTAATAAAGAAAATGTTGTGTGATCTGCGAGAGGTTTTCCATATCAAACTATAAATTGTCAAATAATAGTGGTTGCCATAAAATACGATCTTAAGCAAACCTCGATGTAAACGGACTCCCAATCTTGAAAACAAATAGGTTTATTATCTACAAAGCTAGATTTAAATAAGAGCAACGACAGATGTTACAATTCACAAACAAAGATAGTACAGGATTAAAGTTGTTAAGAGCTGGACAGGTGCTGACTTTTCTCTATGAGCTGCTCCATTTTAGAAGAATGTAAGGCTTCTCAACTAACACAGTGAGCACGTAGCTCACCACCAACGTCAGCACCAAGTGGCCAAGGAACAGGTACATCTAAAGAGAACACACACGCTGTAGTCTACATATACAGAACTGAGCCAAATCATATGAAACACACGAGCATTCTTCTATGAAATACTTACAAAATTGATGTCTGTATAGTGGATTGGGGTTTCCTGCAAGCCAATGTAGACGATGATGAAGATAGGATGTGTCAGATAGCAGGCGAAACTAATGTTGGACAGAGGAACCCAGAAACTCAGTGACAGGAGTCTCTTGATAAATCCTGGAGAAGCAGATGAATGCAGAAGAAATTATAGAATAGATTTCATTAAATGGAGTGTATAGTTTTGCATTCATAAATTGTTTGTGTTTTTAAGTATGAAAACAGCAGCTCTGGAAGTTATTGAGTATCGAATTATTTAATGCAGTCAATTGATAAATGTGCTTTTCTAAATTGTATTTTGTTTTTTCTTAAGATGGGATTTGGTTCATCTCTTCTTTTGGTTTACCTGCGTAGCCCTCCTCACAGGCAAGGATGACCCAGGCCACTGCCAGAGCCCAGAGTGGTCTGTGCAGCCCCTGATACAGGGCGTGTGGGATTGATGGATGGGTTGGGGTCTCCCTGAGGATGTAGGCCACTCCAACCAACCCGGCCATGACTGACAGACAGCAGAACCAACCAAGAGCTGCCTGCCACTGAACCAACAGCAAGATAGGATATTAAGCACATAAACCAGAACATAAACCAAAAAGTATTAGGGTGTGATGTTTTCCAGTGATATTTTCAGGTATACCTGTCAAGATAATCAGATGTTCTCACCTTTTGCTTGAACAGCTGATCTTTCTTTGTTGTCAGGTATATTCCAGTCAAGATTCCTATTAGAAATGGCCCATATCTTGTGTAGGGTTTCACATAGTAATACAAAACATAGTTCTCAGATGTCCTGCAAAAATAAGTTTATTTTGAGGGAATCAGTTGGATATCAAAATAAGAGATGTATTTATTCTCATTAATTATTACATTACATTATTATAATGTACAGTATGAAAAGTGACTGGTAAGAGTGAGAATTTCTTTACAGGTAATTCACCGTACATTTCATGCATTTGATTCTGAAGCTGTTTTTGCACTGTGACTCAACTGCGACTTACATTGTAGACGGCTGAAAGACTGGCAGCTGCAGGAGTGCAGTTATAACAGCACTGACTACAGTGGTCATCAGCAGGAGACCTCCAGCCACAACAGCAAACACACCTCTGTTTCTGATCAACACAAGACAGATTCGATTACAAGGCTGGAGGTGATATCGTGTATAACAACCCGTGAAATTGATGGACTTTAAGCAATATTTTAGAATCATATTAAAGGATGTGGACATACAGTCTGTAAAAATACACCAACAAAGGAGTGGTAGCATAACACTGAAAGTCTAGAGACAGGTACCATGTCCAAGGAATACACTGAAAAGAGATTTAGAAATAATATGTTATGAAACAGGTAAATAATCTTCAGTAAAATACAGAATATAGGTCTGAATTACAGGTAAAACTTACTATCTCGTGGACTGGGAGGAGATTGCTTATCAGTAGTAAGTTTGCCCACCAGTACGTCTTACAATCCATCAATGTGTCTATAAATGGGAACCAGTAGGGTCCCCAGTGGACCATAGAGATGAGGCCGATAGTTAGACACATAATGAACAGATGCAGCGGCTGAATCCTGCAGTGAAGAAAAACAAACAAACAAATGAGAATTCACAATCATTTATGTTGCTACTATTTACTCTCATGGGAAAAACACATAGATTCATTTCACTGACCAATCAAAACACTGGTACCTTTTAATCCTCTTGAAGAGATAATTTGCAACCAAACTGGGGCTCAGTTTGTTTTCAGCCTTGTCGATGGAGTCCAGTAGAGATCTGGCACTGAGCAAACCCCTGAAACAAAAACAACTGCCAACTTAAAATTTACTGTAAATTTTTTTTTTTTTTTTAGACACACACAATAGCAGTGATTCCCAAACTATGGTATGTGTGCCACTGCTGGTAAATGAGGGAGATGTCCAAACAATTGTCATTTCATTTCATTTTATTACAAAAAAAAAAGTTATCACGTACAAATCACATTACAATGATGTACAAACTAGATTGTAATTCTTAGTATCTGCAGTGGGAATTAATACTTGGGAAATTTGGTCTGGTATATAGGGGTAGATGGTCGGACAGTTTGGGAACCTTAAATCCTCCTTTATTCCATTCTCACCCGAGCAATAAGAAGGTGTCGACAGCCAGAAAAACAGGCCCGCTGATGGTAAGCACATACAGAGGACTGCTTTCAACTGTTTGCTTCCAGTTTTTGTAATTATCTGCAACACAGATATTTTGAAAAATTAGTAATAGAATTTGTAAGAAATTTAGTGACATGTTACTGTGTCTTTTCATACCCAGGTTGTTGAATACGGGGAACTGAGCCGAGTGGCCACATATGATCCACAACAGGCTGAGAACACGGATGCCATTCAGCGAGGAGTATCTGCCTCCCGGGATGGACGAGGAGGTGCTGATAGTTGATAGGTGCTGGCTGGTAGTCTGTAGAGAGAAGGCCTGAAGGCAGCCGTACACACAGCTTCGAGGGAAACACAGTCGCGGGGGCCTGGTGAGGTCTTGAAAAGAAAATATTCAATCATGTCAATACAATCTATATCAAGGGATTCAGCACTGCACGAACCTTCATATCTGGTCATAAAGTTCATTATAAATCTTGGAAAAGCTTTACAAAAATAACATAATGCACTTTGCACACACTGTTTTCTTCTGATGTGTTGCTGTTAACTTCACAGCTGGACGAGCCGTTGGTCTGCACAGTCCCGTAAAGATTGAGGCCGGAGTTTAAACGGGAAGACTCCACAGTAGGGCTGACCTCCCTGTTCGGCTGCCTCCTCATTAAAGCTGTGAACAGGGTCGTGGCGAGAGGAATGGCGACCATTACACAACACACAAACCTGCAGGAGAAAAGAAAAAACATCTTACGTCAATGAAGACAAAAGCAGAGTGTCCTGAGATAAAGTCCAGCACATGTGAAGAGATTCTTAAGCTGCATTTAAAGGTGCAACTACTGTGCACATGCAGATGAGACTGTAGAAAGAGTCTAATCGTGTACTGACAGGCAGGTGACATCAGACACATCAGGAGATACCGCGCTGGACAAACAGTGAGTCATGATCATCTCCTGAGCGGACTGATTAGCCAGAATGTGAGGTAGAGGAGGAACGAGGGACGTCTCACCAAACTGAAGTTTGTCTGTTGAAAGGTGAAAACATGTCACATGTAAAACAAGACACGTATTGTAATGACAAGATGACAGTAAATCCAGAGATTTAAAGTCACTGACCGTACAGCACCAATATTTGTACGTCCTCTTCCTCGCAGGAGTCAGGAACACAAATACCCACAAAGTACTGGACTGTTCCCTACGGTAGTTAAAAAAAAAACCACTTTAACGTTCTGTCAGCTAATATCTCACAGTTATGACTTTGTTTTATGGTTGTTTCCGTTGTTACCTGCTTCAGGAACACCTGGCAGTACTGTCCAGAGAAGCTGGGACCGTGAGCCGAGCGGCACTGCTGCAGCAAACCCGGCCGGTTGGCGTTTCCTCCTTCAACGTTGCTACCCATCTTACCAAACGCGTCGTACACTGACAGCACACAACAGAGGTAAAAAACAATTGATTCAAACATCTTCCACAAGATCTCTGGATAGAAAGAGAAATGGAAATATGCAATATGTCAGCCGAAGCATGTAACAATAGGATACCGTGTTCGTGTAATGTTTTTTATTTGCGTAGGCGGGAAAAAAAAATCCATGTATTTATGACCCTGGGCCCAGAAGGACATTATTCGATGATAAAGGAGGTATGAGGTTGGGAGTAGCTCAATGGATCAAATCCAGGATGCTTACATGAAAGACCAGGGTTAGGAGCCTTTCATCCACCTGTTGATTTTATTCTCTAAAGAAATCTGAGCTACGCATTGCTGTATAATAATAATAATGATAATAATACACCATTTAGACAACTATGAATTATTTAAAATAAAAAAATCAATGTAATACATATGAAACATTTTTGATCATTTTGTTTCTGATGTGAATATAAGATTGAATTTATTTTCTGACTTTTCTGACTATTATTTTATATTTCCCACTCATAAAATGAGCTCTTGGTTTTTAGAGTTAAATGGAATCAGCACCTCGATCTGACTTCTGTATTCTAAGTTGATCATGACTAATGTACAAATATAAAAAAGCCTTACAAAAAGGCAGAGATACTCACTGAGAACAGCATATTCCTTTGGTTTGTCCTGTTTAATTTCCCAGAGGAACATGTTGGTATCCTCCACACATCTTTGTGACACAGTTTGGGTCTGCGTACTTTCCAGTGCAACACTACAAGCCACTAACAGAAGGAACACCACACAACCGAGGGCCATTTTAAGACTGACTGCATCTTTTTTCGTGAAGAAGGTGCTTAAATAACACAAGAGAAGACACATCCTCATCCGGAAAGCAGCGTGAAACTCATCCTCCACGGCTTCATTGAAAAACTGCTTCACTGCTTTACCTGTTTTTTTCTATGTCAGGTGTGAACAGGATTTGGTTTCATGAAAGAAGATGAGAGGCTGACAAAAAGATCCAGGCTGTGATTTTGTCACCACACAGGAGAAACATAATTAAAGTGACAGCCAAATAATGATGCCTGACCTAAAAACTAGCTGTTGAATTACCATAACAACCGTTTGAACAACAGGGTATTTTCAAAAGTCTCATTTTATTTTGTCTAATGATTCTATGATTACTTTCCTATACATAGTGCAAATGCATTTATATTAGCTTTAAATTGCTGCACAGACACAAAAGAAAAGTGCTTGTAAATTGCTTAAAAGCCTCACCTTCACATCACCTACATATTTTCCCGCTGAACCTGTTTTTTACTAGAACCTTTTCTTTCAAGGTAAATTATAGAAACACCTCAGATTGCCCAGTCAGTCAATAAAAGAAATCACCACAAAAGATCGGCCAGTAGAGGGGGAGGTTGTCCCAAAAACACGACTTCACCTGGCAACAGAGGGAAACACGCATTAAGTAAAATGCAGCTATGATTAAATCAATTCTAATTTTGTGCTATAGAGCTAGTTTGTGTTCTAATAGAGAGGATAACTACCCATCGACTTCACTCACTTTGATGGAAAGCCATCAGTCATTTTACTTCAATTGGAGAACATTACATTTTGTCCAATTGCGCTCTTACAGAGCAACATCATAATAAAAAACTAAAAGAGGCAGATGTTTAGTTAATGTAGATTTGTCTTTGCCCGGCTTGTGCAGTGAAAATGAGTGGATTTTTTAAAATATATTTCTGTAGAGAGCAGCTGATGTCTCGTGTGCAGGCGACATCAGATCTCTTCCCCTGGCAGGTTTCATTATTTATTGACATGAAGAACAACTCTGTACACAAAGCATCAGAAATGTCTAGAAATGGCAGCAGCAGCAAGTAACACTCTAATCACCAAACAATTCACAGACTGCTTCTCACATGCAGTTTTACAGCGCAAAACTTCTTATTGTAGAAAAACGACTGTCCAAAACTGAGTGATGTTTTTTGGAAATGCTTAAGACAAAGAAAACGATGGAAAACAAACTTGAGATAGTGTTTGTTTAAGATACTGTTTGTTTAATGGATCTGGCTGTCTCCCATGAATCATTCAGTTTTACAGCCAAGTTTACATTCGCAGAGGTTTTCCTTTAGAGGTTTTTTTTTCCCAGTGTAATTCCTGTCAGTGAACATTCATTATTCTTATTCAAAGTCAACGCAAGGAACCACAGACTGAAGACAAGATTAAAAAAAAGAGAAAATATAAAAAGTTAGTTATGAAAAATACAGGGACATTTTAATTTTGTTGTTATTGTGCTGCGACAACAGTTTTACATAAATATGCTGTAAAGAAGACTGCTTTTCAAAGAAAGGCAAGTGCTTTGTAAGTTATATTTAAAATATTCGGGTAAATAAACATTTATAAGTCAATTTTAATCTCAAAGAGCTGCCATTTATAGGGTCTTAAGACAGGAATGAAACATCAACATAAAAAAAGCTTTACAAAATACTTTGCAAAAAGCAAATTTGGCCCACATGTTGGTCTTTAAAAGATCTAATAATCTTTGATCTCATCATCCATAAACCTCAGAGCTTTAAACTCATTTTAAATATTTTAAGTGTTCAGAATTTGTGTTTTATTTCTATGCTTTTATTTGGGAGTGGGAGTGGAAATAGAAAAAAAGTGAGTTGGAGAATAACTGGGATTCTAACCAGAGTCTCGCTGGTCAGGAATTTTGTTGAGTATGTATTTGATATGTAATTGATGATAACTTGATAAGGCGGTAAAAAAATTCAGCAGATGATCCGCTCCTTCTTCAACTGATTGTCCTGAAATCATCCTCCTGAAATATCATTTTAGTTTGGCTCAAATTTGCCGCAGAGATTTTGTTATCGTAACAATTGTTTCCAGGTGTGGGCCAGAAGGAGGGTCTTATTGTTGAAGATAAACCTCGAATATTATGTCATCCATGAAATCTAAAAGTATAAATTCAAAATAAGGACCTCAGCTAGAGGTGTCATGGCAACAGCTAAGAATTGCGCCAAAGCATGTAATACACCCACCAGTCCACTAGAGGACAGTGTCACGGTTTTGCCTTGCAAAAGCGTGACGTAAAATACACAGTTAGGTTGAAGGAAAAAAAAAAAAAGGGTAAGCCACAAAAACTACTTCGGCAGGGTTGGGAAGAAATCTTTTTAAATTACTCCACTTTGCTTTATCGCAGAATTGGGTGAAAATCAGGTGTTTTATCCAATAAACCACCCCTGTCTCTCATTTTTGTACTTTATCAAACAACCTCCATCAGATGACCTTTGTTTGCGTCTACTTTTCACGTAGAGGGAACGGCAACCATCACGCTGACTCGCTGCCCTCTAGTGGACTGGCCGGTGTATTTCGTGTGACACGTGTACCAGGGATACGTGAAGCTCCCACAGTTTTATATACTTCTGTTCCCGACATTCGTTGGACATTAGCAGCATTGAAAATCCAGAACGCTGCTGACTGCATGAGGATTAATCCCATAACAACACTATATCATACATTATCTAGTCCTAGTGGGAACTGTTTATAATAAAAAGCTCTTCCCCTAAAAAAAAAGTTCTATCTAAGGCCTATAGAAACATCTACATCTGTACAAAAAACGACTTTGTTCCAGTTACTGAAAGACAAATAAAGTGACTTTGATGTTTCTTACATATTTCTGTGTATATTGTATACATATTGTAGTAAACTACATGTATCTACAGCATAACCAGAGGAGGTACTGTAGGTTTAACGGGTGGAATGGTTAACGAGAGTCCTCCTCTCACTTTTCAGCTGCACTCAGTCTCTTTGACTTGATGAACGCCATCCCATGTGTCCTCATGTGAGTGTTCAGGTGTCCCTCGGTTTCAAACGTCTTCCCACACACTTTGCATTTGGTGCTCGGCGTCCCGTCGTTGTTCTCGTCCGTAACGTCTAACTGGTTCTCTCTCTGACTCTCCTCGTCCTCCTTGCCCCGGCCGTTGTACCGGCCGAGACCCTGCGGCTCCTTCAGCCGATGGACGATGAAGAGGTGCCGGGCCAGCGAGCGGTGGGAGGTGTAGCACAGGCCGCACTCCTGACACTGGTAGGACGAGCCGTCCGACTTGTGCTGGGGAATGTGCTGGTGAAAGGCGGCGATGTCTTCGGTGGTGAAGCTGCAGACGGCACACTTGTGAACTTTGAGGATGTTCACCTTGAGCCTCTTCAGCGGCTGCGAGACGGAGCCCCTGGAGTTCAAGCCTGGAGGCCCCTCATCTTCTTCTGGCTTCCTTTTGGGGCTGAGGCTCTGTGGAGGAGTTCAAATTAGATTGATAGGAAATACATTCAAAAAAAAGAAAAAAGAAGCATTTTCTTTGCACATTTGTGCCACGGTACCATTTTCTTGTCAGGTGAAGCCTCCACGCTGTTGGGGTTAGCGGTCTTTCCTCCTGGGTCTTTAACTCCGTGCATCAGCTGAATGTGCTGATCCAGCAGCACTCTTTTAGTGAAGGGCTGACTCAGAGCTGGACAGTGCCTATCAAAGTACAATAAAATAACAATCAGAACCCTTTGCAAGCTGATTTTGTTTTCTGTTACTTGTATACATACTATTTGCATACATTCTCCTTTTGCCTCACTTCCTGTTTGCTGTGGGGCTCCGCCTTCCCCTTGATTGACGGCGGTGTGCACCTGGCTTACTGTGTGGACCTCTCTTAATTGCTGTGGGCTGAACGAGGACCACTGTGAAAGTTTTATCACTTACACATCAAATGTGACTTTTCCGTTTGTTTGCTCGCTTATAAAACGCGACTTGTGCACAATTGTAGAAGAGGTGCCGACGCCTGGTTTTGTGTGGAGACCATGCTGAGTTCAATGATCAGTGTGTGTACTCACGGGCAGGTGTACACCTTCCTCAGCCCCTTGTGCTTGAGACGGTTGTGTCGACAGAGACTGTGAGAGGAGCTGAAAGACTTGTCGCACTGTCGACATGGGTGCTTCTTCAGTATCTGCAGTAACACAGGAATACGTAAAAAAAAAAAAAAAAAAAAAAAAAAAGCTTCAACAATGTCACCCCCCCTCATGAATTTAACAGAAAAAGTCAAATTAATTTGCTGAGTGAATAGTGCAGTTTTCAAGGTATCCTGTAGGGGGCGATGAGCGCCTGCAGACAGTCCACCGGCGCGCCGGCTAGTTACGAAGACAACTTAATGGTTGACATTAATGTTATTGAAGACAGCTGTGCCTGAAGGTTAATCTCTGGTGAGTGTATTTTTGTTGTTGTTGTTGTTTTGTTTGTTTTGTTTGTTCTGTGCTCGTTTAAACTGAATCCGGCTTGTTTTCATGACATAAGACAATTTTCAAAACAAGTTTTATTACCTAAAAAAAACATTTGTCTTTTATTTCGCTGTGTTCAGGTTATGTGAACATTTAAATTGGTAATTAGAGTGATGAAGGACCGCTAACTACCTGCATATTGAAGAGTCTGACATGAATTGAACTTCTATCTGTGACATGCCGGATAGTTTTATTTACGGCTTAATTTTGAGAGAAGACTACTCAACCTGTCGCTGGTATATGATGTGGTGTTTGTTTATTTGGTTGTTTTTTTCCCCTAGTTATACGAGTTAGTAGGCTACATGGTTTAATAGTTTGTCTGTTTTTATGTCTCTGTATTTATTGTGTTTTTTTCCTACCTGCACACGAGATTAATGCAGTTGTTAAAAATACTTTCCTACTCGTACTTATTCTGTTTCTATATTTCATATACGGAGATGTTGTATTGTGATATACGATCGGGCGTCTGTGTTTTATTTTGAAAATTGACCGGATGCTTCCGGCTGTGAGCAGTTTAACGTGAATACCGTCAAAACTAGAATAGATGTATGTTAATTATAAAGCTCCTCGGTTTATTGATAGAATGAAGGCTGGGCTAAAAGGGCAAAAATCATACAGGGTATTTCTATCAATACAGCATAAAGATGTTGTAGGGATGACTGCTGGTGCCTTTCACAAAAAAATATTTACCTAATGAGATGTTTGATAAATAATCAACAGTAATGTGGCTATAAAGACAAAGTGGATAAAGGCAAACAGAATAATCTGGTAAAATCAGAAAATGACATCACTCTACTGCCATGCAGCCTTTAGAGCCACATAACCTATAATATCCGCAATGTATAAATTTATATGATGATGCGATAAAATACTGATATATTTCACCAACTTTCTTATGAGAGTGGTTTTTAAATTTTACCTTGCCGTGTTCTCGCCTCACGTGCGCCACAAAGATCTCCCGGGAACTGAAGAGGCCGGTGCAGTCTCCACATGTGTATCCTGAGCTGGCCGGGTTACTGTTGGTTTTCTTCAGCTGTGAAGGCTTCTTTTCTCCTTTGTCTTGATTAATGACATTTCCTCCATCTTTGCTGCTGCTGTTGTTGTTGTTATGGGGGCTGTTGCTGTTAGTGCTGTTTGAATTTGTTGGTTTTGTGCTGAGGGGAAGGTTGATACCGAGGTTTGGTGGGCCCTCTGTGGTCTTCAGGGTTCCATGGATGGCCTTGAAAAAGGAGCCACATGGGGTACAACTATAACTATAAATTTATAAAAAGCTCTGTAACCATTTTTCAGACTAAAGATATCATTTTTCATGTAATTGGCTTTGGAACTTACAGCTTAGTGTAATGTTTGAAGTTGAAAACAGTCTTGATAGAACTAAGACGAGCTATATAACAAATGGACACTCTTATCTAGAGATGGGCATTTTAAGCAAAAATACTATCTGACATTTGCTAGGAACTGTTATTCTTTTATTCTATTTCTGCTATTGTTCTCCGTAGCATCTAATCTTTCAGCGTGCTGTATAACACTTGCAAACAACTTTTAGGTGCATTGCCGCCACCTTCTGGTTGTAATGATGCACTACTACTAGGTGCCGGTACAAACAAAGGAAAATATATTTTATGAGTCAAGATGATAGTCACATAAAATGCAAAAATATTCAAAAATTTGAATAAATCATTTCCCATCCCTGCTATAATCAAGAATGCTTAAAATCAAGTAATTTGTCTGCCTACCTTGATGTGATCCAACATGAGCTGCTTCTGTGCGTAGTGCATGGAGCAGTCCGGGCATTTGAACACCGAAACTTTATAATTGATGATGTGCTGGTCGAAGTGTGTGTAGAGCAGGGACTGCAAAGTGAACACGGTGTCACACATTGAACATTTATAGATCATCCTGAAAGACAAAAAAAAAAACAGAGTCCAATAAAATGAAACCTGAAAAAGCCACGTCGAAAATTCTAGCCGTTGCTGAGCAAAATTAATTTTTTTGTTCACATCAAACTGCTGAATATTCTGTTATAGTTGTATTCTCACACTTAATTTCAGTTTTAAAACCATATATGAACAAACACCTTGTATTGGTTTAGTTTATTCCATATTGTTTGACATATTCAACTAAAATCTTGAGGCGCAATCAAGGCCAGACACACATTGGTGCCAGAGCAGCTGCTCCTGAGCACCCGTATCATCGGTACTGCTCACAGTGGACAGTGTGTGAGTCAGCGAAAGGTTGCCGAGTGGAAAAAAAAACAAGCTAGAATTAAGCCACCGCATCTAAAAGCCACAAATCCTGCGACGGATGAAGCAGCAAGGATGGTTTTCCACAGAAAAGGGATTGGACATGGGTTAGTGGCGTGTGCCTGTTTGAAAGAAAGCTTGTGTGTGTGTATGTTGTGTTGGCCTTGTAGCTTTGATTGACAGTTGAAATCAATTTAACTAAAAGTAATTATTTATTGGTACATATATAACATAATACATTTATTTTAGCATATTTTTTTAAAATAATATTTAGAGTAGCTACAGCATGTAAAGACCTACTTGGGCTCTCCTGCCTTCACTCCTGGATGCTGCGTAGATGCATGCGAGTGTGTTCCAGGCGCAGACTTGAAGGCCATTGGGCAGAGAGGACATTTATAGAAGATCTCACAGTGGGAACTCTGGATGTGAGATTTTAGAGTTGCAACATCCGCAAAGATCACAGTACAGTGGATACAGCTGGAGGGAGAAAACGAGAAAACGACTTTTCATTCAGACTTAATTCAGACATGTTAAGTTTGGCCGGGTATCATTCGAAGAATTTTGGATCCCGATGCCTCGACCTCGATTTAGGTTCCTGAACGATACTTTATTCAACACCAATTTTATAACGGATGTCCCCTAAATGTATGCAAGTTGTGGCTAGACGCTACAATTTACCAGTTTTCCCATAAAGCCTCACTTGAGAAGCTATAGCTACATGCTGCTATTTACTTGCTAGTGCATGTGGGTATTGAGTATGAGATGACAAGGCTTTTTTTTTTTTGACAGGAAACAGAACTGAAGCAATTCAGTGTGCTATAAAAATATCAAAGTTTGCTATGCATCCCCAAATGTATATTCATCTCATTCCTCTGATTGATCTGACTTGACTGATTTCATCTAGATGGTCTCTTTTTTCATCTACTTTTTGAGCATCATGCAGAGGGTCAGGATCAGCTCAGGACTCATGACTTTTCTGCAGGGAAATATATTCATATTCACTCTCTTGTCAAGGTTAGATAAGAAGATAATTGCCTGGCAAGTCTGTACACTGGATATCAATCTGCAACCACGACATGGTCATCTTACCTCAGCATGAGGCACCTTGAATATCTCGAACATGTTTTATCTACGTTTGTGGGTGGATGTTTTTTTTTAATTTTTTTTTTACCTTTGGCCAGTTGTTATGCTAAGCTAAGCTAAGCTAACCACCTACTCACTCAAGCTTAGTGCACAGATAAGAGGGTGGTGTTGATACTCTCATTTAACCATCAGCAAGAAACCAAATAAGTATATTTCCCAGAATTCCAAACTATTAAAACACGTAGGTGAATCTGTTTAAACTCTTATTTCGGTGATTTAAAAAAAATTGTTTTGCGCAAAAAGCAGAGTTTTGAAGTTAAAATCTGAGAAGTTCTGTGCAAGTGCAGGTATTTATTTATTTATTTAGATTTATGAGTCTTTATTCATATGCAGTGAAAATATCATTAACAGAGAATAATCCAATAACATATATCAGATTTTAACTTTAAGACAAACTATTCATTCTATTTTGTAACTGGACCATAATTGCTCAAATACTGAGTTTCCGTTTTTAATGGCTCTTATCTTGTGCGACTCCACATAAGCATTTTGACCGTCACTTTAAGGGATGAGAGCTTGTCAAGCTGAAGCAAACATAATGTATAACTGTAATTAAAAATGACATTACAAGAGAGCAGGGGGCATTTAAATCAGTCTGGCCACTTACAGAAGAACATGACTCGATAAAGTGACGTGTTTTTAATCAGATCTCGGATTTGATCATACAAAACTATTCAAAAGACTGTCTCACCACAACAGAGGACTAAAATGCAAGTTTATAAAGGTCCGGTTTTAGTTGAGGTAGACTCACCGGTAGCCGACTCTTCGGGTGTAATGCAAGCAGTTCTTCGTGACATGTGATTGGAAGTGAACAGAGCGACAACTGGCACCGCACTCTGGGCAAATGTAAGGAGACTTGTGCTGGTGGATTCGCTGGTGTGACAGAAAGCTGCACTGATTTGGGAGAAGCATTTGGCAAATAGTGCACGTTTTCTAGGGGACAAAAACAAAGGAGATAAGAGAATCATCAAGTCTTGGTGCTTTTTTTTCTTCATGATACTGGAGCATTTTCAGTCAGATTATAAGGAGTTATCATAACATTAAGGGTAGTATAATTATGTGATATCCATAATACAGCTAAAAAAAATCTGTTCATTCAGCACGGAAAACAGACAGATTTGGATTTGTATACTAAAAGTTGAAAAGTGACATTTGAAAAAACTGAAAAGAAAAACAATAGCATGTCTTTCAACACAGATTTTCTTATTTTACTCTGATCAGCCTGTATGATTGGCAGTTATTATCACATATTTGTCTCAAATATAATGTCGAGGCCAGTAGGGGCCTACTAAGCCTGGGTAGGTTTGGGAGGCTGTTATTACCAACTCATTTAATTATTCCAGTGTCAAGACTCTGCAAACTGCACCCACTACTAGGCCAGAAGGTTACATTCAATACAACCTCTTGTGGTTGTAGTTGTTAGGTCTGGTGAAGTATAATGAGGACTTAAAATCCACATAGGAGTGGTTGAATGGTTCAACCACAGACCTTTCATCCAGGACAATGCTGTTCCTGTCCTGTGTGAAAACAAAAGTCAATGTTGACCTAATTTTCCTGTGAATTTGGCACAGATGTGTGATAATAACCACCCAGTCAATGTCTGACAACAGTCTAACCGCCGGCTTTCCATATGGGATAACTCGCAGATCTCACTTTAACGTGAACTTGTGTACCAATGACCAGAGTTGCCTGAAATAGGCTCTCACATATTATGCAGTGATTCACACGTCACATACACGTACCTGACCACTGGACTCTGGCGCCTGTTGATAGTGCATGGCTAGTGAGCTGTCGTCCTGGAACATTTCGTTACACTCCAAGCATTTTAGGCTGTGCCGGCAGAGTTTTGATGCATCATCCTCTAAGGGCATGGCTGCGACGAGAGGAGCACTGCATGGAGCTGAAATCACTACAGTTTGGTTCCCGGCACCAGCACCTTTCCCTTGGATTTGACCTGTTGGCGCTGTTGCTTGAGAGGTAGAGGTGGTGCTGTGGGCGTTAGGTGGTCCGGATGAAGCCGATGTACCAATCATCTGATCAGCAGGGATGGGTTTTAGGATCAGGTGTGAGCACTGCATGACCATCCCTTTGTCCTTGTGGCCCCTAGCATGAGACAAGAGGCTGCATTTGTTGTAGAACACGAGACTTTTGGCACAGTGGTTGCAAGTGACCTCGATCCGCACACTGCGGCGTTCGTAATGCTGTGTCAGGCTCTTCTCGAGAGCAAATGAATCTCCACACTCCAGGCACTTGTAGCCACGTGAGGGTAGAGAGATACAGGCCAAGGTTGGTGGAGAGAGGTTTGGGATGTACACAGGGACAGGATTCATGCTACTCAGGACTTTATTGAAGGCATCCACTACAGAACTTTGAGAGCTAGTGAACACTTGAACCCTGGAGACTTTCTTTGAGGCCTGGCCAGTGAGAATTGTCTGCCGTTTGACTTGTTGTGATTGTTGATGCTGGGGCTGTTTGGAGGAGGACAGGACCTGTTGAAGCTCACAGGCTGCAGAGGACACTGTCTGAGGCAGAAGATTGAGCTTACCAAGATGGACTGTCTTTGGCACAAGTTTGGCATTGGCCAGACTGGAAGCAGGTACCATAACAGTCTGTTGCTGGATGGCATTAGCAGCTTTCAAGATGGCGTTGCTGGCACTTTGCACTGACGCAGCAGGAATGACTGTTGCTTTTACTGTAGTGTTGTTAGCCAGCTTGAGGTTGATAACTCGTGAACCAGCTGTCTTGACTGCTGAGACTGGCAGGAAAGCGGTTGCCACAGGCTTAATAGTCATTTGCTTGGTTATTTCGATTGAAGGGCCTGCGGCGGTGGTGACTACTGTGGTTGGCAGAGATGGCCTTGTGGGAGATGAGAAAATTGCACTGGTAGTTGCAATGATGGATGGGGTATGCTCTCCTTTTTTCAGACCGTCTGCTTCAAACTCTGGCAGGAATCGGGTGACGGTGCGTTTGATCTGTCCAGATGAAGTTTTAATGGTTTTTATCCTGACTCTCGGGATGACCGGGGTGTTGTCTGTGTTTGAGTTTGGGGAACCTTTGCTGCTGCCCTCACTGGTGACACTACAAGGGCTGTCTGGTTGTCTGGTTTGCAACCTCTTTGCCAACTCTGAGTCCTGCTCCTGTGACTTCTCTGGAGCTCTGGGGTTGTCACTGGCCTGGATGGATTCCTTCTGTGTTGTAGGAGAATCCAAAGCACACAAGTCTGCAGCACTAGCCTTCTTGGCACTGAGTGCGACTATGGCTGCTATGCAAGATGAAAGTTTTGTAGAGGACTTGGCTTTGACCTGGGGGACACTGGACACATCAACGAGCCCTGACGACTCCCCAGCTTCCTTGCACTCTTGAATTTGAGACTTGAGAACAGGTTCCTTGAGTCCTTCCTCAGGTAAAGTTAATTTAAGGTGATCGTTGGTCTCACAACCTCTGACGGCGCCGTTGTTGTTTTGATCAGTTTTTTGGTGTCCGTTTGTTCTGAGCTTAGAGACACTGTCCACAACCAGAGATTTGGGATTGTGGTCGTCTCTCTCAGCTGTAAGCCTAAAGAAAGTCTGGCCTCCCGGCTGGTCCATGGGGTCGTCCACCTCAATTTTATCATCATCATCAAACTCTTCGGCACTAGAGATTGGGCTGAACTGATTGAAAGTGCACTGATTGTTTATTTTCTGTCCTTCCACTGTGGGAGTTTTCCATCCATTCATGGTAGAATAAGTACTGGGTGGTATTGTGGTCAAGAAGCCATTATGAAGTCCATTTCCAGTGCCTACACAACGAGGTTGGGGATGGGAGTGGAGATGCCCATCCTTCTCTGACATGGTTGCACCATGTTCACTGGTGTCTATGTTTCTGATGTTCTTGACAATAACGCTAACACCAACGTCGTGTGCTGTTGAAGGATTGTGGGCATCGTCTTCATTGGTAGTCACGGCACCACCGGGTTGCTTCACTTGTCCGTCATGGTCGTCTTGGTGGCCAGATTCAATAGCGGCTTTAGGATCCACCATGTCCGGGATGTCGAAGGCCGCCAGCAGGTCATCAAAGTCTGGCGTCTTCATATCTCCCATGTTCCTGTTCCTGTTCTGATGAGGAGATCACCTGGAGAACACAGATGAAATGCAAAGATAATTAACTAGCTAGGTCTTAACGACATCATTTTAACGGTATCTTAATCTGAATCTTTGACATGCATTTAAGATTTTTGGACGACATGACATTTTACAATGAAACTTGGTATCGTTTTTGTGTTATAGTTTCTATTTGATTAAAATCGAATACAATGGAATGGCAAAAAACAAAAAGCTGTTGAAATTACTCTGATTACTTGGCTCCTCGATTCCACAATAGAAAGGTATATATTCTTATAGGCTGCACTCTATAAATGTTGTGGCAATATTATCTGTAGAGCTTATTATTTGTCATACAACCATCTGTTTGGCGCGATGGTTGTGTACAATCAAATTATGCGTCACAGTGATGCAGAGCTCTCTTGAAATAACAAATCCAGCTGACATACATTACATACGTATAAGTACGTACAATTAGGCCTATTTCCGCCATATTTGTCTTTCATTGACCTGCTTGAGAGAAAAACGACCGGGCGCTGCATGCTGGTCCACATGGGGGGTAGATGTGACATTTTGATAACATGAAATTTGGGTGCTCCGCAAAACATTTCTCCTTCTCAATCAATACATGCTCAGCATTGCTGTGAATACAAAAAAAAAAGAAGAAGCTGTAATCGGTAGAAAGATGATAGTATATCTTTTCTTGAAAAGCTGCCGATGAAACATGACAAGGTCATCGTATTGTGCTCCGACTACATCAGAGTGTTGTTTGATTCCATGTTTCTTGATATATAATCAGGACAATGATGGATCTAGTTATAGTAATATAGAAGATGACTGCACTTTTCCCCACTTATAGAAAGGCTCTCCTCAGCTGACTTTCAGTGGTGAATTTAACATGTGATGTTTGTATGAAAAGGAATACAATGGGTTTATTTCTCATCAACAGCAGTTGTCAGTATAACATGTTCTTGTTAGGGATTTCTATGCAAAATGCTTTCAGAGCATTACTGTGTAGAAAAAACTGGATTATAATTTTTCAGAAATTAATCTTTATTTTTTGTTACAGTAAACAACACAAATAATCTGTGATGGGACTGAAATGCATTGTTTGTATGTATTATGGGTGTTTGGGACAAAAGGCACAGCCATGGAGCTGCTCTGCTTGTACGTGCAGCTAAACCACTGCTGCTCTTTGATCCAAATGCATGGCAGCCACATCTGCACACACAGACCCACATTTTACAGCCTCAGCTGTGGTTTTAAAATGCAAAAATGTAATCCAGATGATTGGATAGGAATGATCATGAGGTTGACACAAATAAAATGATAAAAAAAAAAAAAAAAGGGATGTAATGGAGGGAGAGGGCAGGCAGCAAATGCAGTGAAGGGGAAAAAAATGGCTGCTGAGCTGTGAAGCTGCAGCAGAGAGAGAAAGGCCTGGTGGAAAGAACAGCTAATGACAGCCAGAGCAGCCTGACATAGAAAGTATAAATCAAGGTTATGTGCACGTAAATATGAAAAATACACAACACAGAAGCCCTCTCAACAACAACAGTTTAATACACGCGCCTTGTTACCACCTGAAATTGACACACTGTGTAAAAGACCTCTATAATCTAAGCAAAGTGCATGTAAAATAATGGTGGAAACATGCAAGTGAAGCAGCAACTCCTCACCCTCTTGCCTGCGTCTCCCTCCAGCCACTAGCCAAACCTTCTTTCCCTTCTTCCTTCCATCCTGCATCAAACAGAGTCACAACACTACTAGCCCACAAAAGCCATCCACCCCACCCCTGCCTGGAAAAAAAAAAAAGGCTTGATTCTTCCCAACCGGGCAAAGGCCCAGAATACAGGGTCAGATTACATCCAGGGATCTGGTGAATGCTGGTGGTCCTGGTAAGGATCGTCCTTAGTCATCTCTGCACCACTGGCACAGCACACAGACATATAAACAGACAGATAGATCATGCTCCTGTGTGTGTGTGTGTGTGTGTGTGTGTGTGTGTGTGTGTGTGTGTGTGTGTGTGGCAGGCTGCAGGCTGCAGATTCACAGACTCCCAGCCAGCCACGTCCCCCTGCCCTCGTCCCTTCCCAAATCCCTTCCCAAATCTCCGTGCTCCCTGTGAGCCGTGCTGCGTAGCTCTCCGCCATCCGGGCCGGCAGCGCGAGCTGCGGCACCGGCATCTTTGCCTGCTCCACGGCAGCCAGTGGCTGAGCTGCGAATGGCTGCCATGGAGCAGCCTGGCCTATCTCTATCCCTGTGGAGCACAGAGACTGCATTGTTCCTGTCAGCGCTCTGCCTCAAACCGGTTTCAGCTGGTTCCGATCACCCAACATAAAGCCCTGTGCTGCAGCAATGGCCTCAGAAACACACATGCACAAGCAGATTGCCCATCTCCCAGAAATCACTGCAACATCTTTCACCAAACTATGTGCACATTTGTCATATCGGTAATATTTAAGGGGATTGGTGGAGACGTAGTTTAAGTAGATTCACTAGCAGTCTTGCAAAGCCTTCAAACAACAACAATCCAGAAGAATATGGACAGATGCCTTGACACAAATATAAAAAGACAGGACAGCAGTAAATGTAATGCCAAGAATAACAACATGTACACAAAAGAATGTGTTGAATGAGGTAAGATTAGAAAACAAATAAGATAAAATGATGAGTCCTGATTGTAAAAGCAGCTGATAACACACTAAAAAGGTAGTAAAAGTTTAGTCTGGTTTCTTGGCCTGTTTCTCCAGCCTCTCCCTCAGTGCCCCCCCCACCACCACACACACACACACACACACACACACACACACACACACACACACACACACACACACACACACACACACACACACACACACTGCCTCTCCTGCCATCAGCATTACACATGTCACTGTAATATAAAGACAAGGAATGTCAGCAAAAGACAACAATGTGACATGTGCAAAAACAGGCCATTCATGCACCTTCCTCCCAACAATTCCATCAACCACATGCCCCCCAACCCCCTTCTTGCCCCACATACGCCCCGCAGACACACATAAACATGCACTTTCATGCATATACAGAGGTAAATGTGGCCATACCCTTGTCAGATTTTTTTTCCCCCACTCTGAGAGACATTCAGGGGGAAAAGTCTTCCTGTAGAGGCCTCAGCACCTGCCTTTACTCTGCCCCAGCCATTCTAGCCTCCACCCCCCCCCCCACCTCCGCCCCCCCTCTACCACCCCACCCCTCCCTTCCCCCTTTTCCCAGTCTCCGTCACTGGGTCAGTCCTAGATTTTTTTAGTCCTAGTCCAGGCCTCGTTTTTCTCCTGCAGCCCCCACCACCACCACCACCACCACCACCACCTCCCCTGTGCATGAAGGGATGGACTGAGAAAGGGGGCAGTGTTCAGCAGGCGAATCAGGCCTTTTGTCTCTGCCCTTGCAGGGGGGGGTGAGGGGACTCTCCACTCTGGCTCTGGAGCAGCAGCAGCAGCAGCAGCTGGTGCAGAGAAAGAAGAGAGAGAGAGAGAGAGGGAGATGGAGACACAGGGAGGTGGGGGAGATGGAGAGGAAATGGAGGGAGAGGAAATGAGCAGAAGTGTATTGTAAGGGCTTGGAGCTGTACACCATGTTCATATTTTAGGCCTTTGTCACAGCACAACATCACTGAGTGATTAATGTTAGCATGGGGTTGTGCTCGTTTTGATCCTGCACATCCTTCTGCAGTGATCATAACATTACACAGTATATTGCTGACATGGTGTATAAATAGCCTGCAGGCCTCTGTTTAGGCCAGTGTGCCTGCTTCTCTGTTGTTAACAATGGAACGTGTTGTAAACTTTGATGGTAACCTGCCCGTTTTTAATAATAGCACTGCATTTATTCACATGCTTTACACACAACAGCACAAAAGCAATGCAAAAGAGGATGGCTATACTTTTGACATAACACATACTGTAATTTCTCCTACATATGCAGTTTTAACATGTGTCTAGTTCACATCTACAAACATGAGCCCTGGTTGGCTTTTTCTTGGAGCCCACAGCAGATGTACAGACACAGAAGTAACACATCAGAAACAAGCCAATCACAAAGTACAAAGATGACATCACATTGCAGTATGTCTGATACAAAAAAATTGGCAAACAAAATCAAATATTTGTTAACCTACCTGGGAGACTGCAGAGAGAGGCTTTCAGCAGAATAAGACTGGCTCTCTTTGGCCTGCTACCAGTCCTTGATACATCTGGCCGATCTACCAAAGGCAGCCATGAATGCTGCAGCGTAAACTAATTATCCTTCATTATGGAAAGGACCAGGCCAGATTTATTCATCAGACAACACAAATGCGTTTTATACACTGCAGGGGCAGCTGGAGTTGAGCATGTATGTGATAAAAGGCCCTCATGGTGCCTCCTGCCTCTCTATACTGTGACAGATTCAGTGCAGGAGAGGAGGCTAAGGTTGCTCCCCACCCCGAACAGAGACAAAGTCACATGACGTCACGTTGCCTCCATTCATGTTGGGTAGAAGACGAGCTGCCATCTCCTTTTTCCTCATTCCAGTATTTCCTGCCCGTGATTATATCACTCGAAGGCTTTAACGTCAATACTTTGAAGGAAGCCTGAAAAACGTCATCCGGATAGTCCTGCGTTGTCTCATATTTTTCATTTATATAACTATGAAATATCTTGATGTAAAGGATTAGTATCGGGAGCATTTTGCAGCTATAAAAAGTTGTGCATGCTCCTATGATGTCATGTGTAATGAAAAATAAAAACAGGCCTGTTTTTTTCCTTCATATTCTTTTTGTTCTGATCTCAATTGAAAACATTTATTCTTACTGGCATTTCCAAATTAGAACCAGTTTTAGATTATTTTTTTAAAAATTATTAATCACTGCTTATGAGTACCTTCATTTGTTGTTTTGGTTTAATACTGTTTGTAATGTCTTTTGATTTTAAAGCTTGATTTATTTTTGATGGCCTAACTTGATTTCATCACTTGCAGGTCAACATACATGTTAAAATGTGCTTTATAAAGAAATGTACTGACATGACTTTTGTCCCTGTTGTCCTTAGGTTCCTTTTAAACCGGTGGTTCCTAAACTTCCTGGAATGAGAAGTGAGGCATCGTAACTCCTCAGCACAGGTAAGCAGTAAATATATGCAGTATGTTCGAAGAAAAAGGTCACAGGGATTTATGAAAGATATTGTATATTACATGGTATTATTAAAACGTGTAACAATATGAAAGCATTATGTTTCTTTAAATCCTTTCGCTGCCTTCGAGGTCTCTGATTGGAAAGCTGCCAGGTGATTTATTGAAAACTGACGAGCAGCGCAGACCTCATAAGTGAGAGTTTCCTCCCTGTTAAAAGGCCCTTCACTTAAATGTCCCTTTTTTTTCCCCCTACTTTTCATAAAGCCAGTATTATAAGTCATAACATCACCATCAGACCACTTAACATATCATATGCCATTTTAAAAGTATGAGTAGGAAATAAAAGGGTATTATTTTCACAGCTTGAAAATAGAAAGTGATCTTGAAAGTGGTATTCTTTTTTCTTTTTTTCTTTTTCCTCGGTCTCTTGCTTTGTACGAAATATATCAAATTTGCCTGAAATAATTACATCATGCACTAACATTAATTGATGTTACATAAAGATAATAATAAAACAAAGAAATTGTAACGATATCCTTTAAATATTAGTCAAATAAGTAGGTTCATGCACTCCAGTCCTCTCATGGCGTTTTACATCATGAATGATATAGTTGTACACATGATACAACTGAAGTTAGTGATGCTGCTTTCATCACAACAGATGACTCATCATTTAGGGAGTGAATCCTCCTGAAATTCACCCCACAGTGCCATCTGCTGTTTCTACTTCCAACAAAAAGTAAAACTGTTTTATAGTCATTAAAACTTATAATTACTAGTTTACACATTTAAACTCTGAATCACGGAACCAAGTGCACTTTCAGAACAATTTGATCTGATTTGATTGTTCAGCCTCAACAAAGTGGTTTTTTTTTATGTAGGTGATCAGCTGGCAATCAAACATGAGTGCCTGTTTGTGAACTCCTGATTTAATTCAAGCCTCTCAGTATGTGGTAATCCCAAATTCAATGTGTAATATCTTTATCTCATTTATAATGTTACAGCAGAGCAATTACACTTTCAGTCGTATTAGCTAAAATCAATCTCTCGGTAAAACTGAATAAAATATACAATAAATATCCTCATTTAATAGCAGTTTCATTAATTGTTTTAGGAAATAGCCTCTCATAGAAAACCTGCATTTCAGTGGTACATTTTCATATCCCTGGTATTGACTTGTTTTTTTATTGGTACATGATCTTCCTCTCTTCCATAAAAAAATAAAATAAACCTACAAATATTTCAGATGGCACAGTGCTGTGTGTCCTACCTGTTCCTGCCCTTTGAACATAGGTGACTCATCCTGTTTTGTTAAGGTCATCCTTGGATGAGTATGTGAGAGGTTAGGAGCCAAATATTCTCTCTAATATGTTGCTGTGTTGTGGCTGAACAATACCCCGAGGAAATCCTCAACCTTTTCAACACAAAATATTACTTGCCTGCATATCTGTCTTCATCTATTCTGCTCCTCCACACATCTGTATGTCAATACTGTCGTAGAAGGGATCAGTTATCAGTTGCTTCACTGTGTTTCGGGACTACGTAACTCCTGCTGAACCTTCCAGAGGCATAAATACTCTTTAACAAAACTACAGATAAAAGATGTGTAGTGGACTGCTTGTAACAACAGCAGGTGTTTGTCTGCAGCAAAAAAATCTTCATCATCCTCATTCATGGCATCTCGTTTGACCCTTTGTATGTATTTTTGGTGTAATTTCCTCTGCTCTGAGGAACGGGTCGTGTTTACAATAGATATCAAAGTTCACAATAAAAACACAAAGAACTTCACAAAGTCTTCCTGTGCTGTGGCATGTTGGAGTCTCAGAATAATGTGCATCATTGAAGGGCTGCTTTATTCTTTCCTACTGGCTTCTAACCTGCAGATTTTCTCAGTGTCTGCATAACACGTGGTTAAATCTAACCTGTAACCGGGGTGTGGAAAGCCACCAGACTTTGCTAAAGATGCAACAGCTCCTGGTAGGTTACAGATTCCCACCGTTGAAGATCTGAGTCAGCATATTGGGATTTGTTCCCACAAATTAGAAATTGCTCGATGTCTCTGTTGTCCAACTAAACCCGTGAAGTAACTTGAGCAATCAGTAATTTCAGGAGTCCATGTGATTTTAACAAGTGACCCATTGGTGGTATCTTCATGCACTTTTAAACAAGGAAAAAAATATTTTAACTAATTTGAACACCTTTTCTACAACTGGTGTAACAACCCTCAGTTAAGAACTACTGCCATGATATATACAAATACAATCTTCTCAAACGGTCCAGTCTACACAATGAGCATTTAGACTTTCGATACTTAATTTGGTGATAATAATTCTGTCCTTTTGATTATGTGAGATTTCAAATGGGCTGAAAGGACTTTCAATTGTATCAGAGTTGTAATGTACTATGGTATTGCCAGCAGTGGGTCTAACTTAAAGGTGTACTCTGGTAATGAAGCTGCAAGACGCACGAGAGACAGTGACAAACACTGGGTCCTATATCACCCACAATGCAACAAAAAGCAGGAGCATCACTGACTGGTAAGAACTACATGCTTTTTTTTGTGTGTGTTAACCCTACCAAGTCCTCTTTAAGCTAACTCTTGATACACTTGACATAACTCTACCAGGACACTGAAATACCATGTAAACTGGAGCTAGTGGCACCAAATGTAACATTTAACTTAACCGGTTTCTTATATAAGTGTAACAAAACTTATAATTAATGCAGAACTAAATTAAAGCATGTTGCAACACACAAAATGTAGTTCCATACCTAAAATAACTGAATATTTGTACCTATTTATCAATTTGCCTTTTCCAAGAATTAAAATGCAACTTAAAATGTGCTCACTGAATGGTTTGATGAGTAACGCTGTTCATCGTATGCTCTGGCCTTCAGTTTCCAGCCCAGTTGAAGACCGATGGGAGATTCT
The DNA here is from genome assembly GCF_022577435.1 of Embiotoca jacksoni. Taxonomy (NCBI): domain Eukaryota; kingdom Metazoa; phylum Chordata; class Actinopteri; family Embiotocidae; genus Embiotoca; species Embiotoca jacksoni. Next base: position 16,872,940 of record NW_027185230.1, on the reverse strand, counting down.
GGACTGAGGTCTCAGACCGAGCTCTCTACCAGCAACAAAACTTATTTTTTTTGGAAGAGTTGCTGTTCCATTTCTCCAGTCAGAGCTCCACAGATGTGTAAAATCACTACTCAACACCTGACTGAGACCGTTTTTGTTGTCTTTTACATCTTTTAATTTGTCTGTAAAAATGATTCCCAACACAGTATAGTAACTCTCTGGTATGAACCTAGTGAACTGATGAATGCCTATTTATTGTTTATAAAAACCTGTGCAATATCTTTGTCACTTTTCTCTGTGTTTGGAATAAAAAAAAGAAAACATCTCGAGTTTTGATGCATGATTTTTTTTTTTTTTTTTTTTTTTTTTTTTTTTTTTGAGTACTCAATTTCTGCAATTTTAATCTCAGTATTTCTTCTCCTGTGGCTTTCAGAGACGGAAGCAATTATTCAGAAGTACCGTCCATTATGGTGAAATGACGCCTCCTGCGATCACCCCCCGGGTTTACAATAGCGATCAATAATTAGAGTCGACATGATAATTTGCCATCAGCACTTTTTCATGTTTGCACTTTTGAAGACGGCCGCTGACGTACAGCTGTGTCAGGAGGGGCATTTAACTTTGATCATTAGTCACTTCTATCAAAGGCATCGGGAGAGTTAACTTCAGCCACCGGACGCCCGTTTCTCCTCCGCGCAGTCGGCCAAATAAAAACCGACTATGGTGGAGATTCTCTGAAGTTCGATCCCGCTGATTTACTGCAATTGAAGGATTAATATTCGCTGTTTAGATCGGACTTTTTTTTCTGATAACATGGGCGGAGTGTGTGAGCGTCTTTTATGGACTTGCAGACCGGTGTGGCCACTTATTATTATTCTGGCTACGGTGCCTTGTATGTTGCACAGCTCCGGGAGTCCTGCAGCAGTTGTTGGGAAGATGTATCCACGCGGCAACCACTGGGCAGTAGGTAAGGGAAACTCACCATTTCAATTTACAAGCTGTTTTAACTAAATTAATATTTGCATAATGTATTAAGTGATCATATTCAGAGTAACTCGCGTTATTTTATAGGAAGTGAAATCATTTGAAGACTTCTTGAAATGCTCCATAGAACTGTTGCTCTTTCAAACAAATATTGACTTACTTATAAACATAGTAGTATTATTGTATTATAATTATAGTTATCTTAACACAGATACGTTATTGGCCTTTTATTGTGATAAAGAAGTGCTTATTCTCTGCTGTAATTAAGTTACAGTAAATTTAACTGAATTATCTTTCTGCGATAAAAAAAAACAACAAAAAAAACCCTGTTCTGTGGGAGACTGAATGCACTAAATCAGATAGTTGCAAAACATCCAGCCTTGAAAATGTGATGGAAACTAAATTACGCTGTAATTACACATTATGGTCTATTTTGGTGTTGTTTAACTTTTAAAATAGTTCATTCCTTTTTTTTTTCTTTTTTTTATCTCCAACTTTGCAGGTCATTTGATGGGAAAGAAGAGCCTGCATGAGGCAAACCGTGATAGTGACTACCTCTCACCACGATCAAAACCAGCCGGTGTCACAGTGCTGGAACATCTGATGGAGGCTCTGATGCAACCAAAGAACCAGAAACAGATGATTCCACAAACTGCAGACAGCCTGCTTCGGCTCCACAGCAGCTGGAGAGATGAGGACAGAGAAAAATATCTCGGCAAGGTGAGTCTGTGGCGATTTTACCTCTTTACTTATCAGTTTCTATCTTTACAGCAAACTATGTTTACAGTTCTCCATTTAATTAATGCTTTACAGATGAAAGACCTGCTTCTTCTGGCTTTGAGACTGCAAGACAACAACTCCACCGCAGTGCAAGACGAATCCCTTTTCAAAAAGTCATCATTATCTACTTAACGTGTTCTGTAATTACGTATTCACTGTTTTTTTTTCTGCTGTAAGAATATGCCGGACACCCAAAAGAGCTTTATTTTATCAGTAATTTTAAGTTTCTAAATCATGCAGCATCTCGATCACTGACTGACCTGAGCCTGAAATAAATTCAACATGAAAACTGCATTGTGGATGTCGAATCATGCTTTGCAAACCACAAATGTCTTTTTAATTTTTATCCCACCTTCAGTGTTGTTGTAATGCTCATGAAGTTTATGCACAGTAGCACTGCTGTAACCTGTTTCTACCCCTAGATGGCGCACTATCAATTGTAAGGGCACCTGTTGTTTCTGTGTTAGTGGCACATAAATGTTAACATGTTCATGATTACAGATGAACGCAGATCATCAATCCAGTTTGTTTTTCTCATTTAGAAGGAAGAAACACACACACACACACACACACACACCCCTGTGCCCGTCTATCTAGGGTAGTTAGATAAATGCTGAGCGAAACTATTATTAGCCCTCAGTGGTTGCACACAATAGAAAATGCTAATTGAAACAATTTGGTTACACACATCTTTCCCTTAAAGCCAAAACAAAGTTTTCACTCTACTTCTCTTTACTCATTTGTCACGGATGATCGGCCAACAATAGACGTACAAGCCACTTTCACCCCCATTATGACACTAATCCCAGCAGCGAATGGGATAAAGTTTACAGGAGTTAATGAGGAGGAAATAAGTGGGTTGAGAAACTCATTCTCTAAAAACGGAGAGAGGAAGTCGGGAAGTTTAAGCTGCTGCTTCAGAGCACACCCACCATGCTTCTTACTGCAGCTGTAAAACAAACAATACAATGGGGGGAGGAAACGTTATACTTTTTTTATATTAATTTCTTTGATCCAAATTTCAATCATGAAACATGAACAATTCTCGAAAGATCACAGCTGAAATCAACCTTTTTCTTTTCATCTCTTGTTTTAGTTTTAATGTTAAATATTATTGCTCTTCTGAGTAATGCGTCTCTTCAACCTGACAGTTATCTGCCACTAAGGGGTGCTATATTCAATATTTTCTATTTTAATACATGCGGTTTTCATGCACTGTACTTCCTGTCTGCGAAGTTATTAATTAAGCTTTGAATACTTCTACAAATTGTGATATAGATATATAATCTGTAGGTCATTCATGATTTTCTGATTTCCTGTGCCCCTGCAGTCATGGCTGATGTAAACACACAATTTCCATCCGTTTTTTCATTCTGCCAGACATTACTGACAAATGTATAAATCTAAAATGTGACAAAATGTTTTGGAAAACTGGATTAGTCACAAATATGTAAATGCATTTCTACATAAACAGTTTATTAAGAGAAAATTACCACATTCGATACATCTTTTATGGTGAAGACCAAAAACCAGCAGGGATTTAAAGTGAATACTGCTCCATAGATAATAAACAGATACTGATGGGTACCAATGCACTCTGTATTTCTTATATTGGCAACATAACAGTGGATAAGAGTGGGATTAGGCTGACTGAGTGTAAAACTTTACAGTAAAAACAATTTACAGAGAAGATAAAGGAGAATAAAAACACCAGAAAACTATGACTCATTCAGTGGTTTCATATTTTACAGGAATCTCACAGCTTGTGTTGCAGATTTTCAGAAAGTCATGGACATGTGATGTCTCAAATCCTGGATGGGGAACTTCCAAAATGTCCAAAATAATACAATCCCGTCAGCATTTAGGATGAAGTCCGTTTTCCAAAAGTATCAACACGATGTATTCTTAGTCTTAATGTCCTTTTGTAAGCTCCACTCAGCATCACCACGTCTTCCCAATAGACTGAATGTGTTCCTTGGCCTTCATCCTCAGTGAGGCAATACTGGAGTTCCTTGGATCAGCTGAGCACGGGTACGCTGGAGGTGGAGGGCACATAGAGCCGATGTGGGGCAGATGAGGGCTGTGTCCCAGGGCGGGGGAGTTGAGGAAGGACGCCGGCAAGGAAGAGGGCATGGAAGGGGGGGGAGAAGGGGTATAAGGGCCCGGGAGGCCCTGAGAGCTGCTCATGAAGCCCGGCAGTGACTGCAGGGAGGTGGAGGTGGTGATCGGGGTGGAGAGCCAGGGGTCCAGTTGCAGACCGGCGCCCAGGGAGCTTGTGGGGGAGCGGCTGAAGGAGAGCAGAGAGGAGGTGGAGCTGTCCTGGAACTTGATGGAGCTCACCTCCAGCTTCTCCTGTCGACGCCACTTGGCTCGACGGTTTTGAAACCAAACCTGAAAAGAAAAAGGAGAATTTTTTTTAATTTGTGATTTTATTCCGTTCATTACAACTATGTTACTGAAAAAGCAATTGTATGTAGCAGCAAGGTCAGCAGATACACACAAAATAGATAAGAGAAGAAAGAAAAAAAATGCTCACAAATAGGCAATAAGCGTTAAAAACTATCCCCTTTGATGTAAATGTAAAATATAATATAGTATGAAAGAATTTTTATATTTAAAGAGAGCATACAGAATATAACCTGTAGTGCCAATGAAGATTTCAGATACTTATTTAAGCACTTTACACTAAGTTACCATAAAATTAAAAACCTGAGAAAATGGGTTGAACTTCCAACTTTACAATTTTTTTTTTTTTTAAGTTTAGTCTGTGATTAATGTCACGTCTAAAGCAATTACATGTTTTGTAAGCAGATTTTATTTAAATTTTCCTGTTAGCATTAAAAAAAAAAGAATATATTTTTTGTTCTACAGCAACAATTCCTCGAAAAGTAAAACTTGCACTGTCTTCACTGAAGTAAACAATTTTAGTAACTGTCAGCTTATGTGTAAATAATTGTCTTTTTTTTTTTTTTTACTAAATATCACTAAAAAAAAATCTAATAATTTGAAGCAAATAAATTAATTTATTTTATTATATCTTAAATAAAAATTACAATAAATGGCATTTAAAGCTAATTTTAAATGTAAAAATACACTTTTTTTTAAATATTAATAATAATGGATAATAATAATGTGTGTTTTGGGGTAGATAAGAGGCAACATAAAAAGCCTTATATATACAATATGAATATAATGCCTTATAGCTTATAGGCCGAGTACATTTCTCCTGAACATGATGAAATATAGCCGGTGTTTGTTTGGGGACATACCTGCACTCGGACCTCCGGTAGGTTGACTTTCAGGGCCAACTCCTCTCGGCTGTACACGTCCGGGTAGTGGGACTTCTCGAAAGCCCTCTCCAGTTCGTGGAGCTGGAAGGTGGTGAACGTGGTCCGGTTCCGACGGTGTTTCTTCTTGTGGTTCTCGTCGTCGGACAGTTTGCCGTCCCGGTCCGGTGAGTCCGGACACACGGACGCTTCGCCGGTGCTGCTGCCACAACACACACCTGCGGGGCAGAGACCGTGTAAACGCCCAAAGAAAAAGCCTGACATTTGCCAGTTTTTTGCCAAGTTTAAATTTGCTTCTGAAAATTAAATTCTGACAGTTTAAGATAAGCCAGCTCCACTTTTTTTTTTTTTTTTATTTGTTTATGTATTATTTGATCATTTATTGACAAACTTTTCAGACTTCCTTATATAGGACTATTTATAGGCCCCTTGATGATTTTGTTAGATCATCTGAAAAGTAACAACTTTACAAACGTAAAACTTAAAACTACAGATAGCCTACAACCTGGCATGTTGTAAGTAGACTATATTTTTGCACTTAAATTGGCTGACTTAACCCTGAAATATTTTGGAAAAACTGAATCTACTTACTGTCACAACTTCCTGAATAATGACTTTTCTTCATTTGGGTCACAATTATATTCCCGTTGCGCTCAGCATCTTTGACCAGGACCTTTTCTGTCATGCTGTAGGAGGTAGATTTGTGGAAGATGGTGTCCTCTTTAAATCCCAGTATGGCTTCGATGCTGTGGACCGTGGACGGGTTGTTGCCGGGGCTCTGGACGGAGCGTGCAGAGGGAGACATGCGCTCATCCATCATCATCATCATCACTTGGGAAGTTGATCCAAGAAGCCACATTGGTTGGTGGAGTCCAGAAAAGCTGTCAAAATTACGCGCACTCCGACTTCTTCTCAGATTTATCGCTGCTCTGTGCCTTTTTTTTGTTAAAGTTGTCGCTAAATGTCGAATCAAAGCCGAGAGTTGGTGGGGAAAAAAAAAAGTTACGCACAAGACCCACGCTACTATCTTGCGCAGTTGTTATGGAGCATCTTCGGAGGCGGCTTTTAAAGAAGTGCCTGCTGTAAGACCCCCTGTTCATGTAGGCAACCCCCGCTGCACGTCAGAGAGGGGACGTCCTGTTGGATTTAGGGGTAACTGTGCGCCCAGGCAGCCACCAGTCTTCCGCACCCTCCCTAACTCCTCCCAATCTCAAGTGCATCAGTCAGTGCTGGCTCTAAACCTACTTACATAAATCTTAAAACCATCTTTCCACTCCTCCAGATGTCATGTTCATGTCAGTCTGTGAAAAAAGGGGGAAGATTAGGCCCAAAGATTAAGGTACAACAAAATCATAATTACAAGATTTCTGGTCAGGACAGGGATTGCAAGATGGCAGCTTAATATTTAATCAAAGCGTCAAGATATTGTTGCCAAAATGAATTGACATGTCCTTTAGTTGAAGTATTATTTGTTTTATTGATCTAAAGAAAAGATCATGTGTAGCTACTTCTTGACACTGAATAAAAGTCCCTTAAAAACTGTAATGGGCTCAATTAAATCATGTACTTATAATTCCTAAATCGGATTTTTTTTCTTTAACCATTCTTAGGTGTTGAGTCAAAGAGGGTAAAAAAAAGCCCAAACAATAACAATTTCAGGCCATAGCCACTTAACAGCAAACAAAGATTGACAGCAGTGTGGTAATCCTTCTTAAGGGGATTACATTATTTTACTCAAAAGAGTTAAAACCCCTAAAACTATTTAGCTTTTCCTAATTAAAGAAGGTGACCTTATCCTTTGTTTGGCCGAGAGGTAGGGGGTGAGGGTGTGTGAGGGGGTAACGAGAGAGATGCTAACTGAACACTCTTTTAATTAACACCAAAAAGTTGCAAAACATGTACCTGGAACACTTTATTTATGGAGCAAAAGCAACATAAAGATGGTCTCATGTTTTCTTGTATTTTTGTGTGCTGTGTCAATGTTTTTATGGCACATATGATTATAAATGCAACATGAGATCATGTTTTCTCATGTTAATTTGGACAGTTTATCAAAAGAAACAGAACATTGAAGCGTTAGCGGGAAAGCAGACACAGATTTTGATGTCATTTGTGAGCAACAGTTATTAGTGAACAGGTTGCTGGCTCCGTTTGCGGTCTGCGTGTAAGCAGGGCTTTTGTGAAGCAGGCGCCTGGTTTCTAAGGTCCTCGTATTGTTCTGGTGTTGAAAAAAACACCTCTGAGTTTAAAATGAGTTGGTTTTATTGTTAAAATGTGGTATGAGCTGAACATTCAGTTTTCTTTCTCAGTAGCCCAGAGCTCTGCTGCCCGTTAACCTTGACAGCTGCACACAGACTGAATGAAGCTTCTGTGACCGGATGATACATGAAGAAACCTCTAGTGCCACCGTTACAGAATATCAGTGATAGACTAAGCTGATGAGATTTTATCTGAACCCAAAACTTGTCAATCATGTTAATAAATCCAATAAATATCATGAAAAAAAAAACCTCAACAAAGTTGTTCAATTCTTATGAAGGGTTGAAACTCAAAGAGAATAGTTTCAAATTTGGGGAATTTCTTGCTGAAAACTGATTAGTTATACCCGGGACTGATCTCCAGGTCCCAGGCTAAACTGACGTCAGTCTTCTCATCCAACTTTTGGCCAGAGAGCAAATTGATTTTCTTAAAATAGGTTAACAATTCCTCCACGGGAACTTTACATATATAAACACCTATTATATGCATTGTTGAGAAACAGATTTGAACTGTTTGTCCTCGAACTTTAGCCAATTATTTAGACTGTTTATGCGTTGCTTCCAGCTGTTATTCCAACTGTATGTTCCTGACTTTTAACTAGCTCCTTTGACTTTATTATTAATTTATAACTATTTCAACTGTTTACCCATTATGTTTAGTGGAGTATTTCCACGATGCATTATTCCACATTCCACCATATATTTTCGATCGCTAATACTTTCAACTAACCGTCACTATTATCTTACCATCTCAACAACGTATTACTTACTTTTAGCTGTGTATTTCAAGTATTTATTCATTCACCTACTTTTAGTTATTTCAATTATTTATAAAAACAAATTTAAGCTAACTATTTTGACTTTTTTTTTTTTTCTTCTATTCTAACTCTTGGTTTTTAATCACTTGTCTCGTTATCGCTTTGCTGGCATCTTAAAATTGATGATATGTTGTTGAGTGGATGAGACCGCTGGTACATTTGAAATATGACAGGCTTGGACGTTACCAAGGGAGGGAGAGAGAGAGAGCGAGAGAGAGAGGGAGGGCACAGGCTGACAACCTTGGCTGTGCTGATCCTATTAGATGTAATCTCCAGACTTGACAAATCCACAGCCGTTTAAACTTGGGTTCCTGTGAAACTAAAGGTTGTGCCACCCGTCCCTCCCTCAATTCGTTCTGCCTAATCATTACTAACTGTTTGGATAAAGTCCAATTAAATTAAGACCTATTTCTTTACTCACTGCATTAGCCCTGATTCAGGTAGATAGGATTAATTGTCACTTAATCTTCACATGTTTCATGTGTGGCTGACCATTTTAAGCCAAGAAGGATTTGAAATGAAAAATCCAAACATAAAGTCCCATGCAGCAACATTTATAAGCAGAAAAGGGTGTCTTTTTTCCAAAACAGGAATGAACATTAATTAGTAATAATAAGCTTATACATAGAGCTCACTAAAGACATTTGTATGTGTGTAAATGCTGCATATGACACACAAAGCGATTCTGCCTTTAAGATGTTTTATAGCTTCACAATGCAAATTGACATGTTGCTTGTATTCAATATGCATCTTTAATTGAACAATACATTTGTTTTCTCAGTGTGAAGTACCTCCATATATGTCATCACTGTTTATGTACATAGTCTTTATTTTATTCAGTATTTTGAAGTTAGGACTTGTGCAAATCTGCAAATGTCTCTGCAAATGGTTCAGACTGACTATTTTTCTTTATTGCAGTTAAAATGTAATTGTGAAAAGATGACCTGCTTTGAAGTAAAACCAAATGAAAAAAAAAAAATCTATAATTTCATAATTAGCTCAAATACCACATACAAAAACAGAATCTGGAGCAACCATGAAACCAAAAGGATAGTTGCAATACTCAGACAGGATTGGTTTTCTAGAAGCAAATATTGGTATATTGTTATTTATTTGACTGAAAATCACACTTTTAGAGACTCAACTGTCTCATTTCATGACAAACAGACAGAAAACGTGAAACTTATATCACAAATAACCAGAATTTTTAAATTAATTGTGGCTTTTGACCATATAATAGACTTGACAATTTATACTTTGTGGGAATGGCTCAGGGAAAATTACTTTTCTCTATCATTCATCTAAAGAAAAAACAATAACTGGGGAGATACAGGGCACCCTGGAAATGTTTTAAAGTATTTTTATTTTATTGCAACGATAAGTTGTAAATAATTACAGATTGAGTGAGGAGCTAACAGGAAAACTTTTACAGTATATCCTTTAGTAGATGCAGACTGTCAGTAGTAATGATATAACACCATGGTGGAGCTCATTGTTTAAAACATAAATATTATTTGTGAATAATTAGTAGGCGTTTTACAGTGTGACTGAATCCCAGACGTTTTAACACAACTCGGTCTGTAGATTCCCGGAAAGTGGTGAAATTCAATTTCTTGTCTTCTGCTCTTCTCTCTTCTTCATTATTCGAACACATAAACCCTCACTGGCCATTCACATGACGGAGCACTTCTCCTCTGCTTTGCTCTTCAGCTCGGTGACCGTGGCCGAGGCCTTCTCCTTCAGCTGGTCCATGTCCATGTTCTGCAAGTTTTGAATCTGGCCCATGAGGGAGTCTTTGCACTCCTCCTCCGTGGCGTCCTCGTCCACCATCTTCAGCAGCTCCTCGGGCACGTCCACGTCGTCCCCGGCCATCTCAATCATGTTGTCATCCTGCTCGCTCTGCAGATGTCAACATCAGGATAAAGAACAAGGTCAGAACTCAGGTGTGTGTCACAGAGGTTGGTGTATAAACCTGATAACTGATATTAAGGGGAAGGAAATCTGGTTTTACACCTACGAAGTACCGAAAGAAAATATTTTTTACGTCATACGTTAGGCTCCAAACTAAAACATAAACCGGTTTATAATAATTTCCTCCCTGTATTAACCAAATATATTTGTTCATGTCAAAATCTTCACAAATACAATGTGCAGCACATTTATCTGAATGAAATCAGTTTCCTGGCGTTTGTATTTACACGATTTTTCCAAAAATACCAAATCTGCCTCCTTTCTAATAGTAACAGTTAAAAGGTTTTGAAAAAAATGTCAAGTCACACATAAAGTCTATCTACAATAAGGGATGACATTTTGTTTAGTTTTCCTGGGTTCTACCAAAGACTACCTGTACACATATATAAGTAAACAACCTTAAGGCTGGCGTAAAGGCTTTTTACAGGATTAACATGCTGCCTGTCAGGTTGCCTGGTTTCCACAACATTTCTGGTTCCAGTGCTTCACTGAAATCTGACAAACGTCACATAAATCTTCCTCTGTTAATCAGAGAGCATGTCACTGAACTGTATGTGAACCTCGGAAAAAAACTATTTTTCAATCCGTTTTGCGTAACAACATTTTTCATTTTTTGATTTTACACACTGAACACTTTTAAATTAACTACATTTGGCTGCGTTTGAATCCAAATTAGAAGCAAGCAACAATGCAAACAAGAAAACAAACAAATAGATGAACTCTGGACTCTTAATCCACGTTCAAATCAGCCCTCTAGGATATTCCTGCTGTCGATGTTTTCTGCATTTTTGTTTTTTTTTGTTGTGAAGAAGTCTCCTCTGACTTTATTATCCGCACTGCCACACTTTATGTGTCAGTGCATCACAGAAATGCGAAATTTAAAGCCTGTTCAACAAACTAAATCTAATCACTTAATATCTGGAATAGTCATGCAATAGGCACTTTCCTGTGACTACTTTAAACTTCAATCTGTGGGATTATCTCAGACCTGCTTTAGCCTCTCCTCTCACAATCCCAACGATAGTCTAAAGATATCTTCTACAGCGTTGCACGAGACCATAATTCCATTAGATGAACAGCAGTAACTTCCCTTTACTACTCATACTGTACTTGTTCCATTAAATATATAGCTTTTTTCTGACTCGCACTAATTGTACGTACTTTTGTTGTCAACCCCCTTCTCGTTAAAATAAAGGAAACAGCATAATAGGGTCCCTTTTGCCATATTATTGTTACTGAAAATTTCAATTAAAATGCAGATTTCAGCTCTAATAAAGGTACTTTGGCCTTTGTCACCTGTTCCCTTTCAGACTGATGCGCAATGTAAACTTCATTGAGGGAAAATAATTATATTTATACATATGGCTTCAAACCATTATCCTTATTATATTTGTGTGGTTTCAATTTAAAAGAAAAACAGTGAAAAGAAATCCGGCCATTATTTAAAGGAGAAGACTGAACAATAGCGCGTCTGTTGCAGGAGACTGTTAGAAAAGCCTCTATGAGCCAAGGTCATCACAGCATTCAGATGAATAAAAATCATGGTATTAGAAAGCCTGTAATATAAATAAACGTTACTATTTCACCATGTAGCAAATACTGCTCATCACAGGGTTTTTCTACCTTTTCAGTTCACCACTGTCTTCATTTCTTTGACTAGAAGTCTCTCTGCTGGTCTCTATCCTTAAATGGCTTAGATAAAATCCCTACCTACCTTGTTTGCTCCTTCCATTACAGATATATAGGAGTCCTTTGACGTCCTGGAATCGCTCAGTTTTGCACCCACTCAAGTAGATCTTGTTGTTTCTTAAAGCCAGTTCACTCTGCCTGGTGCTCCCTAATGAGCCTGGGACACCTGCTCAGTGGCATTTGGTTTTGTAAGAATCAAGGTGCAATATGGGACGCGCACAGGCTAACATCTCCAGGACGCTGGCTGAATGTCTTTCTCACTAATCTACTGGCATGATTTCCACCTCCTGTTGTCCAGGCTGCAGCTGCCAAGTGCTGCTGTTAGATTAAGGTGACCCCAACTAACCATGAAGCAGCTATTTCAATCTGCACGGCATTTAGCTCAGTCATCAAATTGTGCTTCCTTCTCTCACTGAAGGGTAAAGCCAATTAATAATCAATTATAATTACCAGTCCTAATTACACGACTGAGAAATGTGGAGAATGATCTGATTAAAAAAAGCATAAAAACCTGGAATAAATGCTTTCTAGGCAAATTGAAGTGTTTATTAATGTATTTGTCAACAAATATAAACAGATAATGAATGTCAATAGAGAAAACATGCTTGTGTTGTCATAAGATGTGTCGTCATATGGTAATAAAAAAAATAGTTACATTAACACTTAAAAATGTGTTTGTTATGCTAAATAGCTAAATGTAGGGTTTCAAGTAAAGTGCTACCTTAAAGGTAACTTGTTCAACCATTATATCTTTATATAATGTACTATTAATGTACTTTTAAACCATGAGTAACATGACACCTGTAGGGATGAGTGTGCATGTTTACCTTTGGCAGTCTGTATTTGTCTCTGAGGCACACTCTGAGTGTTGCCCTCTCCGCCTTCTTGTGTAAAAAATCTGCATCTCTCTCCATCCTGAAGAGACAAAAATAGATTATTATTACAGCAGTAACCTTTATTGCTGGTCACAAAAACATTGCAGATTAGTTTTTTGCTCTAAACCTGTTTTTTTCACCCCCTGAAGCACAAAAGTGCAAGAAAGCACCAATAAGGTGGAATTTGTCGACCTTCAGTTGGTTTATGAGATTACGTTTCTCATCCATGAATCAAATGCGACGTAAAACATTTTGGAGCTTTAGGATTTTCTTACCAAGGTTTCATTCGGTTATGCTTTCGTTGAACATTCATCCAGCCTGATACATACAGTGAATAATCTCCAGTTCATCTCAATACTGTGTACCATCAGTCTATATTAAGGCTCTCAATATGTTCTGTTTTAGTTACAACACAATACTGCTTTGCTGCTATTAGTGTACCTCTGGTGGTTTTTAATTTTGACTGGATTAGATCATAGATTATTTTTAACAAAACTGTATTTTCAACATCCATGCAGATGTTGTTGATAATAAGTGTCTTGTTATAGTTGAATTTAAGAGATTTTTGTGTAAACAGCTACGAGAATTTGATAACAATCTTTCTTTGGTGAAATTTGTAGCAAGATTAAAGATCAAAAATATTTTCACCTAGGTATTTAGTAGCTTGCATAACGAACAAACAAAAGTATTTCTCAGACATGCAATAGCCAATCTCCTGCCTTTACAATTAGATACACTAAAATCATATCCCTCAAATATAAACTACATACTGATGCTGCCTCTCTATTAAACAATAAAGTAGATATCATTAAGGTATAAATGACAGCAGAATATTACGCCATGCATTGTTCAACAACATGCGTTGCCAGTCAGAAGTATTTTGATCTTTAAATCATGTTTCCAAGGCAACTTGAGACTATAAACGCCAACACTGTTTTCCAGTAACGTGCACTTTGCGGGACCCTGCCGATGCCTTTGTTTTCAAGACGACACTCGCGTACTTTCGCCTCAGCCAATTACAGATGGGATTATTGGGCCAGACTGAGTCAAGCAGATTTGAAATCAAGCCAAGAAGCCGCAACTTGAACTGTAGTAAAACCACAACAACACAGTGTATTGAGGTTTGGAATAAACCCCGTTTGCTAAAAATGTTCTTTAAAGCCAGATTATTGCAGACACCTGAACATTTTTTAAGAGGAGCATGTTGTCTTTCATGTTCTCGCTCATAATTTATACGTTACAACGATTGCATGGATCATAATTTCTTGCTGCAGAGCTGATCTGTTACTAGAAATGTGCAATGAAAGAGAATGTGATCATTTTATGTCATCACTCAGGACAAATAAATTCAGTCCCCAAAATGATAGTAGAGAGGATTAATCTTGTTATGCAACACACAAAGAATGGATCAGCTTGTTTCTGCAGAATCTACTCTGTTTCAAAAAACCTCTAAAGAGGTCAGATTTATTGATTCTTTAAAAAAAAAGAAAATGTCAATTTGAATTTAGGATGCATTAATCACAATGTCAATCACTTGCATTTCTTAGATATTTACTTTGGTGGAAAGAAGTGTAAAACTGGCTATTTATCTAGACGTTTTTATAAGAGCTAAAGCAAATGATGAATTATTGATTCAGTACAAATACACGCATCATTTACTGCCCTAAAGTCCACATTATCAAGCTGTAAATGAAATATTCATTTTGCACTCGTTTATTCGGTTAGATTCATGACTAGAAAGTCACTTGAAATGTTCGTAATAACTGTTCTTGTTGCAGTAACAGATGACAGATTGTGGCAGATTATTGATCCAGGTCCAGCGTGACATTTAGCCTCACAGAATTATTATGGAGTGAATTGTGAAAATGGTGGAAGCTCTGCTGTGACCTTCAGCAACAGATACATCTCTGAACAACGCAGCCTGCTCTTTGTAAACTTGTGCAAACAATAAAAGACGCAGATGATTACATTTAGGGAGGTTTAGATGTGAAAAAATTAAGTGTTGAAAGTGTGAAAGAAGGTGATGGAACAGAAAACAGCTTATCAAGGTCAGATTGCACGCTCTGCAGCCGTACTCTTTTCAATAGGCCGGTGGCACCAATTCAAAATGGAGTACCGTCCGTGTTGCTACTTACTTCTCCTCCACCACCTGTTTTTGGTACTCTTCATACTCCTCGCGTGTCATCCCTGCTGCTTTGGCGGGATCTGTGGGGGTGGCCTCCTCTTCCTTGTCACCTCCACCACCAAGACCGATTCCTGACAGGGGGTTCCCAATCATGCTCTTGATCAAGAAAGCCATCTTGAGTTGTGTTTACTCTGCAAGGATGAGGATTTTTTTTTTGTAGATGAAAATGATGCTGCTCCTCTCTATGGCGCCCTTAGCTTTGGCTTCCTATAGATGTCAAATCCAGTGTAGCTCTCCAGCTAACCTGCTGCTTGTCTATGGAGCCAAGGACACACTGACGACAAGCAACAGACACAGACACACACACACACACACACACACTTAAACACACACACGTTTTGCCTCGGCCATAATCTGGATTTAATCCTCCCTGCTCCACTATACTAAGAGGCAGATGGCCTGTTTTCTCTCTATTTTTAAATCATGCAAAACTTTGTGGATATTTTTTTTAATGATTCTGACACTTGCATTCTTTGGTAAAACTTGGTCCAGCCTTCATCATGAGATGTTTTTTGGAGCTGGGTATCCTCAGTTTGTGACTACGCATATGTTGCTTCTGCGCACTGCTGCTTAATCATATTAGTAAAGTACGGGCCGGCCCGTGTGCAGCTTATACTGCTGAGAGCGAGCAGAGTAGAGAGAGAGAGAGGAGCGGGATTACAGTCCTGTTTATCCCCATGAAGCCATGCTCTATGTAGTGCTATTGTTCAGTGGGAGGATGATTGACAGGAGGATGAGCGATGGGGAGGAGACAACTCTCCTTTCATTTCACCACTGTCACTCTGTCAACCTGTAGATTACTCCAATATTCTCAAGCACTCAGAAATGAAACGTTATCTGAAACTCAAGATTTATAATTCAATAACTCTGCAATGCTCTTTCCCTCAGGAGGACTGCAGGACTCTTTGTAAAGATGTTTTTTTTTAAAATTTGTATTAGATACTACAGTCAAGCAACAGAATATCATATAATTATGTAGTAAAATCTCCAGTATATGAAACAATTCCTCTTGAGATTGTCCTTGACAGTTAAATCCATGATCTTTGACAGATCACTCGCTCTGGGCAGCTGGACTGATAATTCTTAAGGACGGAGAAATTCAACCTGCTAATATCTCCCGTGTGCAGGTCATGTGTACCTTCACTGAAGCCAGATGTGCCGTTAACCGCTTCAAATAATCCGCGATAAGCTTTCAGGTTTCCTGTCGCTGGCAATGCGGTCCAGTATTTTGATACCAGTGTGGTTTACATACATTCATGGTTCCCAGAAGATGAACTGCTCATCCTCTGACTTATCACTGCATGATGTTGACATTTGTGGTTTTATAGTTAAATATCTCAACAACTATGAAATAGGTTGCAACGAGTGTCCCTTTTAAATTCACTTTTGATCTACTCCTTAATCAAGACAGTATTTTAATTTATCCAAGTGTTGATTATCAACCGCTTGCACGCTAATGTGATGAACTACAATGGCGAACATAGTAAACGTTATGCTGCTCAGCATCTGCATGTTAGTATTGTCACTGTGAGTGTGTCAGGTTGGTGACATTAGTATGTAGTTCAAAGTACAGAATCACAGACCTGCTGTCATGGCTCTTGTTATTGCTCCTTTTTAGACTTCAACGTCGTCACGCTGAGCTATCGATACTGGTCGCTGATTGGCCCTTCAGAGTCGCTGAGCAAACTTTAACGTGAACAGTCAAGAAAACGGACTTCTTTTGCTGCTCTTTTTCAATAGTGCAATTGGCCTTTTCTATACATTTTTAATCAAATAATTGAAGAAGTACACTACACAGTACGTACTGTAGTAGCAAACTGAAAAAAAACTGTCATGATGAGAGTTAGCCAAAACATTTGTTATTCAGTGTCGATGCATCATGTGTGACGTGTTTCTCACGTAATAACAAAATATGCAGACCTCACATTAATTTGTTTTCTGTTTATGTAAAGGTGGCAGGATATGTCAGATTCTGACACGTTTGAGTCAATCAAAACAGATAAACAGAAGCAGACAAGCATGTGTGCGTTTTCATCACCAATAGTTCTGCAGTATTTTATACAAAATTGCACAATTCAAAACACAGGTTCTTTTGTTTTCAGTTCGGTTGCATGGTTTGGGACTGTGGCAGACTTTAGCTCTTTCAAAACAAAATCTAACGATCTGACCAACCAGGAATACTGTAAGGAACATGTTACATCATGTTGGAAATCCAGAACGACAAGTCTCACGCTGGCATTCATACACACTTTACTGATCAAATTAAAAATCTGCAAGTCATTAAAACAAACTTCTCCAACAAAACCCAATTTTTCAAGTACAATAACTTACAATCTGAAAATAATTAAACCAAAAACAAAATTGACATTCCCTCATTTACACACTCTTGGTTTATAAACGCATGTCATCAAAAGAACTTCTTTGCTGCTGCTTCTTGTTGACTTCTGCAAGAGAAAAAAAAAAAGACAGAGAATTAGAAAAGTGTTGAAATCCACAGGTTAACCAAATAAAAAGCAATGAGGTACTTACTTGTACATGATGTAGCAGAAGAACAGAATTGACTGGATGACGATGAAGATTGCAAAATGAACTGTGGATAAGCAGGAAGGCATGGGAGGCACCTCGGGACACTTCACAATCTTCTCGGCGGGATTCTGCATGTGAAAACAAACCACGGCTTCAGTCAATGAAATTTTAATGTCGTATTTTATAAACTGCTCCCAGTGAGACTCCAAACTCGGATCTGTACCTGAGCATTACGCTGCACCAGGTGCTCCACGTCCCTTCTGACCGTGTGGAGATGTTCCTTTAAGTCGTTGAAGTGCTGAATTGTCTCATACGTCCCCATACTGCCTGCATTACCCTGGTGCTGGACAGACCCAATCTGTTTCAGTGACTCATAGAAGGAGTTTCTGAGGAGACAAGGAGAAGACGCATCGAGTTTGACTGAGTTTGGCAGCAGTCCTCGAAGAAGCATCGTACTATAACCGTGAATACTGCAAGAGGGCCTCCCGACGGACTGACATAATTCATGTTGGTATAAATATTACACACAGTAAATATGCTGTGGTATTGTTTGCTTACAGTCATATAAATTGACCAAAATTAATCTTTTAATCTCTATTCACTGGAGGCGCTACATATTCTCAAAGTTTGAAAAACAGAAAATTACCATCTGATAAAAGAGGTCATGATTGCTAAATTAATCCCTGATCAAAACATGTTCTTACAACAGATTACAAGTGCAGTAGGTTAGGAAACAGCAGAAATAGAGGAACACCACTGGATTATGCAATCTATAAGAGTCTAGCTACGATGCTGAAGACAGATTTAAAATGTTGATTTCACAAAGCATAACAGAAAAGAAATCTATTTGGTTCCTGTAATTGTATCATACTATGTGTGCATTCAAAAAGCTTTATTTGTTTCCAAACAGAGGATGAGAATGTTGTCTTTTTTTTTTTTCTCCTCAGCATTACTGGTTTGGGTTGGTTAGTTATGAATGTAAAGCAACATTATGCCACTATTCTACCCTAAAATAACAGCTTTATATCATTTTGTACACTAACTGGTACTACTGTATGTAACTTTGGTTGACCACGTTCAATCTCTGGCGAAAAGTGCTTTTGGTCTGCAGCCAACTTTAAGAAGAAGCGATCTGAGATTGACCGAGCAAGAGGCCAGACTAGAACAAACCTCCGACTGGCTTTTTAGTTAGTGGCGAGAGAAATGAAACGCTGCAAGGCAGAAGATGAGCTGGCCTTCTTGATGCTGGACTAGGAAGTAATATTTGCTGGCTTCCTATGTCTTCTGTTGTTGCACTTGCTTGGTGTTTACGTCTGAAATTAAGCTGATCGTTACCATTAATACCAGAGCTGATATTCTGCCTCCAGCAGTTGCCAGTAGCAACCGTTATAGACAAACATAGCCATTGCTGCTTAACTGACAGTCACCTGCGACCAAGCAAATATCAAGTTTTTTCTGTATGCACTACTCTACCTCGCTGCATAGCTGTGCAACTAAACACACAGTGACGGCAAATTTAAAGTGCTTGTTACAATGATTATGCTGCTAAAGAACATAATGAAAAAAGTGGTCAAGTTTAATCTTAATTTCTTTTGGATGAGTCACTTTTTGCAACAAATCACTTCCTAAAAACGTTCGAGTGTCTTTAAGTTAAAGGACAACAGCACTTATGGTTGAGAGAGGCAGAAGTCACAGCCAATATCTTCTCATGTTCCTGTCGTTAAAACTGTAAATCTGTATTTTCACTTTCAATTTCGTCAGTAAATGAAGTTAAAATAGTAAAAATGACTCTCAGAGGAGAATGAAGATGTCTGAGCCCGGATCACATTTCTCAACAAATGAAATTTCTCAAAGTTGATTACTTACAGGGAGGACGTAATAACTTTCCCTTATCATCTTAAACACATCTAAGGCGATTATGAAGAAAAAAGTGACTTGACAAATGAACAGAATTCCAGCAGTGTAAGTAGGAAGGCCCTGGAGGGAGGGGATTGTGACAAGAAATCAATTGGAGGGAAATCATGTTTTTCTTGTGTTTGACAGACGTATTTAAAGACTACTAATCTGATAAGGACAAAATGGTGCTAAAATGTGGCCTTTTCTTGCTCGGCCACATGGCCAAGATCTGAAACAGGGATGACATATAGACAAAATCTAATTTGTTTGACAAAAAAAAAAAATCTCCCTTGAGAAAGTAAGTGAGCATTTATTAAACCCTACATCTAATCTTCATCTCCTACAAGTGACCCATTTATGAGCAGAAAGCCCTCTTTGTATGTTCTGAGAGTCTGAGATGAAGTCCTATCATAAACTCTGTGTTCATAAGACAGGTCAGCATCAACTGAGAGCTTAATCTATCAAGTAATACAGATCAGTCGCTCACATTAGCACATTAGAGGGAGCAGCTGCAGCCTTTTGCCAGGGTCCGAACGCATTTACTGTGTCAATCAGCTTACTTCAGTGCACCACCTTAGCTTAAAATTGCCACTGTGCTTACGTGCTTTCTTAAAATTAAATCTTTAGAAACTGTCTTTCCTTGCTCACTATAGGATTTAATTCACTTACAGAGCAAGTGAGTAGATTCAGCAGAGGAGCAAGTATGAGTTATGGGTCAACAATATAATATAAAAATCATGTATGCAAAATCATTTGAGAATGAATGTCGTGTTGGATTTAGGCCATACGAACAGCTTGATTCTTTTATGATACACGAGACTAAGAGATTAATGTTACATAAAATACAATCTTTAATATCTTGTGATTCTGATTAATTCTTTATGCAGATGGTCTGTGAAAATTAAGACACAATCAAACGGCAGCCACAGAACAAATATGTCAAGATTGAATTGACGAACATAATTTATTTGTTTATACAGCGGATTTTTTTTTTTAAGTGTGCAAAGGACTGAAGTAAATTAATGAATTTAGGATTTTAATTTCCGAGACAATTAATTGGTGATCTAAAAATTTACATGCTAATTAGATCATACATAACTGAATCATTTGTGAAGTTGAAGAAATCTGCTCACTAATCCACGGTTTTGAGGGAGATATATATATATATATATATTTATTTATTTATTTATTTATTTTTTTTTTTTAAATCGGTTGTGTGTTCACAAGGACTAAGTCCACAAGCAACTTAGCCAAGAAACACAAAAGCACAAATATGTCATTGTCAAAACACAAGCTCTTAACATAAAAAAATGACTTTCTGTACAATCAGGCTTACTTACTGTAAGTACCAAAATCAAACTCTCATTTGAGACTTGAAGGCACACCATCATATAATCTCTTAAACTGTATTATTTTAGCATTAAAATCTGAGAGCAGCTAAGGAAATCCTTTGTATTGTTAGAGAAGCAGGGCACTACACAGATATCACGATACCTATCATGCTGTAATTATAGTTTGTCTCAGCAGTGCCAGAATTATTCTTCAAGGAAATAATTTATTTAAAAAATCGGACTCAAATTCCTCAAATATAATTAACCTTTTTACAGATTTGATCACTTTCACACCACAAGCAGAGACAACAGACTAGTGAACTGGTTTAGAGGTAAGATCAAGGCAGTGTGGCGATTATCTATTTTAGAGGTGAGCCTTTTTAGCCTCGGTGGGTGCAGAGAAGAGTCATTCGGTGCTGGACTGACTGTGGAGGAAGCTGTTGCAGCAGCTGGATTATCACCTGTGATGCTGCAGCCACTGCATCCTGAGATTAAATATGATTTGAGGGATTTAACCGGCAGGATTTTTACTTGTTTTTCTGGAGTATCACGGATGCCTCTTTATGTTTTGTGCAAAAACAACAGCTCGTTTTTAAGAACAACTGAACGTCAACAACAGCGCTGTTGTTGCTTACCTCAGTTCGTTCAGGTTCTTGAGAACCTCCTGCTGTGTGGCCATGACGGAGCCCAGCTGCTGACTGGCAGAATCCCCCTGAGAGACAAATACAGCATAACGGTCTGAAGGTTAAACACTTTGTGATAAAGCCTGACTGGTCAATGTCTGCTTGCTTTCCAAACAAAGCATGACAAAGTGTTGATAATCTGTTTGATCAAGTTTCCAATTGTCTCCTATAATCCAAATACATTTTTCATTCATTGATAAGATGAAATATATATCTTATATGATAAGAAAAAATATATTGCAAATTATTTGTAACCCGGTACCCAACATGGTTTCTTGACGATGACACGCTCACCTGTCCCGACTCAGTGTTCGTCCCTTTCTTGGCGACCTCGTCCGTGATAACGGAGACATATCGACGCTGCTCGTCCAGGATCATAGCGAGCTGCCGGTGTAGCTGTTTGATCTCCAGATGGATCCGGTTCTGGCCTTCAAACACCTGACGGATCTCCCGGTCGTTCACGGTCTCGTACAAATCTTCAACTGAAGAGACAACAAACGTCGTAAATTAACATCCAGTTAAAGCAAAATCTACAAACCTTTCGTGAAGTATTACCGAGGTAGTAGTTTTTCATTCATTTCTTTTTTTTATACAATATACTTGTTTTCCAAATAATTAAACTTTTTGTTTGTTGTTGTTCTGTTGAGATAATACAAAACCGATTATAACAAGACAGACAGATTTACTTTACGATACATTTTTCCCAATAATTTTTTAGATCACTCTTTGGGCCATTACGCTTCAGAAAACTAACTTGGCTCTCCTTGGACGTCTGGGTGCTCTTTCTGAAACTCCTCTTTCTTTTTGTCGAGCTCTTGCTGGAAGTTCTGAAATTCCTCCTGGTACTTGTCCTTCTCTTCTTTAGGAATCTCAGATTCAACTGGGGGCTTCAATGAGAAGGACAAAAAAACCCTTCTGTGAGCTCAATAGAGGCAGTGCTCAGGCGACGTAGTGCACAGACATGCATGCGCACAACCGCAAAGAAGTAAATGACACATGAGAATGGAAAAGTATGAGGAGCTCGAGGGAAGTGTAGTTACCGGCTGCTGGCCTGGCTCTGTGAGTCTGAATAACAAGAAGGACAAAACATCGTGGTCATCTGTTGGAGGAAAGAAATGGTCAATTAGAAAATCACAAACAAAAGAAAAAAAACATTTAAATATGTTACATTACCACAAAACTGGGTAATAAGATGGTAATATCCCGGGAACAACTATAATAATAGAAGGTAAAACTTTGATTTATTACAGAGTAATAAACTGGTCACATCTTCCATAACAATAAAAATATCTTCTAATAGAGTAGCATCAGGTCACAATAAAAAAACTAAAATTAATTAGAGCTTAACTGATGTTTTGGGGCTGATGTTGATACTCCTGATAAGAAGTAAAACAATTCCAATATCGATATATTGACTGAAATGTGGTTATCAAACACTTGTGACTAAGATATTTAAGGGAGGCAGCATCTTTCACAGTTTCATTTGAAACTTTATTGTCCAATCAATAGTCCATCAGTACATTAAAACAGTGAACTTCACTGGGAATGTAATGATTATAAATATCTATATAATACACATGGGCTGATATTACTGTCGGGTAAAAGGTGTAAATTTGATGAAAAACGTAGTAATAATAGAGGTCATGACAGTGAGGTAATGTTGCGTCATTGTTGTCATAATTGTCAAAATCAAGGAAAGTTCCCATCAGTAATTATGAGAAAATAACACTAAAATTAGTCTTCCATCAAAATGAGGAAAATAAAAAAACTGCCTGCATTTATTTTCTTTTAATTATTTGAACTCTTGGTCTAAATTAAACTCCTCACCTGGTGAGTTTACCGGAGTAATTCTGTAGATCACCTCAGCCTAGAAAACTAGTCTGGTTGTGACTGACAGAAATATATTGGGTTTTAAAAAAAGAGATTTTACAGTTGTTGTTTGAAAAATAAATAAATAAATGTACCTGCTAATCCACCGGTGGCGGCTGAAATGCCAAAGAAACCGTCATTAGGAATAACCATGTTGTCGATTTTAGTGCAGAACTCATAGTCCTCTTTGTCTGGAGTGAAACCATTGTTGATCATGACCTGAGCAGGAAGAAACAAAATAATAATTACTGTAACAAAGTTTTCTTTCCCTTCACATCTGGAATATAATTTTTTTTTTTATGCGTTTTTGTTTTCTCCTACCGTTAACGTCTTCTTGTAGTACGTTATTTTGGCTCTGACAGGATAAGGTTTGTTTCGGAAGTCTCGTAAACATGTGCCGAGTGCCTGTGTGGTGCCGTCACTGGTTGAAAACATCATTTAAAGAGTGATGACAAGACAAAACAAAGTTTATTAGATAAGTGAATAACATCAATGCCGGTGTATGTTTTTGTAAACACTCATTTAGCGGTACAGTAAACACTGTGAATTCTAAGACAAACTAAAAGAGTGATTTAAAGCTTTCACTCGGGTGAGATTAGGAAAGATAGAGGATTATTTACTTTCCAAGCAAATATAATCATATTTCCTAATCTTCTTTAAGTTGCCAAAATTTGAGTTGGTGACGACATCAGAGGAAAGCAAAAAGAAATGTTCACTTACTTTTGATGGTCATAAACAAGGTTGCCATTGTTCCCCACAACAAGTATAGCTGGGTTATTTTTCTGGAATGACAATGAGGGGAAAAAAAACAACAATAAGTCACATTAATCCTTTTGTCATCTGAAGACCAGCACTGGCTTTGCATTTAAGTAATCTTATTCAAAATACCACAATCCAATACCTGTGAGCACAAACAAATCATATTAACTGACTGGTGAAAGACTTGTTTTGCATTATATTTTTATTTTCAAAATATTTGACAGTCCAATAGAGGTGTTATTTTGGGAGGATGTAGGCTACCTCTGCAGCAGACAATCTTTAAACTGGCTGCACACAGAACCGACAGAAACAAACACTGAATGCAGCTTCAGCAGTGAACATTCCTCTGAAAACCTTTCGGGACGACTCCCGGAAACAAACAATCATCAGTCGTTGAAGCTAAAACAATTATCAGAAATGTGGAGTTGACACCGACCTTTCCATCATTGTCGAACGAGTCAAAGAAGATACCGACTCCATTCCACTGATCGGCAGCACCGTACACCGGACCGTCGAGGCCTTGTGAAGTGGTGAACCACACAGCCTGTCAGACAAAGACAAACAAACAGGACACGTGTTTATTTCAGTATCCTTAACTAAACAAGGCTGCAGCCTTTCTGCGACCGCTTCAATATTGTTACGTAACTTGCTGTACAAAATCTTCTCACACAGGCGACATCTTTTCTCCCAACATTAAAAGGGATTGACTCACGTGGAGAATAACTCACCGAGTACCGACCTCTTAACCAAATGCTCCAGTCCAGGCAACAAGGGCTGGACTCAGTCACAAAAACTACAATCATGGTTCTACACTGTAGTCCGGTCCGGTCAGGACTCTTACGAGCAAGCTCAAGATAACCAAGTGCTCTCGAAAGGCAACTGAACTGTGGTTGAGAGTCCAGTCACCTTTGGAGAACACTTCAAAAGATCATGACTTCACCGTAGTTCTTTTGTCAGGATGAGCACCTTTCTTTGAGATGCAAGTTTCTCCACATCGAATAGCTGCATCCCTGCTCAGTGTGTCCGCAGCGTATCTTACTGAACTTTTGTGACATGCATAGGTTGATTATTGTGTAGGTGTTCCTCGGACTGATCGCAATAAAAGGCCGCTTCAGCATGTGTAGTTTTATCATGCAACACATTGCCACAGATGTCACAGATTTTGAGGCAGCATGCAGAGCAGTTGCCCGTGACCTGAATGTTCGCTTCTCCGGCACGAGCCGTCTCCGATGTCACTACTGAGAATTCGGCCGTACTTTGTGTTTTTTTTTTTTTTTTTGAAGACGTCTTTTACTTCAACGTATGAGAAACGGAAGCGGAAAAACAAAAGTGTTGGGTTTATATTTTTGTTGAATGTACATACGGGCTTGTGTGCCGGCTCCACTGCACCACACACAAACAAAAGTTAAGTAGTTTGTCTGACCGGCTAACAAAGCTCAGCGAACTCTGTCATAAACATTACAAACTTGAGGGAGTTTGGCTGCAGTGGAAGTCCATATAATCATGATTTGTCGTGGCACATTGGGGCTAAATTGGGCCAAGCAGGGCTCGTGAAAAAAAAAAAAAGGGCTCTTGACTTGATATCCGACAGACAAGATGGTTTTATTCCTCCTTACCAAACCGTCTGCTCCCATTCTGCCTCGTCCAGATACTCTGAAGGTCACCTCGGCCTCCCAGTGTTCAAAGTTGACTTTGTTTTTTGTCCACACAGTGCCCCGCTGACTCCTGAGCGATGGCGTAATGCGCACCTGGTCTGCACTTGGAATAGTATCTGGGATGATGAGGAGGGAGAAAGGGTAAGTGTCACAGCTAATTTATCACACAATTTCAACAGATGCAGTGTTTTGTATTCCACAGTGGTAAAACCTTCCCGTGTGGCTCCTTCTACCTCTTTATGTGAAGTAGAAGTATTGTTATTATCGGCCAGCATTATCAAGGTGTGCTCATGCTCTAATCTCTGTACTGTTTAGTTCCTGGTTAAATGAGCAATCTGAGGACCTCTGTGAACTTGTTAAGGGCTGTTTTTTTTTTGTTTTTTTTACTAGTTTTACACACAAACTAATCCCAACTTGGTAAGATTTATGAGTTTATAAATCAAATGTCAAATATTACTTAGTTACACTTTTAATTTTTGAGGATTTGCTGCTTATGAAAGTAAACTGAATTATTTTAGGTCTGCTAAAAGGGTTAAAAAATGACGTCACCTATAACTCTTAGAAAGAAGCAGTTAATTGATAGAGTAATCTGCAGATTTATCACTGAATGTAATCATCATTTACACCACAGGATCAATGCTGATTTCTGGGGAATGCGGTGTCATGTCATGCAGCTCATTTCAGTGACTGGACAACTCAGTGTGTGATGCAAGAATCCAAAGGGCTTTTTTTTTTAGCAAGAGGAAAGTTCAAAACTGCAGCCGTACGTGTCTGCACAGACTTCTGCATCAGTCAGGGCCTTTAATATCTTGAATCATCTCCCCACCTGGTAGTACGACACTAAAATACAACCGGCTGCTAAAATCGAAGCATTTCTCAATGCACTTTTGAATGCACAAAGTACTTCTGAACAAACCTGCGCGGAAACACGTTCGTTCCAAACCGCAAACAGGACCGACCTCGGCTGCACTCGTGTCATCTTTGCACGAGACGGTGAACGCGTTTCATGCCCAGCGGTTGAGATGTTCACAGCTGGATACAAACTTACTTCCAGTGTGGATCCAAAACGGGATGCCGCCGTCGGTCTGAGACAGATGCGGTCCTTTGAAGCTGTATTTGTACTCGAAGCGGCGGTGAGGAGCGTCGTCTGACGCCGAGGCACCCGCGGAGGTGTCGGCGACGCCGCAGTGAACTATTAACGTAGTGAGAAAAGTTAATATCAACACACGAGCGGTCGCAGCCCGGCGCTGTGCTATGGACACCGCCATGTTTCGGTATCACTGCTGACGTAGCGCAGAGTCCGCGAGCATGACGGGATGCCTGCAGGGCCAACAGGGCGTTTTCTCATTGGACGATTTTTGGGTCCTAGCTTTACCTCCCTCCCACTCCCTCTGAGACTCCCCCTCCCCGCCACCCCCCCCCCCCCCCCCCCCCACACACACACACACACACTTCCGACTCTCTGGCTTTCTTTTTGTACAGCTGATACTGGCAATAAGGGTCTCCAGCACAGACGTCAGGTGGCCAGCAACGCATCATAAATGAATATATTATAGATACATATGCAAGAAAATAAATCAATACAAATTACATCTGTGAATTAAGAGTGTATGCATACAAATTATTGTTTAAAAGGTTTTTGGGAAATTAACAGTAAAAATGATGAATGTCAACAACAAAAAAGGATCTGTTTGTTTACAAGTAAAAACCCTGCACTCAAAATCTTTCGTAAATGCTAAACTATTTGCTGGTCTGTTCAGCCCTGGGTCTGTAAACCAGGAACAATATAAACTTTCTTTATGCTCACATATTGCATATTACTAAAGAAAGTTATTTTTAATACGATTTCTGGAAACAAATACAGAAAACTTGGGACCAGAGTCGTATTCCTGCACATAGGATCACTGATTGTGTGCAAATAATGAAGCTGTCATGTAGTGCTGTGTGTACTGTGCAAGTATCGAACACAGAAAGTGGAAGATGGTGGGTCTGTAAGGCTGTAATTCCTGCGTTTTGTTCTGGGGGTCACTGATTCGACCTTTGCATGCAGAGGTGTCCCTCCATGTGGCCAAACGCAGTGGTCTTCAAAATGTGCTTGTCTGAACATGATGGAAGTAATTAAACCAGCCAAAATGTACTTTCAACTGATGTCATTTTCTGTGAAATATGTTCAGTTAATATACTGTATATTGTAAGTAGTCCCTCCTCCTCCAGTGCTAATGCTAATGCTCATACGAATATAAATGCTCATACTAAATAAAATATTCTAATGCAATGCTAATCTAATGCTAACACTAATACTAAAAGCAAATAATAATAACTATTGAACTTATGTAATACGCTAACATATAAATAAAAGGCTTATGGTAGTAGCCTAATGGCATTGCTCATGGTAATACTAATGATAATACTTATATTAATGAGAATAATGCTGACTATACTAATAAGAAGAATTATAATGCTAATTAGTGTCTAATTTATAACCTTGTGCATCCAGTGTTATGCGAATTGGACCAAGACCCGAGTGCACAAGCCAGAGTCCAGGTGCTGAGACACCTGGGTAATAATTAGAAACTGCAGTATATAAAAGCCAAACATACTGTATGTTTGCTGTGTCACACATTACATAGTCAGCAAGTTTTGTTTTTGTGGGAAAATACATGTTATTTCTTTGTGATCACAATTCTTTAATTGTGTGAATTTAAGCACTCTTTAACAGAAGGATCAGTCATGTTTTGTGTTTATGTTGAGACAAAAAAATATCCCCTGATGTACCGCAATGACAGTTTTAATCTTAAAATGCTAATATTGCTGTCGGCCTCAAGAAGCCGGTATAAATTGTGTTTATGGGAAACCAACACAAAGAAATAGAATAAGCAGGTGAAGACCCACAATGTAACAAGCAGCAAACCTCTAAGCGATGTAAAAGTGAGTGTGTTGCCTTGTGTTGTTCTGGATCCTTGTGATTCTGCGAAGGTCAGTGAAAGAGTAGGTGACATAGTCGTGCCGGCTGCAAGAGCTTTCACTGCAGTCTGAAAGCCTCAGTGGGAGATGGGAGGTGACACAATTACCTGCTATTCGCTTCGTATTTACTTTCACCGGCGTCCTCCTGTTGCTCCCGGAGGTGCAGCATCACTGTGAGGGCCGGTGATTACGGGTTCACGAACGAACCCCACAACAAAACAAACTATTGTGGTGACACTAATCTGGGGATTTTGACTCTTCGGGCAAATGATCAGCAAATGACAAGCGCTAAACTGCACATGGGACGATGTTTACATGCAAAGTGTGCAGTCATGCAACATGTTCGGCTTTTTTTCCCCCTTTCGGTTCCACTTGTCACAACACTGGAGGCACCGCCAGTTTCTTTTCGATAAAGTGAGCACTCCCCTCCTGTTTCATGGCACTTTGGTTGCTTTCTTAATGGCATATAAAAAGTGTCATTTTTACATTAAAACAATCAAAAAGACATTGAAAGCATGATAATCCACATGATTTAAAGCTACATTTCCTCTGGTGTTGCAGGCTGAAGATGGATGACACTCACGGGATGGAAGAGCAGCACACAGTAAGAGTTTTTTGCATATGGTGTTTTACACATCTGTTGTCTCGTCACAAGTAGCTTGTACAAAGGCAATCTGTTGAATTCACAATCGATTAAGATGAATGACAATAACAAAAACTACTACTTTGATAATGGAGGTAATTTAGCTCTATAAAAAAAGATAATAAGGTGAATTATTTTCCTTCCATTCTATGACAGGAATGTTGAATCTTTGTCAAACTGGTTCCCTGTAGTGTTTTCAACAGGTTGGTTAGACATACATAGAATATGCTGACATTTCTTTGTCAGAGTGCTTCATGCAGCACGGAAAATAATGATGTAGTAATGGTAATTTATTAGAAAAAATATCTTAATGACCTTTATTGAAATATTATGATGGTGCATCAACAAGTAGATTTAGTAAATAATGACAGAATAAAATAGGAAAACAAAGTCTGACAACAAACCACTAAAACATCCGCCAAACAGGTGAACACGTCAGAAATCCCATTAGAAATGAAGAGCATAAATTATAAATTAGATTCAATCTCTTGAAATCTAACAGGTTCTAGTGGATTTAGGGAGCAGAAAAAAATAGAGGCCTGTGTCCTTTGTCTGAGGAAGTCCTCATTAGAGAGTTAAACCACACTCTTTGTGGGAAAATGTAGGATTTGAATAACAATAGCAATGCTAATAGATCCATTTAGAAGTGGACAATGGGAACCTGTAGGATGTTAATGGGTCACTGAAACTGTGAATGGCCTATCACATGAGTCAGCACAAATATTTGGCCAGTGAATTATACAATGCTGTAGTACATGTAATCCTGGGCTTTGCAGTGTTACTGTCTTTACCGGAGCCTCTGCTGTTGGCGTGAAGGTGATACTTTCTGCTCATTTCTTACCCAGTTCAGACCGTTGAACGTCATAGTTTAACATTTTCTACCTCACTTCCTGGTACTCTGTGAATCGTCGGCCAACATCTTGATAAGTGGACATGGAGAGTCCTGAACTGACCCTAACAGATAAAACAAATAGCTGATGTTGTGTCCCCCGGGGATCTGGGCATCTAAAGACGTTTGTATAACCCACGGAAAGGGAGAGTGGCTTGTCACCTCCTGGTGTGATGCCAAGGCTTAGTTAAATGAAGCCTATTACTTCATGGTGTTTATTCATACCTGAAAAGCACAAAGCCGTCTATTAACACATGAACTACTAGAGGACAGCATGAGGAAATGTCCTGGGGTTGAACCCACCATGCTCTTATGTTTTACCACCATGTTGTAAATCTCTAACTCTTCTTAAAGGACTGGAGAATGAGATTTAAATTACCGTCCAGCGAGCTTGATTTTCACATGATATACCTGTAATGTCACACATGATGGACATGCAATCTACACGAGACACAGAAGCCATGTTTATGATGCTTAAAACTCGATTTTTAATTTGATTCATGGTCATTCAATCTTCAATGATTCATGCTTATTCCACATCAGAGCTGTATAGACTGGCTTTGCTGCTGTATTATTTGTTGGCTCAATTCTGTGCACATAGGTCACATACTCACCCTGAACAATGCAGAAGGACTAAACCTTTATTTCGGATTGCTTCAGCTCGGTCCAATGTGGTCCGGGGGAAGAGAGGGCACTTATTGTCCACTAAGGACTTTGCCACATTCATTTGAGGAGCAGCCCTCTCTCATTATTAACAGACACACTAAACGATGGGCCCCAAACAATACAGAACAGATCCCTTTATGCGCACAAGTGCTCAACGTTTCAGCCACCACTGTGTGCCCTCCACAACTCCCTCTTCTTTTTTAGATACCTGCACATAAGTGAAAGATGTGGAGGACACAAAAGATATCCTCAACTTTCCTTTTCTCCCATTCTGTGAAACAGGCCCATTTTAAAGCTTTTATTTGTCCAAAGCCTCTCATTAACTCCGCTCATGCTGCCTCCCTCGGCCTGCCATCGCTTAAGTACTGGGTGTTGTAAAAAAGCTACCAATTAGTCACTCATCAGCTCCAATTAGAGGAGACAAAGCCTGAGTAAAGATAACTCAATGAGAGGGAGAGGTGGAAGGGTGAGGGCTGTCCATGTGTGTTTTTGTGTGGCTGTGCATAGGTGTGTGTGTGTGTGTGTGTGTGTGTGTTTGTGTACATGTGTGGAACCCGGGCCGGCACAACATAGCATTTAATCACTGAAGAACTTGTGGCCATTCAGTTTGACCCACTGCGGCACAGGTCCATTCACTCTCCAGGCTCCTCAGCGGACCCCTTTTCTCAGGGCCAAGTGTTGTTGTGCTGGGAAGACAGGCCCCCCAGGAGTCCCAGAAAGAGAGCCATTCAATCCTCTCTACCTGTTTGCAGCATGTGAGGCACTCAGGCCCAGGCCGATCTCTCATTATTGTCTCCTTCACTCTCAATACTTCCTTAAACTTAGGCCTCAACAAGAGCAAGCCCTTTTAGACGGGGGAAGAAGGGATGTATGTTAAGGGGGTGCCTTTCGCCTCATTAGAATTGAATTTGCACTGTCTTGTAATTACGTTGAAAGGCAACAATGTATTTTTTTCTTCATAATCTTCAATGAATAGAAGATTTTTTGGGGCAGTTAATTTGCTGCCCACGCTAATGCATTAATTAATGAATTGGGTAACACTAATTTTCTCTATGCTGCCTCTCTGTTTGTTTCTTCCATCTGTCTCCCAACAGTTCTGGGCAGCCGCTACTAATAAAATTACCTCATTAAGGCCTTTATTGCAGCACAGTAACTCCTTCATTCATTTGCTATTAAACATTTTCTTTGGAGGGGTGGTCTGTGTGTGTGTGTTCCCATTCAGCGGTGCATCTTTTCGTGGGTAGTTCTAAATAATGAGGGGGACGAGCAGGGAGATATAATTAGGAACAAGGGCCCACTTCAGTAAATATTTGAAATCTTTTAAAGCCTTGTCCTTATGATGGTGATTAATTATTTCCAGATGGTATTTTTGGAGAAATATATTGCCACGTTTTTTTGTGTGTGTGTGTGTGTGTGTTTCTCTGGGCGAGATGACCCCAGCTTGTTAAAAGAAAGTTCACAGGACTTTAATATCGGCCCGTCTTTAATCAAATGCAAATTATGACATCTTCTGTTCTCTGAAAATAAGCTCATAACATGTAAACAATGATGTAATGTTTAATTAAGATGGCGTTAGACTGTTTTGATGTCACACCAGACTTGTACTGGCAAAATTAACTAATCTGGTTTTGTATTTAGTGAATGACACAATCATAGTTTAATTTTAGACTGCGACAAAGACTGAATTTTATTTGACTGCAAATAATATAAAAGGATTCAATTCAGATGATTGATTTGCTTCCAGGAACAAACTAGTAAAACTAATTACTCTGGCAGAGACAGGTCAATCTTTGATGGACTATTATTGCGTAACACCATCAAATGTCATAGAGTCCTAAAATAAACAAGAAAACACACATTACCCATGCTGGGTGAACATTCCCACAAAGCTTTTTTCATAATTGTGTTTTGATTGTCCTTGTGCTTCTCTGTGAATCACACTGCAAAGTTTAATGAGTTCAGTGAACACTGTGTGCAGTCCATCACTCACAGGGCTGTAACCACATAGCAGAAACTGTGTATGGCTGAGAAATGACTGCCACCTAGTGGACTTCGAAGGGCACTGGAGGCAGCTGCACTGTACTACAGTTTTTACCATTAATAGGAAAAACATTAATCATTAATAGAAAATGTTTTATCACAGAAAGCACCTCCATTTTTCAATTTGCGGATAATAAGGTTTTGGTTAGCCAGTCCCTCTTTTGATTAAAACGAATTCATATTAACTTGGTTAATACAGGCTGGGAAAAAGTTAAAAGAAATCAAATTACATTAAAAAAAAATATTGATATAAAAAAGCACAGGAACTACAAATTTCAAGAATTTCCTGAGGCTTGCTTTCTGAAGTTAAACTGTAGCTATGTTGGTATGTTTTGGTCCAACTGACCCATTCGGCAATTGAATTACAGGGTATAATCAGGTTTGATACCCACAGAGAGACAGCGACTCAGGGGAACCATTGAATGACAGAAAAGACATTTGTTTGAAAGTAGTTGGAACTTTTTTGTATCATGGAAAAAATGAATAACCCAGATTTTATTTTGAAATTACAATAGCCCTATAATACAACAAAACACCAACAAACTAAAGCTGTCATTTGTTACACTCAAAAAAATAATAAACAAGCTCCTCCTGTTGAAAGCTTATAATTAATAGGCATAATCTGTAAATCCCATTCTAAAACACAATAACAGTTCTTGTGCTCACCTGACAGATTTGATGGTCCACTTTAGTCTGTCGTGATTGTAAAAAGACAGCAACATTAAAGTAAAGGAGACTCTAGCAGTGTGCATTGAATTTGACTGCGTGGTCTTCTAAGTCATAAAAAAAAAAGCCCTCCAATAATACATCTGCAACTTCTCTTCTTCCAAATAAAGACAAAGTGAGATCAATGTAAGTTTTCAGTAACAGACACAGACAAACAAAGAAGGGTGAAACTACAGAGTTTAAGTCTTAAGAAAAGTATATCGCGTCCAAAACCTCAGTCTCACTTTAAGCAGGCAACACAAGTTCAGTGTTCCAGCAACATTATGACTTCATAAATTGTTTTATTCTCAAGTGGCGCATGCCAAAGTGAGATTACTGTGGATGATGGCAACAAAAAAAGTAACATTACACTGTATAATCTCAGTGATGTCAGATTAATCATGTCGAGAAAGATTTATTTAGAGTCAAATATGCTTTTTAAGCTATTGTTTAATTTTCAAACATAAAATTAAAGATAAAAACTAGATGCATTTTATTCTGTGTGAAAAAAAAAACATGACAAGCTGCAAGATGAACTGTAAAATGACAATTTAAAAAAAAAAAAAAATTTCTAACCTCTGCCTGTTTATGTGATACAGAAGTTGGAACATATTGTATGTTCGAAAATTTGTAAATGTCAGTGCTTTGGACTTTTGACTGTGAGAACATCTCCCTCTGGTGGAAAACAGAAAGAAAACATGTTACAAATTCAGTCAGCTATCATTCACACAGTTGGCTGCATGCAGAGAAGCAGGTGGTCTGAGTTTTACTGTGCAGAATTTAAAATAATCATGAACTTACCAGGTAATTAATTGTATGAAACAAACATTCTGCAACAATTAATACTCTTTAATTTTTTAACAGCTTTCCACCTCTCATCATAACATCAACATAAATCATATTATGACCAGGCATGAGTGACGAGAGAAATTAGTCAGGTTCTGTGTGTGTTGCACTTGACATTAAGTATGTAAAGATATGCAATAATTTACACACATGTCACCCCCTTCGCTTTTCGCCTGCAATCGCTTGTTTTATTTTGGAATCCTCCACTTTTAATTTCCATGCGTGCTTTAATTTCTGTGATACTTTATTCTTCCCGACGGTTTCCAGGCCCACCTGAGTCTTATTGTCCTCTCAGGTAGTTGTGTCGCTGTAGATCTGTTTATTTAAGTTTGTGTTTTTGGACTTTTATTTTTGAATTCTGCTCCTGCCTCCCTATGTTTTGGTTGAAATGACTTATTTTCTATT
This sequence comes from Embiotoca jacksoni, assembly GCF_022577435.1. Lineage (NCBI taxonomy): Eukaryota > Metazoa > Chordata > Actinopteri > Embiotocidae > Embiotoca > Embiotoca jacksoni. The sequence continues at coordinate 16,838,237 of NW_027185230.1, read as the reverse complement.
TTTTAATGGATAAAACTCACCTAGCCACAACTTACTGCCTCAGTGTCATGCACTTGGGTCTTTCTCCATCTTGTAACAATACATTAGTTTTTGCACAAATAATGTCAACTGTATTTAAAGTTTTACAACTCCTCAAACTACTTGAGCTAAAACTATTTCCTAATAAATTAGACAGAAAGATAAACAGCTACCAAAAAGCAAAAATAATGATAAAAGCAACACATTCTCAGATGTGACCTTCTTAATTTGCTGCTTATCTTTGTCACGTATATTAGTAAACTGAGTGTCTTTAGGTTTTGGATTTTTGGTTCAGACTAAACAAGGCGTGAAGATGTCACCACACACGTGGCTTTAAAAGGAACTGGACGTTCTTCACTATTTTTTGACATTTTAAACAATTAATTAATTTAAAATAATAAATTCAGGCAGAAATGCATTGCTATTTAAATTTGACTTTGCTGCCATGGCAACTGAAAACTACAGTGTGGTGTGTTAGAGATGAGGACAAAATGCACTCGATTTATACCACTAAGTTTAAAACCCCCCAATTCAACATTCATGCTTCTTTTCTTCTCGTGAATTTAAGAACTATAATGTTGATTGATTTGTTGTTTTAACACTTTCTTATACAACTCACGTAAAAAACAATATTGCAGTTATCGTGTATTAATGAGAAAAAAAACTGCTTTCATGAGAGACTTGTTTAATGTGGCGTGAAGTAGCAATATGTTTCTGAAAATATACAATTTATAAAAAAAAAAAAAACATGCATTGGCACAGTCTTCTCATTTTTGTTAAAAAATAGTCACATAATCCTGTATATCATACAAAAATAAACATCTGTGATCAAACAGCATACTTAAAAAAAACAACAGTTAAATAAAAAAAGCAAAGCACTTCAATATTTACACCTGACATAAAGTATTTAAACCCTCCTCGTCACACAGTCCAGTCGCTCAGTCCGTTCTGTCTCGGGCTGGTTTCCTCTTCCGGTTCCTCTTGGACCCTCCGCCTGTTCGAAGTGGAGCTTCCTTATAGTCCTCACCTGAGCCTGTATCCAGACTGTCCTGGTTGTCTCTCCAGCTGCCGGCGACCGCAGGAAAGTCCTCCTCTGGAGAGTGTATCGGTCGACCGTACACTTTGGTCTGTAGGTCAGCGATGTCGTTACGGATGTCGGCCATCAGCAGAAGCAGGAAATCAAAGGAGCCTGGAGGGCCCTGAGGGTCGAGTGTGACACAAAGAAAAATTACACAAATATTTACTGATTATTAATGAAAATATAATTCAGATTCTTCTTCTTTTTTTTTTTTTCATATCATCCTTATTTTGACTCAGTAGCCATACAGGAGTTCATCCCAGCAGGGATGCAGCTAATCACTGAACTGGTCACCGGCCACTTTGCTTCATGATTTGTTCACGTTAGCTCCATTATTGTTTAGATAATGCTTACGTTGTGTGAGATACGATTTAGTTTGCATGACAGCATCAATAACTGCGTCGTTTGGTGTCCACAGTACACTGTGGCCTGTTTTGTTTTTTGTTTTTTTAGCGATGCTTTAGTTTAAATAATGTATAGTTCTGGACAATAACTACAAGTTACAATAATGCAGCATCAGTGTAGATAGTCGTAGTCTTACTGGTGGTCCAACAAGCCCGGTAGCTCCTCTATCCCCCTGAGGAAACAAAACAAATATTTAGTTAAGATGAATTACAGTGTGTGTGTGTGTGTGTGTGTGTGTGTGTGTGTGTGTGTGTGTGTGTGTGTGTGTGTGTGTGTGTGTTGGGTGGGGAGGGGCATGAGAGGAATTCATAATTTTCTGCTTTGGGAACTTTTTCAAAGAGCTCAAGGAATGGAGAGAGAATTGAGTTCAGGAGCAAGGACAAACACTTTGTGATCCAAAAAGGGAAAAAAGAGAGCACATCATTTGAAGGAAACCTGATAGAGATTAATATCTGATTCTGTTCTGTGGTATTACCTCCGTCAATTCATGGAATTACTTGATTTTGTTGGATACTGGCTTATTTACTTTCTTGCAGAGAGAACAATACCAGCTTAATGTCTGTGTTAAGTACGGAGCTGGAGCTGGAGCTGGAAGGTGATTAGCTTTTGCTTTAGCTTAGCAAAAAGACTGGAATCAGGGGGAAACAGCAAATTTATGTCTCTGTAAAGTAAAAAAATAAATATACGTCACCTCTAAAGATGACTCAGTTATTTAAGCTTGACACCACCCAAAGGCTGAGAACACAAATGCTGTATATGTTATGAGCCAGTCACTCTGCCAAAGTGAAATAGAACCAGGACATTCAGTAAATCCCTGTGGAACCACAAGTTGTGGTTGAATCAAAACATTAGCAGTACCGGTCGACATATTTCTGAACATTCGCTGTTTTCCTTGCATCCAATGTGTCTATGATGAGTTAAGCTGAACGAATCCCAGCTATAGCTTCAGCGAAGAAGTTTATATCCTAAAATGTAGATCTATTCTACAAAGGAACAGCTTGACTGTTAAGTATCATGGCAGCCTGTTGATTTACAGTAGCACATACACGTTGATTTTACTACTTGTTAGCCAGGCTCAGGGTCACGCTGGGGCTGTGAGTGTTTTGGCAGATGGTTTGGATTTGTTACTCGGAGAGACAGATTACCATCACCCTCCAATTTATCCACACAAACACCCCAGCTGTACTGAGAGGATACCAAAGGTGCTGTCTCAATATGGCAGACGCACCAAAGTGGTTCCATACGTTCAACACAAGCTAAGCAAACGGTGGTACGAGTGGAAGATCCAATATCACTTGATAAGCTTTTGTACCCTTTAAGTGATTCTGACATCCAGCTGGATCAGAAAGCTTCAGCTTCACATTAAAGAGGCTTTACCTCACACACTGCACCTCCGACCTGCTGCGCTTATCACAGGCGGGGGGGGTCAAGTCAAATATTGACAGGAAGTTGACTTTAAATTTCAATAGGCTTTCGCTTCATGGTTAAAATTTGTACCAAATGCCACGGTCTCAGAGTGCTTCCCGTCTGAATGAGGGTGGACCGTTGTCAAACTCTGCAAAAGTCTGATGAGGTTAAAATGACCACCTGCAAACCACAGAGAGGTTTTCCTTGACTGCTTTCTGATTTCCTGCCTACGAACATCACAGAAATGAGAGAGAAGTTACGGACAAATCTGGTTTAATGCAAAAATATGTCAAAAATGTCAAAACAAATCTCACTGTAATCAGGATGGATTCTGCATTGTGCCTCGTTAATCTGAGACTTCAACGTCTGCTGGAACCTCCTTTTTAACACTTTGTCTTCCCAGGGAGGCAAAGCAGAGAAAAACATTGCACTTAGCCCTTTGAAATATGATTACCGCCTCCCGTCAGCCAATCACAAAATCCATGTGATCTTCCAGACAAACGTCACACCCCACAGATATCCCGAGTCTTCACCCTGCTGGCCAGGAGGAATTTAGAGGGTTGCCACTTAACATTCTAGCTATGGTGAAGGCCTTGTGAAGTGGATCAATTCTGCATCAGGATGCTGGAGAAATGTCTTTGCTGGTGATGATCAATCACGATCAATATAGATGACCTCGCTCAAAACAAACAGGGATCTTCTGATGAAATGTTGTAATCCAGAGATTAGAATGTACGATAATTCAGACCTATCCATGGCTGCAGATGCAGATGCACTAGACAACAATGCAAAGCTTGTGTTTACATTTTACATAAAGCTGTGCAAAACTGCCATTTGGCTCATCGGTTCTGCTCTCTCTACTTGTAGTAACTTGCGGTTCAGAAATCTTGTAATCTGCGGGGGCGATGTCCTCTGCCCAGAGGATTTGTGAGGATCCTGGCACCTGCATTATGCTTTTCCTCCTGTACAAATCTGGAGGTGTTGAGAAATATCTTTTGACAGATGTGGTTTTGGCAAATCTATCTAGCTGGTTCTTTCATACTTTCTGCAGCAGCTTAGGTCTCTTTCCTTTAAGACAGGAAGCACTAAGCCGAGTTAAACTCCTGCTGCCTCAGAGGCACTTTGCTTAACAGACTTTTGTCTGGAGTAGTCACCTCTTACAGGAGAGTTATATTATAAAAATAATACAATATTAGGTGACAAAACAGCATCTGACCCCACCTTTAGGCCATCTTTTCCTTGTGCTCCCGGAGGCCCCTGTTGAATAAAAAAATGTGGTTTATATATATAAAATTTTTGAAGCATATTTCAGTCCGTTCTTTCACAGTCCAAAGACAAACAAATTAGCTGTATATCTGTGTTAGCTTGCCAAGACACAACCGACTTGATGATGTTTCCAGACCTCCCCCAAAAAATTATTCTGTATTTTCAAAGAAAAACAATTCATTCAAACTATTTCTAAATACATAACTGTCATCTCCATCGTACTCCACACAGAGAGATGAACTGAGATAAACTTCGTGTCTGCCTCTGGGCCCTTTCTGAGTGACTTCAGATCGATGATTGAGAGTGCTTTGATCTCTTTCTTGAGATAATTATCTCTAAAGAAGTGTGAAGACATTGTATCGGGAGCAGCGCCAATATTCAGATCAGTACAAAGCCTCTGAGTCACACATTCATCATCTGTGAAACCCCGACATGCAGTCGGCACATGTGACTGTGCGGCCAAACCTCATAACTGTGCTCAGAATGTAATTCGTTTTTTGTGCGAAGTGAGGACAACACCCTGTTAGTCAGACCTCACCAGCATGTGCACTGATTAAACGTGCTAACAAGTCGCGAATATAAAGAGTTGTGAATTAAAACACGCATCCAAATGTCAAACGCACACACGCTGAGCTTGGTTTGACTTAATGCAGCTCGAGATATGACTGAATGCAGGTGTTGATAGGCTGATTTATCAATAACAAGGTTGCAGAAACACACAAGCTTTAAAAAGTAGAAATACGTCTCGATGGCCACATCCTACACATTCTTGACTCAGATCCCACACTTCACCACGGAGGGTTCACACACGCAGGCAAGACCGAGCGCTTCACAGAATCACAGCACGCCAAAGAAAACAACTAAAGCTGTAAATGGGTTCAGTCCTCTCTGTTGTTATTGCTGTTGCCATGTGTCATCCTTTTTCACCTAGCAGTGCTCCGGCTCTTTAAGAGGCTGCGTGATGGGCTGTATTTTGTGCCTCTCGGGGAGCCTGTCTCACGATGCTGGATTACTAAATTATCTGAATAATTTTGGTAAAAAAACAAAAACAGGACCCTCATAAAATCTACAGCATAGACCAACATAAAAAGAGACTTTACAGGTTTTACTGCTTTCCATAGTGATTTAGCCATTCTGCGCTGTGACACAAAGCAGAGCTGTGGACCTGAATCCAAAAATAATCACAGGCAAAGATAATGGTGGAAGAGTGCTGCACTGTATATCAAATTGTTCTAATAATTAGAGGTCACATTCAGGACACAGCAGAAGAAACATAAAAATCCTAAATGAAGAATACGACAAATTAAAATACAAAGGAAAGGTATCGACTTTATCTGGGAGGAACACGTGTATTAACTGACCACAGGTCCTCGAGGGCCCCGCTTGATGTGGTACAGGTCTGGTGTGGGTCCAATGGGTCCCATCAAGCCCCTGGGACCTGGCGGGCCAGGGGGCCCCAACAGTCCTATAAATCCCGGAGGCCCCTCTGGTCCTGGATCTCCTAAATTGAATGCAGACTGATATTAGTGGACTAAAGACAACTTGAGTAATCACAGAAAAACAATAGATTAATAGATTCTTGAGAGTAGATGACATATTTTTAGTGAGCAGAGTGGTTCTATTATTATTTTTTGCTTACCTGGAGGTCCAGGAGAACCTGGAGGCCCTGGTAAAAACATAGTTGATGTCAGGATTTTCTCACTGGTCATCTGTTCAGGGACTTCAGCACTGTTTGACAGCACGGACATCTTAAAAAGGCATTACAAACAAAATGTGATTGACAAACCAAATAGCCAGCAGAAACACATCTCCCATGAAGATCAATTCTTTTTCATTTCCTTTGAAAGTGATATAAAACATCCACATTAGTAATTGTGCGATTTCATCGTTTGGTTCCTCAGATGGTTTCGCATACAATGATTTATGAAGGTCTGCGCTGTCAAACAAGACAGGGAAATTACACACAGGGCCAACATCAAGGAAGATTATGCTACAATGATATCCCCGGCCAAAGATGAAAGCTGATCATCTATCTGCACCGCACTCTGAGCACTAACCTGGCCAGATGGAAGGCCAGGCAACCCCTCTGCATTATTCAGCATGACCAGGAGAGTTCCTGCTCTGTATGCTAAGTGGCATCTTTGGAAAAAAGTTATCTTTGATCTCTGTACAACATCATGTGGATCTGGCAATCCTAATGGGAAACACGCAAAAGACCTCGCTATGTTGCGAATTCCTACCGATCAGTGTTCATGTAAGACGTAGACGCATATGTCCACACACAGACAAACACACTGAGCGAGGTCACGGTTCACCTGCTGATCAGTACAAATTATGCAAGACTGTAGCCTGTGACCTTGAGAACAGGTGTTTGAACTGAGGGGGAGTCCTTATTTCTTAAACTAACCCTACTGTGATACACTGGGGATACCTATCTATCTATCTATCTATCTATCTATCTATCTATCTATCTATCTATCTATCTATCTATCTATCTATCTATCTATCTATCTATCTATCTATCTATCTATCTATCTATCTATGGATCCATCCATCCATCCATCCATCCATCCATCCATCCATCCATCCATCCATCCATCCATCTATCTATGTGTGTTTATGTATATCTATATATGCATGTGTATACACACACACACACACACACACACACACACACACACACACACACACACACACACACACACACACACACACACACACACACACTGTATATTGTATATACACACAGAATACCTCCAGGAGCATATAGACCACACAGCTGGAAGCAATATATCATGTGTTAGAGTGGAAGGTGTTGAGTGCCACTGTTGACAGACTCGTGCTCACATAGGTTCAGACACCTGCAATTACACAGAGGGAAATGTAACTCCACTGCTGAGCTTTACATAAATACCACCAATTCACACTTATGGATGAACAAATCGAACTGCAGAAATCTAGTGGAAGTTTTTTCAGTCACTGCTTTATTAGGGAATAAAATTCTATAATGTATCTCGAGAGAGAGTTGTGAAAACCGGCCTGCTGTTGTTTCTGTAATGATGTCAGCTATGGGCTCCTTGGAGCAACATCCAGACTTTAAGGCAGTGATCAACCAGTGATATTTACATTCAGCTGGATCAAGATGGAGTGTCTTATGCTTCACGGATCCTTTCTGTGGGCAACCATAGCACACTAGAAAAGAATAGGTTTAGGATAAAGACAATGTAGTGGTGACCTTTACCTTCTGTTTAAGCTGTAGGACAGACATCTTGATCTGGTGGAAATCATCACACGTGGCCGAGCAGGTTCCAGCATTCATTACATTATCGGACTTCTCAAAGAGATGCACTGCTGGGAAACGGGACAAATGTTCACGTCACATCAGTGAACGGACAACGTTTCTCTCACAAAACTGTCCGCAGAAAGTACAAACAGAGTATCAGTGTTCTGGCTAAATAAGTAGATTGATTTTACATGTTTGGGGGAAATTAGGCTTAAAATCTTTTACTTAAAACATTCAAAATTATGTTCAAGCGATCCCATAGAAAGAAACAAAATTGCCATTACTGTCATGTCACCTGAAATTTCTTCATATAACATTAGAATAAATTGAATAGTTTTGTCATTTCAATCAAAATACAATATTATTTGGGTCTCAGAGTAGAGCTTTGTGCTGCTTTGATGAAAGTTAGATGGACTTTTGAAAACTGTGTTAGCTTACAGACTACAAGACCAAGGTGTTGTGGGTGACTGACCAGACATAGAAAGGTGATTTCATAAAATGAATAAGGTCTTGAGAAAGTGGAAGAGCTATCTTCTCTGCTTGAGTTAACAATTTAATAGACATATCTTCACAGTCAGACACTTCAGTTAAACTTCAAATCCCTTTACTCCTGCTTTTCCTTCCACATTTACTCGACTGCACTTGTTCAGAAACGACATAAAAACACGGACATTTAATCAATAAACTTGCCCAATCCCAGAGAGGGAAAAAACACCGAAAAGCTCAGACCTCACAACTCTCTCCTGGTTTTGTCTCAGGTCAGTGGTAGAATGGGCCAGACTCTACACATGCATATATTTAATGGATGGGTGAAAAATGTCTGGACACTATTTTCCCCAATAGGTTTCAAAGCAGCAGGACACAAAGCAGGAGCATGATTATATGCACCACAGTCTCTCACTCTCCACCTTCTCCTGGCATGTTATAGTGGGTAATGGAAGATAAACTCATGGGAGGAAGTAGCAAATCGGCAGCCCCTTCACCGCTTCATTGGCAACTGAATCTGGGGCAAAAAAAAATACTTTTTTTTATTTTTTTTTATTGCCAGGACCATTTGTGATGTTTTCCTCAAATGCATTCAGCAAATCAGAGAAGACCAGGAGTCACAGGGGCAGCAGTATGTTTGGGAGAAAGAATTGTTCTGACATGCACAAGGGGCAGGGATGTCTAATGGCTACCAGGTGTCTGTGTTTGCAGTACCCCCCCTCTTCTTTTTCGCTCTCTCTCACACACACACACACACACACACACACACACACACACACACACACACCGTTAACAGCGTGTAGTCGGCTCCTCATCACTGTCAGAGGTGCCCTTAAATAAAGAGAAAATGTCAGTAAAAGTAAGATTCTCACCTCTCTCCCCCTTGGTGCATGTTTTCCCATCTTCTTCCAGGAAATAGCCTTTCTCACACTCACACCTGAAGCTCCCCACAGCGTTGATGCAGATGTGGGAGCAGGTAGTCATGTTTTTGTCTGCACATTCATCGATGTCTAGATGTTGAAGTGACAGAAAGGAGATATAAACCAAGTTAAAAGAAACAGAAATAACTTAGATTCCATTTAACATGCACATACAATAACATTTAAAAATAGTAATAAAATATTACTAACCATTAAGGTATTTTCAATTTGTGATCTATTGACTACAAGGTATTTTAATTCTTAAGCTAAATAAACAATTTCAAAACCCACTGGAATATTTGAGAAATGTTCTGTAACCACATTGAAAATAGGGAATTTTTTTCTCAGCTCATGAAAACTAAATTGTTTGGTGTTACATCGTTTTCAGAGGCCGGTCACTCACCCAGACAGTAGGGCTTCTCTCGGCTTCTGTGGCGCTCGCGGTCGTAGCGGTAACCAGGGTAACAAGTGCACACCACTCGGCCAAAATGGTCAGTACACTGCTGCTCACACGGAGCGTCAGCGCAAACATCATAGTCTGGAGACAAAAATGAAGTATTTCATTAGTGTGAACTAAAGAAAACAGACCACCTGTAGTCTGGAAACCCTGTTTGCATTATTATTATTGTTTGCTCAGCTCCTATGAAGGGTGGACCAATCAGGGACCAGTCTCCGTGGCTAAGTGCACAATGGCATTGAAGTCAATTGTTCGATTGGTTAAAGGCTGCTCCAATCGTTTCAAAATGAACCCGAAGTTTACACCCAGTATGATGCAATGACTGGAAATGATTCCCTATGGAGTGTAGCCAGACCCAAATACTCAGCAGTGAATTTGGGTCTGTTAGTACCAGGCTGGTGTTTCATACACTGTCCAGCCATATAAACTCGGTGACCTAGTCTTGTTTAAATTCAAAACAGGCAATAAGCAAAAGTGAAATTAGGTATCATTGCATAGGATTTAATCCCTTCTGGGGCATGAAAAGCAGGATTTCCAAAATAATTACAAAAACACAAGAGATGCATGCGAACTGTTTTTCTTACCTTCAGGAATGCACTGGCCCAAAACAAACTTGAAGCCGTTGCAACATTTCTTTCTGTAAAATATTAAATACAGATCAACATAAGAAGACAAATCCACAACTCTTTAACATGCACATAACAGGCACCATATTTCCATTCAATATGCACAATGTTTGACATAAAACACAAATAAGAATATGCAGAATTTGTATTACTGTGGTCTGTTTTTACAATTGTGTTTTGTGGGACATCTTCACAAATGTGGCCAGACTACACACATAAACACACAAATGCTGTCTGCAGATCTAATTGCTGTGTCTGACCTGCTCTTGCTTGTTCGTTCATGTCCAATGACAGTCCTCTGAATTACAACTGAGTATTTTAACTTCTCATTTCTCTCAACAAAATTCCCTTCTAAATCCCATATTACTGACCTAATACTTTATTTTCTGCCACACAGATTTCTAATAAACCTTCCTGCTCTCTTGAATGATTTTAATTCAATTCCATTTCAGAGAGCCAGTGATGAATGGATTTACACTTTTCTAAATTCTTTAGTTGTGTGTTTTTCATGGCGAGACAGAAACAACTTCACAAAACAAACTGAACTTTCCAGTGACACGATGTCTGTTTCATCAATTCTTGTCACATAACACCATCCGTGATAACATTTTGTCACATCATCATGAGGTAATACTCAGCTCTGAGGAAAAGTGTTACCAGGTGTTTCAAACAGGAGATGATGAAACAATCCAATAACACCATGAAGTCATGGTGTCATAGTGGTGCAGTCCCACTATTTGATACAGGCACTGAAAAAAAGATGACTGTAATGCTTTACAGCTTTTATCCAGAAGCAGTTGATAGAGGCCCTCCCTGCTTATTTCATATAATGAACGTTCTCCGGTAAAACATCATCTCTTGCTATACTTATGGCTCTGAGAGTCTGAATACTAACATGCAGAATTAGCATGCTGACCATGGTAACGTGTGGATATTTAGCAGATGTAACGTTTACCGTCTGGTTTAGTGTATTTGCATGCTACCATGAAAGTATTACATGTTTTTATTTTAAATAACCGTGCAGAAAAATGTACCCGTGCATGCCAAACTGTGTCTGACTGTCATTGTATGTATCTAGTTTATTACATTTTAGCGTCACGTATGTTGTGGCTTTTGTGTGTGGGAGATGCTGTAACTTGGACACCCTGAGAGAGTTGAACTGAGGATGGTTTCCTGTGTGACCCGGTGTTTCATGTCACAATAACATCCCCTTGAGGACCGAAGGCACTTATAGCAAATAACCAGCCTAGCAAAATAACCAGGGTTAGCTGAACAATCATGAGAAAACAAACATTTATGTCCGTCTCCAAAAGATCATGAAAGAGGCAGCAGCATCTCATGGAAACCGGATCCAAATCTGTGTTGAAGTTAATTTTTACTGGATTGTATCTTTATTGAATTAGCATTCAGGGAAACAATCATTAGCTCCATAATATTATATTTCTCTCATCATATCGTTAAATAAACAAGTCTGAAATGTGATTGGTTATATTGCAGATTAAAGCACTTTTTAAAAACAATTATCATCATCATATCTTGCATTTTCCATTTATAGAAATTGATTCAATTTAAGATTCTTGATTTGTTAATTTGCCCCTTTGTTAACCTTTTATAGTTTGACACATGCATACATGAAAACAGTCCAACCAGGAGAGAAATGAGATGATAACGATATGACTCGTCTCCAAGTTAAAATAACATGCCCAGTAAAGACATGACGAATACTCGGGTGAAGGTCGGTGCGCTAAAGCAATAATATAACCTCAAACCACCTACAGGATTTATGTCCTGGAGGTGGAATGAGGTGGAATATCTGTCAGGATCTGTTACAGAAGGTCTCAGAGATAAAATGCTGATAAAGGAAAATAACATTCTCATCACATAACAGATATATCGTGCAGTATTTGTTCTGGGTTTTTCCTATGTATCACAATAGTCAAAATCATGAATCAAAAGCATTGGTTCTGTGTATGCGTGTGTGTGTGTGTGTGTGTGTGTGTGTGTATACTTTAAGTATTATTGTCGAGTTAGAGTAATGTATTGTATTGGTTAAGTGTGCAATTAGTGTTTGCTGTCCAAACAAACCTGTCCAAGCTGTAACTGTTAATCTCACTTGGGGTAAAATAGTAGTATTTTCTCAGTAACTCTTTTTATAAATCAGTTTGCTTGGCTATTATAATACCGGTACCGGTACCTTGGGCTTCAGTTCTGGTTCCTCAACGATATTTTTCCAGGTTTATCAAATCCACTTTAAGAAAAATAAAATTTGTTTTTCATTATGGAGCAAATCTTTAGTTTTCCTGCTGTTCAGAGGGGGAGAGTGTAACCCAGACACAATTAATAGATGGTCCCTCACATGCAAGTTTTCACTAAATTCTACAATTTATCAATGTTCCCTAAACGCCTCATATGGAAGCTATGGCTATATGCTCAAAAACTACCGATGTTGTCTAAACGGCTCACATGCACAAAGTTCTGTACCCAGTCTTTGTGAAGCTTATGAAAGACCTGCAGCCTCTGCTATGGGTGAAATTGAAAACGGTGTAATTCTTTCCAAACAGCTTTGTCTACATTTGAACAACTCTCTGAGTCAATATCTGGCCCCGATTCCCCAAAAGCTATTTTACAGTTCAAATCAGCTCCTCTAACACTATTTGAACAGCAGAAAGGGCTCAGATTGAAATCACCCTCCACAGCGACACAGAGGGACAGTCAGTGATTACGCTTCAGCAGTTAGAGATGAAGCACTTCATGAATTTCAGTATACAAAACAAAATCCCACTGAGTTATGACGCACAGAGCCTTCGCACCTTTCATAACAACAGCTAAGAATACAATCATCTGCAAGCTTGTTGTTTGCTCCTGTACTTTCATGCAAATCAGCAAACAAATTCAAAACACATGTGGATTCCATTCATATTCATGAATGAAAGAACAAGAGGGAAAGATTTCCCAAATGCATTCATGACACTTTTCTCCAAGAATATCAATGAGCAGTGTTTGCAGAGTCACAGTGACCGACATTTGAGTTCAGACACGCCGGACTGTGAACACTGCACTTGTTCAGAGAGATCAGGACGTCCCAGACAATCTGTTTGTTTTGCCACCTGTTCCTTTTTCCACCTAAAGGTTATTTCATTTTGCCAGTGATGTGTATCATTTTACAGGGGCCTCTTGAAATCTAGACATGGACTAGTCTGACCTCAGTTAACCGGGGTGAAACTTAAGCACTCTAATTACCTTACAAACAGAGACCCTCCCCTGAACCAACACGCTGGACCAGATCAGCTTTGTCTTGTTGTGAAACACGCTGATTCACACCGGCACACACCAGTTAACAGCAGCACAATTCAGTCAAAGCAAAAAGTGCAAAAGGATGAAGAGGACACTGATACATGCATCTTCACCTTCATCACGTCTAAGCACGCTCTTCTCTAAAACTAAAGGGTACACACAAACACACAGCTGTGAGACAACACATGCTGTCAGCTCAGTGGGCGCTTATTTGTCTAGCATTGCTGCCAGTGATATACAATAACATGTCTGCATTCCACACAAGAAATGTTTGGACACAACTTCTACAGTCCAATGAGCCTGAGTGCGACATACAGGAAACACTCGCCAGTTCATAATTCAATTATTTTGATAACGTTATGATGAAGCGAAGCACTATCTGGTTCCACCTTCTCAAATGTGAGAATTTGTAGATTTTCTTTGTTGTTTTTTTGTTCATTGTAATTTGAATAGATTTGGATTTTGGAGAGTAGTTATTAACCAGAAAGTTGTGATTGGCATTCTTCACATTTTTGAACATTTATAAATGGCTTATCAATAAAGTCAATAAAACAAGAGGCACTTGCATTGCATTGTGTCCCACCATGATCATCATGACAAAACAGCATGTGTGCTCACAGTTGAATGCTAACAGGAGTTTCAAAAAGCTATTTGATTTGACTAATATGCAAATGTGTGCAGGCAGGCAAAACAAACCCTAATCTGATCATGTACCTCATGCTCCATATACCTGTGGGGTAAGTACATTTATACTGTGAATTATTCTTGAGGCATCTAATTAGCTCATTAATTAGCTGAGACTTTTAAACAAAGGCTTCCTATAAAATAAAAGGGAAATGATAGTGAAATACTGGGATTTGGAAATTGTCACTTTACCAGTGGCTTTTTGACCTTCCACAGACAGTTTGAAAACATTGGGGGATAAATATCTATTAATTTGTCAGTACGGATTAAAATTATTAGATGACATCATTTAAGGTTTGATAGAATTAGTTTTTTTCTTCTTTAGTTACAGACAAGTACACGGGAAACAGGAAGGCACATGTAACCCACAAATAGTAATATACATAACTGAAAACAAAAACTGTGACATTACTGAAATGAGTTACTGCCAAAGAGTTGCTGATCTGTTCCTTGTTCTGACTATAATGAATTTCCCCAGAGATCTGACTCCATGTCCAATAATTAGTGTCGGAGGCCTCTGATCTGCCGACCGACTTTGTTCTGTCTTATTTTCGTTAACATCACCGTTTGGCTCTATTATTACATTCCACATCGTCTTCTTAAATGACACTTAACTCCACTTCCTCAATTTCCACTTGATCCATTGGTACATTCTGGATCATAGTCATTAAAATCATCCAGCATGAGGAGGTTGCAGTATTTTCCATTGAAACCCTTTAAAGATGCCATTAATGTAAATACGACAGCGGGTCCTGCTTAATGTGCCAAGAATCTGGTGTGATCTTTAGTCAACTGCCTGTTGAGCAAAAACCTCCAATGCCAACACAACCTATTCAATATGTTTGCAGAAAACCATGTGTTCAATGAGACGTTTCCTCATCAGCAGTAACTCTGCCCAAATTCCTTTCCAAAGTTCAGTCTCTCGTCTGGACTGGAAGAGTTCGCTCCTCGCCAGCCTCCGAGTCCTTCAGCTCATCCAGATGTGACCCCCCTCAGTTCTCCTGCTGTTTTTAGCTGCTGATTTAAAATCCAAAACCCTGGTACTGACATTTTAGACTACAAGTTCAAACACAACATAACTGTTCTGGAAATGTACTGCTTACTTAGTATTTTGTGCTGTTTAATAGCAGGGGAAATGCTCCACTCACCTTCACCTCTACATCCCAGGGTGCTCTGTTATCCTTTGCTATAAAATACAACATCTTTGAAATATAGACAACATTTTTAAGTTCTACTGGTGGCAATATAATGCAGTGAAGGAAATCTAAAAGTGTGTCACAGATACATCAGATTGTCACTCTTGTGTAACTGGTGCTGATGTGACATTCACATGTTTAACACTTATCTTGAAGAAAACCAGAGCTGAGAGAACGATTGCCTGCTGCACCATGAAGGAGGTAATAATTCTGGCAAGTTGGCAGCCAGAGATAATGACATGGAAGATTATGGCAGCGATTGTGAATATTAATGTGGCAAACTGTTGCTGAATGTCACTCTGAAACATGTTTCAGGGTCATAAATGCGCCCACAATGTCGTCGTTGGATCAATTTGGTGGGACTTGCAACATTCTGTAATCAACCACAAGATTATTCTCATTTGCAGTCATTACAAAGTTCTTAGAGGTTGTTAGTTGTTCGGTTAATATGAATAAATATCTCTCCTTTAAGAGAGGGGAACAGAGATGAGTACTGAACTTTGATGCTATGGTTTCATTCACACTGACACGTTTTTGTAAAAGCGCATCACAGGAGAAAACATTTAATCAGTGTTAATGAGCCCCAGCATTCACCAGACGCAGCGTCTTCTCGGGGATGTCGATAAAATCACTGTTTCAGCCTGCTTCCATTGATTGCATGAAACAGTTCGGGAACATTGGGGAATTGTTTCATCGAGCGTTGACTTACATCTGTTAAGATTGGAGCTGTAATTTGTAATGTCATTTTTTCCTTAAAACTGATCTAATAAAAGTGGTATAATATAAAGTGTTGGTCAGACATAAAAACACATTTAAAGATGTTCCCTTGGGTTCAAACGAGTAATCAAATAACCATAAAAATAACTAGCGGATAAAATGATATTAAGTATAATTGCTGATACTTCTGTAGTTGGGATAACATGATATGGTGCTGGGATAATTTCATATACTTTGCTGTTCTTTATTATGTCCTGTATTCCATAGGATTATTGTGTATTCATAATCTTGTAACTAAAACAGACAAGTTAAACCCGGTCCTTTCAAAATATGTCTGTCCGTCTGATGAAAATTGTCACAGCAAATAAATCTGTATGGAACCAAAAAGTTCACTTTGACAGCAGGAAGTAAAACTTTAGACAAAACAGAGATTTGTCTCCCCTTCCTATAGTCTTCATGGATTTGTTCCTCCTACGAGTGTGGTGATCTGAGACAAGCACGGCCAAGTTAACACAGACACAGATAAAACCACCAGACTCCCCCTGCAGCTCGATGGAATATAAACAAATGAACAAAGGTGCACTGCATTTCGTAAGGCCTCCTGTTTTAGACAAGATCCACATTATGTCATTTAGAAATAAAACTCCAGCATATCAAAAAGTGGCCTGGAAGCACATTCCAGTCTTCATGACAAACTGGAGCTAAGCTAATAAAGTTAAGCAACACTTCAGTGACTCCAGAGCTAGACAAAACTACAGTACATTAAGAGGGACAGTTATTTCTGCCGGTAATGTTTCCGGAAAAAAAACCTAAAAAATACCCAATCCCCTGAGGAAAAAGATTTTATAGGAACACATAAAAAAACAAGTACAGAGTGTTCGTCCCCTGAATGCCTGGATACCTCCACACAGAGAAAACAAAACACTCTTGGAAAGGTCATTTATCCTGCGAAGAATACTCTGCTCAGAAAATTAATGAATCAGATTGCTGCTGACTTTAATTCTCTCCATAGCGACAGACTTTCAGTCACGGTTGTGAATGCGCAAACATTCCTCTTTCTAATATGTTCCTGTTGCCTGAGCTATGTTATAATATGTCCCATTATTATCAGTAATTATAAAGAAATTACAAACAGTTGTTTGGAGATGCCATGAAAGGTAAATGAGGTTGGAAAAATATGCTTTTTCCCTGGCTGATATATGTCTGTTTGCAACAGCAGTTGTAGAAATATCACCCCAAACCAGTCAGCAGTATAAATCAGTGTGGAGACTAAAGGGACATTTCATAGATTGTGGCACGCTATAACAACGTAGCTGTTCAAGAGCTTCATACACTAAGATGGACCAAGATGGCAGATGTGCTGAAGTGAATATTGCAGGGCACATTGTTTCCTACTTATACCCATATACTTTACAGCAGGGCTATTGAATTTAAATAGAGGGCCGAACAGGAAGATCACCGGGGGCTCGCACAGAATATTTGGTTAATTAATGCCTAAAACAAGCGGCTAATGTTCATAGATGTATTAGTACTTGGAATAAACTTCTCTTGCACATCCCTTTAATGGTATCAATTTAAGATAGTAAAATACGAGATGACCATAGTAAAAGAGTTTGAGCCTGTTTACTATACAATCAATCAATTCTAAGCAACATAAGATGCTTATAGCAGGTCCATGTTGGTATTTGTTAAGGGTGGAAACAGTGAAACAGAATCCAGACACGCATCTTCTTGCAGGCCGTAGAAAATTGCAAATGAGCAGTATCCAGCCCCGCGGGCCACAGTTTGAATAGCCTAACATATTCACCAAGGGCTTCTCTGTTACCTGGTCTTTAAAGCTTCTCTTTGAAAAGCACGATTTTTAAAGGTTCATTAATCCTTGTTTGGCCACTAAGAAATGGAAAAAGTCCAAAACGAGCTGCCAGACACTCAGCCGTGATATATTGTCACATTATAAAACTATTTTGGCCAACGTGTTAAAAATCAATAGCTGACCTGCACATCCAGCAGGCTCACAATCAACCTGATGGAATCTATAAAACTCAAACTCTGATCTTCATAAAGTTAAAAGGATAAAAAAAAAGAGCTGCATATGCAATTATTCTCTGAGAGTTCTTTAATGCAAGCAACCCATTTTACATTACATGTAGTCATCTGATTGAATGTTGCTAAATACTTTCTTAATGGAGCCTAAAGACTGCTGAATCCTGCACATACTGCACTAGATGGCCCAATACAACTTTTAATTTTCAATGGATAGCCCAGGAAAAAAAATACTATTGATCCTTAGAAATATTAGAAATCCTTCCTGATTTGTACCGCGCATGTGTAAACATTTTGAAACACTTTACGATGGCCAGCCAACAGTAGCTGCAGACAAAATGACAGGCAAGGAGGCAGAGATTCCTCCTTTCTTACAACAGTACACCTAATCTTAGATAACATTATTTTAGTTAGCATTAACTCGCTGATGATAACATTATAGTTATCAGCCATCTGGGTGACTTTCTGTCACTTAATTTGATCCTATAATGGTGTTATTAATAAAACAAAATCCCACATGGAACAGATCAGTGTCATAAAACATGTTTAAATCTACATACGCGCCAACTTTTGAAAATAATTGGGCAGCTGGCACGGATCAAGGCCTGAGCAGGGAGCAAGCCACAAACACAGAAACTGGGAGGAAATTCAGGTCAGATTGGGACATCACTTCTACCAAATAAAAACATTTGAATCGGGTCTTTCGCATGACAAATATCCTCTTGCATGAAATCCTCTTTCTTCCATTTGAAATGAATTGCTCCCTGTGATGCTGTTTCTATCTGTATCCAGGGTGAGCATGAATACAGTGTGTCTGTTGAGAGAAATAATGACCCATGGGGCAATAGTGCCCCATTCGATCACTAACATGGTACATTAACATAAACTATTGGTTAATGACTGTGTGAACTCAGTGCTCACAGCCCGTGACAGTCACAAAGATCTGGTACAGTACCTCATGGAAAGGCCTCTCTTTTTAAAACAAACAAGCAGTCTTGTTTGAATTTGCGTCGCTCAATTTAATGTCACTTAATATGAAAGCTCTGCTTTTAATTCTTGACCTTTTGTTTTAATTTTCTCTCTTGTGACACAAAAGTAATGGAGAGGCCTGGCAAATGTTTAAAAGAAAAAAAGTAGGACAAATATGCTGTCAGAGTGTGTAGCAACGTGATATGTTGCTGCTAATTTTACAAAAGTCTGTCATTGTGGTTATTAACCTATTAGAGGAAAAGGTCGACATTTTGAGAACTACTTCTTCACTTTCTGGCTGAGGGTTCAATGAGAATATTGATACCAATTTAAGTCAGTATATTCAAACATGAAGCTGTAGCCAGCAGCCTTTTAGTTTACAATAAATACTGGAAATGGGGAAACAACTTGCCCGGCATACTAAATCAGCACAAAAAACAAGTGTAGAAACGACTTAAACACAGCCATGCTGTTTCTCCTAATTTCCAGTATTTATACTCAGCATGCCAAAGCATTTATATAGTAAATGGTCCATCTGTGAGAGTGGTATCGATCTTCTCATCTAACCCTCTGCAATAAAGCAAAAACGGATACTTCCCAAATGTAGAACAAGTTCTTTAAAACAACTTAATGTCCTCCCCAGAAAAAAATTGTATTAAAAGGACCTGTGTGTGACATCATGTAGCAGCAAGTGCACAACAGTAAGCCCGCAGTACCAGCCCAAATGAAAAATGATAAACAAGTGTCCTGCTTGTCTTCGCAATATGGAGCCATAAGGGGAATAAAACACATGCCAGCTGAACAAAGGCAACTTTTTGTGAGGCTAAAAAGGGTCACTTGAAATAAGGACGTCTTTTCGTATTAGCTCGGCGGTCTACTTGCTGTCAGTAGCTACTCTGGCTATGAACTGCACTCCTGCTGTGCTGGCATCTGCAACATAATCCAACAAAACTCTTCTTTCAATGAGACTCACTGCAGCAAAGCGCTGAGCTCCACTCTGCCTTGGCAGACAACCATAGAGCCAAGATTCAACCAGTCGGTTATAACAGAGATAGCTGATGCCTCGGACTCCCTTTGTTGCTTTTCCACAGTGGTGTCCCCATCTCAAGCAAATCCCATTTGACTCTGATCACTTCTTAAAAGCTATTAAGAAAATATGAATCTCATCATAATGACATTTTTATATGATTTTATGTCACATTTGAAGTTGAGAAACTCACATTTTCATTTATATAAACGCCCACTTAAAGGAGTTGAGGACAAGTGCAGGCTGTGTGTGACGTCTCCGATTCTGACACCTCAGGAAATTATACAGAGCACGGCTGTCTGTGGCCTGTTACAGTAAACCGTCATCAGCACTTCCAACGTGTTTCTAACGCAAACCGTGCCACTGGACACAGGCCAGATATTATCAATGCCCTTCAAACACTGAGGTTACTGTGAACGCGTGCAACTTTCACTTCAGGGAAATGTTAAAAGAATCTTGAAGGGATTATTGGTAATATAGATCCTTTGTTATTATTCACAGATTTAACAGCTCATTACGTTAACTGTGTGGAAAACTCTGCTGAAACAAACACGCTGCAATATAAATAGCCATACTTACAGTATGTAAATGATGCAAAACTATCTGGATGAAAAACACATTTTAAGAAAACTAGTCCCTGAAGAGCTGACCTGCTGAAAGGTGAGCTAAAATCAGCAGCAGTTTGCGACAGATTATTTGCCATTAAAAGGGAATATCTGTCATCCAACTGTAGAAATGTGAGGTTGACAATAGTCCTAAAGATTTTAATGTGAAAAGCAGATGTTCTTTTCTCCTTTGCAGTGGGAGTTGTTCCACCGTGTCACGACCTGCTCCTGATGATTTAACACGAAATATAAAGAAATGCGATTGAAAAGGGCTCTAAATTGAAAGACGAACTCCGTTTCATAATCCATTCAACCCACATGGCAGTAGTGCTTGAAGCCAGTCCATGAAAGAGAAATCAATACAGTTTATTTACTGAATAAATGCTGTATCAGCAATCACGCTTCGGAGAATTTAATGAAGTGTCAGAAAGAGGAGAGAGGTGACGGGTGCTTCTCGGATGTTCAGAAGTCTAGAGGTGTAGAAGTGTGATGTTTACAGCCGCCTCAGTTTGACTAATAAATATGTGCCATTGCAGCCTCTACATCTGCTGTTTGCGGCCGTGCTTGTGGGATCGCTCTAAAGGCCACATTGTTCCGAGCTTGATGTCACGAGATCCAAATTTACTGCATAAATTGATACAGGTCTGGGTATGCTTCATTGTTGATTGTTTCCAATCGTCGGATGCAATTGGACGTAGACCTCGGGATAATTTAACCCTCGTGTTGTCCTCGGGTCAAAATGACCCGCAGCTGTGTTCAACCAAGTTCTATTTTATTTCTATATTTTTTATATTTTTTGGGATCATTGGTCATCATTCTTTAAAGAAACCCTCACAGCCTCCTCGTCACCAATGATCCCCCAAAAAAATATGAAAATAAAATAGAACTTGGTTGAACACAGCTGCAGGTCATTTTGACCCAAGGACAACACGAGGGTTAAAACAATTGGAGTAACTTTTAACCAATCAGCATTCCTTATGCTGCGCGCTGAAACTCCACCACTGTTACCATTGTAAAAACGACATGCGTGGCTTCACTGTCTTTAGCCGTGTTGGTAATCAACCACTTTGTAATCAACATCAACCACTTTGGTCCACTCTAAAATATGCAGTTTTTGCCACGTAGTTTAGTACAAACATTCCTGGTTCTCAGAGGATCAATCATATACTTTTTACCACATACAGTACATATAAAACAGCTTCGGTTGTACTTTGTGTTGAAGTTTGTGTCTTATTAGAAAGTGTCAACATGGTAAACATTATACCTGCTAAACATCAGGATATGAACAAATGTCACTGGGAGCTTTTTTTTGCAGATCTGTACCATCAAACAAAGTCAAAGTGCACAAATCATAAATGTAAATAAAACAGACACCTCACAAACATATTCGAGGTCATACGCTGTTAAACTTACATTTACTTTCTGAACCATCATTTTGCTATCATGTAAACTCCTCCAGCATATTAGCTGCTCGCTGTCCCATTAGCATCTCCATTAGCTATAAACATAATGTAGAAACATAATGTTAGTGAACACACATGCATTCGATGCTCGATATGTGATACAACCTTAGTCGTGCAGTTGTGTAACTACGTGAAGTAGTTACTGTATCATGTTCCTGCTTTGCTCCGTTTCACATGTTCTCCTGACATGTACTGAGTCGGGTTGAGATGTGTGGTATGTGACGTACAGTTTTTTCGCCCACTTGAGGTTTTGTGGTTTTTCGAGTTATTTTAATACTGTAGTGAAATTGAATATTCCGTCCAGGGACTGCACATAAAAATTAGTCAGCATTGGCTTACTTACTTATAATTTAAAACAACGCTTCTTAATGTGCTCGTTTCCTTACAAATAAAACACACCCGCTCTCTTGAATGCAGACATGAGGGTGAGGTAAGGAGGAAGATAAATGGCAGACTAATTTCAGCAGACCGGCACAATGTAGCTGAACGGTACAACACGGTATAATACAGCATAATACAGGACAGTATAATGTGGTCTTGACAGGTGGGCTGACGCGCTGATGGCGGCGGTCGTGGTGAATATCGTTAAACTGAATCACAACGGACTCACTGATATTGTAATTCAGCTACAAAATGCTCGATGGAAGAGGAAACATCTGTGCTGCTAAAAAAAAAAAAATTACCCCCACCCCCCAAACTAAGTTATTAACATTGAACGCTACAGCTGTTTACAATTTAAAATGGCATGGTATATGAATGTGTGTTCACTGGTGCAGGCGAATCTCTTCTGGCCAGCTGCTGTCCTTCAGGACGGATAAATTAGCAGCTTATTATTTTCATAAATGGGAGAATAAACGAAGGCTTCAAGTGGCCCGATAATGATTAAAAGTAGCTATAAAAATAAAAGTTGAAACACACACCCAGTTACTTTCAATTAACTGATTAACTTGTCAACAAGTTCCTGTTTCATTGTAATCGGTGTTGAAATATTATTATAGAAGCGCTACTACAGTACATATTAAAAACATACTATTTTTCCACGTCTATATAAAATTAGATGTTGCATATATAGAGCACAGTCTTGGATACACAGAGCACATGCAGGGAGGCAGAAAAAGTGCAGCCTGTGGTGTGATATCACCACGTCACTTAACCACTGCAAAAACACAGGACAGCTCTCCGTAGAAACAACCAGATGTGTTAATGAGCATCAGCCAAAATAAACAAAACAGGGCTTTAAGAAACCAACACTTCATAAAAAAAGCAACAACAAAAAAGCTTGTTGACAAATGTTTTCGAGAAGGAAAAGGTCTCCGTGCACTGAAAAGATTAAATACAATGTGAAACAGACCATGCAAGGTCTCCAAGTTCACTTGATCTTATAAATGATTACAGGATGTACTGACATTTATTAGGGAAGTGCCATATCGAATCGTTCACGATAGTATCTTTATAATATTTAATATGATAAAAGAAAGATTCATATAATTAAAATGCAGATTATCTGATTTGTTATCTGGTCCTCACTTTGAGTTACTGTTGTTAATCACAAACAGAAGAACTGAGAATTTTTGGGCAAATTGTTACGTTTATGCTGACATCAAATGACAAAACTTATTTAATAGAAATTGTATGTACTTGTAATTATTTATAAAATACATCTGAGTATTTTTTCACATCGTCAAGTACAGTTATCGCAGAAAGACCCTGAAATATTGTAATATCATTGAAAGCCATATCATGTAAAACATATTTAAGGTTGGAACATTTAGTGAAAATCAAAACACTCATTCTTCAGTGAAAACATGCTCATGTTTTCGGGTTTTTTTCTGTTGAAAGGTGGTCGGGAGGACATCCTGATGTAGATATTCAGCTGGTAGTGCAACTTATATCAACCTCTGAAAGTCACAGTCTTTCCGGTAAAAGCATGTTTTGTATTACAGTCTCCTTTTCAAATGGAAACAGATGGTAAAATGCATGTTAAGAACCAAATCAAATTACACCCTGTCCAATAATGCTGAAAATGTTGATCAAAATCTGAAAAAAAAAACATGTTTCTAATTATTCAAAGAAAGGAAATGACAGAAAGAACAAAGGCAATCAAAAAACAATGGAGCTTTTCATTTTCCTAATTTGAAGTGAGAATATTTGATATCGGACCAAATATGATGATTTGATTGGTTTGACATTTTGAGTAAAAAAAAAAATTATGAAATGTTAAATTCAGTTGCAAAGTTATTAACCCTTATGTGTTTGTCATAACACTTTAATTCATGCTGCAAAGACATAAGAGAGATTGTTTGCTGGTGCTTGTGCTCTACATCTGTCACTGAAGAATGCTCTGTAACAAACAATGTCCTCCCCTGCTCCCTCCATGATCGCTCACACTCCACTGTATCTGCCTCAGTGCCAAAACATCGCGATGGGGATTCATCCTTTCCCTAATAAGGCATATCAGCTGAACTGTTGTCAAGAGTGCGGCTAAGCAGCTCATTCACATCAAATCTGAAATCAAATTAAATGTAATAATAAAAGTATGTCATGAGGTGATTTGTAAACTATTACCCCCTACAGGAGAAGAGATGAATGACGGCTGTAGTTCAAACCTGAAAAACCTGCCTCCACCTCCAACAGTTACACAGAGACTGTGAGAACCTCCAGCAGCACACTTACAGTATATATTAATATAAGACAGGACAGGACCTGAAGAAATTAATCACAGCCATTTGGCTTAACTTCTGCAAAGTGTGACACACGTGGCTGGCTCTGGGACAAATGTGCTGTGAATTATTAACATTGACATAAATAATGTTTATATGGGACAGAAAAAAAGAACTAAGAATGGCATTTGTGAAAAAAATCTGATAATCATAAATAAAATTGATGCACAAAAACAATAATTTCCCCTTTGTTTTACACAACTTAACTTCACTCTGCATAACAGGCAAATACACCTGTTTTCTTGGTATATTTTAAAAGACACATCTTTTTAAGCCCCGTGTGCTTTTATTTTTCATTGCAAAGCACTGGAAGGTCTTTAAAACATATTTTGTTTTGTTGTTTTGTTTTCTGGAAGTATATTTTTTTCTCTTTGACGCACGGCCAATGAAAATTTTAAGATGTTGAAGGCTACACCGACTCCTGGATTTATCATTTCTGAATAATCATTCTACGGTGGTGTAGCACAGAAACAAAAATACCTTGAGGTGTATAAGCCCAGACCTGCACATGCGGGCACAACTAATCCCACCTGTACAAGTATTTACTAAAGTTGGATGTGCACATGAACAAGAGATAATTCATCAAAACTGTAAGTGAGCAAAAGTAACCAGACAACCAAGCAGCACACACACTAACATTCTGGAAAAAAGCTGACTGTTCTCCCAACAAATACAACAATATCCATTGTTTCAGGTGCTGTAGACATTACGAGTCTCCTCTGACCGTTTCCCAGTGAACGCTGGTTTCTTTCAACTACCACCATGACAAATACATGACTTTAACTAAGTTCTTAATACCGTCATCATGATAACAAAGGTCCCCTCGCTACACCAAAGTAGTCAGTTTAACCCTGAGGCAAGGCAAGGCAAGTTTATTTGTATAGCACATTTCAACAACAAGGTAATTCTAAGCGCTTCACATCAAACCATTAAAAGCATCAAAACATAAGGCAAAAGAAAATGACATTTAAAAAGCTGCAGCGTTCCAACCAAAACGGTTTTTGTTTTTTTTAACCTTAATTACAAACTCATAGTAACCGTCGCCATGCTTTTCTCCTATCCAGGGATGGGTCACGATTTTCAAAATTACTAAAATACTACTACTGTAATTGTTTGAAAGAAACGAGAGAAAACATTTTCCTTTGCTGACCCCTTAAACGAAGCATATTTTTACTATTTAACATTCATCAAATTGATCCACTTGGGAGAAATATTCTATCACAAACATGATATTAGGAGGAGAAAGACTTTCCACCTGGTCGATATGAAGGGTGACGTTGCTTTTGTTAGTATTTCACCGGACATTTTTTTGTCTTCTCTCACTTGACACACAGCAGAATTTAAATCAGACAGACTGGACTCATTAGCTTAACGTGGCAGCTGACCTCGTCTTCTATGCATTTACATCCTTTTTATGTTTAACTGTGTGGGAGCTGTCCCCGAAGAGCAAAACCAAATGTTCATGTCAACTCCTTGAATTCAGAGCATAGCGTCTGTAATACAGCCGTCCACTCCACTTAACAGGCTTCATATCCGTCTTTCTGAGTATTGATAGAAAACAGATGTCTTTTCTTTTGACAGGACGATGTATCATTTCAGGCTTAGTTTATTATTATGGGATGTATCTGACCCCAGTTTTACGGTTGTGTCAGTTATTTAGCACATATAGTCACTACTTCGTAAAAGCCATGGCTCACTGTTGTAATAACAGATGGATGTTAATTATTGTTACATTACATACCAGTAACTTTCACTCTTTACTGTTTCCAATTACTCAACATCACAGTTTTGAGCAACAGTCCCAGGTGCTGTGAATCACTTCGGGTATTTTTGATTAGCATGATTTTCAGCAGTATTATCTCATTCTGCATCTGCTGAGGTTAATCCTGGAACTGTGTCAGAAACAACATGGATATATTTCATGCTCTTTACTCAGACAATTTATTTACTTTATCATGATGCATTTTTGTCTTTTCAAATACTTCACCGCAATAGCTCATAATACTGTCATTCCTAAAAGTAAGTTGTGGATAAAAAACAATTCTAAAAATGTTTTATAACTAATAGTTTAAATAAATCTTCATGAGAGTTTTTAGGCACCCCTAAATAGAAACCAAAAGTACAACAGCTAAAGCAAATGCATTGGTAGGTAGGTAGGTAGGTAGGTATATACTTTATTAATCCCCATGGGGAAATTTCATTGGTGTGTAGTCGTGCTTCAGTGTTATCTGATAATTAAATTAAGTGGACAAGACTGAACAAGCACACTGATAAAGTCTACTAACTCACTCTCTGACACATGTAGCACCTGTAAGGTATTTGATAACAGGGTTTCTAAGTGATAAAAAAAAAAAACATCTATAACAAACATCTGAGTCATTTTTAAATAGCCAGATATTTTCCATCTCCCTCATGTTTTCCAGTGGGGGGTTTTCATGATTTCATCCTGATATAACCACTGTACATTTAATTATTTTAGATCAATGTAGGTGTAATTTCACTTGAAACCTCAGTATGCAAAGACATTCAAAATGTTGGAAAATTCAAGTATGGCATCTATTTAAAAGACTCCAATCTATTACGTAACCAGCTCAGAGTTGGATGGATGTGTGCTCGGGACTCAATTGACTTTCACTTTGTGATATCAACACATTGGGGGCTTTCCTGAATCATATGTTTTTCCATCAAGAAATTCTCCTAAAAGATGCTCCACACATGTTGTCCATAAACCTCTTTTTCAGTCCAAAACATTTATAGTAGCATCAGACATCTAGTAGCCCAAAAGGACAAAACATAACCCTGCTGAACTCCTGAAGATGTGCCACAGAATATCCTTCATGGAGCTCTGATCACTCGAGGGACGACGATATGGCAACGAAGAACTCCCCGAGTGTATTTCTTGTGTTGAAAGCTATTTGAATTGGGACAGTGAACAGGAGCCCAACTGAGAGGATTATTCCAAAGGTGCAGAATACATTTCAATGTGATGAGAAAAACAGATTTGAAAACAAAGGAAACAAGAGAGACTTAAAGCCTCGTAGCCAAGCCATCCCTCCACTGGAACTGAGCAGTACCCCCACTGAGTAACCAGGAATCACAATATAAATCAATTAGTGGTTTAACAGTCAATGGAAAGTATAATCCCTTTTGACAAATTTCCTTATATCGTGACTCATTAAAATATGATGGAATAAGTACAAAACAAATACTGACAGGAAAGAATGCTGATAAATTCCAGTGTAATTCATTGGAATTAAGTAATGAGGACATTTACAAGATACAAACAATGCAGTTTGCATCAGCCAGCTGCATGTGTCATGACTATGGTGTCTCACAGGGAGAGTGAGGAAAGGTTACTCAGTTTTCTGACTGTGTTCACCACAATTTCCCCTAAATTCCAGAGTGGAAGAGAAGGAAGCAGAGGAGAAAGAAGAGGGAAGGAGAACGCAAAACAAAATGCTTAGTACCACCAGAATTATTTGGAAAAATAACAAAGCAATGATTACACATGCCACACATCAATTATGTGTAACTGTTACAGCTGCAGAGTGGAAAGTATCGCTCGCCCTGTGTTCTGCTTCTTCTCCAGAGAAGCATTTCTTTAACAGCCCGGGCACGGCCGACATCGTATACACAATAAATCAAGCCAGTGTAATCCCTGTTTCATGTATGCACATGTCACCTGAGAAAAATGATAAACAAAGATTATTAATGTGTCTCGATCCTATGATGGTTAACACATTGGATCTGGCTCTCGTCTTCGATTGTCAGAGATGTCATATTAAAGTTAATCTTAGCAATGGAAAAAAAGCATTTATAACCTGAGTAAACTGAAGTGTAACGAGTGGGATTAAACAGTAAAATAATCCATCTTTATGATTTGTGACTCGTACATGAAAGGTCAAATGTGTTGCTGTTTTGCTAACGGCGGCTGTCAGGTGTAGTTCTTCGGATGGTCAGTCTCACAAAGCAGGATAATCAGGTTAGCTGGATAACTGCTGAGTAAAACCTGGGAATGTCCTAAAATCTGCAACATGGACCCAAATATATAGCTCCACTTTCAGTGAAGTCATCCAGGTGTTTCAGTAATCCTGCTTTGTGACACAGAAGGTGATGGATTTATGTTTTCAGCAGCAGGTTTGGAAAAAAACAACAACAACTAAAGAGCATATAGCATCGCCTGCAATGCCCACCATGCAAACCAAGGAAGAAAAGACAGCCAGTAACTGAAAAAAAAAAAAAAAAAAAAACGTCACGAAGAGAAGCCATGCTTTCCTGATTATAAACTGCAAAAACACAACAGGCGTGACCACTAAAGATGCTGCCAAATTGGGACAAAACAGCTCACAGCTTATCATTTGAATCAAACCTCTCTCTGGCTTTTAGCAAAGCAGTGATGTTGCAATAGCAGGCGTTTGTGATTTAAACACAACCTTTGGAACAAAAACCCTGCACAGCTTTTCACAAGCCAAGCATACTGAACCCCACGGCCTGTAAGGCTCCAAATTTAAGTATATATTGTGAAGCCCGAAAGTTCTTTAAAACAGTGGAACTCAAATATGACAGCAGACTGAGAGAGAAGAATGCAGCGGAGGACCTGGTACTTCTCTTGGAGGGTGACATAAGATCTCTGGTGTTGTTTTCTCAGTATGATAAATGCTCTGATGATGAGCTGATCTGTGCACACACTGGCATACCGTGGCCAAAGTGAGCCTGCTTTGCTTTCTGGTAAAAGTTGCACTGTCAAACTTACCAAAGCACTAAACTCAGATGCTTTCACAAACAAACTCCATGGCGATGATCGGAATTAAATAAACTGTCGAGCGAGAATTTAAACATCTTAACTAAAAAGCTTTCAACCATCCTCTTGTATTCACCCTCTTGTATTCACCCCGCTGTGTGCATCGTAAGCTTTAGTGGTATGCAGACTGATGCCCATCTAACAACAACGTTTACATAAACAGTTCTAGTTAAAAAAAAAAAAAGTTTATTGCAGTAACAAACTGTTCCGAGATGTGCAGTCGCACTGATATTCTACAGTGCTCTTAATGAATGCCATAAGCCTATATTTTCCTATCTTTCCTGCCAACTGAAATCACGCCTGGTTTCCTTTGAATGACAGCTCAGTCATGCCAAGGCATAATAGCACTGGTATGTGACTGCATTTTGGGAGAAAAAAAAAAATACACTATGCAAAATCAACATGCATCTAATAAATGTCCAGTATTTATTTGGGAGTTTTGGTGCTACTCTGAAACCTCTCCGCTGACCACTGATGCCTGATGGGCAGTCGTCAGCTCCCACTGTGCAGGTGAACTGAAATGCACCGAGGACACATTCTCTTAGCTGAAACAGTTCTTCTTCTTTAAATAAACACTGTGGGAAACAACTGCGGCCGCAGCCAATAACCATAAACCAACATCATTATGTTAAGAGTGTGTTTGAGATTTGAAGATCAAACAGGATGTCACTCTGTGCTTGAACCGGGGCCAGCACTTTGTCAAGTGATGCAAAAACGAAACCTTTCAAAGTCTCTTTTTGGAAGACTTATCAGAGGAAACATCCAACTTTCTGTCATTTCTTTAGTTCGCAATATTTTTTTTTCTAAAAGGACATACAGAAATAGATTTGCTGTAAACAAAAATCATCGAGGAAATGTTTGAAATAAAGTTTTGTAAATAAGTTGCAAGATTTTGTTTACAAAACTCATCAATCTGAATCACAATGTGCCTTAAAAAAGAGCTTTACATTCCAGCAAAGTGTTTGAGCATTGATCAGCTGTACGAGACTGAATGAAATAATTCCCATGAGCATATCGTAACGAATCGCCCTGAGGAGTGGTCTGCAGCTTTTCTTCTGAGGAAATGATGAGGACTACTTGCACCCATGATGAAGATGAGTGACATCTGTTAAACTGTGTTAAATCTACACTGTTAGTCAAACACTTCTCATTTATTAATTGCATACTTGCTCTTTAAAGTCCCTTTAAAGTAACTACCTACCTACCTACCTAGTTCCAGGTCTTTTTTTTTTTTTTTTTTTTTCCATTATTCCTGTGAGGCCACCCCATGCAATGAAGACAGATTAGGTTCTAACAACTTAATCCGTTGCCTCTGACAGGAGTTGTGCTGCGGGGCAACGCTCTGTCCACTGTGTCTGTGAACTGTCATAATTAAAGCCTGTGTCAGAACATAACAGGCCAATCTGGACGCTGGAGGATATGCAGATTGTCATGATCCCTTTAGTCCACTAAGGATGATGGAGAGGAGAATCCACACTGGCCTATCTGTCCCTTCAAATCCCATCATTTCAACACGTGATTTCATTATTTTAACTTTAAAAAGAGGTCTGGAGGAGGCAGAGATTTGACAGCTTATATTAAGACATCACATTAGGAGCACAAGAGGATGTTTAATAGCCCACTGATTTTTGTTCTAAAACTATTATTAGCTCCATGCAGTAAAATTTGATGTGCCTAATAAGGCAGAACTGTTCCCAGTGTCATCTCTAAATGACTTTTCCATTTCCAGAATTATTGCTATGAATGATTGTCCAGTTTTTCATCATGTGAACCTCTTTTCATGGGCAGGATCACTCTGGACTGCAGTTTGACAGTTTCACACCATTATAATCCTTTTTTTTTTTTTTTTTTTTTTTCACAAAGTGGCATAATTTGAACATCAATTACGTCTAAGGACAGAAATCACTCTGCTGTACCTGTAGCACGTCGTAACCTCTCCGGTGGACTTCACGCAGGGGTACTTTGTTGTAGAAATGTTATTTTCAGAGCACTTCTCTCTGTAAAAGAAAAAAAAATTGAAGCGGATTTTTAAAGTTTGACATCAAAGGCAAGAAGTCCTCCTGTCATATAACTTGTCCTAGAGTTACCCGTCACTGGCATCCTCTTCTTGGAAGGACCAAAGCAAGCCTCCTGAGAAGCACATGCAGGTGACGGTGAGCAGAAGCGGACTCCGGTTGTGTTTCAGCAGCATCTCATCGGTGCGGTCACCTGGCTCCTGTCGATAGTAACACTTGTAAAGATATCCTCCTCAGCTACAACTTCAGTGGTGCAGCTCACAGACAAACCCTCCCACTCACCCACAGATCACACCATGAGCAGTGAACTGACGGTAATTCGTGTACTGTCACTTCTCAAACAAGTTTAACTTGTCCTCCTCTGAACTTTTGACAAGTTACGTCAAGAAACGGAAAGTTTTTCATCATTACAAACGTTTTGTGAGATGAGGAGTTCCCCTACTCGCACACATACTTTTTTGGTTAACGGTCTCCCCTCCGTGGAGATTGATTGGAAGAGAAGTAACGCGCGCGCGCACGCGCACAAATACGCGCTCGTTGGAGGAGCAGCGAGTAGCGCGCCTTGTGCGTCGTGAGCGCTGCTGCCACCGCGCGGCTCTAAACAAAACAACACGTAGGCTACTGAATGTGAACCAGTGCTGGAAGAGGCATTCAAATCCTGCAGCTACTGAAGTAAAAGTACCAATACAGGAATGTTGAAATTCTCCATTACAGGTAAAAGTCCATGAGAAATCCTGCTTAAGTAAAACTACTGAAGTATTAGCAGCAAAATGTAGTTATTATTAAAGTAAGTAGTATTAAATTATTAGTATTCAAGTAAAAGTCATGGTTTCGTCCCTTTTACTGATATATTATTATATATGACATCATGAGATCATGATTACTAAAGCAGCATGTTACTGTTGTAGCCGCTGCAGGTGGAGCTAATTTAAACTACATTATATCCAGTTTTATATACAGAAACAGCAAATAAATCAGAGGGATCAACAGATGTTTACTGGGAGAGGAAAGACAGAAAAAACAAAGTTCCGATGCACAAATTTGTTTTCAGTTTTTGGACATTTCTCTACTCTGGTGAGATGTTTGAACATTTACTGAAATGAAAACATGTGAGAAGTTTAGAGGGAAAAATAACTATTTTATGGAGCTGTTAACAACTCAGAGACATCTGAAATGTGACCCTGACCACACACTGATCTTTGTTAGATGTCAGAGGTCATAGTTTTCAGCGTCTTTGAAATATCACATTTACAGTAGATGTTCATAAAATGAAAATGGACTGGCATTGTGAGCACAAATATATGTAGATAATTACTGTATTTAACATTTATTTGAATTTGTAAACTTTTATTATTCATAAAATCATTCAATTGATTTCCTAAAATATAAAGAGGTTAATTTAGGTTTTCATGTCTGAGGAAATCTAACATGCTGAAATATGTAAACCTCACAAAATATTCTAAAAATGATCTTGCCTGCATCTGTTTTCAGCTTAAGTCTGATTACGTTACATGTGTTTGTGTCAACTAAATGTCTACGAGGTGGAAGATTTAATCAAATGAGTTAGCATTTGCAAAGATCTACTTAGCTCAAACTTTTCTAGCCCATTTCATGCGACTCATTACATGATACTTCCCGAAACCAGATTTTCTGAAATGCATGTAAATGCGCCGCAAATTACTGACTTGACTTACTGAGTCAGAACACTGGGGATTTATATCAGCTAAGTCATCACAAACAAAGCTGTGCAGCATGTTAAAAGAGAATAGCAGAGTTTGTGAATCAACTGAGCATCTAGAAAAAATATTAACTAAAGCACTGTAGGAAAAACATAATATATTTATAGCCTGGGATACTTGTGGCACAAAACATCTTTCATTATATCACATGCAAACATAACTGATAGCCGACATTTGGTTTGAAACACTGCTTGTAAACAATTGCTGCTTCACTCATTCTGACTGATCATCATAATGATTCAAAACAATTCTCAGTTTGATTTCAATCAGGGTTTTTTTTTTTTTTTTTTTACCATTAAACCTGTTCATCAAGCTGTGTAGCCATCTGCAGGAACCCAGATGTAACTTTAATGCTCTGCGAACCCAAACTTACGTCACTATCTTGCTCATTTTTCGGGTCAGGTGATCTAAGAGGCTGGAAGAGAAACCCGTCACCAATATCGCTGACTTTAGTTCTGAATGACCTTGACCTTGGCGTGACCTCCAGCAGCAGGTCTCATCTGAGCACCAACACGGCTCACCGGCACCTTCAGAACTCAAAGAGTTCTTCAGTTTCTCAGGAATGCAGTGTGGCATTACAGGGAGTTGGATAGCAGAGCCACCGAGGAGTCTGTAAAGAATATCCCGGTGAAACAAGAGGACCGCGGTGTCGCTTACAGCCGCTATATGGCAGCTCCTCACAGACTGATGTTGGGCAGGTATGAGTTATCTTTATTCAGGACATTAGTGACACAACATTAGTCAGAAGGTCTACTCGGGAGAAACTTATTCCATTATTTCCTGTTACAATGACGTTTTCCTATTGAAAACTGGGAATTGAACCTCTTTCTTTATCATTTAACAGAAAGTGACACCTTGAACGTGCTTCAAAGGGCCCGCTCGGCCGTGACCATTTCAGTTGAAGGGAAAGCAGTGTTTCACCGGTCTGCTGGCTTCAGTGCAACACAGCCTCCATGCACAGCAGAGGTGCAATTCAGTTCCCGGCCACTTGATGGCCCTTTCAACCAAGAGATCTCACCCCCACCCCCCTTTTGCCACTATCGTCATCATTGCCCACAAAATGGATGACAGCTTTTAGAAATACCAGGGTGCGTCACGACTCTGAGGTGCACAAGCTGTGCCATTTATGTTCCACCTGTTTTGATGCCTCAGCAGCCCGAGAGGCAGAGAAAGATCATGGCTGCAACAGCACAAGCAGCCAATTACTGTTGCAGGCT